>NC_047666.1:14695900-15895900 GCF_011762505.2 Arvicanthis niloticus
ACAGAGTCTGTCATTAAAGATGGCAGTCACCAATCACCTGGGTTGTATCACTGATGAATTCAAAGTATCTTCATATCTCTACATCTTTGTATTGACATTTTACATGAGTACTGGACATCTGAACGCAGGTGCTCCAAACACCTTATCAGTTGAGCCATCTCCTCAGTACCTAAATAATTCACTTATTAATTATTACTGAGAATATCTGTATGTGGCTGTGTGACTGGCTTTAAGAGTGCACAGATAAGACATTGCTCACAACCTCATCAGGAAAAAACAAGAAGACAAATATGTTACAGTGAGTGAAATGGAATTCGTCTGCCTAAGCAGGCCAAGTAAAAACAAAGCTCAAGAATGAATGGACAGTAACTTCATTTCCTTCCACTTATACTTTGTTTCTCAGATAGTTTTTCATTATCATCAGGTCTTTCTATCATTTAAAAACCACACCCATTGAATTTTACCCATCTCCAGTCCATTGTGTTTTTATCATACTCGATAATGTGTGGCATGAAGTTTCCATCTAAAGTATACCAGCTGTATGCATTTATTAAACTAAACATAGAAAATGCAGGGATAAAAGTAGTCTTTAGGACATCCATCTTTCCTTCCTACTGGCTGATAATCTAGGTTTTCACCATCCAAGTCATAAACTTGTTCCAATACATTCCATTTTACAGTTTGTGAGCTAAACTCACAAGTTGTTAAAAGCATGGGAAAATTTCAAGGTTGTTTTATAAGGCAATAAACTTACCTTACTCATTAAATAAACACACAGTTGGAGTACAGGACAGTATACTAAATGGATCCCACATTCACAGCAAGAATCTAGAGAGCTTTCCCACCTCTGCATCCAAACACCAGTTTGGTGGGATTAATTCTCCATTACTATATATTTTTTTAACCATCTTTTTGAAGGAGCTGGTTTAAGAGTGGAAATGTGTTAGAGTCATGTTGTGCATATCCTAGGTCTCATCAATCGATAGTATAGGACACACAGGAGTAATTTGGAGCCATTGGAAGCAAACGAGCAGTGGGCACAGTAAACCTACTTGAAAATAATGCTTTGCTTAGCGAAGGGCCTTCTGGTTGATTTAGGAAGTAAATCAGACCTTTCTGCAGATGTGAGTCTCATGCAGTGAATACCTCAGGTATGGCTGTGTTGGGCAGCAACTAGGGAGTTCTAGGTGCTGGGAATGGAGTCAGAAGACAAATGCTGGTAATTAGAGAAGGGCAATGATTTTTATCTCACCTCTCTATTTCATAAATCCTTGGATAAAATTAGTGTTTATGAAGCACACAGAGATAATATAAATACAATGTTAGGAAGAAAATTAAAATTGTCATGAAACACAATTATTCATTTTCAATTTATTTAATATTAAATAAAATATTAAAAATTACACAATTAACAACGTCAAAGTCAAAATAGTATATAAAAATATAAACTCTTCTACAGTAATATTGCTAGTTAATGTGATGAACTTCTCTATAGAATATATGAGAATAGATATACTATCAACATATGTATATATACATATATAGATAAATGTTTAAATATGTTTGTTTTATTTATTTATGTGGTATGTGTATTTGTCCAATATGCATATACCTGTGGAGATCAGAGGACAGATTGCAGAAGTTGGTTCTTTTCTCCCATTCTTTTTACACAAGGAAAGTCCCAGAGATTCAACTTAAGTTTGTTTTTTATCTTACTTTACTTTAGTTAGATTCTTTTTAAATTAGTTAATCATTTTCTTTATTTACATTTCAAATGTTGCCTCCGCATCCCAGTCCCCCCCAGAGTTCTTCCCCCATCCCTTCTCCCCTTCACCAGCACCATATCCTGTCTGCAAGCACAATATAGGATCAGTAATATTGTCAAGGTATGGTGCCTGTCCATGGGATGGATCCCAAGTTGGGCCAGTCATTGGACAGCCTTTCCTTCAGTCTCTGCTCCAGTTTTGTCCCTACATTTCTTATAGACAGTCCCAAGAACTTCCTCCATACCAGGTCTCTGGGACTTTCTAGAGTTCCCCCACATTCCACACCTTCCTGGAAGGCAGCTGGATGTTTCCTTTGCATCTCCTGACCTCCTGGGCTTCTCTCTCCTCTCCTTCCTTGACCTGATGCTGTCCCCTTTCCCCTCACTCTTACCTCTCCCACTCAGAGCCCTCCCTCCCTCCCTCTGACTCTCATGATTATTTTGTTCCTGCTTCTAAGAGGGATTATAGCATCCTCTCTTGGGCCTTTCTTTTTGTTTAACTTTCTTGGGTCTGTAGAGTGTATCTTGGGTATTCTATTCTTTTTGGCTAATATCAATTTATCAGTGAGTACATACCATGCAAATCCTTTTGAATCTGAGTTATCTCACTCAGGATGATGTTTTCTTTCTTTTTAAACATTTTTTAATTGGATATTTTATTTACATTTCAGATGTTATCCCTTTACTGCATCCCCCCCCCCGACCAGCCCAGAAACTCCCTATCCCATCCCCCTCCTCCTTCTATGAGGATGTACCACCACCTATCCCTCCCACCTCCCCACCCTCAAATTCCACCCCCACTGGGCATCCAGGCTTCATGGGGCCAAGGATCTTCTTTCTCACCTGTGCCCAACAAGGCCATCCTCCCCTACATATAATGATGAAGTCATGGGTCCCTTGCTATGTGCTCCCAGGCTGGTGGTTTAGACCCTGGGGTACCCTGGTTGGTTGGTTGGTATTGTTGCTTTCCTCATGGGGCCACAAACCCTTTCAGCTCCTTTAGTCTTCTCTCTAACTCCTCCACTGGGAATCCCTTGATCAGTTCAATGGGCAGCTGTGAACATTCACCTCTGAATATGTCAGACTCTTGCAGACCTCTAAGGAGACAGCTATATCAGGCTCCAGTCAGCATGTACTTCCTGACATCCACATCTACCTTTGGTGACTTCACCTGGGATGGATACCCAGGTGGAATGGTCTCCAGACAGCCCCTCCTTCAGTTTCTGTCCCACACTTTGTCTCCATATTTGCTCCCTTGAGTATTTTGTTACTCCTAAGGACTGAGGCACCCACACTTGTTCTTCCTTCTTCATGAGCTTCATGTGGTCTGTGAGTTGCATCTTGGCTATTTCAAGCTTTTGGACTAATATCCACTTATCACTGAGTAAACACCATGTGTGTTCTTTTGTGATTTGGTTATCTCAATCAGGATGATATTTTCTAGTTCCATCCATTTACCTAAGAATTTCTTGAATTCATTGTTTTTAATAGCTGAGTAATACTCCATTGTGTAAATGTACCACATTTTTGTATCCATTCCTCTGTTGAAGGACATCTGGATTCTTTCCAGCTTCTGGCTATTATAAATAAGGCTGCTATAAACATAGTGGAGCATATGTCCTTGTTATATATTGGAGCATCTTCTGGGTATATGCCCAGGAGTGGTATAGCTGGGTCCTCAGGTAATGCTATGTCCAATTTTCTGAGGAATCCCCAGACAGATTTCCAGAGTGCAACCACTCAGGATGATATTTTCTATTTTCAACCATTTACCTGCAAAATTCATGATGTCTTTGTTTTAAAAACTGAATAGCATTACATTGTATAAATGAGCCACACTTTTTGTACCCATTCTTTGAGGGACATCTTGGTTGCTTCCAGTTTCTGGCTATTATAATCAAAATATGTAAATCATAGTATATGTATATCACAGTATATATAATCAAAAATGTAGTTCACAGTGATTAAGTAGGCTTCATCCAAGGGATGCAGGGATAGTGCAATATTCCACCAACATAATTCACTATATAAACAAACTCAAAGAAAATGTCCCATGATCATCTCAATAGATGCTGAAAATGCCTTTGACCAAATCCAACACCCCTTCATGCCCTTCCTGTTGAAAGTCATAGAGAGATCAGGAACTCGAGGCACGTACCTAAACATAATCAAAGCAACATACAGCAAACCAACAGCCAACATCAAATTAAATGGAGATGAACTTAAAGCAATCCCAATAAAGTCAGGGACAAGACTAGGCTACCCCCTCTCTCCCTATCTACTCGATATAGTACTTGAAGTTTTAGATAGAGCAATTAAACAGCAAAAGGAGATCAAGTGGATCAAGTGGACACATATTGGAGAGTAAGAAATCAAGGTATCACTATTTGGGGATGATATGATAGCAAATATAAGCAACCCCCAAAATTCTGTCTCCATCTCTCTCTTCCCTCTCCTTTTCCCTCTCTCTTCTCCCTTTCTTTTTCCCTCCCTTCCTCCTCTGTTTGCGTGTGTGTGTGTGTGTGTGTGTGTGTGTGTGTGTGTGTATTAATATCTACCAGTGAAGTTCAAAATTTGGTTTTAAGACATGATTCTTCAGCCTTCAAACAGGTTGGTCCATTTTCATTGTTCCCTTGGCATGAATATAGTATAACAGTTGAATTACATATTCAGCTACATATTTATCATTATCTTTCAAAGTCATTTTCATGGAAAAATTTGACACCCAATGTATTTTTTATGAATTAGTTATCCTATTATTAAAAGGTCAAATGGAAGCATTAAATTAGCCCCACTGTTTTTTGGATATGAGTGAAGGAGAATGATTATAGTTTGAATCTGATATTTTCCTCAATGAGTACATGTTTTGAAGCCCCTGAGCTTAGCTTGTGGTATTATCTCTAAGACTGTAGAAATATTAGGACACAAACCTGTTTGGTAGAAGAGGGTGACTCAGAGTGGATCTTTAAAGTTATTTTCACACCTGCTTCTAGCCTGTCTTTATTTCTTCTTCATCTGCTGTGAAGTGAACAAACAACCTCCTACTACTACAACTATGACTTTCCTACCACAAGGGATTGAAACTTCTGAAACCATTAGCTGAAATGAACCATTCCACCATTAAGTTGATTTTTGGAGTTATATGGTCCCAATGAAACCTAACTGCTAATATAAACAGAAGAATAAAAATATCTTCTAATATCAAACAACTTACCAAGATTGGTTTGAACAACATGTAAATTCCAAAAGAGAAGCTATGAGGCAAGTGTGTGATGTCAGAGGATCAGCTGCAACCTCAGTGATCAGTAGGGTGGCCTCAGCAACTCTGATAGTGCAAATTTGTGTTTGTTTCATTTCAATTCTGTATAAGTGATCCTCATCCTGATGGATGTACAAATAAATCCCTATTATAAAACAGAACTATTTAAATTATTGATAGGCATCTATCCAGCCATCCCAAAGAAATAAAAATCTGATTGAAGAGAATAATATAGGAAAAAGAAAATAACACAATATTTATAGTAATTATCTGGTGCATGATATACAAATAAAATAGAAGCTTTAAAAATAAAGCCAGCTCTGGATGGCCTTTCTTTCAGTCTCTGCTCTAAACTTTGTCTCTGCATTTATATAGGAGCAATTCTGAGTTAATATTTTTGAAATGGGTGGGTGGCCCATTTCTCAAGCAGGATCCTTGCCTAACCACTAGATATTGTCTGTACAGGTTCTCTCTCCCTTTTTTTGATTGTTTAGGCTAATGTCATCCAAGTTGGGTCCTGGGACTCTTTTTAGTGGCTACACCCAGTTCCCCATCCTTCCTACTACACAACTCCATTCAATTTCCTGACCCTCTGTATTTCTCCATGTTTCCTCCCACACCTGATATTGCCCCCTTTTCTCCCCCCTCTTTCCCTCCCAGGTCTCTCTCTCCCTCTACCTCCCATGATTATTTTGTTCCTCCTTCTATGTAGGACTGAAGCATCCACACTTTGATTTTCCTTCTTCTTGAGCTTCACATGGTCCATGGTCAGTGAATTGTATTCTGGCCTAGGGATCCATCCTATCTGCAGATACCAAACCCAGACACTATTGCTGATGTCAAGAATTGCTTGGTTACAGGAGCCTGGTATAGCTGCCCGCTTAGAGGCTCTGCCAGAGCCTGACCAATACAGATGTGGATGCTCACATGGAACCATCAGACTGAGTATGGGGATTCAAATGGAGGAGTTAATGGAAAGGACTGAAGGAGCTGAAGGGGTCTTTCCCATAGGAAGAACAATAATATCAACATACCAGACCCCCCCCCCAGCTCCCAGGAATTAAACCACCAGCCAAAGAGTACACATGGAGGGACCCTTTTCTCCAGCTGCATATGTGGCAGAGGATGGCTTTATCTGGCATCAATGGGAGGGGAGGTCCTTGGTCCTGTCGAGGCTCAATGCCCCTGCGCAGGGGAATGCTAGGGTGGTAAAGCAGGAGTGAGTGGGTAAGTGGGTGGGTAAATACCTTCATAGAAGCAGGGGGGATGGGATAGATGGTTTACAGAAGGGAAACCTGAAAAGGGGGATAACTTTTGAAATGTAAATAAATAAAATAACCAATAAAAATAAAGCAAAAGAAAAAAAGAAAGAATTAAACAAACAAACAAACAAACAAAAAGAAAGAAAGGCAGCTGTAGATTTGTACATATAGATGTCAAGACCACATGTCAGTGGCATGTGTGAGGGAGAGAAGGCAGAGGAATTCAGTTTATTTCTATGAAAGCCTGCTGGGGAGGGGCAGGGAAATATATATGTCCTTTTAAAATGATTCCATTGGTTTGTAATCCTATTTATCCATAGCTCTCAGCCTTCATCATTGGTTCCTCTCCCTAGTCCTTAAATCTAAGGGTAAGTGGAATGTTTAGTGCACAACTTGGGCTGAAGAGAAAGGAGAAACCCTTGACCTTTATCACAGGCTCCATCACGTCTCCTACCTTTATCAAGAGTATCTGCAGCTGTACTTACATGCTACACTAATAATTTGTAGTTTTTGTGACAGTTGCTATTGTTTTTCCCATATTTCTCTCGTTTAATGTCCTATTAGAAAGAATTTCATAGCCAAAGGTCACTTCAGTTTGTCCTTGTTCCTCTCGACACAATACAAAGCTATGTCAGTACTGATTACTGATTGTCTGCTCACGTCTCTTGTTCAGCAGTGAGGAGGCTGTAGTAACTGAGATTTCCCTCCACTGTTTCTGGCTAATCCATTTGTTTGTAAGGTCATCTCTTGCATTGTCCTTATAAGATCCTATCCTTAGAATATGCAATAAAGAAAATTCTAAAAATGGTAGAACTGAGGAACTGATAATATTAGTCTTGGACTTAAAAGATGGTAATTATTGATTTGCAATATGAGTGTATGTGGAGGAGAGGGCTCTAATATTTAATAAGCTCTCACATAAATCAAGCACTGTAATACAGATATTATTCAGCTATGGATTACACTCATTGAGGTAGTAAGTTTCAGTTTCTATGTATACGAATTGCTTGTGTGGGAACATTGCAACATCTGAAGTACTACCACCAGCATGTTTCACATAATTTTTCTTTTTTCGAATGCTAAGAAAACATAAAAGAACTGGGAAATAAACATGTAGGACTTGGGCAGTAACTGCATAAAGAGGCAACTCTCAGTGAGTTCTGTGGACGATGTCAGGGATCAATGTAAAGGTATTTTCAAGAGAAGGTATTTCCATTTAACAAACCAGATTGTAGAGAGTGGGCCTGAGGGAATGGTGCTCTAAGAAGAGCAAGAGGAAAAGCCTGTAGGATCATGGGTTTGTGCTGGGTGCTGAGGATACACTAGGGAGGGGCTAAGACAGAAAGGGGGATATGGAAACTGCCCGTTGACTTTCCATTCTCAATCCGATTTTTCTTGTTTACTTATTTTTTTGGTTTTGAGACAGGGTTTCACCATGTAGTCTTGACTATTCTGAAACTTACTCTGTAGACCAGGCTGGACTTGGAACTCACAAAGATACTCCTGCTTCTGTTTTTGTCCCAAGTGTGGGATTAAAAGTATGTGCTACCACTGCTTGGCCTCAATCCTATTTTTAATAATCATAGTTATGGGAAGAAAATGAAAAGATTTCTCGTATAATGAAATAAAATGACTGATTCTATTAACAGGTGGGGAGCTATTACCATATGCTATTTTATATATTTTTTTTTTATTTTTAAAGATAGCATGTCTAAATGGTTGCGTTTGCATATCTTGTAATATTTTGTCATTGCTTAGAGGGCAGACAAGTAATGAATCAGAACAGTGCTTTGATACATTGTGTAGTGTGGGAATGAGTGTATGTAGGTTCCTGTGTGTGCATGTGTGAGTGCGTGTGTGAGCGTGTGTGTGTGTGTGTGTGTGTGTGTATGTGTGCATGAGTGCGTGTGTGTCAAAAACAGAGGTCAACATTGGGTAATAGTCTTTAGGAGTTACTTGTTTTACCTTTTTAGAACTGGAAGTTCATAATTAGGCTATGAACTTCAGAATACTTTTGCTTCCATTGACCATTAAGCCTAAGAAATCTGCTTGTCTCTGTCTTTCCAGTGCTTGGAATACAAGTGTACTCCCACACTCAGATTTTTCCCAGGTTCTCAAATGATCTATCTCCCCAGCTTGGTTTTTTTTTATATTTGATGAACTTAAACAACTGTAAGAGAAATGATAAAAAAAAAAAAAAAAACTTGAATAATACTGCTCACAGTCAAAAAGGTTTTTTTATTTTAAAAATTACTATTTTAGTTCTATTTCATACAAGTATTTTTATTGAACTCTATCTGCATAGTGTCAGTTTTCCTATTCTAACCACATAAAAAAGGTACAGTTCATTTTTCCTGAGCATGCACATGATGTTGTACACTCATTGACCAGTGTCTAATTTCAAATATTGTACCAAAAATGTAACTACCCACACTCAGCAGTTACTCTCATTCTCTTTCTCTCACTGCCCTTGGCCAACACAATTTGCATATTATTTATATAGTAACTGGTATTGGAGTTTTTATTAATTAATTTAGATTTTGAATTGTCTTTAGTATCTGGCTTCTTTTGCTTAGCACAATATATTCTATAAGTATTCTAGAAGTAATATATTCATATTAGAACATATATTTGTACAGCTTATTGCTTTTTATGGATGAATAATATTTTCTTGCATGGATATAGAATATATTATACAGCCATTCAATGGCTTTTGTCAATAGTGCTTTTTTTTTTTTTTACAAATAGTACTGTCATAAAAACTTATGTGTATTTTCTGCAGTTCAGATTTCAGTTTTTGAGTTGACCATGAGAACTATATTTTCATAGTTTGATTAAGTATTTGTAAAACTACTGAGTTGTGTTCTACAAAGACTGTTTCATTTGACCTCCCTACCAAGCAAATGGGCAGGTTTAAATTTCCTGTAATTTGGGGCAGCATTCAATATTTTTCAGTTTTGGCTCTTAAACTATAGCCATTCTGGTAGGAGCAAAATGTTACTTTGATTTTAATTTGGAGTTCACTCATTAAGAGTTATACTGGAATACTTTATCTCCTTGTTATTTATAGTTTTTGTTTTTAAATAATGATACATTTTAGTCAGGTGTGTAGTACTTACTTTCTTGAGATGTCTTTTATGTTTTCTGGTTATGTGTATATATTTATATCAAGGTATTGTCCAAATATTACTAATTCATTTGAAAGTATTTAAACAATTCTCGCTTTTATTCTATAATCATCTTGAATGCAGAAGTGTTTTTATTTTAAGCAATTCAATGTGTGTGTGTGTGTGTATCTGTGTGTGACCACACATATGTAAATTATTGAAGCTAATAATCAATTTATAGCAATTGTTTAATATTTTAAATAATGTGAACATTTAATGTTCATGTGGTATTGCTACCTTCTACAATACTCTCAGTTTGGTGACTTGGTGATCATTCTTGTGATCCATGCCTCTTTTATTTTTCATTTCTGTTCAGAGTTAGATTGTGGAACATGTAAGGAAACTGAATGAGATAGCCTTAAGAAGATTGGGTTACAAGATACAGGGATAGCAGTCAGAGTTTATGACTGCAGAAACCCATGGCAAACAGTGATTATGGATGCTGACTGCTTTCACACTTTATCAATATTAGATCTTCAAATACTGGGCATCTTGTTAATAATTACAAGCAAGTATAATTGTTAGTAATTGTATAGCAATCTACTTCTGCAATAAAGCATGTTTTCTAAAAGTCAGGATGCTCGGAGCTGATGAGTCTGCAATACAATGGCTCTTCTGGCTCATTTGTCCATTCATTGTGAAATTCCACAGGCTCAGCACTTTTATCTTGAAAACTTGTGGGCAATTGTACATTAAAATTCATTTTTCTGGATGTTAAAAAGTCAAGACAATGTGTATCCATTGGCAGTCTTTGAGAAATGATTCTGTGAAGAGTTTATTAATTCTGTAGCAAAATATGTGTCCATTTTAAGCTAGAGCAAATACGATTTGTAATGAGAACCAGAAAAAGCAAACAGAAATAAGATTTGCCCTTCCAAGAACTGGCTTAGTACTGATTAAGGCTGAACCTTTTGTTAACTTCCTATTTTTGTAGGTGATCAATTTCATAGACTACCAGCCTCATTCAAGGACAAGCTGAGAGTATAATATAGTTAAGTAAAATAAAACAACATTGCTATATTAAAAACACTGAAAGACTATTAAATATTTATCCTCTTAAAGCTATGATTGATATTTCTTTCTAATGCCAAGATACCCAATTACAAACAGCACTCTTTACCAACAGCATCCAAATTGGAAATATCTCTCTTCTTCTTTAGTCCATCTCCAAAACACACACTCGAGGCCTTAGTTCTGGAGTAAACTTTTTTTCCTAACACTAACACTGCTTGCTCTATACTTGCCTTAGTACTCAATGGTACTCAATGGTACTCAGTGGTACTCAATGGTTGTTAAAATACCTGTTTTTACCACATATGGCATAAGACTCAGATAACTCAAACTGGATATCCAGAAAGACTCCTTCCTGTAATCCAAATCACATATACAAGACAGTACATGCAAGCTGCAAAGAGTTGGAAGAAATCAATAATCCTGTCCAACTATTATGCCTAGGGAGCACAGCACTGACCCACACAGCAGGGCATCCCTAAAGGAACAATAGTAGCACTTACATCTCAGTAGTAACCAACAGCTGTCTAATTAAACAAGAGGACCACTCAACAGAAGGGAAACATGCCTGGTCCTAAAACCCTAACCAGATATCTAGTGCTTGTGAGGTCACGGATCTCACAGATATGTGTAGCTATCTACTATCAGCAAAGAAGCTTTTCCTCACAGCAAATGAAAATCATTACATTACCACATCTGGATACAATGCAGATATGAAGAACATGAGAAGCCTAGCTTCAATGCATACACTCACAACTCCTGAATCTAAGAAGACAGGAAGACAGGAAAAGCCATAGGGTCAGGAAGACTAATGTGAAACTCTTGTCTCCTACACAAGTGATTACCTAAAGAGGACTGACTGCCAGTAGACATGCTGCTGTGGAAGCCGAAACTTCATAGAGTTCTACCATTAGATAAAAAGGATAGGAAGCTGATTCCTGCTGAAAAGGATTTAGCTTTAGTAATAGATGAGCCCCTTAATTGGTTATACAATACAAAAAATTAAGGCCACAAATTATATACACATGTACATATAGCAAAAATAGACTAGCAGATCTATCATCTATCTATCTATCTATCTATCTATCTATCTATCTATCTATCTATCTATCTATCACGTACGTATCTATCATCTATTTATCATCTATCGATCTATTGATCAATCTATATGTCATCTATGTGACAATAATATAAAAACAAAGACCATCAATTTGAGAGGGAGACACAATGGATTTGGAAGAGCTAAATAGAGAGGACATGGGGAAGGTTTTGAAGAAACAAAGAGACGGGAGGATAATGTAATTGAATTTTAATTAAAATATATTAAATAATTGAAATTAACTTGTTTGTCTGAAGGTGTATTTTTTTTATTAATTTTGTCTGAAAAGCTTTGACATATTAAGTCACATCAGTTCAGGCCAGCTCTCTACATCCAATAAGCTTGGTTAGCCCATTTTTGTTATTAAGTGAGGAAAACTTTTAGAGATCAAGTTAATATGGCTTTGTGTACTTCATAATATTTTTGGGAAGTACTTGCCAGCATGTAAGTGGAGGTTAAAATATGGATATGTGTATGCAGTAACTTTCAAGAAGATAATATAAAATTTAGTTATTTTTATGCCATCATATATTAAAGTTGATATTTTAAAATTAAAGTAGATATGTTAAGTTGTGGAGGCACATAAGAGAACATATTCTGCAAATATAAAATGTAACATAGAAAAAGTATTTCAGTGACAGAAGAAATAACTGTGATATAATAATGTGTCTGGACAAATTATATTATTTGTGTAAAGAAGAAATATATGAAAGCTTTGTAAATGAAAACACCAGAAACAAAATTGAAAACAATTTTGATGGGTTTTTAAATTTCTTTTACTCTTTCAATTTTCTCTTCTGCACATTTTCTAAATTCATTATAAATATGAATTCACAGTCTTTTGAAGATGAAAATGTTGTCCATCTATTTTTAGTAGCCATTATTTGGGATATAATACCAATGAGGCCAAATGTAGAAATATATTTAATCATTTAAGAGGCTGATAGAATCTGAGATATGGTGAGGAATGTAAAAAATCAGTAATTAAAACTCAAACATCCATTTAGTGTTATGCAAATACATACAAGTGCATTGACTGCTTGTCATCAGTTGCACAGGGATAAGGAAGGAGTTTGTATGGGTGGTGTTAAACTAAAAACACAGATCATGTCAGAAGGAGTGATGAAGCACAGGACAAAGACTATCATTGTTCTTGTTTTCATTATTCCAGTTACCTAGACCAGTCAATCAATTATAAAACATACTTTTACACTATTTTTTATGTACTTGAAAGCAAATGATTTTGACATAAGGAAAATAATTGTTTAGAAGAGAAGCTATATTTACACTGGTTAAATAACTTAGCTTGTCAACAGGCTTCTTCCAAAATACATTTTAAGTAGAAAAATTCTCAAACAATTTATGCTTTGAGGTGAGCATCTTTGTTTGGTTTTTATTCTCTGTAGTAATTCCATTAAAAGAGCACAATTTATTGCACATCTGTCTTTACAGATTTTATCAACACTGAAACCTTTTAAACTGAGAATGGGATTAAATAAACCCCATTTACCAATGTGGTAAAATATAATAGACACCTACCCCATTAAATGGCCCACTGAATCAATATATCCACTCGGCAGCAATTTCCAGCAGGTAAGGTGAAACTCTTCTGTTCTATTTGATAGATGAGAAAACTTACAGGGAAGAATTTATAGCAGATTCACTGTGTACCTTGAAGGGGTGTTCATTATTCCTAAATTACCTCCTCATGTCAGCAGATCTGTGGCTTGTAAACAGAGAGGCCACTTATAATTGCCCTCCTGTGTGGCTGTAGATTCTGCTTTGAGACAAGTTAGTGATGTGGCCACTAGGCTGCTGTTTGATGTCATCCCCTAATGTGAGTATCTACACAGAAACTAGTAGTGGATAATAAAAAAAAAAGCTTAAGAAATAGAAAAAAAAAAAAACATTTCTCTTTTAAGTTTGATACAGCTCCATATAGATTTTACCTATTAATTTAATAGTAGTTAACCAAATGGGGAGACCATGAAGTTTGCAGATGCTAGAATTTCTGGCAATCTGACGTAACTTATTGTTTGTTTGATCATTGCACAAATGTCTTTGAGGCAGATATGAATTTGGGCAGAGAGAAGCCCATGTAATTACCCCTCAAGTCATACTTCAAATATGAAGTTTGCACTGTGGTTTAGGCTTCTTGTTCGGAAGACTCATTTTCTGTCTAAGTAAATACAGGAAGTAGGAAAAGAGCTATATCTTGTTTTTTAAAATGCTAGCTAAGCCTAACCAGTTTCAACAGAAATTACAAAATTATTATGGAGAGAGCCCAGATTCCATGGATGTAGTCAATCCTGCATAAATGTAAGAGTAAAGCCAGGAATGGCTGCTCATGCCTTTAACCCTAGCACTTGAACAGTGGAGGCAGTAGATTGGGAATGGTCAGGCTGGCTGCTGAAATCATATTAGAAAAGCAGAAACAAACAACAAACAAATAAAAATTCATAACTGTTAAGCCATAACCTTAAACCACACAAGCTGGACCCATCTGTCTCAATACAGCAGTAGTTTTACCTTATTAAATCCTCAAGGAATACAAAGAATGACTCGTACAGACAACATATGTTCACATTGAGTCACATTGAGTGTGACTTCAAGTCCCTCATCTTTCCTGTTCTTCAGCTCTGAGTCATCTGATAGTTCTCTGAAGTTTAACCTCTCTAAGTACCTCCTAGAATAAACTTCTAGAAATTAATTTATGTATATATAAAAAATGTTGTATAATGCATTTAGAGTATTTGGATTGTTGTCTGGTGCTTAATATACAGGCCATAATTATTATGCATTAAATTAATACCTGTGTACAAAAATAAATTTGTATATACATATATACAAATAAGTATACATGCATTTAGACAAAAGTCCTTTATGTATGTAAATATGTTTTATGTATATACATTTATTTAAATACATTTTATCCTTGTATATGTGTATGTGCATATGTAATTATATATTTTAAAAAAGCATATATTTATAATTAATTTTTAGATGAGTTACAGTTCTAAACCATATTCTATTTTAATGTTTTAGTAAAATTCCATCACAACAGAACTTCTCAGAGACAGGACAACAGTAAATTCTACAAATGGCCATGATCACTTCAATACTTATTAGGTATTTAGAAAATTTTATATTTTATTCCAATATAATTGTTGTTTAAATAATGTGCTTTGCACTTGTTTATTTTATTTTATAGTTGCTTTTAATACTATATTTTGGATTATTTTTTAGAGTATGAAAAATAAAATAAATAGATTACTTAAATACAAATGTTTAAATTATTCTACAAAAGCAATACAATAAGGGTGAGGGAGATGGCTCATCTGTTAAGAAAATTCGCTACTCTTGCAGAGGAAATGGGCTCAATTCCAGCATCTGCATGGTTTACAGCTGTCTGTAATTTCAGTGCTAAGGAATTCACTGTTTTGTTCTGGTCATTGTAGACACCAGGCATACATGTGGTACAAAAATGTATGAAAAACATTTACACACATACATTAAAATATTTAAACCAATAAAATTAAATGTATATTTGTTTATGAATATCTATAAGAACTATGTGTATTAATTTTTAATGTATAAGTCTTATAGTTCCCTCTTAGAGAGTTAGACATAGTTTATAGACTATTTGCAAGATAATTGTGCAAAGAAAAATGATTTTTTTTTACCAAATAAGTTCTTAAAGTCAAAGAAATTAGCATTTGCTAAATGAAGCTGATTACATTAAACTTTATAAGAATACTTAATAAAGTGCCAGGATGGGCAGTCCATCTGCAGACCTGAGAAAGATATGATCGTTCATATTAAAGGAAACTGAAACTAGGATGGATGCACATAGGACCCCAAACTGTCAAATGATATGAAGTAAAAAAGTGAACTTGAACTTACTTACATTCTCCATTCCCAACAAAGAAGCATATGGAGCCAATTGTCCAAGTACTTTCAGAGGGAGCTGAATACAGCAGGGTTTCACCAAGCTCTGATTTCCTCATTGCTTGACTTTGCCAAGGCTGTCTCTGAATGTTTAGTTCAACTACCTCCTTAGTGACCCAGTTGACATTTGCAAGGAAGTGAGTGGAGAGGATTTTTGAGTTTCTGTATTCAGGGCTCCTAAGTAAAAGTCACATTTTTAGTTGTAAAAAGTTTTAAGAATCCAGTGTGAAATCTTTTAATATTTACAGATTTGGAGAACATGTTAGACAACATAGACCAAAGAAGCTTGAATGTGGGTGTTAGAGTGCAAGTGATTTTAAAGAAAATCCAGTGGTAAGATCAATAAAACTTATCTCTTTGAATTAAAGGCTCCTTGTAAATATTGCTTTTGGAGGTTAGTATATATACAAAACTGTTAGTAGTGGAACAAGACAGTTTAGCCTGGAGGTTACTCTGGTTTTAAGGAACTCTTCTGAAGAAGATATCCCTCTGGGGTGTTATTGAGCATTTGGTGCTATAAACGTCAGTCTAGTTATTAAGACATGAAAAAAATTATTATAAATATGCATTTGAGTTAATTTTCATGCATACAAATGTATTAAGTATGGTCTCCTTGAATCAATAATCCATTCTTGTATCTCTGGATAATAGATTTTGCTATGACATAAATATTTATAGCCTTTTTGTGAGCTGGTTCTTGGAAGTGACTGCAAGTTATGCAGGTCTAAATAGAACTTTAATGTAAACCTGTACATAGCTTTTGTGGCTTTTGAATATTATCATGTTCAGTTATCAAGGTGCCTAAAATGGGAGAGCCAGATTACTGGGTTATTTCATATATTCTAACCAGATCAGCACAGAAATTCTTGATGACATGCTCATTTCCTGATGCACGATGAATAGCTCAACACTCCCTTAAGTGTGACACTTTCTTTTTGAATGTGTGTCTCCCTTGGAACAACAAGAAGCAGAAGTTGATTTAAGACAAATTTCAACTCCTTTAACTGTCCTTGTTGCATGCTTATCTAAGGATTATTTTATAAATGTTATGTTAGATATAATTTTACTTAATGTGATGTCCCAAAACTTTACATAAAATCATAAAGCAATACAATCTATTCCTTCTGTTACTGTACCCATATTCCTCAAATTACAGCACACATATGCAGTCAAAATTTTTCTCTTAGTTTTTCCATAGTATTTTTACTGATTATTTAGAATTTCATATCATGAACCTTGATCAGAGTCAATTCTCAGTTCTCTGAGCTCTATCTCCTACCCTTTGTGTCCCCCACCATTATAAAAGAAGAAGAGGAGGAGGAGATGAAAGAAGAAGAGGAGGAGGAGGAGGAAGAAGGAGAAGGAGAAGGAGAAGGAGAAGGAGAAGGAGAAGGAGAAGGAGAAGGAGAAGGAGAAGGAGAAGGAGAAGGAGAAGGAGAAGAAGAAGAAGAAGACGAAGAAGAAGAAGAAGAAGAAGAAGAAGAAGAAGAAGAAGAAGAAGAAGAAGAAGAAGAAGAAGAAGAAGAAGAAGAAAGAGAAGGGAAGGAAGGAAGGAAGGAGGAGGAGGAGGAGGAGGAGGAGGAGGAGGAGGAGAAGAAGAAGAAGAAGAAGAAGAAGAAGAAGAAGAAGAAGAAGAAGAAGAAGAAGAAGAAGAAGAAGAAGAAGAAGAAGAAGAGATCCAATTTGTGTTGTCCATATATTCACTAGAACATGGTCAAACTCTTAGTGGCCAGCTCCTTAAAAAAAAAACTGAAACTTTCCCACCCACAACTTTATCAAAAGGAATAAATTGTGGAAAGCTACATTTCAGCATCTTTATCACTATTTTTAAGAGTTATCTTTGATGGTTTTCTGTCCAGGCATTTTGGGGTGAGGTAGGGTTGGGTATGATGGCTGTAGGGGTTGTCACAGAAGCTGCTCATGTCCCTTTTTTTCAACTGTGCATCTGTAGTTATCAGTACCAGTGCAAAAGTAGCTTCTTTGTTCTTTACAGTCAGTGGGACCATGGATAATGGCTGTCTACATGGTTTCTGGTAACGTCATAAACCATAGACTTAAACCCTTGGTCTCTGGTGTTTGTATGTACTACAGAGCTCAGCATGGTCTCTAGTGGAACTACTGATTATGGACATCAACATGGCCTGCCAGGTCTGGCATTGCTATGAAAGGGATGGTATGACACAGTTCTACCCCTGGAACAGAGTCAGCAGGGTGTGGATCTTCTTGAGTACTGACAGTTACAGAAGGTATGAGGCTTGTTTGTATAATAATGTAGATATTGAATTCATGATCCTTCATTTGAAAATGTTCCCTCTGTCAAGGTTAATGACTTCCCAGCAATCAGAGACAACAGAATTCTTGGAAGTGAGACTATGTCTCTGTAATGCAGAGAACTTCAGGACAGCCTTTAAGACTGTGGGAAAGAACTTTGAAAACATGAGTTCATGAATATATACATCAGTGTAAAAACTATTCTTTACAGAATATATCATCTTACAACTATCTCAACTATGCAAAATATAAGGATACAGTATGAATTGTATGAGAGTCTTCATTGACCTGGAGGAACAGGTGCAGCTTCACTGAGTCAGCTTGGTTCTAAAAATATTAAGGAAGACAGGTATGTAGAAAAAGCAAGAAAGTAATCTTCCAACAACCCCAAAAGAAGATAGCTATACAAACACAATTCCACCTCTAATAACAAAAATAACAGGAAGCAACAATCATTTTTTCTTCATATCTCTTAATATCAATGGACTCAATTCTCCAATAAAAAGATGTAGACTATCAGACTGGATAAATAAACACGACCCAGAATTTTGCTGCATACAGCAAATGCACCTCAGTAAAAAGGACAGACACCACCTCAGAGTAAAAGGATGAAAAACAATCTTCCAAGCAAATGGTCCCAAGAAACAAACTGGAGTAGCAATTCTAATATCAAATAAAATCAACTTTCAACCAAAACTAAGCAAAAAAGATAAGGAAGGACACTCATACTCATCAAAGGAAAAAATGTAACAAGATGAACTCTCAATTCTGAACATTTATGTCCCAAATGCAAGGGCATCCACATACATAAAAGAAACTTTACTAAATCTCAAAGCATACATTGTACCTCACACAATAATAGTGGAGGATTTCAATACCCCACTCTCAGCAATGGACAGTTCATGGAAACAGAAACTA
Source organism: Arvicanthis niloticus (assembly GCF_011762505.2). NCBI lineage: Eukaryota > Metazoa > Chordata > Mammalia > Rodentia > Muridae > Arvicanthis > Arvicanthis niloticus. The sequence goes on from NC_047666.1 coordinate 14,714,601, forward strand.
ACCAGAAACACAATGAAACTAACAGAAGTTATGAACTACATGGATTTAACTGATATCTATAGAACATTTCACCCTAAAACAAAAGAATATATCTTTTTCTCAGCACCTCATGTTACCTTCTCCAAAATAGATCATATAATTGACAAAACAGGCCTCAACAGATACAAAAAGACTGAAACAATCCCTTGCACCCTATCAGATCACCATGGACTAGGGCTAGTATTTAATAATGTCAAAAACAATGGAAAGCCCAGATAAAAGTGGAAACTGAACAATGGTCTACTCAGTGATGACTTGGTCAAGGAAGAAATAATGAAAAAAATTAAAGACTTTTTAGAATATAATGAAAATGAGGACACATCATACCAAACCTTGTGGGATCCCATGAAAGCAGTACTAAGAGGAAAACTCATAGCTTTAAGTGCCTGCAAAAAGAAACTGGAGAGAGCATACATTAACGACTTGACAGCACACCTGAAAGTTTTAGAACAAAAAGAAGCAAATACACCCAGAAGTAGACAGCAGAAAATAATGAAACCCAGGGCTGAAATCAACCAAGTAGAAACAGAAAGAACTATACAAAATATCAACAAAACCAGGAGCTGGTTCTTGAGAAAATCAACAAGAAAAATAAACCCTTAGCCAGACTAACCAAAGGGCACAGAAATAATATCCAAATTAATAAATCAGAACTGAAAAGGGAGAGATAACAACAGAAACTGAGAAAATTAAAAAAAAATCATCAGATCCCACTACAAAGGCCTATACTCAACAAAATTAGAAAATCTGGATGAAATGGACAATTTTCTAGACAGACACCAGGTACCAAAATTAAATCAGGAGCAGATAAACCATCTAAACAGTCCCATAACCACTAAAGAAATAGAAGCAGTCATTAAAAGTCTCCCCACCAAAAAAAGTTCAGGACCAGATGGGTTTAATGCAGAATTGTATCAGACCTTCGAAGAAGACCTAATACCAATTCTCTTCAAACTATTTCACAGAATAGAAGCAGAAGGAACACTACCCAATTCGTTCTATGAAGCTACAATTATGCTCATACCTAAACCTCACAAAGACACAACCAAGAAAGAGAACTTTAGACCAAACTCTCTTATGAATATTGTTGCAAATATACTCAATAAAATTCTCACAAACCAAATCCAAGAACACATCAAAACAATCATCCATCATGACCAAGTAGACTTTATCCCAGGAATGCAGGGATAGTTCAATATTCTGAAATCCATCAATGTAATCCATTATAAAAACAAACTCAAAAAAAAAAAAAAACACATGATGATCTCATTAGATGGTGAGAAAGCATTTGACAAAATTCAACATCCCTTCATGGTAAAAGTCCTGGAAAGATCAGGAATTCAAGGCCCATACCTAAACATAGTAAAAGCAATATACAGCAAGCCAGTAGTCAACATCAAACTAAATGGAGAGAATCTTGAAGCAATCTCACTAAGATCAGGGACTAGGCAAGGCTGCCCACTCTTACCCTACCTATTCAATATAGTACTGGAAGTCCTAGCTAGAGCAATTAGACAACAAAAGGAAGTCAAAGGGATACAAATAGGAAATGAAGAAGTCAAAATTTCACTATTTGCAGATGATATGATCGTATACTTAAGTGAACCTAAAACTTCCACCAGAGAACTCCTAAACCTGATAAACTTCAGCAAAGTTGCTGGATATAAAATCAACTCAAACAAATCAGTAGCCTTCTTCTACTCAAAGAATAAACAGGCTGAGAAAGAAATTAGGGAAATGACACCATCCACAATAGTCACAAATAATATAAAATATCTTGGAGTGAATCTAACCAAGCAAGTGAAAGATCTGTATGATAAGAAATTCAAGTCTCTGAAGAAAGAAATCGAAGAAGATCTCAGAAGATGGAAAGATCTCCCATGCTCCTGAATTGGCAGGATAATTTAGTAAAAATGGCCATCTTGCCAAAAGCAATCAACAGATTCAATGTAATCCCCATCAAAATTCCAAATCAATTCTTCATAGAGATAGAAAAAGCAATTTGCAAATTCATTTGGAATAAGAAAAAAACCTAGGATAGTGAGAAGTATTCTCAACAATAAAAGGACTTCTGGGGGAATCACCATCCCTGACCTCAAACTGTACTACAGAGCAGTAGTGATAAAAACTGCATGGTATTGGTACAGAGACAGACAGGAAGATCGATGGAATAGAATTGAAAATCCAGAAATGAACCCACACACCTATGGTCACTTGATCTTTGACAAAGGAGCTAAAACCATCCAGTGGAAAATGGACAGCATTTTCAACAATGGTGCTGGTTCAAGTGGAGGTCAACATGTAGAAGAATGCAAATCAATTCATTCTTATCCCCTTGTACAGAGCTCAAGTCCAAGTGGATAAAGAACCTTCACATAAAACCAGATACACTGAAACTAATAGAAGAGAAGTTGGGGAAGACCCTTGAATACCTAGGCACAGGGGAAAAGTTCCTGAACAGAACACCAATGGCTTATGTTCTAAGATTAAGAATTGACAAATGGGACCTCATCAAATTGCAAAGCTTCTGTAAGGCAAAGAACACTGTCAATAGGACAAAATGGCAACCAAGAGATTGGGAAAATATTATTACCAACTCTACATTCAATAGAGGGCTAATATCCAATATATACAAAGAATTCAAAAAATTAGACTCCAGAAAACCAAATGACCTTATTAAAAAATGGGATGTAGAGCTAAACAAAAAATTCTCAACTAAGGAATCTCGAATGGCCAAGAGAAGCCCCTTAAGAAATGGTCAACATCCTTAGTCATCAGGGAAATGCAAATCAAAACAATCCTGAGATACCACCTCACAACAGTCAGAATGGCTAAGACAAAAAACTCAGGTGATAGTAGATGCTGGCGAGGATGTGAAGAAAGAGGAACACTCCTCCATGGTTGGTGGTATTGCAAGCTGGTACAACCACTCTGGAAATCAGTGTGGCATTTCCTCAGAAAACTGGACATAGCATTACCTGAGGACCCAGCTATACCACTCCTGGGGCATATACCCAGAAGATGCTCCAACATACAACAAAGACATATGCTCCACTATGTTCATAACAGCCTTATTTATAATAGCCAAAATGTGGAAAGAATCCAGATGTCCTTCAACAGAGGAATGGATACAAAAAAATGTGGTACATTTACACAATGGAGTATTACTCGGCTATTAAAAACAATGAGTTTGAGAAATTCTTAGGTAAATGGATGGAACTAGAAAATATCATGAGTGAGGTAACCCAATCACAAAAGAACACACATGGTATTTACTGACTGATAAGTGGTTATTAGCCTAGAAGCTTGAAATAGCCAAGATGTAACTCACAGACTACATGAAGTTCATGAAGAAGGAAGACCATGTGTGGATGTCTTGATCCTACTTATAAGGAGTAACAAAATACTCAAGGAAACAAATGTGGAGACAAAGTGTGGGACAGAAACTGAAGGAGGGGCCGTCTGGAGACCATTCCACCTGGGTATCCATCCCATGTGCAGTCACCAAAGGTAGACGCTGATGTGGATGCCAGGAAGTGCATGCTGACAAGAGCCTGATATAACTGTCTCCTTAGAAGTCTGCCAGAGTCTGACATATTCAGAGGCAGATGCTCACAGATAACCATTGAACTGATCAAGGGGTTTCCAATAGAGAAGTTAAAAGAAAAGACTGAAGGAGCTGAAAGTGTTTGTGGCCCCATGAGGAGAGCAACAATACCAACCAACCAGGGTACCCAGTGTCTAAACCACCAGCCTGGGAGCATATAGGAAGGGACCCATGACTCCAGCTGTATATGTAGGGGAGGATGGCCTTGTTGGGCATAGGTGGGAGAGGAGAGACTTGCTCACATGAAGGCTGAACACCGAGTGGAGTGGAATTTGAGGGTGGGGAGGTGGGAGTGGGGGGATAGGTGGGGGCACATCCTCATAGAAGCAGGAGGAGGAGGATGGGATAGGGAGTTCCTGGGCTGGTGGGAGGGAATGTGGTAAGGCGATAAAATCTGAAATATAAATATAATATTTAATTTAAAAAATAGTGATTTCAAAAAAAAAAAAAAAAGGTAGTCAGGTATGGTGGCACATACTGTTAATCCCAGCATTCAGGAGACATAGCCATGCAGATATCTGATTTCAAAATATGTCTACAGAGCAAGTCTCAAAACAGCTAAGTTTAGGCAGTGAAGGATCTGGAAAACAGAAAGCTGGTGATAATGTAATAGAACAATGGAATCATGTTCCAGCTCCAGCAGGCAGCCGAACTCAGCTGCTTTGTCAGTTTGGCTCTGTCTTTAGAGACAAGCAGCTAAGATCATAAAATGCTGATTCATAAGATAAAAGGGAACCTGGGATAAAAATTGAATTGATATGCAATTCCAAAAGAAGTATTTTATGCAAAATAAAAGACTGGGCTTTGGTCTGCAAGAGAGAGAGCGTGATCTCCAGAAGAGAATGATCTTGAGCAAACAGTGATCTCAAGCAGAGGACTACCTTGAGCAGAACACAGAGCTGTCAACTTCTATCCATCACGGAGTCTGAATTGTTCTTATGACTCTCCTAAACACACCTTCCTCAGGACCCTCTCCCAAGCTGAGGCTAAGCCCACTGCTTCAGCATAGGCAATGAACACCACACAACAGCACAGGCCAAGGATACCAACACAGCTTCAGGCGCAAATGCAGGCTACTTGCATCAACATGGCCCCAGTGGTAGCATTATCCATGGACATAAGCATGGCTTCAGACCGCAGCACAGATGGTAGACATCTGAGAAACCTGTACCGCTACTTCAGGCCTTGCTGGTGTCTGTGATCCATGCTGCTGCTGAAGGCCATATGTGGGTTCATAGTCCTATTGTGGCCAATGTATGTGTTGATGTCCTTGGGCTGTGGGTGTGTGCACATGCATGCACATATGAATGCTGGTTTCTCTTCATCCAGAGTAAGCATCAAATACTCACAATTGCAATTATAGGTCATTTGAACCATCTAGCTGCTGGGAACCAAACTCAGATCCTAGGGAAGAACAGTAACGTACTGCTTAACTTCTAAGTGACCTCTGATGTCCAATTCTAAGTTTTTAACAATTGATTTGCACTGGGAAAAGAATTTGGCTTGATAGATCCTTCTTTCAATACAGAAGCACATTATGCCATTGTTTTTGCTTTGTATGAATTTGGATGGAAATTCTGGAATTCTTACTCCCTCTGTCTGTAGTGTGTGTTACTTGTTTGATGATGCTTGTTTGCATGTTAAATTTTCAATCATTTATATTGGATATATTGGTTTTTATTTTCCTGTTTACTTACTTATTTAGAATTTACATGCTTTTTTATTTGGAATTCATACTTATCCTAATTTCGTATCTGTTGCTTTAAAAACTTCTCAGTAAAAAAGCAACTCAAGAGAAGAGGTTTACGATTTACAATTACAAACGAGTTCATCATTGAAGCAACTAAGAGAGGAATTAATACCACTTGTCATATCTCATTTATAGTCAAATACAAAGAGAAATGAATGCTTGAGTGTTCACTTGCTTACATATGCTCAGCTCAATTTTTCCACTCTTATACAGTTCAGGAACTCCTGCCTAGGAATTGGTGCTGCCCATAGTTGGCTAAACTTTCCCAAAATTACTTTACACACACACACACACACACACACACACACACACACACACACACACACACATTTATACAAACACACAGAGAGACACTATTTAAAGCTGGTATCATGAAATTTAGAGGATAAAACACAGGAAGAGTTTGTGGAAGAGAGTGATCAGAGGGAGTAATGGGTGTCTACGGGTGATATTTCTTACTAAATCACCATATCATCTTAAACAGAATGGAATGTTTGAGAACTTCAAAGTTTTCCATGCCACCAAGAATGACAGTTACCAAAACAAAACTCAAACCTAGCAGAACACATGACTTGAGTGACTTAATCATCATTTCCAATAAATTCATTGCAAAAAAATACCCATTTTATTTATTCCACCTTCAGAAGAAGCAAATAAAAGTTATTTGCTTCTGGCTTTCAAATAGAAGTTATTCAATAAGTCAGGAAACAATTTATACACCAGAAAAGACAATAATCCACTAAGGCATATCGAACTAGACTACAAATGTTGGACCCTGTGTACAGAAATTTAAGGTAACTATATGTTTAAAGATTCTTTCAGAAAGGTAAGCATCATGCATGAGCAAATTATAATTCTTCCCAATAGGTACAAAGAGTAGAGAGTCAGAACAAACCAAAACAAATATTTGAAGACATTATAGCAGAAATTTTCCAGATTTTATAAAATGTACTGTGAATCCATGCATGCCATTATTACAGATCACCATGAAGTAGGTAGAGGACAAACAACATAAATTTACTTCTTATAATTTTGGGATTAGTGTACCAAATTCCAATTGCCTACTGGGTCAATAACTCTTGTGAGATAGTTGTTGTATTCAGAGATAGTGTCTTCTATTATTTGCTCATATAGTGTGTAATTTATATTCTCAAAGGCCTCTTTATAAGAATACAACTCTACTCAAGAGACCTTTGATTTCATGGAAATCCCACATTCATCCAAACCCCCCATTCTAATACTACCACCAAGACACATGACAAATCACATACAAGAAGCTGAAAAGACATCAGACATTTTAATGAAGACAAATGTGGAACCAAAAAATACTTGAAATCTCTCATAACCTTTGGAACCAAGGAAAAAGAACAGGCAATAGACCCAGGCATCAAAGCCTCTCCCAGGGATGAGCTTTCACTAGCAAGTCTCCACCCCCTAAATGTTTATTTCTGGTTTCTGAATTTAGAATATTAGTTTCTACCATATGTGCTCCATATTTACTCTCAGCATTTCTCTTGTTTGGAGTTGCAATATCCAACTCCTAGAGTCTTGTCCCCACTGATATGACTAGACTTGTGTTACATATTTTCAACACTAGTTAGCCAGATCCAAATATAGTGAAGAATTATCTATTGTAACAGTTTAGGCCTTATTTTCTTAATCCTTGTTTTCAAGAGAAAGGTTCTCATATACCTTAGATTATTCATAGAGTCAATTTATACCCAAAGGATGATCCTTCAGTCACTACTTCTTGAGTTTCAGGATTGTGGATATACACCATCACATTTGTTCATTCATATAACACTGATGTTTAAAATCAGGGGCTCTCATGTATGTTGGGTCAGTATTCTACCAATAGAGATACATTTGTTGTTTTTCAGGATATGATGGAATGAAAGTATTCTTTGTTGTTCATTTCATCTTTTGGTACAGGAACATTTCCAATGTTCCCGTCTTAGAGCTTCCTGCCCCTTAATGAGGACAGAGCTTATGTAGCTTTAAAGTAATACACTTTTATGTCCTATCCAATAAGTTTAAGCTTTTGTTATGTGTGGAATATGGTAAGATATGACAGAAACAATGTTAGATAATTTCCTGTCATACCTCTACCAAGAATTGTGTCATGTCCCTATTTATCCTTCCTATAGCTTGTTTTTCAAACTCTTAATGTTCCCCTGTTCTTATGGAAAGACTGTATACACAATCCCCAGATAGTTTGTATTTCCTTGCAAATATAAACTCATAGTTCAATAATTTATTACTTTAGCTGAGAGTTTTCTCTAACAATGCCTGAAGTACCAGGAAAAAATTAAGTCACCAAGCATCCTAATTTCTTTTATAACTTTCCTTCCTTTTTGTATATTATTAGTTCCTTATTGATCACTGCCCTCATCTAGTATTCAAGTTAAATTTTAATTATGCATATTAATTATTTTTACTTTTATATTAAATGCAACAACATGTATCAATATCAAAGGCAATTAACAAGAATTGATTAACATTTACAATTACTTGCTTTGCTTAATATCCCATTTTTGTTGCAGGATTCCATCTAGCATGACAAGGAATTTAGTTTTTCCATCTAATTGGATGTAAACTATTCTGTGATCACCTTTGTTTTGATGGTAGGTATTAGTCTGCATGTTGTAGAGTGATTCCCACTTCACTGTAATTAGACCAAGACAATGTATTTGGAGGAAGAAGACTGATGTATTATCTTCATCAGATCACATGAAGGAATCTTACTACCTTGAGGATTCTCTAGGAGTGGAATGAACCTTTTGTCCTTTTACAAGATTACTCATTTGCTTCTGATGATCAGTGCTCATTTTATTTTTTTCCTGTTCCCCTTGTGTCCATCAGAATGTTTAATGTTATACTCAGTTCTCCCACTTTCACCCTTTGTTTTTCTCTCGCATACACTGTTAACAAATCTCTAGACATCTTACTTTCTTAGTTAGTATTCAGAATAAGACTAGCTATGGCCACATACAAGAAAATGCAATTAGAATTTTATCTATGACCTTGCATACAAATTAATGCCAAGTGGAAGAATGACCTATACCTGAACTATTGAAATGGTATAAGAAATACTAGGTAGTACATTATACAATATAAATACAATAAAAGACCTTTTGAATAAGACTTTATTTGCCCAAGTATTAATATCAGCAATTGACAAGGGAGACCTCATGAAAATAAAAGACTTTCTGTACAACAAAAGAAACAATCAACCAGGTGAATAAAAAGCCCATGGAAGGACTCTTGCCAGCTGTATATCTGACAGAGGTTTAATATCTAGAATAAATTTAAAAAATTAAAAATGAGTAAAAAAATGACTCATTCAAAAATGGGTCAAGGGTCTAAACAGAGGATTCTCAAAAGAAGGAAAAAACTGCTTAGAAATATATTCAAAATGTGTATCATCTCTGGCAATTATGAAAATGCAAATTAAACCAACTTTGAGATGTTATCTTAACCTATTCAAAAAAGGCAACAATCAGTAGAATAACTTACAACAAATGTTGGAAGAGATCATGGAAATCTCTATAAACTGTTGATTGGCTTGCAAAATGATACAGCAACTATGGAAATCAGTGTGGAGAATTCTCAGAAAGCTAAAAATAAATCTACTATATGACTCAGCTATACCATTTCTTGGAATATGCCTAAAGAAAAAAGACTCAACATCATAATTCACAGATAAGTATTCAGTTGTGTTAATTGCTCTATTCTTAATAGCTAGACAATAGAAACAATCTAAATGATCTACAATCAATAAATGAATAAAATGTGATTATATATTTATATATAATATATTATATATATTATTTATCTATAAAGAAAAAATGGAATTGTGAACTTTGCAGATAAGTGGATGTAACTTGAAGAGACCATATTGTGCAAAATAGGAACAGAAAGGAACAGAAAGACAATGTCTCATGTTCTCTCTCTCTCTCTCTCTCTCTCTCTCTCTCTCTCACCTATTTAATTTGTTTTACTTATTCAGTTTACATTCTACTCACTGCCCCCCTCCCTGTCACCACTTTTCAAATCTTTCCCATATTCTCCCTCCTGTTCTCTGAGATGGTGGGAGCCCTCATGAGTATTTTCCTATCCCAGCACTTCAAGTCTCTGCAAGGTTGGACACTTCATCATCCACTGAGGCCAGACAAGGCAGCCCAGCTAGTAGAACATATTCCACTAACAGGCAACAGCTTTTGTGATAGCCCCAATTCCAGTTCAGGACACACATGAATGTCAAGCTTCCCATCTTCTACATATGAGCTGGGAGGCATAGGTCCAGCCTCTACAAACTTAGTAAACCAGCTTAATCCCTAATAGGACTCTATAAATATTTTTTCTGTTAACCACATATAAGTATAGTCTTAATTCCTCATCAAAGAAAGTTCTCTTTGTAGGAGATGAAAACCACTACAAGAAAATCATAGATAATCAAAATCCAGAGTTATTGATCACAGTCCCAGTGAATACATTTACAACACTTCCACACGTAAGGTTCAGGAAACACCATGGAAGAGGAGGCTCAAAGATTCTATAGGCAGGATATTCTGGGACTAGTGAGATTGTATCTACCAGCACTATCAGAATCTCTACCTTTAACCTTTTACCTACATGGCTACAGGTTACAATATCAGGAAGCTTCAATCCTACACAAAGAGCTATAGAAATCTAGCATCAGGAGTAGTGGTCCTTCCCAGAGATCACATTAAATAACAACAAATGTTATTTCTATAAACATTCATACAAATAACAGCAGACAAACAGAAGAGGTTATACATAGGAATATAAAATGTATATACTTATACATACATGCAGGCAATAACATTAGATTTACCAAAAAAAAAAAAAAAAAAAAGAGTTCATAAATTTGAAGGAAATTTATGACCTCAGAAGCTGAGAGCATTGGATCCCTGGAGATGAAGATGATAAAGGGGGCTGGAGTCACTTAAGCAGCAAAAAGTCATAAACCTTGGGCCATCACTCAAGTACATACTCTAAAAGTACATACTTTCAGAGAAGCTAGGAAACATTGGTTACGTGCATATCTTAAGAAAAGTATAGAAATGCTGAGTATAGAGTCTAAAGAGTTTTGGCCAGAGTCCAGTTTGTTTCTCATGGAACCTCACTCACACTGGAGCTAATGTGCTAATTAAACACAAGTAACTACACCTAAAGCTTTCCTTTATATTCTTTGTCCCCTTACTTTATAAATAACCAAAGTCTAGAAAAAAAGTAATTCCCCAAAGAAATAATAGGATATGCAACTCTGCTTTTCATAAATAACCATTTTCCCATAAAATCTTACACAGAAAATTTCTTGAACTATAAAACAGTTTTCTTGCATTTGATGCAAATAAAGTACTCATGAATTTTAAATATTCTCACATACCACATTTTAACAACTTTAAACAACTAGGAAAGGAGGGGGGAAGGCAGGAGATGGTATCTTCTCTACACTTTTGCATACCATTTAAATATCACACAGTTTGGTGACCACCAGCTCTAAGATTTTAAAAATGGACTTTGAGGATGTAAACATTCAGCAAAAATAAAATAGCATATTGTAATAATACTAATATTTAAATAGGAAAATCATCTATAAGACAGGTAAAAAAAAATCTATTGTTTTATAGAACTGAGGTTATGGGTCACAAATAGGAAAATCCACAGATAGCCTTTGTATCTAAATTTGATCATTGGACTGTATACCCTGATACATCGTGACAAAAGTGTCAGGGATTTTTGAATTGTCATGTTTTTTTTTCTTTTGATTGATAAATTAAAAAGAGACAGTTAATACTTTCGTTTAATAATATATTCGATGTATAGTTGTTTGGGGAATACTTCTAAGATTTACTTTGTCCAAAGAGAGCAAACTTAGTTTGCTTTCTGGTTTGCTCTCTGTTGTTTTGATAAATACCATGATCAAAAGAAATCGGAGCAAAGAAAATTTTTATTTCATCTTTTATTTTTAGACTATATTCCATCACTGAGGAGAATCTGGGCAGAAACTCAAGGAAAAAATCCAGATGGATGAACTGAAGCAGAAACCTTGGAGGAAGGTTGCTCATTGGTTCATTCCCTGTCTGACTACTCAGCAGGTTTGTTTTAAACAATTGAAGCAGATAGGGAATCTATTCAGGGGTGACATTGCCCTTAGTAGACCAGGTCCTCACACACCAACCATCAACTGAAGAAATGTCCCACCAATATGTCCACAGGCTAATTTGATCTGATTGATACTTAACTGAGACTTCCAGAGCTATCCCAGTTGTGTCAGGGTAAGGAAGCTGGAAAAACCCTAGAAGTAGATATTCAAGGAAAAAATAAAGCAAATGTCTTCTGTTATTATCAAGTTTTATTTTTTCTTTTAAACACATTTTTATTATTTTTTGAGAATTTCATACATAATTATTGAATTTACATTATTTCAACCTCATACTCTCCCCTCTCTAGTTACTCCTATGTGTCTCCCATTCCTTCTCAGCTTTATGGATTCATATATATTTAATTGTGATAGATAGATGATAGATAAAAAGATAGATAAATAGATAGATAGATAGATAGATAGATAGATAGACAGATGACAGATAATTTTTGATGCCACCATTTAGTACAATTTGGTAAATTAAATTTTGATAAGTTCGATAGTACTAATAAAAGCACAAGGGATATTATTTATGAATGCTGATAAATTTGCCCATTTTTATTCTCATATTAGATAATTGCGAAATGGTATGCAGGACTTAGTAGCTTTTACATCTAGGTAAATTTATGCATCCATTCACATAAATTAGATGACTATAATAGAATTAAATAGTCGATTTCTGATTGTTGCAATCAAATGTTAATTATAAAATTGCTTTAGCTTTGTGCTCCTATAGCAGAGTATCTGCCACTAAAAGGCAGATATGAATCTTCACTTTTCTAGAAGCAAATCAAAGGAAGATAGTAAATCATATGGCATTCTTTTTTTTCTTTTAATTTTTCAATCTTTATTTTTATAATCCAGATTTTATTCTCTTCCCAGTACATCCTCTGATGGTTTCACATCCCATACCTCTTTCCCTGTCTCCAAGTGGATGTCCCCACCCCGCACCCCATTAAACCTCCCCATACCCTGGGGCCCCAAGTCTCTTGAGGTTTGGTGCATCTTCTCTGACTGAGTCCAAACCCAGCAGTCCTCTGCTGTATATGTGTTGAGGGCTTCGTATCAGCTGGTGTATGCTGCATGGTTGTTGATCCAGTGTCTGGGAGATCTCAGGGGTCCAGGTTAGTTGAGACTGCTGGTTGGTCCTCCTACATGGTAGTCCCTCTCCTCAGCTTCTTCCAGCTTTTCCATAATTCAACCACAGGGGTCAGCATGTCCTTTTGGGTCTGAGTTACCTCACTCAGGATGATATTATCTAGTTCCATCCATTTGCCTGCAAAACTCAGGATGTCCTTGTTCTTAATAGCTGAGTAGTATTCCATTGTGTAAATGAACCACATATTCTGTATTCATTCTTCCATAGTGGGACATCTGGGTTTTTTCCAGGTTTTGACTATTACAAACAAGGCCACTATGAACATAGAGGAACAAGTGCCCCTGTGGCATGGTGGGGTATCTTTTGGGTATATTCCCAAGAGTGGTATTGCTTGGTCTTCAGGTAGATCTATTTCCAATTTTCTGAGGAACCTCCAGATTGATTTCCAGAGTGGTTATACCAGTTTGCAATCCCCCTAAAATGGAGGAGTGTTCCTCTTTCTCTACATCCTCACCAACATGTGTTGTCACCTGTGGTTTTGATCTTAGCCATTCTGATTGGTGTGAGGTAGAATCTCAGGGTTGTTTTGATTTGTATTTCTTTGATCACTAAGAATTTTCAACAGTTTTTTAGGTGCTTCTCAGCCATTGGAGATTCCTCTGTTTTGAATTCTCAGTTTAGTTCTATACTCCATCTTTTAATTTGGTTGTTTGGGTTTTTGGTGGTTCGCTTCTTGAGTTTTTATATACTTTGGATATTAGCCCTCAATCAGATGTGGGGTTAGTGAAGATTTTTCCCAATCTGTAGGTTGCTGATTTGTCTTATTGACTAGCTGTTCAGATGCTTTCCACGTCGATGAGGTTGCATTTATCAATTCTTGATCTTAGAGTGTGAGCTATTGCAGTTCTGTTTAGGAAATCTCCCCCTGTGCCAATGAGTTCAAGGCTCTTTCCCATTTTCTTTTCTATTAGATTCAGTGTATCTGGATTTATGTTGAGGTCCTTGATCCACTTGGACTTGAGTTTTGTACAAGTGAAAAATATGGATATACTTTCATTTTTCTACATACAGACTGCTAGTTAGACCAGCACAACTTATTGAAGATGCTTTCTTTTATGCATTGAATAATGTTGGATTTTTTTGTCAAAGAGCAAGTGTCTGTAAGTGTGTGGTTTTATTTCTGGGTCTTCAATTCTATTCCATTGATCAATATGTCTGTCTCTGTACCAATACCATGATGTTTTCATGACTATTGCTCTGAAGTATAGCTTGAGGTCAGGGATGGTTCTTTTATTGTTAATAATTGTTTTTGTTATTCTGGGTTTATTGCTTTTCCAGATGAATTTGAGAACTGCTCTTTTCCCGTCTTTGAAGAATTATGTTGGGATTTTGATGGAGATTGCACTGAACTTGTAGATTGCCTTTGGTAGAAGGTCCATTTTTACTATATTAATTCTGCCAATACATGAGCATGGGCAATTTCTCCATTTTCTGAGATCTTCTTCTATTTTTTTCTTGAGAGACGTGAAGTTATTGTCATATAGATCTTTCACTTGTTTGGTTAGAGTTACCCTAAGATATTTTATATTATTTGTAGCTATTGTGAAGGGAGTTGTTTGCCTAATTTCTTTCTCAATCTGTTTATCATTTGTATAAAGGAAGGCTGCTGATTTATTTGAATTAATTTTATAATCCAGCCACTTTGCTGAGGTTGTTTATCAGCTATAGAAGTAACTTGGTCAGGAAAGAATTAAAGAAAGAAATTAAAGACTTCCTGGAATTCAATGAAAATGATGACATAGCATACCCAAACTGATGGGACACAATGAAAGCAGTGCTAAGAGGAAAATTCATAGCACTAAGTGCTGTGGCAAAAAAATTGGAGAGATACAACACTATCAAGTTAACAGTAGACATGAGATCTCTAGAACAAAAAAGCAAACACACTCAAGAGGAGTAGACAAAAGGAAATGGTCAATCTCAGGGCTGAAATCAACTAAATAGAAGCAACGAGAACAATGCAAAGAATTGGCAAAACCAAAAGCTGTTTCTTTGAGAAAATCTCAGGCTTCATCCCAGGGATGCAAGGTTGGTTTAATATACAAGAATCAATTAATGTAATCCAATATATAAATAAACTCAAAGAAAAAAAATCACATGATCATCTCTAGAAACTAAAAAAAAAAATTGACAAAATATAATACTCCTTCCTGTTAAATGTATTGGAAAGATCAGTAATTCAAGGCCCATTTCTAAACATAATAAAAGCAGTTTACTATAAACCAACAGCCAGTATCAAATTAAATGAAGAGATACTTGAAGCAATCCCACTAAAATCAGGGACAAGACAAGGCTTCCCACTCTCTCCTTATCCATTCAATATAGTACTGGAGGTTCTAACTAGGACAATGAGACAACAAAAAGAGATCTTATAGAACCCAGGACTACCAGCCCAGGGATGGTACCACCTACAAGGGGCCCTACTCCCCCCATCACTAATGAAAGCATTTTCTCAACTGAAGCTTCTCTCTCTGTGATAACTCCAGCTTTTGTCAAGTTGACTCAAAACCAGCCAGTACGCAGATGATATAAAATGCTTAAATACCTAATGAAAATGAGGCAAGAACTAAGGATCAGAATTGATGTATTAATTCTGTTGGATATGTGACTCATGCCTGCTCTCTTTGTAGGCAGTGAGTGGCTAGTTTTCTTGTTTGGTTGTTTGATTTCAGAGCAATAGTCTACTATGTGATCATCTGTAGTTCCTTTTTTTGGGGGGGGGTATTGGATTTTTTTTATTATGTACTAGCACAGAGTGAATGCTAAACCATATTAGTTCACCAGACTCAGATAGGTTCACACAAAGCAGAACTGTTAGTCTGTGAGTCAACAACTTTTATTTGTCACACAGAAAAGGTTAGCTGCTTAGAATCCCTGTTTGTTTTGTGTACAGAGAAAGAGGTTTTATGTCATCTGATGGAGTAAAACCATCTAGTCTTTGCTTCATTTGTTGTAGTGAACTCTCACTCAAAGTAGACCTCCAAGTCTGACCTGTCATCCTTAGAGATCTAACTGGAGGAACTGTGGTGACATGAATGTCAGAAAGGAAGCTCACATGTAGCAGGCAAGATATTTTTGCAGGCAGTATCTGCTTGGCTTTAGATGAAATCTTCTGTTCTGCATTAATCTACCATCTACGGGTATGATATTGATCAGACACCTTGTTTTCACAGCTAATGAGAGTAAATTTTCAACCAGCGTTCAGGTTACTTGATTAAATTTCTAGTTTCAAAAATATTCTTCATTTGTGAGCTATATGACATTGAACAGCTTACCTGACTTTGCAGATTTCTGGTCTCTTGGGCTATGGAACAACCATGTAGATATCTTAAGATCGTGAATTGATAAAACAAAATATGTCAAACATTAGGAACATGGAAAATGCTTAATAAGTGATAACTTTTTCTCTCTTTTTATCTCTCAACAAAATGGTACAGCTAATTTTTAAAGATTAAATATCAAAGAGATCATTGAAAGCTAAACAGACATATGCAACTTACAGAATGAATGGCTTATGGAGCTTTAAAAATTGCAAATTGATGTATACCAGTGAAAAACAGGAAGTTCTTAGAACATAGAATTGTTCAATGAAAAAAGCACATAACTATATTTTACTACTGTGAAGTGTCGGAAAATTTTCTGTAATGTCAAGTATTGCTTTATTAAAAGCATTAAAATCATGCATCTGTAAAGAAGAAGAGAACATGTTTATTTTTATCAAGTGTAATGATAGAAAATTCCAGTGGCAGTGTTGTAAGGTATGCTTGCAGCTTCTAGTACACAGTTTAGTATCGCTGGTCTGCTCATATCAGTAAATACAAGATGATAACACAATGGAGGAAAATGAGAGTATGAGTGTTATTGTAAATAGTTCTTCATGTGCTGAACTACTGAGTTCCATACATCATAAAAGATAAAGAAAATTAAAACCATTTGGAGCCTTAGGATAGATTTAATTTTCAAACTGACTAGTACATAGTACTGGTGAGGCTGATAACAAAGCTGGAACAGGCATATGCTAGTTTTGGAAGTACAATTTGCAGCAAATGTATTTGGCCAATGTAATTTGAAATTGCAATTGATTTCACTATTTTGTGTTTTGAGAATATATTTATGTGAAGCAAGGTTCTCAGATATCTCTAGTGACCGATGCCTTTCCCTAATCTAAGCTTCTTGTGTGCAGATAGGACCTAGGTTTTCTTCTCAGCTGATAATAGGTAGGTAAAGTGGGTGGCTTTTGTGTCTGTGATTATATAAACTAATGAGAAAGAAATAAAGAAAATTGGTAATTGCAAGTAAGACCTTTAGCAATCTTGGGTATAACTGACCTAAACAAGCTTGCCTTTTAAAAGCATATCTGGAAGAAGCAAGGTCTAGAATGTTTTGTGATACTCCTGCTGTTTTAAAATAAGCAGAAATCTGTGACTTGCAGAACTATAGAGGCATGGGTTTGTCAGCATACTCTATGAGTTTGTAGTGAACTCGGGGCCCTAGACGCAGTACAGCTAGCTCCATCTCACCTTTGTGAAAACCTGGGTAGAAGAATCAATTACTTCATTCTGAATTCTGTATCCACAGAAACTGTAAGAGAAGAAACTTTTTATGCCTTTAAATTTGCAGACATTTTCTGATGTGTTTCCAGAAGTCTAGAAAAATATTTCTTACATAGATTTGCAAGCAGTCACAGTGATATATACTAATGTTAGCCACATTAGAATGTCAGTTGGTAAATAACTGCTGCTCTGTTTGTACAATGGTCTCAAAGATGACTTCAGTTCTTGACTGAAAGGATGTCTGAAAGGATGAATTTGGCAAAGGACATGTAGCACATTTGAGAGAGTGGTGACACTTCTGTGTTTTCTTAGTCAGTATTTGGGATATGTTTCTGTACTCAGATGGGGAATGACTTTGATAATGCTATTTGATCAATTAATGTTTGTATGTATATGGGATTTCTGTGTGTATGTGCATACCCACAACTGTAAATTAGTACCCTCCGGTGCTTGTGCATGGGAGGTCACAACAGACTTGGTGTCTTTTTCTATTACTCTCTACCTTATTGCCTCAAGGTAGGGTCTCTTGTAGAAAAAAAGATCACAATTGTGTTAAAGGGGGCAAGACATTAGACTCTTTAGATTTGTGTATCTCTGTCTCTTCTGCATCCCAGTTCTGGAGTGATAAGTAGAGACAGCCATACCAGGATTTGTCTATGAGTAATTAGGACTAATATTCAGATTCTTGTGCCTAAAGTGCAAGTAGGCTTGCCTCACTGAGTCATTTCCCTATCTTCTGTACCTGTGTGTATTTCTATTCATTATCAACCCCAACAGAGAAAGGAAGAAAAGGAAAGAAGGAAGTGCAGGAATAGTTTCCTTCTCCACAATTCATTCTAATAGCCTACTGTTTAAGCTGCCACTTGGGAGCCATTATGTGCTGAAAGGAAGTGTGTTCATATAGCAGACCACCTGGGAACTGTGTGGAATTACAAGCATAGTAATTTGCAAAATATTCTCTGGAGAAAAAGCAAGAAACACAGTTTGCATGCCTCCTGCTTTCAAGGTAGTATACACTATGGAAAATAGATCAAACAAACTCATCAAGACACAAGAAGCATAAACTCAAAGGATTGTTCCTATAATGTCAAGCAAGGAACTTGGGAATGTCTTAGTTAATTTCTATATAAGCTAGTATATTAATACAAAAAATCCTTATTGTTTTACAAGCCTCTGAAGAAAAGTATTAGCAAGTTCTTTTTGTTCCTCTGTGGAGTTTTCTAGCAGATATGTTTTACTTGTGTTATTGTATCAGGATAAGTATTCAATGAATTTCATTTTTGGAAAAGTTATTTCTAATGTTATTAACATGAATATTTTTTCATTTTTCCATCATTGATTTTGCTGTGGGCTGAGACTTGGCTTGCATAGATTTAAGAAATAATTTAGCAGTTATTGTAAGATATGTTGTGTGGACTAGAATGTGGTCTCTCTTAGACAATAATGTATATGAGTTTGGTGCAAATATTTACTTAGATGCTGTTGGCTGAAGCTACAGTCTGTAGACTCTGAGAGTGTTGGCTGTACCATGTGTGCCCCATAGATCATCGAAAATAGAATAGATTTTGTCAGTAGACTGGGGGCAATTGGGAGAGGAATGAGATAATCAGGTGGGACTGAGAAGGGGGTGATAGGTTTGATAGAGGGAACTTGGGGAGACAGCTGGAATTAAGGAGCATTTGAGGGATGAGATAGAAACCTAGTGTTGGGGTCCACACTAGCCCCACGTTGGGGCGGCCAAAATAAATGTTGCAGCCCAGGCAAAATGTTGAGGCCTGGGCCGACCCACGTTTGGGTGGCCACTGTATCCCGGCCCAAGCTGCTGCTCCGGTCTGCAGGTTGGGGTTCAGCAAGAGCGAGGGTGAGGGCAGATTCTACCTAATGTCTGATGTATATGAATCTCTCTCTCTAGTCTGATGTCTGGTTCTGTCTTCTATAGTCTGATTCTAAGCCACGCCTCTAAGTTACACCTTTAATCATGCCCTTAGGTCTTGTCTCTAACTCTGATCTCTATACTTCTATGTCATACTCTTAAGTCACACACCTTTAACCTCACACACCTTTAATCTCACGCGCCTTTAATCTCAAGGTATCTAAACCAAGATTATCGGAGTGTTCTCAGCTGATGTAGGCTATTGTAATTCAAGTCTCATGTCAGGGTATATGGCTCAAGATGGCTGCAAAGCTGATAGCCAGTTTCTGCTAAAAGTTGGCCCCCAACAACCTAGTGTAGTGGAAACTTTCTAAAATATATGAAAGTGATCTTAATGAAGTCATTAATGAGGGAGATGGCCTGGCCATCAACAAGAACAAAAGCTTAGAATACAGGCATCTTTTTACAGCCAATTTAGTCATTGGCCAAAGAGGTCTTATGAAAATTCCCAAACAACCCAGGCTACTGCCAAGACAATAGGTTGCTTCCACCAACTTCCAGGAAAATCTGATGTCTAAAGAGAACATTCATAAGATTCATTGAACATCGAGAGGGAGAGTCTGTGCCTGCATACAGCCTTCACCTATATGTTCTAGTTTTAGTGTCTTTGCTTCTAGAAGGTACTTTGAAGGCTATAAATACAGAAATGTAAACACCAACTCAGCCACAAAACCTTTGATCTACAGTGTTGTTCTCCCTGAAAAATATGCTAAGGTATTGGTGGCACAAAGCTATGGGAATAACCAACTGATGACTAGTTTAAATTTAGGCTAATTTTATGAGATAGAACCCAGACTTGATACTGCTTGGGTGACCAAGAACCAGAGATTAGAGAGCTAAGATACCAAATATTACTGGTGGAAAAAAATAGAAGTGATGAGTCTTACTGATTTTTTTTTTCCTATATTCACTTATAGATTAATGCCTTATTCAGTCATCATCAGAGAAGCTTTCTCCTACAGCATATGGGAAAATAAAACATATAACAATAGCCAGACATTACTCCAAGATATATATATATATATAGATAGATAGATAGATAGATAGATAGATAGATAGACAGACTGTGAAACACTCAGCTTTTTTTTTTTCAGCTGTAACAACATGAGGTTTAATGATACTGGTGCACCAGGGCTCCCTTGCATTGTAGGCAAGAGAATCCTGAGTTGAGGTTAAAAGCAGTTTTTATACAGTTTAAGGGTTGTACTACAGAAACAGTGGCTAAGCACAATATGATTGTCAGAACAGTGTGACTTTTAAACTGATTGGTCTTTGGGGAATGAAGTAGCAAGGACCTCCCTTATCTGTAAGTGTCAAGGGTTGGATCATCTTGCAGAATATGTCTACGTGCTCTGGGCCTTTCTTACCTGCAGGTAGGTTCTCTTCCCTGTGGTCTGAGGAATGTTAATCCCTTCTTCCTCTGAATGTTAATCCAGCAGGGTAATCCAGTAGGTGTCCTTGGACTAAGGAATGTGCTCATCCTGGGAAAATTAAGTTTAACCGAATTCCTACATTCTTCCTAAACTAAAGTTTAACCAAATTCCTACATTTCCCCCTTTTCTTTGTGGCTGATTTCAATCTTGGAATCACAAGCTATCATTTTGGTACAACCAGTCGATTAAAAATGTAGGGACCACCAGGTATATGGGGCCATCGTCTTTGAAATGGAGCAAACAATGTCTCCAGTTTGTCCCATGTAGCTTTTGGGGAACATGAAGATTACCATCCAGGGCTAGTCTAGACCTTCTTGCCAGGGTCATGATCACGGTCCAGACCATGATTACCTCAGGTGGAATCATGTTGGTCAGCTATAGTCTGTCTCTGGGTCCTTATCTTGAGTGGGTTTTGAGTGCGCCAGGACTGTCCAATTGGGCGATGGTCCCCCTGGAGCTCCTTTAACATGAGAGGCATGGATCCAGGCTGATATTTTATCAACCTTCACAGCAAACACTCAGCTCCAAATGGGATATTTACATCAAACCCTTCCTCTTTGAGCTCAGGGAAACCTGTGAAAGAGAAGATGGAAAGAATGTAAGAACATGAAGGAATGAAGGACACCAAAAGAAAAAGACCCTCTAAAAACTGAGTAAAGCTCATATAAACAGAGACTGAAGTAGCAAGCACAGGGATTACATGGGTCTGCACCCAGGTCCTTTGTGTATGTATTACATCTTTTAGTTTAATATTTATGCTGAGTTCCTGATTGTATGAAGAATGGGTCTCTGATTCTTGTGCTTTATTTTGGAGCTCCTTTTTTTCTGTTGGTTTTCTTTGTCTAACTTTAATGTGGTGGTTTTTTGTCTTATCTATATTTTATTTTGTTTTCTTATCAACTCTTAAATGATTTTTCATTTCTAACGAGAGACAAAAATGAAGTAGAGCAGGAGGGAAGTTGAGATGAGGAGAAACTGGGAAGGGTAGAGGGAGCAAAAACTGTAATCAGGATATATTGTATGAGAAAATAATGTATTTTAAATAAAAGAGAGAAATAAATACTATTCATTGGATAATTTGATAAATATCAGTTAATTTGAGCTTATGGTCAATGTTGCTCAGATCAAGGACCTCTGAACTAAATTTCTGGTTATTGATTACTATGGGATGAGTTTATTCAGTAATTATTTTTTCTTGAAAAATAAGAGTTTGACAGATTGCCTCAGGGATATTTCAGAAATATGACTCTATACCTTCCCTTTCAGTGACATGATGAGATCTCCTGTTACATCTCAATGATAATCTGATAATGTTCTTTAAAAAAAACTCAGGGAGAGGAGACCTACTACAACTTTGGATCCACAGGAATTTTTACAATCTCACTAAAATTAGTTTCATTTACAGCCTCCACAATATCACTAAAATTAGTTTTTTGTTGTCTGACACAGTTTCTAGCTCCAGTGGCTGATGAATCACATTGACTAAAAATTGACTTTGTATGTCATCCAGATGTTGCTGAGATAATCTTTCCATATAATTTTCATTATCTAACTAGTTTCACCAAATTTCTTTTTTTCAACATTTTTCTACAGAGATGAGA
Organism: Arvicanthis niloticus; assembly: GCF_011762505.2. Lineage (NCBI taxonomy): Eukaryota > Metazoa > Chordata > Mammalia > Rodentia > Muridae > Arvicanthis > Arvicanthis niloticus. The sequence continues at coordinate 14,736,848 of NC_047666.1, forward strand.
ATGTTACATTTTAAGTTTTTACATATTCAGATGTGCAAGACATCAAGCCAACCACATTCTAGAACAGATGGGAGATGGGCTCACAAATACCTTTCTTAAGTGAGGAGGCATTTGTTGATGGTTACTGGAAAGGGAGAGTCATTTTTCTTTGGAGGTGTGACAACTGATAGGTTGCCCCAGAGGATGACTTCACACCTAGGTACATGCACTTTGGAGCAGCACTAATGAGAGGCAACTGAACATAAAAATAAAAAAAAAAAAAAAGATTAAAAACCCTTAAAATATTGGAATACAGGGATTTTTATACTGAGAAGGAAAAAAACACAGAAATTAAGAAAAAAGAAAGAAAGAAAAGAAGGAAGGAAAGTAAAACAAACAGGTATGGATTCACCACAACCTTCTTTATATTTGTGTTTTTCAATTTCCTCTGGTACAACATTGGTGATCTATGCATTTATGTTTGGCAAATAAGATTTGCCAACTTTAGGTTAACTTCAGAAAAGTAGATTTGCATCGAGGCACATGGACCTCAGCATTCAGGAGATAGAGGAAGGATGATAATAAATTTAAGAACAGACTCTGCTACACAGTGAGTTAAAGCCAGCTTGAGCTATATAGCAAGACTTGTCTCAATAGGCCAAAATATATATATATATATCTAAAATTGTACTTCTAGAATTATTTAACCTACATGAAAAAAAAGTATATATTTCACAATTTCCGATGTTGACCCTACAAAATTCAGGCTCCAATGGAGAGTCTCTTGCCTGATTTGATTGATGGCTGTAAGTGACCTAAGCAGATCCAGATTGATATATGTTTATTAGTCCTGATGCTCTACTGGGAAGCAGTCGTCTGTTACAGAGACAAATCATACATGTAACGAGGCATCTCACAGTGATAAATAGTTATAGTAAATTCAATTCCAATACCACTTTTCACTCTTAAGGTTCTCTGAAACATCATCATTAGCAATGGGAGCAGTGACATCTGTTTACCTAGTCAGTCCATCCTGAGACACACACACACGAGCACACATTCAGAAATACACACTAACACATGCAGAAACACAGATATAAACATACAAAACACATACAAACACATGCACACACACATAAACACATATACACATCACAAGTCCTACAAACGTTGATTTTCTTATATCATTATATAAAAGTAAATGCAGTGTTTTCACTTAATTCAGATTAATTTAAGTTTAAGATTAAATTCCATGTTATTCCTGACAATAAACACTAGCTAAGGTTTGGGAACTCTTCACAGCAATGTTTTCTTGATACTTAGCAGTGTCCTGCTGGTAAGTTGTAAGCACTTACTGAAAATTAAATTGTGTAACTCCAAGTAGATCTACAGTTATTTCTTCCCCAGCTGGATTTCAAAGTGAAGACAGAAGTCATTTTGAACTTGGAATTTTTTTTTTTGTAATAAACAGCTTCTCAGCTTTGTAATACCCTAAGAATATCAGCAAGATTGTTTCCACAAACCTGTCAAAGTTTTCCTTCAGATTTGCTAACTTACATGCAACTTTAATCTTTCTGAGTTCACCGCAGAAGAAAAGTACCTTGGTTTTGGTCAGGTTCCAAGAAAATCTGAGCTGGTGGTTTTCAGTTTCAGATAAGACAATTTCATGCAATTGAACTACAAAACTATCATTGCCTCAAAAATATATTAGAATCAAAACCCACTCCAAAAACAGACCAAACAAAATGAACTCAGAATGTGAAATTTCAATCGACATTGAATAAAGTGTTGTGTGATATTTTCTTAAGACGATTGTGAATGTGGATGATGTGCCTCCATTTTAATTTCTCATTTTATCTGGTACTTATGTCTACCTTTTCACATAAAGATTATCCTTTTATCAATTGTGACAATTAACAAGCAAATGGAAGAAAATGTCTCAGATTCTTGTGATGTCATTGAAAGCAGTTTATAGATAGGAAATTGAACATCAAAATCATGTCCTTGGGAGACTGTATATGCTTACATTTATGTAAGAGATGCAGAAAATGTTGATTCTATAGAGACAATATGGAATAGGAGCTAAGGAGATTTTAACAGGAAGCTGAATAGAAATGGTAAAAGGAAGAGGCTTGGACCTAAGCATGGGCAGCAATCTCCAATATGGTATAAGACGGTATAATTATAGGTGACAACTTACTCTATGTCTTAAAACAGTTAATAGGAGGAGTTTTGAATGTTCCTATGGTGGTTTGAAATATAAATGTCCCCTGTAGGCTCAGGTATTTGAACACTTGTTCTCCAGTTGGTGGCTCTGTTTGGGATGTAATAGGGACGTGAAGCATTGCTGAAGAAGTCTCTGGGGTGGGCTTTGAGAATACATAGCCTTGCTCCACTTCCAGCTTGCTCTCTGCTGTGTGTTTGTGGTTGAAGGTGTGATTACTCAATCTTGGTTCAGCTGCTTGCTGTGTGCTGCCTGCTGCCATGGCTGTTGTCATTATGGACTTTCCAACTGAAACAGTCAGTCAGTCAGTGTGACTTTTTTTCTATGAGTTGTGCTGGATGTGGTCTTTTATATCAACAACAGAAAAGTAATACTATTTCCAACACAAAGAAATTATAAATGATGTGATGGATATACCAGGCATGTTCATTGTTATAATCACTACATATTAAATATATGCAGTGATATATGTATACAGGTTGATTATTGAGTATAAATTAAAATAAATAAGAAATAGCATATACATTCCATTCATGGAGGGCTTGATACACTCCATAATCCTTTGCAGCAGAAACGATCTAGGTAAACAGCTGAATTTTGGGGTCCCATACTCATGGATGTCTCTGATGCCTATAACTTTATTTCACCTTCAAAGTATATTATCTCACTGTGCTTGAAAGTTTTATATCAACTTGACACAAGCTAACGTCATCCGAGAGGAGGCAACATCAATTAATAAAAGATCAGGCTGTAGAAAAACTTGTAAAGCGTTTTCTCAGTTAGTGACCTTGAACTTTGAAAACCCATGCCATAGCGTTTTGTAGGATCTGAAATGCACATAAGAGATGAAGGACATACTTGTTTATGAGAACAATTACTGGAGATATGAGGAAGTAACATTAATATGACATCCAAATCCTAGTCCAGGTTCTGAACCCCATGTTTGTGATGTAAGAAGAAAAGCTGATTCAGTGAAAAAAAAAAGGATAATGCTTTCTCAGTTTTAAGAATTGGTTTTAATTTATGTTGAAAATACTGAGATGAAAAGTATTTCAAAATCCATTGCATTTCAAAGTTCTTTTTTATTCTTTGCCCATCATTGTGGGTTGACCTATAACTATTTGTGATTCAATGAACTTACATGAAAAGTCAGGTTTATTTTGTTCACACAAACCAAGAGCAATTCAATACATCTATCTATCATCTACCTACCTACCAATTGACTTAACTCTCTATCTATCTACCTATTTATAATCTATTATCTATTATTTATCATTTGCCTATATATCATCTAGCTTTATCTATACTTATAAATGTATTGTTTTCTTTTCTACATTTATTTTTATTTACTATTAAAATACTTAATTGGACTTTTATTCTAGGTTTCATGATTGTCTGAGCAATAAGGAAGATAATTATAATTACCATTCAATATTCAGCTTTAAGGTACTTATAATTTATTGTGTGGAAAGTATTAATACAGAATTAATTGTAACACTTTGTAGCTAAGATAGTTTAATACATACTACTCTAAAAAGTCTCGATCTAGTTGATAATTTAATACCTTCAGAAGTGTAAATTACAACAACTTATAAATAATCTAAAACCATTGTTATTTTAAGATCTTAGAGCTTTTAAAGGAAATCTTATATAATTTATTTGATATCTTTTAATTTCAACATTTATTGGTCTATCTGTTTAAAAGTACCACATATTGACAGAAACATAACTCAGACACTGCATGAATATACACAAAACTAAAATATTAAACATTCTAAATAAATTTGATTTTATGCTATTATCACTTATATTTGGGAAGTAAACTTTATTTATGTCACAATAACAAAGGGCTTGAAATAATAAAGTTAGAGTTTTCCTTCCTGTTTGGATCACAAGAGCAGAGATTTAAGTCTTTGGTCACTAATCCATTGCTTTAGATCTTGGTTGAGTCAAATCATAGTGGTAAGTATAAATATAATAACACTCCCCATCTCATATTATCTGGAGTGAGTGAGTGAGTGAGTGAGTGAGTGAGTGAGTGAGTAAGGGTGGGGTCCTTCCAGGGAATGGTCCAGTAACCTAGTTCATTTACATTAGGACCCACTTTTTAAAAGTCCCCACTATGGCCTAATAGTGGTAAAGACTGACAACAAAGATTTTATGGCACTTGAGCATGGGCAAAAGAGAAAGGGGGCACATTCCATATGCAAATTGTCATAGAAAATCAACAACCTTAAAACTGGGTAAAAAAGATATCGCTAACCTAGGTTTTTTGTTATTCCAAATGAATTTGCAAATTACTCTTTCTATCTCTATGAAGAATTGATTTGGAATTTTGATGGGGATTGCATTGAATCTGTAGATTGCTTTTGGCAAGATTGCCATTTTTACTATATTAATCCAGACCACTAGCCTGGTAGCACATAGGGAGGGGCCCATGGCTCCAACTGTTTATGTAGAAGAGGATGACAGTGTCAGGCATTGGTGGGTGAGGAAGTCCTTGGTCCAGTGAAGACTGGACACCCCAGTGTAGGGGAAATCATGGGTGGGGAGGTGAGAGTGGCAGGGTGGGTGGGGGCATATTCTCATAGAAGCAGGAGAGGGGATGGGACAGGGGGTTCTGGGGTGGGGGGGGGAAGGGGATTACATCTGAAATGTAAATGAAATATCCAATTAAAAAAAGATAGAAACTCTGGAATGTTTAGTCCTGAATGGACATACATAACACATCTCTACCCCTAAGACTCAGGAAACTTCATAGACCTAGAGGTAGTAACTAACTTCAGGGAAATAGATTCTTTGAACACAATGGGGTGGGTGCACAAATGCACTTTCAGTGGTTGAGACTGCATTCATTAAAGCTGTACAAGCTCAGTTCAAGCAACCTTTAGGATTGAGTAAGGGCACTTGGCAAGGAGAACCCCCATTAGCTGTGGGGCTATGGGCATTTGATAGTTGCTGAGAGGGAGAATCAACTTTCATTAATAGTGTAGCATTTGGTGTTTAATCATACACCTAGGCGAGTCCCCACTTTCAAGGTGTATAATCAAACACCAAGGGCTAGACAAAGTGGAATTGATAAAAAACAAACAAAAATCCTCAAAGATGGGTGGAAAGAAATGTAAAAGTAGAGGGAATGGATAGGCCAACAGTAGGGGGAAGAGAAGCTGTGGGCAAATACATTGTATGAAATTCTCAAAGAAGTAATACAATATTATCTTAAAATCATAAGATATTTATGAGAAAGAGGATAAAACCAAAATTACTGGGGTACTTGATATAATAGAACCCATTTCTTTATCAATTTTCTTATGCTATTACATTTATCTTAGTTTAATTATGATGGGACTATGTTAGGGATAACTGCATTCTTTTGATGCGATGTAGCAATGGCAAGATATAGGCTTGGGGTACACCTGGTTTAGGAAAGGCAAGGCCTCACAGACCACACACTGACCTTGGAAACATGGCAGCCTGCAGTTGCCCATAGATATACCATTTACAATACAAGGCAAGGCAAGTTTTCAACAACAACCATCCAAGGACAATCAAATTTCCATCTCAATGGATCCCATCTCTCCAAAGATTCATTAATCAAGTGTAATATTTTTAATCTAGAAAATTTTATGTCTGAGAAGCCAGGAGCTACAAATTTTATCAGTTCATATTTTTTGTCCCATAACTAAGCAATGATATGTATATGTTCCTTAATTTTATCCATAATATTCCTTAATATTTATACTTATACTATTTGTAGTTGTGCTTAGCAGTGGGTATAATTTTGTTTTGGAATTCTTCAGTGTGCTAGATAGACTTATGTCAACTTGACATAAAATACAATCATCTGAAAGGAGGGAATCTCAGTTAAAGACAGGCAGTGGGCCAGCCTGTAGAATCTTATCTTAATTCATGACTGATGGGGAAGGCCCAGGCCATTATGGATGGTGCTATTCCTGGTGTAGTGGTCCTGAGTTCTTTAAGAAAGCATATTGAGCAAACCAATAAGTAGCACCCATTTATAATCTCTGAATCAGGTTCCTGCCATTGAGGTGAGTCTTTGGGATGGTATCTTGCATTGAACCCATTTCTTTATCAATTTTCTATAACCTTTTCCCTCATTTTAGTCCAAAAGGAGATGAAGGAGATTCCTGTCCTGTTTGAGTTTCTGTAATAACTTCCTTCAGTGACTGACTGTAATGTAGAAGGCTAAAGTCAGTAAACTTTTTTCTTTCCAATTTGCTTTTTGGCCAGGCAGTGGTGGTGCACGACTTTAATCCCAGCACTTGGGAGGCAGAGGCAGGCGGATTTCTGAGTTCGAGGCCAGCCTGGTCTACCGAGTGAGTTCCAGGACAGCCAAGGCTATACAGAGAAACCCTGTCTCAAAAAACCAAAAAACCAAACCAAACCAAACCAAAAAAAAACCCAACCAATTTGCTTTTTGGTCATAGTGTTTTGTCATAGCAAAAGAAACTCCAACTAAGACATTCAGCATACCGAAGTTTATCTCTGAGGTTTGTCTACCATATATCTTAGAAATATATAAATAGTTTGATCATATTTAAAGAAAAATTATTAATAATCCACTAATGTTTCTTATTTTATAACATTAAATATCTTAAACTTTGATTTACCATAAGGACTTACCATACAAACTTAGTATTAGGGCTTTCTATATACCCCAGTACTTAACAGTGACTATTAGGTTTTAAAAATGTTGACATACAAACTTCCCTAAAACTAAGCCTGCCCACATCTAACTTTATGGAAATGAACATATAAAATGATACCTGGGCATAAGAGTATGTCTTTAATGTTATAGGATTCCATGTGAGATTCAAAGACATAACCCAGTGAATGAATGAATGAATGGGAAATTAGTCATAATTTCAATACTAGCAGTTCAGGCTCAAATTTTCTTTGTTTGATACCAATGGATGTTAGTTTTATAAAATAAAAAAAAATGCATTCAAATCAGGCTTCAAGAAGGGAAACAAGCTACAGAAAAAAATATAAATTTGAATGTTGCTTGACTTGGTCAAATAATTGGCACATCCAGATTTTCAGTCATTTGTAGCCAGAGGCTTTGCTTTTCAAGCTGACATCTACCTCCAGAGACTTTCCTGCTCATTGCATTGAAGACTTTTAAGCAGTGAACACCAGACATCATTCCCCTGACCTTTTAGAAGAAACCTTTTATAATGGAATACTAGCTGAGATGAAAGAAACATTGTTCTATCAATAAGATAAATAATATCCTATTTCTCCATATAGATTTAAGTACCTTCCTTTTAGAAATAAAAACATTATTTATTTATTTATTTTAATCAAAGTGCTCTCTGTTCATTGCTTTGCAGGGCTGTTGATCAGGCAGTATCTTTTAGATCTCATTCTTTTCCTGAGGCATTCTGATCAGACAGGATAAATGTTGTGACTCTTATTCTCTGCATGCTAGAAGCTGGTTGTGATGTGACAGCAATTAGGACATATGTTAGTCTCATGATTTTTATTATTGGATTACTTGGATGAGGTTGCAGAAAACATCTTATATTTATCTCTTTATTCCTATCTCCAAATACTTTGAGGTGACCATTTCTATGTTATAACTCCCCTTCAAAGCACATGTTTAATAAACATTTCATGCAGGGTCATAGTGGCACTCACCTTTAGTCCTAGCATTTGGCAGGCAGAGGCAGAGGCAGGCAGGCCTCTGAGTTCAAGGCCAGGTTGCTCTACAAGTGAGTTTCAGGACAGATAGGGCTGTTGCACAGAGAAACCTTGTCTTGAAAATAAATAAATAAAAGTTTCACAATATAATTACACCAGAAACACATGTGCAGTAATGACATGCATGTTACCTCAACCTTCTTCCAGAACAACTGAAACACCAAACAAGGGCCCAGTGAGCTGGCTCAGTGGGGAAGAACATATGCAGCAAGCCTTACTTATAAACGTAAGTCCCAGGAGATAGGTGGTGAGGGAAAAGAACTTATTCCCACAGGTTGTTTTCTCATTATCACATTCATGCCGTGGCATATGTGCATTGCATAAATATATAATTTAAGTGTAACATCAGCAACAAAATCGGGGGAGAAGAAAAAAAGAAAAAGAGAAATATCAAACAACAAAAGTCAATCCAACCAACTGTCCAAACAAACAAAACCTAAACACTAAACCAAATAATCGAATGTTTTTATTTATTTGAAAGTGCAGTAGAATCTCTGAGTGCTGACAGGATCTAGAAGATGGTTATGCCTCCAGTCACTGGATTTCATGTTTGTTCCTGAACATGGAGGAAGGTGGTCATTGTTTTACATATGGAAGAAGGTTCCAGTTGTTACCTTCTAGTTGTGTAAAATAGTGAAAAATAACAGTGTATTTTCACTCTTTCAGAGTTAGAGAGTGTGTTTTAGGTGACACATAGCTGCATTAAATAGAGACCAAATTAATTAAAAAATGAAGATGTAAACATGGACCAGTAATCTGGTGACTGCTGTCATTCTCATCTGTAGGATATACTCAAGAAAATCCTGTTAAGTTTGAAAGAACCCTGCAGATAATTTAGCTTCTGTCACCTTGAGACAAAGATTTAAAAGATTTGAAAGAACCCTGCAGATAATTTAGCTTCTGTCACCTTGAGACAAAGATTTAGATCTTGTTGGACCCTGTAGCTGATAACTGAATATCTTGATATTATCTAGCTTCAATATTTTAAGTTGTAGATTTTTTCCACTGGAAAATTTTCTAATCATTATGTATTTTCTTGCCTCAAATAGAGGAGAAAAAAGGTGTTAGAAGGATGGTGTTGGGAAGGTATTTCATAATAACTTTTAGAATACACACACACACAATTATATATGCATAAGTACTTAAAAATCAGAATAAGTGTGGTGATTGTTACCAGAGGATAGAAATTATGTAAGCTTAGCTAGAGGCCTCCTCTGATTTCTTGTGACTTCTTAACTAGTGACTGAAGATAAAATTTTTCTTTGTTATTTTGTGTGTCTGAATGGCATCTATGATCCCGTCTATTTCATGCATCTACTTTCTATATTTATATTTTATCGATATTTTATGGTTATATTTGACCAATCGGTTTGAAGCACAAGACAGTAGATTATGGCCTCAGTTACAAAGAAGGGCAGGTCAGCATGGCTCTTCATTTAGCAATAATAAGATTGTCTTCTTTAGAGCTGGAAGAACATCCTTCATTTCTACTTCAAGGACTTCTCTTTGTGTCTGGTTCTCATGTTGTGCTATTTCCCTTATTTCTCTGTCTTAAAGCTATATTGACCCCTCTTTAAAATTTGTTTTCAGTAATGTACTCTTGTCTTATAATTTATTTTCTCAATGGATAAGAGGACACTGAGACAGAAGAGTGTCCCCAGAATTTCTGTCATTCACCATACCACAAAGTCAATTCTTGATCCACACTGGTATATTCTGGGCAATTCTGTTCCTGACATTTGAGTTGCAACTTTTGTTACTAACTTTTGCATGTGCACATTCAGTCTTTAACTGTCTGTATGTGCTATCTGGCAGAATATAAACAGCCTTTTAGTTTTAATTATTCTTGGGTTTCTTCTCTGTAGATAATTCTTAAACCTACAAATGGAGATTCAAACTTCTTTTTGTACTTTCAAGAAGGTAAAAAAGTCATTTCTTGGAGTTAATGCAGAAAACATACAATTATACTGAAAATTAGCACAAATTGTTAAAAGACATGTTTAAAATAAAAACTCCCAAAAGTATACCCTAGGGATAAGGATGTTTGAATGTCTTGAGTTAAAAACAAAAGATTTTTTTTCTATTTTTCTTTTATAAAACAGTTTGGAGGAAATCTAAAATCTGATCATGTACCACAAAATGTAGATCATCTTTCTCATGAGCAAAACTAAACTCTCAAAGGCAATGAAGCACTGTCTTCAAAAGTCTATGTGAAACTCATTTTAAAGAAAGACTTCTTTAGTAGGACAATCTATTCCTAGTGGATGAGGGTAAAACAGAGACACCACGATACTTTCAAGGGCTCAGAAAAGCTCTGGAAATTAGTAATTCCAAGTAAAAGAGCTCAGGGAAAAGTGAAAATGTAACACACGGAGGTCTCACATTAAAATAAAGATGCAATAAATGACTACTAGAATTATAAATAAAAGCCGGCTTAAATCTTACTGCTCAATAAAAGTGCAATTGCGAAGATGGAACATGCAATACAACTCCAAGTCGCAACTGTTAGAATGACTCCAGTTAAACAGAAAACTCCAAACAAATAAACAAAACAAAAACCACAATGATTGCAATAGATACTTGGATGTCAATGTTCTTGGCAGTTTAATTCACAGATAAATGGTTGAAATAAACAAGTGTTCATCAACAACTGAATAGATAAAGAAAACATATGTGTATATGGGGAATTTATTTGGTTATACAATGGACTGACATTCTAAGGTGTTCCGCGCACCTCCCAAGTCCCTTTTCGCCCGCGAATAAGGACACAAGAGGCAATAATCGGGTATTACTGCAAACGAAGATTTTACTTCTTGAAACGGTAAAGCGGAAAGACAGAAAAAGCTGGAAGCGGCCTAGCTTAAATACACCCTAGAGTGACGTATTCACTTCTGATTGGCTGTTCGCTCACCACCCAATATTACGCCTTGGGATTGGCCAGTGACTTGGCGGTCTTTCTGCCTTTGCAGCTGCGCAGTTAATTGTTTACAAGTGGGAAGACGCGAGGCCAGCACCATCTTGGAATGGCTCATACTGATATACTCAGTACGGCTCCCAACACTAAGGTGTGACTTCATATGAACGAACGGACCTGGGAAACAATGATAAGACGTGGGAAAATGAGTATGCATAACTCTTCTCATATAAAAACATTTAGAGTAGAAAAATCCACAGAGACAACATGTATGTAAGTGTTTGCCAGTGCCTGAAAAATTACTGCTGAATGGCTGTAGAATTTCTGTTTGGGGAAATGAAAGGTTTTCAACATGGATAAATGACCACAGGAGGACCATGAGAGTGGTTAATGATGTTGAATGGAACACTGAAAATAGAATGGAATAGCTTGTAAAATATATATGCAGATATATTTAAGGTATAAATATTTATTAAGCAGAAGTGAAAAATTAATAGTGTAGTATCCTTGGTAGTGTATTGTTAATGGGTAAGTTAACATGACATGCCATTAGGATTGATATTCAAAATAACTGTTAATGGTGATCCAGGGGGTTCAACCAAAAAATGGATGCAGAAGATGAATTCATGTATTCACTGAGGACATCCCATGGGACAAAACACTATCTCACTTTCATGCTAGATCATCTTTTCTCAAAAATTTTATCCAATATTGTTTAGCTACATCTTATTGTGCTACCCTTTTCAGAAGGCTGCATTAAAATCATTAAAGAATAATATAAAATGCATATGTTTTAGATTTAGAACAAAAGTTCAGAAGCTATCAGGTTATATATATGCTGTTGCTAGTTTCCATGTGGCCTACAATTAGATTCTCTACAGTTTTATATTACAATAAGCAATCAAATTATAGAATCTTAGTTGACAGGAGATAATCTATTTTAAGGCAATGGTGTTGACTCAAACTGTCTTCTAGTCTCCCTAGAATCATTGCTCTGCTGGCCACAGTGGTTGTATAGACCCCTACAGTCACTCAGGTGTGGAGATTGAGAGGACCTAACTTACCCTGTTTTAGAACAGGCAGCCCTGTTAGGTCTTAAGCTTCAATTTCCCAGAAGGACAGCCTGTGCTTCTTGGAAAAACTGCAGAAAAGGGGGAGCTAATCAAAGGCTACCCTGACATCTGGCCAGGGGCTTACAAGAGATATAGGAAATTTTTCTATAAGGTAACCCTCTTTTCCTCAAAGTATGAGTCAATCAGAATTATACAAATATCCCAAACCATAAGCTCAACTAATTCTGATGAATGTGGCCTAACCACACCTGGAAAACCCCTAAAGTGGCTCTAGAGGAGGCCTGCCAGCATCCCTTCTGATCGTTGCCATTTTCCTTGTATGGTCGGCCCTACATGCTGACAGTTTCTAAATGCTTTTTGTCTTTGCATATTATTCGAATATGGGATCATTTTCAGCAACTGTCAGACCCTTACAGTGATGCTGCTATAAACTCAGTCTGCTTTTCTTTGTGGGAAAATATAGAAATAAATCTATGCAAAGACACATGATGCTTTGTAGTAAAAGCAGTCTCTAGTTCATGGCCTGACTCTGCCATGCTTGGCTTTTATCTTAAAATTCACTCTTTCTACTTAAAAACTTTTTAAAAAGCTATGTTCTGTGTATGTAGTATTCTTCAAGGATCTGAGGACATCAGGCAATACCAAAGTAAGTAATTTTTAACCTTGGCATATAGGAGGCTCTGTCATCATGGTTTGTACTTGGTACATACTACCATGTTTTTACCATGATAAAATTGTCTAATGATGATTTCTTAACTTAATACATCATTAATATAGCTCACAACTGTACTATTTTTTTCAGATATTTATATTGAATACTAGATGCTAGTTTGTCTCTTGAGTCCTAGAGTATTTATTATACAGCATTTTCAAGGACAGTTTATTATCTTTTGAGGTTAATTTTATATTTATTTATTTTGTGTGTGTGTGTGATTTGCCTGCCCGTACACATGTGCTCTTACATACCTGCATGGTGTCCCAGAGGCCAGAGGAGCAAACACAATATTTATGTGAGTATAGCACATAGTAATGACATCAGATTTTCCTTATCATCATTGCCTCTACATCCTCTTCAGATACATTTTAAGGGAGGACTCCTTATGGGAACAGGTGATATTCCCAGACTTCAAGAAAAGCATGTGTGACTAGTACTTCACAAATGTGTCTGGACTTACCAAGTTGTCTTGAGTGAATGTGTTAATGTTTGGTTTTAGGCCATTATGCCTGGAAATAGTATTTATACTCCAAGTTTGTTCAAAACAAATGCTGATGCTGAACTTGTGACCAATCATTTTTAATTATTTATTTTAATCATTTACATCCCAAGTGCCGCCCCTCTCCCTGTTCCCCTTCACAGAGTTCTTCACCCTCTTCCTCCATTTCACCTCTGAGAGGGTGCCCTTCTGCATCCCCCACCCTCGGGCATCAAGTCTTTAAAGGATCAGGTGCATCCTCTACTACTGAGGCCAAACAAGGCAGCTCTCTGTTACATATGTGCTGGGGGAATCAGACCAGCCCTTGTATGTTTTTTGGTTGGTAGCTCAGTCTCTGGGAACTCCCAGGGTTAGCTGGCATTGTTGATCTTCCTATAGGGCTGCCACCATCCCCTTCAGTTTCTCTAATGCTTCCCCTAACTCTTTCATTGATGTCCCTTACCTCTGTCCATTGCTTGACCTTTCAAGACTATTTTTTTTCTCCTTTCTAAATCGAATTGAAGCATCCTCACTTTGGCCTTTCTTCTTGTTTAACTTCTTTGGGTTTGTGGTGTGTATCATGGGTATTCCGTACTTTTGGGATAATATCCACTTATCATGTTCTTTGGGGTCTGGGTTACCCCCCTCAGGATGATATTTTCTAGTTCCAACCATTTGCTTACAAAATTCATGATTTCCTTGTTTTTAATACCTAAGTAATATTCCATTGTGTAAGTGAATCATTCTTTAGTTGAGGACAATCTTTTTTTTTTTTTTAAGTGAAACAGTTTATACAAAAATACCTGCTTATTCTTTTCCTTTTCTTTTTTTTCCCAATCTGCTTTTATACCATTTTAATTGCATGCAAGTATTAAGGTCAGGTCAGTCCTAGGTTGAGGAACTAGCAATACAATAGATGCAAATAGTCAAGGAACAAGCAAGACAATAAACACAAATAGTCAAAGAACAAGCAAGGCAATAAACAAAGTCCAGTGGTTGAGGGCAATCTTAAGAAGCAGTCTGGAGATAAGGAGGTTCTTAGGTCTGATGATATGCTACAAAGACAGCCACCTTGAAAGAACTAATTGTTAAATAGATTGAACTTTCTAGACCATCTATCAAGAAGCTACTTATAATTGTCTTCTTGGTAAAGTTGTCAGGAAGGAGAATCAACTCACAGTGCTATATTGCACTGTGCTTGCCCAGATATGTGATGGGACATGCTTAAGAATCAACTAAGCAGCTACACCCTGAGAATCAGATGCACTGGTTTGAAGCAGGATATAAGGATGCTGGGAGATGCTTTGTGGCTTATTTTTTTTTCCCCCTTGGGAAGCCATCATCACAACATCAGCTGATGAAACCTGAGATGGGAGGGGGTTTCATGTAAAACATAACATGTAATAAATTCAGTAATAATATACTTTAAATAATTAAAACATTTTAATAATTATCTATTTTCAGAAAAAGAATAAGTAAATCTAACACATCTTTAAAAAATTAAATGTAGGTACAATCAAGTATTCATGTGAAGTAACTGGAAACTTTAAACATATATAAAGTCAATAATGATACAACTCATTGCAAACAGTTTTCTAGTTACAATTTCGACAAACTGTTAGCCATAGTTTTTGCATTTGGATCACTTAAGATATCCAGACTTGTGTCTCTGTGTGAAGATTGAGAAGTAATTCCCATCTATTCAGTGTATGAAAAGGAAAAGTAGCAATTTAGGCTGGTTATGTGATGGATGGATGACCTGCATCACCCACCCCACTCCCGAAGCCCTGCATCAGCATCACTTGCACCCTTTTGTTTTCTGCAGTGTGCTTGATTGCCATTTCCATGCCCCAAATTCAAGTCAGCACCCACCTCTGGCTTTGCCTCCTCTAAAGTGATTGCTGAAAAGGAAGCAGCTGGTATTTCCAACTCTAACGAAGGCTGTGAAGCACTAACCTCAGGTTCAGATTGCAGATCTGTCACTGGGTCGCTTTTATTCTTTGTTATTTTTTTTTCTTTCTGGAAAATGATATTGTAACTCCTGCTATTTTGAAACTGTTGAAAGCTCAGTATTATTTTATTATTGCTATGAGAAAGTAGTTAATAAAACAATTAATTGACATTAAAGCAAAGAGCGTTTATCTCAGTGTGTTTACAAAATATTAATTAAATTAATATTTATTTCAAATTAAAAACTTCTAACAATTCTTTTCTGCAGAACAGTGATATGATAGTCAGGCATAAGAAGCCTAAGACAGAAATCATGCTGTTTGTTTAATTTGCAGTTTAAGGAATGTGAATCATTATTCAGAAAACTGAAAGTTTATTTTGAGAGAATTCATTCTTCCATGTTTAGTATTATAGCAAATTAAGTTAATAACATTTACAGAGAACTTGCTATTATAATATATTGCATTAAGAAATCATGAATGTGTGATATGGGGATGGCTCAGCAGTTAAAAGCTTGGCGCATACATATAAGGACTTGAGGAAACCATGAAAAGTGCCAAGTGGGCATGGTGGGCTGCTGGTATTACAGCAATTATAGTGGAGATGCGGAGATGCTGATCGACAATTATATGTTATATAGGTGATGGAGATAGGGCACTGTCAGAATAATGTGGTTCACAAGACAACAGCAGAGATCTCTTTGTATGTAATTGAGAGGGCCCTGCTTTAATGAATAAGGTGGAAGACCATAGAAAACAATCCCTGACGTGGACCTTGGGCCTCTTCATGCATGCACACACACACTTGGGTGTCCTGCACACTTGTGTTCATATCTGCATTAATACATGCACACAATGTACCCACGAAAGGTGGATAACGAGGGAGATGATAAATGGTGTATTTCTTCATCATCCAAAAGACACTTTGCTATCATTGTCTCTATATACATGGTTTCTATGAAACACAATGCTTGGTTCCTGATCACTGGGATTTGTACATTTTCTTCAAAGGATCACTCTAATGGCATAGATGGATGCAGATATAGTGAGCTAAATGCATGTTTCTTTTTATAATCCTCTGTTATATCTTATTTCCTTAGTAAGCTAACTCTGGTTCACTTGATTATCAGGAAACTGATAGAGTCTTAGGACTCTATAATACCACTGGATCACAAATGCAGAACTTGATTTTCTTACAGTTTTGCACTCTGGAAATTCAAAATTCAGGTACTAGCAAAATTAGTTTTCAAGCATTTATCCTTGACTATTAGATGGTACTTGCTCATCTATGTGTACACCTCTGCCATCTGTATTCTACCTAATGAGGACACTAGGTCTCTTGGTAGTCCTGATTCATTCAGTACACTGTTCAGAGCAAACAGAAAAGTGCTACCCCCGAGTGAAGCATGGTTTCTCTCTCTCTCTCTCTCTCTCTCTCTCTCTCTCTCTCTCTCTCTCTCTCTCTCTCTTTCTCTCTCTCTCTCCCTCCTTCCCTCTCCCTTTCTCTCTCCCTCTCCCCCCTGCTGTGTGGTGTGACTGTCTGTTTCTGAGTGTCTATCAATGTGTGAGTGTATATATATACATCTATATGTGTGTCTCTGTGTGTGACAGTGTAAGTCTGTGTGTGTTTCATGTGTGTACATGAATGTGTATGTGTATATGTATATATGCAAGCATATATATGTGTCACTGTGAGATGCTTATGAATGAACGTATATACATTTGTGTGTGTCTGTGTGTAGCTATATATTCATGTGTGTGAATATGCTATTTGTGCATGTGATCATGTTTGTGAGTGTGTGTATGTGTGTGTGTGTGCAAATTTGAGGTAGAGGAATAGGGGATTTGAGAGAACAACTTGAAACATGTAAGTTTGGAGATTTACTGTTTCTCCCCACCCCTCGCCCACATTTCCTTCCCGTTCATGCCTTATTCCTTCCTCTACTTTGCCTTCCTGTCTTCATCTTTTACTTCTCTGCTTCCTCTTTAGCACAACATATGCCTTCTGGAATTTGTAGTGGAGAATGTTAAACATGGTATTTTTTACATGATGTAAACACTAAAAAGATGTTGACTGGAGGTGGTGTGGAGCATGAAGTCATTATCCAATTAATGTCACATTTAATGATAAAACATTAGGTTATCTTAATACTGAATTAAGGTATTTTAGCAAAGCACTTTAATCAAGACATTCAAAACAGAAAATAAGAGCTTTTGAGAAGAATTGGCAATTGCTTGACTTTTTTCCCCTTCCAGAACAGATGCAGAGACTTTAGGTGGGTGGTGTTCAGTGCTGCTATAAACACGACTCACAGCCATATAGAGCAAAGTCCAAATTAAAAATTTCATATGAAATTGAGCAATCTGTCCATAGATTTAGCAATGAGATGAGAATATAAAAATGTCAAGAGAGTTTTCTTTTTCAAAATTGGCTCCAAACTCATAAACAGAGGCAAAGACATCAATTATGAATATGCCATTGGAAGATAATTTCCTACAGTGTGAAAAAACAATAAAACATATCCTGGATTTCATCATTCAAAAAGACAATGTACTGTGAGTATGACATGTGATAAGGAAAAATCAGATAAAACAACATTTCTGAAAAAATTTACTCCACCACAAAGGGAGTCATGTAATTTTATTTATTTTGAGCAATAAAAACAGAAACATTTGGCATTTAGTTTGCTTTTTGATGGATTCAAAGGGAAGAATAATTTTGGGAAAGGAGCAACTGATTGTAAAACCATGATTTCTGGAGAATGAAGCAAAGGCAGAAGATCATGGCTGCTAAGTGAACCCACACTGACCCTGGCAGGGCAAGGAAAAGAAGTGTCAATACAGAAGGAGAAGACAATAGTAATTGCACTCATTGGGAAAGGTGACACAGCCTTTGGAGGACAGCAGCTGGCCAAGTTGATGAGAAAGATAAATGCATAATTTATCATTCAAGGAATTTGACGAGCAAGCTTAGGGCTGCTACTTGATTTATTTCATATGACAACACTTTCTATGATCTTAAAGATATTTTATTTACTTTATTTATGAGATCTGCATGTGTGTGTGCGCGCATGTGTGTGTGTGTGTGTGTGTGTGTGTGTGTTTGTGTTTGTGTGTATCTATACTGGTACACCTTCATGAGGTATTTAGACAAGGGTGTCAGGTATCCTACATTATCATTCATAACACTATCATTCATAAGTTTTCTTTCTGTTGCTCTGATCCACTTTGACTTATAGCAACTTAGGGAAAGGGACAGTTTCTGTCATCTAACATCTCCAGGTCACAGTCCACTACAGAGTAGGAACTCAAGGAAGAAATCCAAAGGCAGAAATCATTTCTGGCTCATAGAGCATCCCCTGCCTAGGAATGGTATCACCCACAGTGGACTGGGATCTCCTGAATCAATTAGCAGTCTAGACAAATGAATTTCTCACAGCCATACCTGCAGGGCAAACTGAACTGTGCAGTTTTTCTATTGAGACTCCCTTCTAAGGTGAGTTGATATTGTGTCATATGGCATACAAATCTATGAAGCTGGAAGCCAACAAGCTTCAACAATACTCTTACCTGCAACCCTACTAAACGTGGAAATATAGGCCTTTGTGGAGATGTCTAGATTGACATGTAGGTGGTGTGATCCATGGCCAGTTATGTGTTAAGTCAGGTTTCTAGGGAGCCAGAGCTGGACATCTCATTCTGGAAGGAAAACAATAATTAAACAGACTATGTTAATGTTTCTCAAGACCAAAATCTGGCTTGAGAATTTATTGAAAAGATCCATAACAGCCAGAAAAGTTATTGCATTGTGACTAGGATTTATTACAGAGAAAATACAGAAGTCCAAACTAGCAAAAGACGAAGATTTATGAGGCAATTTCCAGGAGACGACAATCAACATTCATGTCTGCCTGTCTCAGTGGAGTTTCAGAGGAATGTGCTTTAGTCGCCCAGTCAAGGTATGTGACAACATGTATACAATGATGCCATTGTGGGGAAGTCATTTACATGTTGGTATCAGGCTTTTACTTGAGGAATAGTCACATAAACCTTCAGCATCCCCAAGACTGACCTCAGGTACTCAAAATCAAGTCCATCACCAGATGAAAAACAGGTTAAACAGATTCATCACAAATCACAGTGTTAGGATAAGTTCAGTTTAAATTAGTCGAGCACAACTAGCTTCAGGTACTTGTCAGGTAGAAGAGGACGTTGGGATTATTGAGTCAGTGGTACCCACAGAGGATGATTTCTACCCTAGAGAAAACATTGACCTAGAGAGGCATTTTTGAGGGCATAATGCCGTTTACTGTTGCTTTAATCATAATGAAGAGTGTCCAGTGAATTTGTACAGGGGATACAGCTACTCTGTGTGTGTGTTTGTGTGTGTGTGTGTGTGTGTGTGTGTGTGTTAGCAGACAGAGAGGGGCTCCTTAGAATTTACTAAGATAATCTATTGTGATTTTTTTTTTGCCTTTAATTATGTGTACACATGTAAGCTTCTGCATGTGAAGATAAATTATAAGGATTCTATAAATATTCTATTATTTTGATGGTTATTTTAGTTTTTAATTCAGAAACATATACATATCATGTTACCATCAGAAATAAATTAAATATGCCACCATCATATATGAGAACAAAATTTCTTTAATCTACATATTAGTGAGATTGAGTGCTACTGGTCTTTCTATGAATGAATTATTAAATAAACTAGGATTGTCAGACCCATCTCTTTCCAATATTCCACTGTGTATGTGTACCACATTTCTATGCCTGACTCAGTTGATGGACACATGATTTGTTACTGACTTGAATGAATTAATGTTAGGCTAAGTATAGATTTTGATAGAAATTTAACGTTGGTTACTTGTTTGACTGTCTATCTAGTAGTGCAAATGTTGAGTCAGATAACACATCCATGTTAACTTTACTTTAAAAACTTCAAATTATAGTAATTTAAAACACTGATGCTGGGTAAGCATAATTTTTTCACATACTCACCAGCACTTCCTTCCTTTTTCTTTTAGTTTTTGGTAATAATTTTAATTGGAATCATGTGGTACGTGATTGTGGTCTCGATGCCCATTTTCCATTGTCTAGTGATACTGACCATTTTTTCATGTATTTATGTTGTTCAGTGATGTCTACAGAAAGTTACAAATTGGTTTATACTCCATCTATTAAAATATTTGTGTGTGTGTGTGTGTGTGTGAGAGAGAGAGAGAGAGAGAGAGAGAGAGAGAGAGAGAGAGAGAGAGAGAGAGAATGAATTTGCACATCTGTAGATGTCAGAGGAGAACTTGGAACACACAGTTCTGCTATGTAGGCTCCAGAGATCAAACTCTTGAGCCTCAGTCTCGGTAGTAAACCCCCTTACCTGCTGCTCCATCATGTTTCCCATTTTTATTCTACTTATTAAATATTTTGTTAGTGAGTTTTTTAGAGTTCTTTATTTGAATTTTTATTAACTCTTGTCTAATGCATGCACTTAAAGAAGTTTCCTCCATTCTGTATGTTGTCTCAATATTTTGTTGTTTCCTTTGACTCTTATATTTTTGAGGTCTTGGTGAAAATAAACAAACTCTCCAGTGTACTTAACCACTTCCTTTTTTAATTAGGTATTTTCTTTGTTTACATTTCAAATGTTATCCCGTTCCCCAGTCCCCCCTTCATCTCCTTATCCCATCCCCTCCCCCTGCCTCTATAAGGCTGTCCCCCTACCCATCCACTATCGGCCTTGCAATTCCCCTACATTGGGATATCTAGCCTTCACAGGACCAAAGGCCTCTCCTTCCATCGATGCCACCAGACAAGGTCATCCTCTGTCACATATTCAGCTAGAGCCATGAGTTCCTCCAGGTGTACTCTTTGGTTGGTGGTTTAGTCCCTGGAAGCTCTGGGGGTTCTGGTTGGTTGATATTGCTGTCCTTCCTGTGGGGTTGCAAACTGCTTCAGCTCCTTCAGTCTTTCCTCTAAATCCTCCATTGGGGGACCCATGTTCAGTCCAATGGTTGACTGCTAGAATCTGCCTCTGTATTTGTCAGGCTCTTGCAGAGCATCTCAGGAGACAGCTACATCAGGCTCCTGACAGCATGCACTTCTTGGCACCCACAACAGTGTCTACATTTGGTGAGTGTATATGGGATAGATCCCCAGGTTGGGCAGTCTCCGGATGGCATTTTCTTCAGTCTCTGCTCTATACTTTGTCTCCATATTTCTTCCTGTGAGAATTTTGTTCCCCCATCTAAGAAGGATCAAAGCACCCACACTTTGGTCTTCCTTCTTCTTGAGCTTCATGCGGTCTGTGAACTGTATCTTGGGTATTCCAAGCTTTTGGGTTAATATTCACTTATCAGTGAGTGCATACCATGTGTGTTCTTTTGTGATTTGGTTACCTTACTCAGAATTTCTATTTCCATCTATTTGCCTAAGAATTTTATAAAATCATTGTTTTTAATAGCTGAGTAGTACTTCACTGTGTAAATATACTACATTTTCTGTATCCATTTCTCTGTTGAAAGATATCTGGTTTCTTTCCAGCTTCTGGAAATAAGGCTGCTATGAACATAGTGGAGCATGTGTCCTCATTGTAAATTTTAGCATCTTTTAGGTATATGCCCAGGAGTGGTATAGCTGGGTTCTCAAATACTACTATGTCCAGTAGGTAGTTTCATTTAGTTTCTTTTATTTTAGTGTCCAATTTATTATGATTTAATTTTAGAACTCATAAGAAATAAGGGTCTAGCTTCATTTTGTATTAATGTGGATACCAAATTTATCCATTATTATTTAATGAAATGGCTGTCATCTCTTTGAATTTTTAATGAAAATTATGTGGCTGTGTATATTTTAGTTTATGTCTACTCTCTTAAGTTTGTTCCTTTGCTCTATGTGTCTATTTTTTATGTCAATGCCATGCTGTTTTACTGACTACAGACAAATAATGTACTTCGAAGTAATGTGATATAATGGTTTGTATTTGAACCTAGGCTTTTTGTTTGTTTGGTTGGTTTAATGATAGCTTTTGGGTTGGGGCAATGGCTCAAGAGCACTATCTATTCTTTGACCTAGATTATGACCTAGATTCTTTGACCTAAATTATGACCTAGATTTGATTCTCAGTATGTAAGTGCAATGTTTACTCATCTGGTATAATTGGTGTCTCAGAGGCTTACTGATAAATAAATTTACCCTTTCTAGTTCTTTGTGAACTCTGGGTGGATTGTTCAACGCAGCTGTTCTGGTCCAAACTATATCTACAGGCTGACTGACTCAATCTCACTTCTATTAGCTTCTCACTGAATTGCTCTGCTTGGTCTCAAACTAACTCTGACAGTCTTTTCTAATCTGATTCCTTATCATTAGCTGGTTCATTGTGTTTTTACCTGTGCCTTGCTTGCTCTCTCTGCAACCTGTTTCTGTAAAACTGTCCCTATAAAAATTGCCTCTGAACTTCATGAACTAAATTGTCACAAACTCCACTCCCCTCCACTGCCTCTCAACTCAACTGTCTCAAATGAACTCACTGGCTAGAACATAGAGATGCACTTGCTGCTGTCTCCTGAGTTCTGGGATAAAAGGCATGTACCACCACATCTGAACATAGGCTTTTCATTTCAGTACCTAAAAGTAGCTGTATGCCAAGCTGGCCTTGAATTCAGATTTCTGCTTTCCTTTGTCTTCTGGTATTAAAGGCATGTCTGTATGCCAGCCAGATAACACAGACCTAGGGGTTCTTTAGATGTGATCCCTTGCCAGAGCAGCCATATTGCTGAGTTACAATTCCTCTATGCAGTCACCTCCATAGCAACAACTAACCATCTATATTTCCAGTTTTAGAGATCAGATGCAATTTTCTGGGCTCTGATGGAACCAGGCATGCACATGGTACAAAGACCTGCTGCCAAAGCACCATACAAATAAAATTAAATCTGTTTAAAGATGGATGTCATTGTTTAGATTTTGTGTGTTTCCATGTAAAGTTAAAGATAATGGAGAAACTCATTCCTGTTTTCATAGATATTGAACTGAATTTGCAAATCATTTCTTAAATAATATTAATTTCTGCAGTCTGTGAATATGGATTTCTTTATTTTCGTTGGTTTAGTTAGTTTGTTTTGTTCATAGGTTTACTAGTTGCTTTTGGGTCTATTACTTTTCTCTGGCAGATCTTTCACTTTTTCGGTTGAAAATTATCTCAAACTATCTTCTAAAGCTAGAAAATCCTGGAATCTCTTTTATTTTTTTTCAGACCATGGTTGATAAATAAAAACTACAAGTAATGTGTACTACATTTTTAAAATCAATTTTGTTATTAGTTCTAGCCATTTCTTGTTGAAATCTTTGGATTTTTCTAACTGCAAGACCTTGCCACCTACAAGTACTGAAATACTCCCTTCTTTTCCAGGTACTTGCCCTTTGTGTTATTAGTCCTGCATATTTGTCCTTTCTAGGGTGAAATTGTCATCCTTGTAATATCCCAGACCTCAGAAAGTTTTCAGTTTCTTCCATTCATTTTTATAATAGTAGTTGACTTATAGAATATGGGCTTCCTTATGTTAAGAATACTTCCATGTACCACCAAAAGGCTTCAGTATTTGCATACTACTCACGTGCTCAGTTTTATTCAATGCTTTTTCAGCGTCTACATGTTCTTTTTCAACATTTTTGCTATAACATATAATGTATATGTGTTTGCATGCAAATTGCTATCTTTGAATCCTTGAGGTGAATTCCACTTGCTCATGCACACAATACCTTTAATGTGGTTTTTGGGGGCTATAGCTTGTGCGTGGGCATGGGTCCTGTTGGGCTGAGTTGTGGATCCCGCATGTCTGCCACTCCAGGCGGCTGGAACCGCAGCTCTGGAAGGCAGAAGCACAGGAATTTGACTGAGTTCACTATATGCGGTGCTGAGAGGACGCTAGGCTATGAGAAGCTTCGGGGCTCCACCTAGGTGTGGAGAGGTCTCAGCCTGAAGTCCCTTGGGGACAGAGCTCCTGGGTTGGAGGTCTCTGGGCCGAAGTGGCTGACTGGGAGACCGATGGTCTTTGTCCTTGGGCTCCCAAATGCCACTGGGAGCTTCGGAAAAACTGAGACACAGGGACATATGGGCTGGACTAGCCCACAGCTAAGACTGGCGAGGGAGAGCTCCAGCAGCTCCCACTGGGGTAGAAACTCTTGGTCACAGTGACTCACTTGGCTGGGTCAAGGCTGGCTCTGCTAGCTCGCTTGAGTTAGCAGGCCTCCATGGATGGAATGTGACGAGGTCCTCCAGGGGAAATTAGGTGGTGGCGGCTCAGTAGTCGAAGGCCCCCTCCACGGTTCTCCATGGCGAGCCCCAAAGGTGAGAGGAAGTCCATGATTTTAAAAGGTTTATTGTCATGGTGGAAAGTAGATATAGCTGTACCTTGTGTTCTCAGGGCGGGCCTGAGGTTAAATACCATTTGTAAGGAGGAGGGTCTGGGAAGGGAATGCTTAATTGGCTATGCCCCCTGGCCTTTAGGTACCTCATTAATATGGAGATCTCTTGAGGCTCTGTGGCCTGTAGTCACACCCTCTACCTGTGGAGGGGCTGGTAGGCGTGTTGCTCTACTTGACTGAAAGGCGAGGATCAATGGAGGTCTTTAGCCTCATGTCAGGAGCCTGGAGTCTGGGAGCCTGGCGAAATGCATGCATCCCTTGCAGGGATACCTGTTGGGTTTCCGGCCATCTCTAGCCAGTGCTCCACCAGAAATCAAGCTATCCTTTCAAGGTCCCACATAATTTTAATGTGATTATGAATTGTTTGTTAGTTTATTTGATGAAGATTTTTATGGCATTGACAAGTAGCTTGCTACCACACCAGTATTTATTACCACAGAAATATTGATTTCATAGATTGTGCACAAGATGATTCCTCATCTACAACTTTTTAGAAACAATTTAAGAGGAATTGGCATTTTTTTTTTCATGTTAAAATACTTGATAAACCTCAGTAGTGAATCTATCAGCACTTCTTTGGTGAGAAATTTCTGAAGATGTCCTCTTGTAAATTGTTAATTATTTTTTTTTATGTTTCTATGTATGTATATATGTGTGTATATATGTACTTATTTATTTATGCATATATTTGTGTGTCTTTGTGTGTGTGCATGTTTATGTATGTATATGATGTTTGACCCCCCTTCTCTCTCTCTCTTGCCCTCTCTCTCTCTCTCTCTCTCTCTCTCTCTCTCTCTCGTGTGTGTGTGTGTGTGTGTGTGTGTGTGTGTGTGTGTGTATGTGTTTGCATATGGTACCAGGCCTTCTGAATACAGAAGAGTTCACTAAACTTTCAGAAAGTATGTACACGTGTGTGCATGTGTGTGAGAGAGAAAGACAGAGAGAGAGAGAAAGAAAGAGAGAGAGAGAGAATGAATAAATATGGGTTTGTGTCATTTTGTCTGTCAAATATTTTCCACTTATTTTAAGTTATCAAGACAGATAGTGTTTGGTTTTCATAATACTATCAGTGACGCAACTGTGGTACCAACTGTAACATCTTTGTATTTTAGTTTTGAAATTTATTTTTGTATTTTATTTACTAAAGTCTTTTTATGATAATCTACTTGTTTGTCTTTCTTTGCTGATATTTTGTATAACTTGTTAATCTCAATTTTATTAATTTTTCTGTTTATTTTTCTTCATTTCTAATTTTGGTTTTGATCAGTTCCTTAAGATTCATGACAGAAAATTTAGTTAAGCTCATCCTGCATTTTCCTTGGTTGCTGTTTTTGTCTCATGTTCTATAGTTATTAAATGCTATTTTTAATATTTATTTCAAGAAAATTTTCAGGCTACTTGTTGCTTTGTAATTTAACAGAATCAGAAAGAAAGGAAAATACATATAAAACAAAAAGAATGTGATTTTAATTTTTTTAAACTTCAACCTATTCCTTCATATACTTAGAATTTTTGAAATCCCACTTCTTTCTTTCCCTTTCTTTCTCTTTCTTTCTTTCTTTCTTTCTTTCTTTCTTTCTTCCTTCCTTCCTTCCTTCCTTCCTTCCTTCCTTCCTTTCTTTCTTTCTGTGTTAGTAAATGATATAGATCAATTTACATAAAAATTTTACAATTATTTCTAATTTATTTTACTTTTTAATCTTTTTCTTAGACATAGGAAGGCCTTCTGACCCACGTTTACATGATTAGAAAATTACAAAATTCTCTTTAGTTATTCTTATTCATGAGATTTATACCTTATGATATTTAATTTACTTATCAATATCTATATCTTTCAATTTGATGAATTCCAGTTTGAGCAAGGAAATGACCGAGTAGAAAAAAACCATACTCCACAGCATGGAGACCTGAGTTCATGTTGCCAGCATCCACAAAACATTACAGGTGTGGCTACAACTGCATGTAATCCAAGAGCTGGGGACAGTGCAAAACCAGAAGAGTGGCTGAGGCATGATGATGGAATACCTAGGATACAACCTACAGGTCTTAAGAAGTATAACAAACTGAAATGCCCACGTGAGGAGGCTTCAGCCCCACTTAGAAGCAGGAAGGAAATAATCACAGGAGGCAGAGAGAGGGAGGAACCTGAGTGGGAAAAGGGAGGGGAGAGGGGAAAAGGAGAACAGAATCAGATATGGAGGAAGGGTACAGGAGAGAAGCCCAGAGTGCAAAGAGAATAAATGGAAATAAGTAGCCTCAGGGAGTGGGAGATGGGAGAGACCCTCTAGAGAATTCCAGAGACCTGGGAGGTGAGACATTCTCAGGACTCACTGCGGGTGACATTAGCCAAAATGCCCAACGCTGGGGAAAAGGAGCTTGAAGAGTCCACCACCAGTAGATAGACAGGGCCTCAAGTGGAAGGACTTAGTTACTAACCCACAGCCAATATTCCTGGCCTAGAATTGTTCTTGTCTAAAAGAACTGCAGGGACAAAAAATGGAGAAAAGACTAAAGGAAAAGAGGTCCAATGACCAACCCAAGTTGGGATTCATCTCATGGATGAGTCATCATTGCTGACACTACTTTGTTACAATGTACTTACAGAATGTAGCCTGGCATGGCTGTCCTCAGAGAGGCCCTGCCAGCAGCTGACTGAGACAGAAGCTGGTACTTACACCCAACAATTGAACTGAAGTCGGAGGCGGGGGAGTGGGGGGTAGCCCTATGGCTGAATTAGAGGAAGAATTGAAGAAGCTGAAATGGAGAGCGATCCTACAGGAAAACCAGTAATCTCAACCCAAACCCCAGAGACTAAGCCACCAACCAGGAACATATACCGACTGGTTTGAGGCCCCTAGCACATATGTTGGAGAGGCCTACCTGGTTTAGCCTCAGTGGGAGAAGCTGTGCTTAATCCTTGAGAGCCTTCACTTTCCGGGGATGGGGAAAGTCTGGTCGTAGGGAAAGCACCCTCTTAGAGGTACAGTGGAAGAGGAATGGGATGAGGACCTGTGGAAGGGAGCACTGAGGGGGCAATGACTGGAATGCAAATACATAAAATAATTTAAAATTTAAAAAGTAGTTTAGTGGGCAATATGTTCTCATGAAGTTTTTTTGTTTGTTTGTTTGTTTTTCTTTACTGCAGATATCTTATGCTAGTAGTATCTTCTGGACAATAAAGCTTCTAAGATGTTGGATGAATCAAGATGTCCTTATGTGTTATTTATTGCTTATTTCTTTCTTTGAGATCTTCCTCTAAGCTTTGAGAGATCGATTATAACAACACAGTTGAGGTTAGGTTCATTGACTATATTTTTCTTTACTTCCTATGTGATTTATTTAACAAAATAACATACTGTCTAGTTAAATAACTTCATCAAACTCAACATGTTTCTTTAAGAGGATCCTATTGAGCTTGACTAATTACAGAATTAATTGTGATTATTCACAGAAGTGACTGTAATTACTTAAGTATACACACATGGTATACATATAAATCATGTCTGGAAATGATATTCATATATATGAAACTGATTATTATCTTAGATTTGTGTTTTCTTCTTTTTCCAATTGTTCAACACATCTTATTTCCTAACATGTTTTCACATCAGGGGGATCTGTAAATACCGGGACCTTCTGAGTAAAATAATCTGGACCACAATAGCAACACTGAAGTAAGGGACACAATTCACAGGAACTACATTTTTTAAAGATAGCACCTAAAAGAGAAAGGGATAGCAGATGGACTTACTTTAAAATTTTATCTGGAGGACTCATGAAAATCAGGGAAACGTGTGATGCCTGCAATTATGACTTATTAGGTCGGAAACAGTGTGGGTTAAAAACAGCCAAAGAGAGACATCTGCAGGAGTACAGCTTACTCCAACACTCTCTAGGGGTTTGTTCTCCATAGGGTCACAGGCTTCAATAATCATTGCTTGGCTTCAGAATATGTATAGATTGCTTTGAACTGTAGATGCTCATTTGATACTTAGAATCCAGAGCCCTTAATGAGATATAATATCCAGGCAGGTTTAACTGTCCATATAGCTGATCTCAGAATTTCTTCTTTCAATGAGCCAAGCCAGTATTTATATCCTAGATAACTTATCCCAAACCACATTTTAGTCTGGTTCTAAAACCTGCTGACAAATTTTCCTAGAAGATATGACATGATAGCTACCTAAGGCATTATTGACAAGAAATCCAGGGCAAAGTAAAGACCATTTTAGAAAAAAAAATTGCTGGGTATGGAAATCTAGAATGAGACTGAACTCTCCCAACTGACTTGATGCAGCTTGCTTAGAACTAATTTCTAAGGGAGGGTTTTAAAATTTGTGCTTCAGATTATATATACAATGTGGTATTTAGTATAATTTGATGAAAATTTAATATAATATATTATAATATAATTTGATAAAAAAATAATATTTGAGATTTTATTTTAAATTTTAAAAATTTTATTTTCAGGCTTTTTAGAAATCATTGACTTCAAACAAATACATTAATGATGTTGTGATTCTTTAAAGTTTAGAGTAAATAGAAAATATGTAGATTTGAAGACCCCCAAACTTTGGAGACCCTTACTCAAGTCTCGGTAAATCACAGCCACCCAAAAATCGCAAGACACCATACCTAGATGCAATCAGCAGAAGTTTATTAGGGAGAGTTGGCTGGCCAAGGTCAAAACTGCTTGCCCACACAGGAGCAAAATTTTGACAAAAGACCAGCAAGCCGAGGGGCTTTTTATAGCATGGGGTGGGGAAAGGGAATAATTTTCACGTGGTTACACATGATTGGTTGCTTTACAAATTTTGAAATAAAAGAAAATTTTATGGGTCCCATGAAAAACATATATAAAAGGGCCTTATAGATTCTTTCTCCCTAGCCTGAGTAGCTAAAGTTGCCCCTCTGGTTTGCCAACCAGAGGCCAGTTAATCCGTAAACAAAGAATGTAGAGTTATAGGACAATGGGCTAAGAGTCATCCCAGGAATGAAGGAACCGCCCCCCGCCCCCATGGACTGGTTTGGCCAGATGTTCAAAAATTGGAAAATAACCAATTGTGTGCACCTGCGCGAAAGTTTCTCCTTTTCCCCACCCCGAGCTTATATTAACCCTAAACCCTGGAGCCACGAGGTCGATGCCCCTGTCTCCTACATTGAGATACGTGTCGGCCTGGAACGTTCCGCCATTAAACTACCTCGTGTTCTTGCAGCAAGTTGGTCTTCCGTGTGTCCTTTGGGTGCGCGCCATCCTGTGACTCGAGTGGGGTCCCCTTTGGGGGCTTCCCGAGCCTTACATCTCTGATAGTATAATCTTGCAATCCCTCAATATGCTGTAACCTCCTTCTAATGTCCAGGTCGGACTGCCCAATGAAAGCCATGATTATGGAAGCTCGCTGCCCCTCTGACATAGGGTCAAAAGGAGTGTACCTACGGTAAGCCTCCATGAGCCTCTCTAGGAACACAGAGGGGGGTTCAGTTGCTCCTTGCATAACCTCTCTTACCTTTGCCAAATTGGTGGGTTTTCTCGCTGCACCTCTGAGACCAGCCACGAGAGCCCGGTGGTAAATGGACAGCCGTTCCCTACCTGCTGCCGTGTGGTAATCCCACGGAGGACGGGTCAAGGGAAACCCCTCCTCTATAGCAGCCTGAGTGGCGGGGTGTCCTTGATTATCTCAGATATTTTTCCGAGCCTCAAGGAGAATCCTCTCCCTCTCTTCAGTAGTGAACACTGTCTGTAGGAGCTGCTGACAGTCATCCCACGTGGGTTGGTGGGAAAACATCAGGGACTCTATCAGGCCTGTGAATCCTGCAGGATTTTTCTGGAAAAGGGGGATGGTTAACTTTCCAATTATAGAGATCAGAGGAGGAAAAAGGCCAATACTGCAGGAGCTGCAGCTCGTTCTCGCCAGTTGGGGGCGGCCCAATGGCCCTAAGGGGCAGCGCCACGGTGGAGTCAGGTCCTACAGGAGTGGCTCCACGACGGCTCCTAGTACCTGCTGAGGGCCCCCCTGTGGCCCCGGAGGCTGGGGCCAGTGAGGGGGCTGAGGGCAGGGGTGCAGGTTGGGGAGCTGGGGGGTAAGGTGGGGGCAGGAGAGTGGGCCATTCAGGGGGTTCTTCTATATCAGGGTATATCTTTGAAACGGACACTGACGGGGTGCTGGGCTCACCTTCTTCATTCTGACGTGGTTTCGGTCTTTCTTCTGTGGAGCCCTCTCGCACAGCCAAGACCCGGGAGCTTGGTTGGCGAGGTGGGAGGAAAAGCTCGACCCACAGGGGTGGATAATGAGCCAAGTTTTCCCACACGGTGATGTCTGGTTGATGATCTGGATGCGACCCTGGTCCTTCCTGAAAAACAACTGCCCTAACGGCTCTAATGGTGGGTAAATCAAAAGTCCCTTGAGGTGGCCATCCCACATTGAAAGTTGGCCACTCAGAGGTGCAAAGGGTCTGCCAAGGCCCCTTTTTTTACAACTACTGACAATAAGCGTCCTCTGTCCCTAACGTCCGACCAATGGTCCATAGACAAAGACAAGGGGGTTGTCACAGCCTGTCCCATCTCGTCCACCAGAAAATGCAAAATCCGGATAAGAACACAAGACCCTAGCACAAAAACAGGATAAGAACACAAGACCCTATCACAAAAACAGGATAAGAACACAAGACCCTAGCACAAAAACAGATAAGAACACAAAACCCTATCACAAAAACAGGATAAGAACACAAGACACTATCACAAAAACAGGATAAGAACACAAGACCCTATCACCACCAAACACACTTGCCCATGTTTAGTCTTATATAGTCAGCCAAATGCAAGTTCCGATGGGGCAGGTCCTTGTACCTTCCCCTGTAGGAGGAGTGCTTCGTCTCCTTCATTCAAAAAATGGGCAGTCAGGCTATCCTGACTCCCTTCCACTTGGGACGTCTCCCAGATTTTTCAGCCTCAGACCGTTGGACCTCACCAGAGTCAGAAGCCAGAATCCAGACCCAAAAACTGCACTCAAATACACCTCACTCACAGACACACAGACACACAGACACACAGACTTAAACCCACCTCCAAGAGGTCTTCGGAGGTCCTAGGTGATCGCGCAAACCCTGGACAAGTTTCCTGGCCCACGCGCCAAGATTTTTTTTTTAATATTTTATTTATTTATATATATATATATATGATGAGTACACTGTAGCTGTAACACTGGAAAGACCTGGGGGTTGGGGGGAAGGGGTAACCAAGAACAGTGGAAAGTTAGCGAGTCCTTGGAACCACCCAAATGACTTGCATCTTTCTTTGTGGTCAGGAATGTGTCTTCCTGCTTTGGGCCTTCCTCACCCACAGGTGGGTTTTCTTCCCTGAGGCTTGAGGAATGTTAATCCAGCAAGTGTCCTCTGACTCAGGGATAATGTACTCTTCCTGGAATGTATCTCGGGGCAGTGAAGGCCTGAAATCTTACATTTAGTTCCACTTTCTGGAACCTGCATTCTTTTGCTCAGGTCTAGGGGTACAAAAAAGCCTTTATATATTTTATAAAATGGTCTTTATAATTTTTCATTCTACCGATTAACATAACATACATTTAAAATGAGAGATTGCTAATTAAGCAATGAGCTATATAACATTCACATAATCATTACTTAAAAAACACATAACATTGGCTTTCTTAATGAAAGAAAAATCTTAGTATAGAGATAATGTTATTTTTAGAATGATGTTTTTAATTTCAAATGTAAACCCACATTAAATAAATAATCTCATGAATTATTTTATCCAAAGCCCTAAAATATGCTTTTCTTTTGGGGGGGGTGCTTTTTAAAATCAAAACCTGTTGAGAAAACTGCTAATCTAAATGTAAACAGTGAAGTTAGATTCATATATCTTGCCTTGCACAAATAGCAATTTTTAAAAAGAGATTGATGACATAACATGAGATCTGAAATGTTTAAACGGTGACAGGAAGACGGAGGTTAAACAAATTAAGATTTGAGCATGGGCAAGAGATTTCTGACAAGGTATCCAATATCACAGAAAATAATCTCAGCTGGTTTTGTTTCTTCTTGTTTCCTTCTGCTATTTTTACTAATATTGAGAATATACTGTAGGATCAGAGAAATTACCCCTAACAACATAGCATATGCAGAATATTGTGAAGAATAAATCAGTGCAAAATTGACTTATCTTTAGAAACCTTTATAGAGAAAACAGAGACAGAGAGAAGGAAGGGAGAGAGTGGGAGAAGATCAGGGGAAATAGGGAGAGAGGAGAAAGAGACAAAATATGGGAAAAAGGACCTCAGCTGTAGAATTGGTGAAAAAGGCTTTAGACTTAGTATAAAGTGAAGTCCAGGGAGTGACCCAAGAATGTGATTGATAAAATTTTAAAGTTTGAATTATTTGTTTTGATTTTGCAAAGATTTCTGTAGTTAACTTGAGGAGAGAATGAAGTAATCTACATCTCAAGGAGGCAGACAATTGTCTTGCTAATGGTTGCTTCTTAGAGTGGAAAGACAATGAACCCACCAGAGGAGAAAGTTGGTAATGAGTCACTGGTGGCTCAGAAATGGTAGGTGGTTCCTACAGAATTCAGTGGGGCTAACCACCTGTGGTAGGGTGAATGAGGAAATGAGAAAAGAAAAGAGAAAAAGGGGCTTTGTGTTTGTCACTGACTGGAATGAAGTATATGGAAATTATAAAGAGTTAGCTGGAGTGGGTTTCTGTTGAAGATGGAACTATGGCACTGCCAGGGTTGGGATGGGTAATACAAAGAGCTTGACAGGATTCTATTTTGCTCTTGCACTGCATTTTCATTGTGTTATGGCACTGAACATGAACTTGAAGATCTGTCAACATTTTTTCCTTTTTTTTTTGACATATTTCATCTATTTTTGAGATTCTGATAAACAATTCCTTCCTTGACTTTCCTGCTTTCTTTCAAACTCTCCAATATCTGCTCTCTTTCAAATTTATGACCTCTTTATTCACTAATTTATATATATATATATATATATATATATATATATATATATATTCCTAAACATAGCATGCTCAATATTTTTGTAACTTTTATATGTTTTCAGGGCTGAACTTTTTTAAAACATGTAGAGTACAATGTACTAAATTCAATTTTCAGACAAGGGCAGTATTTGATTTGTCTTAATCATACCACTAAATAGGAAAACCTAATAAACATGCTACTTTTAAACAGAAAAAGAAAAAAGAAAGAAAGAAAATAATCTCAATAATTTACAGGTGAGATTACCTGAAATTAAGAAGCCTCTGTATAGCAAAAGAAACAATCACTAAAGTAAACATGTAGTTTACAAATTGAGATGAAATTTTGCTATCTGTTCCAACTGAGAGTTAATATACATAAACAGAAAAAAAGACTACAAAAATTCAACATAAAGATAAATTCATCCAATAAATTGTTGGAATAATGGAATTAATAAAACTGAGTAAATATACAAATGGCCAGTAATACTTTAAGAAATGGTCAATATGCTTAGTCTTTGGGGCAATGTAAATGGAGACTATTTTGAAATTTCATTTCATTTAAATTACTATGGCTGACTCCGAAGTCAGAAAAGAAAGAATACGGAGATGGGTGAGGGGAGAATCTGAGAGGAATTGGGAGAGGGG
The DNA here is from genome assembly GCF_011762505.2 of Arvicanthis niloticus. Classification (NCBI taxonomy): domain Eukaryota; kingdom Metazoa; phylum Chordata; class Mammalia; order Rodentia; family Muridae; genus Arvicanthis; species Arvicanthis niloticus. The sequence goes on from NC_047666.1 coordinate 14,770,969, forward strand.
AAAACCATGATCATATTGTATTATACTAACTTTTTTGAATAATACGAATTGAAAAAAAGAAAACCAAATAAAAACAAATTCTGGGAAGGATGTGAGGAAAACCCAACCCTTATTTATTTATGGAAAAGTAAAACAGTAACTACAGTCCAGCTGTAAATCATTATGAAAGTACACAAAAGCTTAAAGTTGAATAAAAAGCCACTCTTCCTCTTTTGGGTGTTTACTCCAATGTCTCTAATTCCTACTACAGAGATGCTTGTATAACCATTTATACAGAGCTGAGAACTGGGGCCAATGATAGAGATAACCAAATGGGGCAGCATACATACAATAATATTTCATTCAGCTGTAAAGAGAATGATGAAGTAATGAAAATTTTGGAAAATGAGTAGAATCAGAAAGTGTTATGTCAAAAAAGATAAACCACATGGAGACAAAAGAGCATATGTTCCAGAAAATTATATATTTCTTCAGTTGTTCAGTTGTGTATGTGTGTGAGAGAGAGAGAGAGAGAGAGAGAGAGAGAGAGAGAGAGAGAGAGAGAACTAGAAAGTGAACAATGAATGGAAAAGAAAAGATCTCAAGTGAAGGAGACAGTGAAACAAAAAATATATTAAAGAAGAAAAAAGACAAGAAAGTACAGGTAATATTAAATGATAATGATGGAATTTGTGGGGCAAAGAGAAAAGATATCAGGAGAAACATTAAGAGCACAATATATCTATATATTTAAAAACCTCTTAAGGAAGTACATACAATTATAAAACACCTATAAAAATGAATATAAAAACAAAATATAAATTATACTATTAACATAGTTTTCTTCATAGAAAAAGTGATGAAATCAGAACCTGGATACATAAATCTATGCAGTGGTTTTCATCAAACTAGAGCATGAACTAGGACCACACTCAATAGAATCTGACCACACTGGTTTAGCCAGTACAAGATTGTGTTTGTGTCCAATATGAGCCTAATCATGGTTGACTCTTTCAAGGAAGACACCATCCTCCTAATTTGTGTCTGTTCTCCCATGCTATCTGATGGAATTTTGAATATATATAATTTAAAACCAAAGAAGCTAAGACTGCTTCAACTTAGTTAAGCTATGTTATGAAGGATAATATAATGTTCCATTGTCTCATATACCAGACTTTAGAGGAAATGCTTCAAAATAGACTTATAATCTGTAGAAGGATGTCAAAACCTGTTTTTACAGTAAGACAGGATATGAAGTGTGGGATATGGATTATATTAATTTGCTACACATTACAATATGTGCCTATTAAATGTTCATTTATCCTAGACACAGATTAAAAATGTTGAATCAAGTTAACACAGACCATGGCTCTCTACTCTGTTGAGATTATGGTAATAGAAATTAGATTCAGAAACACAGTAGATAAACTTCTATGCTTGACAATTTCTTTAAATGGTACAGAAGGGAAATAAAAGCTAGACTCCATGAAAAAGTTTATGAGTGTTGAGTTTTGAGTACCAAGAAAAGTCACCTCAGGTTTGAGTCATGTTATCAAGAAAGGATTTTGTTAAAAAAATAATGCATTTTAGCCATGAAGAAGTATTGGTTTGGTGAGGGGGTAAGACAGGCAGAGGAGGTGAGAACACAATGTAAGAGGGCAGTGAGCTCTGAAGCACAGGGATGTATACAATAATTAAATGGAAGTGACTGGTATATGATGATTCAGAAAGAAATATCAGGAGACAATAAAACATGCCCAATTTCTGTTTCATTTTTACACTATACATTTAAAGCTACCTAAACGCTGAGGTACCAATGCCTTGGAAAATTTGGTGAAGGCAGTATGCAGAATAAAAGCTGAATTCCCACAAGTCAAATAGTTAAGCCTAAGGGCACTAAGGAAATCTCAAATGATAAAAAGCAATGTCTCACCTTACAGAGTAGAAGAGTTTTTTTTTTGATTTTGGTTTTTTCAAACTGAGAAAATGGGAGTAATGGTAAACTAAACAGAATGTATTTATGGAGGATAGCTTCTGAGATAGAGTCATTTCTGAGCATGACTCAGATTTCACAGGAGCAGGGTCTGTCTCTACAACACACCCTCCTTTCTTATTCATAACATAGTAAGAGAAAATGAACAAAAACCAATAAAAATTTTAAAAGAAAACAGATTCTAAGAGTAATGCAGAATACCACGGTTTTCAATTTCTTTAAATCCCACCCATATTCATTCAACACATAATTATTTTATATTTACTCTGAGTTAAATATTAAATCCAATTTCTAGAAAGCATTCCATTAAGGCACTCAAAATACACAGTAGATCTTTGATCAATTTTTTATTTGAATATAGTTTCCTGATACCTTTGCATTCATATCTTATTTGAAACTCTAATTACACTTTCGAGCTTAAACATTCAGTCATATTGTTTTGTCTATTATATACTGGCTCTGTTTCTCTTAACCATTTTATGAATTGCATTCTCTTTAGGTATAGTTTGGAATATTTGTGTTTCAACACTGCTATGTCTGCTACTAAGGAGCATGATAAGGTCAGAACTCCTGGTATGTGAGGAGCTGCATCAGATATCATTGCAACTAATGTTTAAAACATTTTCTGCAATCCAGGACAGGAGATTTGGGCACAAAGATCTCTTTAGTCACTTGTTATTCTTGTCAGTGTTTTATCGGCATCTGTCAGGAACGGACACATGCTGTCTCTGTTTTGTATGACATGACCATCCTGGCTATCTAGAAAAGATGCAGCAATTCCCACAAGCAAGTACTTAACATTGATGGCAATTCCGGCACTGAGACCTGCTCATCAACCTTTCATGAATTACAAATATTTCAAGTTGGATTCATTTTATTTTTAATGTTTTTCGAATGCCTGGAGATCCCCAGCATGGTAGAAAACTCCCTGGAGTAGCAGGTGCTTTTCTTGCAGTTCTGAGCAATCAAATACATGCAGTCACCCTTTAGTGACTGTGGTAACTGTGATATTTCTGAGAAATTATCAGAGCTCTTCATATACCTTAGTGGCTATTCACACCACAGATTACCATACATATTTACCCTTTAAAGCAACAGACATTTCAAGTTAAAACCTTATTGAGTCGGATATATTTTAAACTGTTTCCCTTATTTGTTTATTTAATCTCATCTTAACATTCCAAACAAAATACACTTGATAAAGTTTGTTTCTGTGAAGTTCTCTTATCACTAAATAATAATGAGCAGTTTTAATTGTGAGTAGGCTTAGGGGACATCTAAAGAATAACCACATGGTCAATTTAATTGACCTCTTAACAGTATTCTTCAGAGCACGTATTGACATAAATCTGGACAAATACAGAAAAAGAAGAGACAAGGGGGATAGTAAAAATTGGACTGATCTGCATCAGGAAAATCAGCTCCTAGTTCCTATCTGTAGGATTTACTCGTGCCTAATTTCCTGTATTTAAAACACAGATGAAAGTGTAGAGAGATGAGTCAGTGGTTAAGAGAACTTACTGTTCTTTTAGATGACCCCAGTTTGATCCTGAGCACCCAGCTCACAAGTATCTGTAACTCCAGCTGCAGGGGATCTTCTGGTATCTGTTGTTACCAGACACACTTGTACTGTACAGATGACACACATGCAGACCAAACAAAATAAAACCAAAGAGTGGAATTTATTCTTCTTTTTTTAATTATCATAGTTTTTAAAGAGTTGACATTTGAACATAAAAGCAATAATAAACACAGTTAAATATCATATAAGCAGATGAATGTAGTGCTGTGAATTATAAAGCTTTGCTCAACACACTAGGAGAGGTATAGAGCCCACATGCAAATTTTAGTTCTTAGTCTAAAATTCTCAAATTGAAAGAAATCATTTCAAATATATCTCCATTTATTAGATGTAAGATAATGTTTAAAATTTGAAGTTTTATGATTGTTGCTGAAATTAAGTTTATTTTTCTATAGAGAAAACTTAACCTCTCTGTGCTTATATGTAGAACAGTTATTAAGTCAGGATGGCTTTCTCTTTAGCTTCCAGAGGTATGTCAGGATGAGCCCAAGTTAATGATGGTCAACTTGATGACTTGTGGTAGGGTTGGTCAAAACTAATCCTGTGATACAGATCCAAGGAGAGAAAAAGAGGATGTGAGTATGGGGGAATTAGATAGATAGATAGATAAGTAGATAGATAGATAGATAGATAGATAGATAGATAGAAGAAAGAAAGAAAGAAAGAAAGAAAGAAAGAAAGAAAGGAAGGAAGAAAGAAAGAAAGGCAATGGTAACTCTTAGGTTCTTAAAAGAAAAGATTAATCTTTGAATTTTGGCAACAGAATAACTTAATAAGAGAGCAAAAGCAACTCTGGGCCAACAATATGGCTCCATCAGAAGAGTGCTCACTGAACATGCAAAATAAATAAATAAATAAAAAGCCCTGGATTTTATTCTAGAACTGTATAAACTGGACATGGTAGAACTAGTTTGTGAACTTGGGAGGTGGGAGCAAAAGTATCAGAAGTTCAAGGCCAACTACAGCTTGATAGAGAGTTTGAAGTCAGCCTGGGATATGAGACCCTTTCTGAAAAAAAAAAAAAGATAATATTGAAAATACTTCAACATTTGCATTTAAATTAGCAAGTTTTCTGTTTTTTGCAAGTGAAATAATGTTGGGAGCCAACTTTAGCAGAAAGCAGCTATCAGCTTTGCAGCCATCTTGAGCCATATACCCTGACATGAGACTTGTTTTCAACAGCTGAAGCACACTCTGATATCCCACATATTTTGTTTTGCAGTTTACTGCCCCCAGCTGCAAGGCACACGTGGTAGCCACTCCTGCAAGGCATGCAGTTCACGTACTGTCCACATGCTATCCATGCCATACATGCCTATAAGGTGCATGTGGTATCCATGCCTGTAAGGCTTACATCATATCAACACCTGCAAGGCACGTGGTATCCACGCACCTACAAGGCACGTGGCAAAAGCATATAAATACCCCAGATTTCCCTTCAATAGAGGAGACAAGAGACTAGAGACTTGATCAGAACCTCTGTCTTGTCTCCATTCTTTGTGTCGATTGCCCCTCTAGCCCCACTCTCTCTCTTGACCAGAGCACTTAGCCCCAAAGTGTTGAGGCCGAGTGTGGTCCTCAACAAAATAATTCTGTGATATATATATATATATATATATATATATATATATATATATATATATATATATATATATATATATTGCTTTTTCTGAAATGAAGTATGCATTGCCTGGCTCTCTTGGGCCTATGAATTTTAAAAGATCACTTGTGAGATTTTGAATGTTCCCAATTCACTGTGGCAAAATGACCACAGCCTTTAAAATGATCATTGCAGCAATGATTTGGATCCTGAATGACTAAAAGCAGAATCTGTTGCCACTGTGAATGTTTTACATTATAAATTACATGCAACTTTGACTTTGAAATTATAGCTTAATCTGCTTCAAATTGATTTAATAGATACATTATGAACTGCATGTGATCCCTGAAAAAAATATGTTGAAGTTATAAGGTCTAAGTCCTTTGGAATTTGACCTTGTTTGGAAATAGGACAATTGGAGAGTAATCAGCCATGATTTATATAGATTAAATCATACTGGAGTTGAAAAGGCCCCAATATGATATGACTAGTGTCCTCATAGGAAGAGGGGATGTGGGTGGACACACAGGAGACAAACATCATTTGATTGGGAGACTAATTTGTTGCATGTGCCAGCCAAGGAGCTCCAAGTCTCTCCCCCAAACCCTACAAAAAACAAACAAAAATGACCCAATAAGGAGACAGAAAGACACAGAGGCATAAGAGGATTACAATGCTATCACACAATGTAGTGCTATTTGTACTGTGGTGATATTGTCTTATTCTGTTTTCTTTTATGTAGTTCAGGGAAAGGGGCAACTTCAGTGGCTCAGTTCTTTGCTTCCATGATGGAGACTTCAGAAAGGAATTAATGTTATCTATCTCAGTGCCAAGTACCTTTCTTCTGCTGAGCCTCTTCATAGATCTTAGAATTACTTTTAAATGCTCTACTTAATTTCTCTACATTAATATGACACAATCATCAGACACAACTAAATAAGAGCCTGTGTTTTTGTAGGCAGGTCTGTTTTGTATTAGGTTTTAGGAAGCAGAGTTTCCTTCCATACATCTCAACTGAGAAGAATTCACCTATGACCAGAAGTTGAGAACCTTATGATGCTCTTCCAAGACTGGGGTGAGCTGGGCCATACACTGAGCCTAGAAGACATCATTGTCACCAATTACATCTTCCTTAAACTCAGAAAATGGTGTTTCTCTTCATAGGACTGGAACCATCAGCAGAGAGTGTCTATTAATATCATTCACTGGATGGAAGCCAGCCCCTTAGAATTTGGCAGCACAATGCTTCTACTTCCTTCCTTATTTTCGATTGAGATTAATTAATTTGGGGTCATTTTATAAAACCCCAGTTTCCAAGGTAAAGGAAAGAAAATTTTTCCTTAACGACTCAGATATTCTGTAACCTAAACAGATTTCTTAGGCTCCTCTTTGTAGAAGGGTAGCTGAAGAAGTAGGAGGGTTTTCACCACAGAAATGATGTGGCCCTTGCTTAGTATTTTACAAGCTATATTTGATTTTACAAGCTATATGAATGATTTGAGATTTTTCTTAACAGTGTCAAGGAACAGTATGAGACAAAGAGATTGAAGACTTTAAAAATGATCTGATCCATGCTTCATATGGTAACTACCTTTCAAAATAATGTTCTCGTTATGTGTTGTTTTCAAATTCAGAATGTAAGACTCTCTTAAAGGACATATAGATATTATATTTATACTGTTTTGAATTTTGGTTATGGGAAACTATTTATGTGTCATACTTCGATGTTACAATGTATTTAATAGTGAATATTGTATCACCTATACTCAGAAATATTAGGCAGACTAATATTTGCATTAATTAAAATAATATGCATAGACAATCATGAACTTTATTTAATATATAGTGTTACCTATGTTTCCTGTAGGTATCATGAAGCCTGATTAAGGAGTTTGGTTTTATTCCTAGATCTTGAATCTTGTCAAATAAATTTTTAAATAAATTTATATGATCATTTGATTTTTTTCTTAGATCACTCATATGATGACTTCAAGTGAGTTGATTTTTAAATACATTCTTCTCTCATCTATTACATCTCAACAGCAGTTTCCCCTCCCTTCTTCCAAATGGTTCACAGATGTGTACAGACAATGTCACTCCCTAAATTCCCAATTTCATCATTTATATATACATGACTTTGTAGCCTGAACTAGAAGGATTGAAGAAGTGACATTATTTTGGCCAACATCCAAGGAATGTCTACTGTATATCCTATCTCTTTTTATCTTCATTTTCTTTATTCATTTTTCATGTAAAATCTCATTTTTCCTTGTATAACCAACTATATGTAACACATTTGTCTCTGACATTCTTTGGAACTTGTTCTCATTATTTTGAGCTTTGAAATGGTGTCTACTCAAGCTAGACCTCCAAAATACAGCCATTGACCTTGACCAATGTGTCTGGTGTGTTAACAGGGGAACTAGCATAAAAATGCTGGCTTTCCAGACAGGATTCTATGAATAGGGAAGCAGGTATAAGCCATAGAGGGTCATGGACATAGGTTTGCATATACTTGACATTAAAGATAAAGAGAGGAACACTGAACATTTAAATTTTTATTCATTCTCTAGCTGAAGTTGACTTTCAAAGTGGGATAATAGATGAAACATTACACAGAACAACAACAACAAAAAAAAATCTGTGTTGTCCTAGGAAAATATAAGGTAAAATTTTCCTTATTTGGGAGGATTTGTCAATGGAATCTATTTTAGAATTTCTATAATATCTCAATGAAAACAAATATTCTAAAGCTAAAAGCATTCCTATTTGTTTCTGTCTCTATTTTAATTTTTTTTTTAATTTTTGAAGTATTTATCTTCAATCTTTTTTTACAGTTCAGTTGTTATCCCCCTCTTGGTCAGCCCTCAGGCACTTGCTCATCCCATTCCTCCTCCCCCTTGTCACCAAGAGGATGTCCTTACCCTTCTCTGCACCCCCACCTCCCATAATTACACTCACAAATATTTAACAATAAAGAAATTGCCCTTGGTTATTCTTATTTTTAGATCTCAGGATGGCACACAGTTAATTGCCAACCTAGCAATAACTTTAATGATAATAAATTAAGTTTAAAAGTCAGAGGTTGTCATGCTAGTCTATGGTCCTATATTTTAGAATTACCCCAATCCCCAAAGTGTTAAAAACCAGCAAGACTCAGGTGTTCTCTAGGACTCTGAAAGGACAGCATGGTTTCTGGTTGAGCACTGGCTAGAGATGGCCAGAACCCAACTGGTTGGAGACCTTACGGGTTTCCCTGCAAGGGATGGCATGCATTTTGACATGCTCCCAGACTCAGGCTCCTGACATGAGGGAGAAGATCTCTGTGGATATCTGCCTTTCAGGCACGTAGGACAATGCCCTACCAGCCCCTCCACAGGTAGAGGGCTTGACTACAGGCCACAGAGCCTCAAGAGATCTCCATATTAATGAGATACCTAAAGGCCAGAGGGCGTAGCCAATTAAGCATTCCTTCCCAGACCCTCCTCCTACTTGCAAAAGGTATTTAACTTCAGGCCCGCCCTGAGAACACGGAGGTACAGCTTCATTTATTTTCCACCATGACAATAAACGTTTTAAGACCTTGGACTACCTCTCGTCTTTGGGGCCCTCCATGGAGGACCTTGGAGAATGTTTTCAACTACAGAGCCACAGTCTAATCTCCTGTCAAGGACCTCTCTGCATTCCAGCCATGGCCTAGCCAAATGAGTGGCTTAGACCAAGAGTTTCATTTCCCCATGGGGCACCACTGGAGCTCATGTTCTCCTGCTCTGCTCTTTTCAGCTGTGGGTTGCTGTAGCTTGTATGCCCTGTCTCAACTCGTCCTCAGCCTCTCAGTGGCGCCTGGGAGAGATCAGTGGTATGAGAACAGTCAATCTTTGCCCACCTTCTTGCCTGGGGGTCCCCAACCCAGGCAGGACCTCAGACTGGGATCTCCCCATGCCTGGAGTGGAGCTCTGTGGCTTCCCATAGCCCCATGTCCTCCTTTTGCGGCATTGAGTGAACTCAGTCAAATTCTCACTCTTCTGCCCCTGAGCCATGGTTCCAGCCATCTGGGGTGGCAGACACACAGGACCCACAACTCAGCCCAACAGGACCCTTGCCCACGTGTGAGACACAACTCCACAGTGTCCTTCATTGCTAAGGCATAAAATACACTGTAATCAAACAGAGTACATTGTGCTTCTAAGTCACTTTGTCAGTTTGTTGTTGAACTCACATTTCAGAAACACCCAACCATATATAATGGGTGAGAATTTGAGATAGGAAGTCAGATCATTCATTTTGGGATCTAGTGCTGCTATTTGCTTTGAAAAGTCCACTAAATATTGCCTTGGGGAAAATGGCTTAGTGTGTAAAGTTCTTGACCTGTAAGTTGAACGACCTGACATTGAATCCTTAGAGAACATGTAAAGCCCCATACTATCACATGCAAGGCATATCCCATCTTCCCAATCTGAGAAGAATGGCAGAAAGAATTCCTAGAAGCTCTCTGGCCAATTAGTTTTGCATACACAACCAGGTAACAAAGACCCTGGCTTAGAAAAGTTAGAAGGCCAATGTTGGCTTCTGAATTCTATGTGTGCGTTGTAGCATGCACATTCCCACATGTATATATACACTGACACTACCATTAAATACATTAGTTGCTTTATGATACATCATGGGTAAGGAAATAAATATTGAGAGGTTTCACGGAGCAAAGGATCATTATTGTTTCCCTAAGCTTAAAATGACTTCTTTGTTAATCCCTTTTATCAGTCACAAGTCTAAATCAAACCCTAATTTAGCAGAAATGTCATTAAAGGCAAGAGATGCAGAAGTCTCTTCCTGCATCATTTGCACTAAACAGAAGCCTCGAAAGGAATTGTTACCTCTCAATTTCTGGGTGGGTTCCATTTCTAAAATGCTTTCAGCTTCCTGACCATTACACATGGAAATAAAGACTGGGTTTTGATCCTAATAACTTATAAGAATGCACCAATAGAGAATTCACCTTTTACCCTCCCAGACAGTCCCTTCTAATCAAGAAGCAGAGCTGTATACAGATTTTTCTCAGCCAGGGATATCCCAAACCAGGACATTTATAAATGCAATCAGTTTAACATTTTGGTCATACTTAACAAGAACAGTGATCACACTAAAGAATGAGCACACCAAAATGTTGTATTAATGTCTGCTTCTGATGTGATGCATATGCCCCATGAAACATGGCCAAATTACTGTAGAGCAATGATTTTTCCAAAAGCACCAGAAAGCATATGGAAATGTGATTCCAAGGTCAATGATCTCATCTAGGTGATGTTTATAGCTCTTCACATAATTTACTGCTTACACAAAAATTTTAGCAAAATAACTCTTAGCAAGTTTTAATTAATTTCTTCTTTTGACTTCATATATATATATATAATATATAATCATTTTAAAGGGTATGATTACCATAGGATTTCTCAGAATCACAATATTGAACAATTTAATGCAAAGTATTTTGATCATATTCACCTACCATTATTTTTCCTAACTTCTGTCAGATTTGCTCTTACCCTTTTAACCTTTTAATAATACTCTAAATTCCTATATTCTATTATATATTAATATTATTAATATTAATATATAATAGAATATTCCTGTATTCTAATAATACCACAAATGCCTATCTTCTGGGTGTGGTGTCATTCACTGGGGAATAGTTAACCTGTGAGGAGGCACACAATTTAAAAAAACCTGACTCTGCTCTTGAAGCCATTAACTGTCAGTAGACCTTTAATTACAGATGAGGGCTTGTTCAACCCTTCCTTTCCATGCTAGAATGCTTGCAGGCTTGATCTTATTCAGGTTCTCTGTAGACAATCACAGTTGCTGTAAGTTCATGTGTATAGTAGTCCTGTCATTTTTAGAAAAGCATTAAGTCCACTCCTCCCTGACTCCTGGTCCATAAGCTTGGAGTATCCCCCCCCTTTTATGATTTTGATTATTTATTTGTTTGTTTGCTAGAGACAGGGCTTCCCCCATATAACCGTGGGTGGTCTGGATTCACATATATAGAGCAAGATGGAGTCAAACTCACAGTGATCTTTCTGCCTCTGACTTAGAAATGCTAAAATTAATGACAAGTGCCACCATGCCCAGAAAGTTATGAGGTTTATAAAAAGTATGTTTTTGAGAAATTTGTACGTGTATATAAATTTTCTCTGACACCAACAAAAACTCTATATCCAATAACCAATACTTGCCCATTCTTCTTTCTCTTTGAACCCTCGTAATAGCCAAACATATTTCTTTTTAAATAAATGTGCCAACCTTTGATATTTTCTCTAAGTGGAAACATGCAGTATTTGTGCTTATGAGTAGTTTAAAACTAAAACAGTATTGTAGGACAGTGAGCGGCCTAGAGTGTCTGAGAGGTGGGTTAGCAGGCAGGTGAACTTTGGTTTGATCTCCTTCATGGAAAGACTTTTCTAGAATGTTTTCAGGTTTCTAACAAAGTCAGAAAAGGTGCAGGTAAATAATACCCCTGTTTCCTATGTATGATTCATCACCTTTAGTCAGCACTCCACAGCATGATCTTTTAACAACCATAATTACCTGAGTGAGCTGTTTGTTCAAGGATCCACTCTTGGTGTTCTACATTCTGTATGTTTGGACAAGTATATAATGAGACTTATCCTCCATAAGAGGCATAGATCATAGTTTTATCCCTATCTTTAGTTCTAGCACAGCTCTTTCCTAAATTTCTCTTAGCTACTTATATTTATTGATGTTTTTCTTTTTCTTTCTTTCTTTCTTTCTTTCTTTCTTTCTTTCTTTCTTTTTGAAAAAAAAACTATCAAAGGCTTTTATTTGTATCCATTAGAGTCAGGAATTCTAGTACTAGTATTTTACTTTTATGAATTGAAGCTTATGTACATTTTTAAATGTCTCTTTTATTTAATTAATTTACATTTCAAATGTTATTATATCCTTTCCTGGTTTCCCCTCTGAAAACCCCTACACATCCCCCTTTCCACAGGCTTCTTATGAGGGTGTTCTCCCACCCACCCACTCACTCCCACCTCACTGCCTTTGCCTCTCCTACACAGGGGCATCAAGCCTTTTCAGGACCAAGGGCCTCTCCTCTCAGTGATGCCAGATAAGGCCATCCTCTGTTACATATGTAGCTAGAGCCATGAATCCCTCCATGTGTACTCTTTGGTTGGTAGTTTAGTCCCTGGGAACTTTGAGGGGTCTGGTTGGTTGATATTGTTGTTCTTCCTATGGGGTTGCAAACCCCTTCAACACTTTCAGTCCTTTCCCTAACTCTTCCATTGGGGTTCCCCATGCTCAGACCTATGGTTGGATGCAAGCATCAGTATCTGTGTACCAGTAAGGTTCTGGCAGAGCCTCTCAGGCATTTTTCCATAAATTTACATTTTCAGGATATTATGTAGTTGGAGGCACACAAAATGCAATTTTAACATAAGTGTCTTTTATTTAACAACCTGAACTTATTTCCTCCATATTTTTCACATTTAATATCTTATTTACTGCACCCAGGAGCCCCCCAGACACATTCTGGGGGATCCATAGAACCCATAGCCAGCGCTAGCACGCCCCGTCCGCCGCTCGCCCCTCCTGCAGTCTGAGGCCTGCGGGTAAGTGCACCCAGGAGCCCCCCAGACACATTCTGGGGGATCCATAGAACCCATAGCCAGCGCTAGCACACCTCTTCCCCTGCTCGCCCCTCCTGCAGTCTGAGGCCTGCGGATAAGTGCACCCAGGAGTCCCCCAGACACATTCTGGGGGATCCATAGAACCCATAGCCAGCACTAGCACGCTCCTTCTGCTGCTCGCCCCCCCCTCCGGTCTGAGGCCTGCAGGGTCTGAGTCCCAGACCAGACCTCTACCAGGTCTGCAGTTGTGTGGTCCCCGGATTCCACCTGAGACATACTGGAAGGTCCGCTCAACCCAGAGCCACAGAGGAACAACTGAACTCAGAGTGTCAGACAACATACCCTGAGATATCCAAGAGGAGACACTGCACCCAGAACAGCAGACATCTAGCTGGACTGCTACCTTGGAGGCACCATATCCTGAGGCATCCTAGAGATACCACTGTAATCAGGGCAGCTGGAAAAAAACCACAAAGACATCTGGACTCCTAGAAGACCAAACAAAAGCGAGACAACTGGAAAGACAGGCTTCAATCAGAGACAGAAGTACAGGTAGCACTAGAATTAACCAGATGGCAAAAGGCAGGCGCAAGAACGTAAGCAACAGAAACCAAAGTTACATGGCATCATCAGAACCCAGTTCCCCCATCATAGCAAGCCCTGAACACCCCATCACACCAGAAAAGCAGGATTCAGAATTAAAATCACTTCTCATGATGATGATAGAGGACTTTAAGAAAGACATAAATAACACTCTCAAAGAACAGATAGAAACCCTTAGAGAGGAAACACAAAAATCCCTTAAGGAATTACAAGAAAATGCAACCAAACAGGAGAAGGAATTAAACAAAACCATGCAGGATCTAAAAACGGAAGTAGAAACAATAAAGAAATCACAAAGGGAGAACACCCTGGAGATAGAAAACTTAAAAAAACGATCAGGAGTCATAGATACAAGTATTACCAACAGAATACAAGAGATGGAAGAGAGAATCTCATGTGCAGAAGATACCATGGAAAACATAGACACAACTGTCAAAGAAAATGCAAAATACAAAAAGCTACTAACCCAAAATATACAAGAAATCCAAGACACAATGAGAAGGCCAAACCTAAGGATAATAGGAATAGATGAGGGGGAAGACTCCCAACTTAAAGGACCAGTAAATATTCTCAACAAAATTATAGAGGAAAACTTCCCTAACCTAAAGAAAGAGATGTCCATAAATATACAAGAAGCCTACAGAACTCCAAATAGTTTAGACCAGAAAAGAAATACTTCCCGCCACATAATAGTCAAAACATCAAATGTACAAAACAAAGAAAAAATACTAAAAGCAGTAAGGGAAAAAGACAAAGTAACATATAAAGGCAGACCTATAAGAATTACACCAGACTTCTCACCAGAGACCATAAAAGCCAGAAGATCCTGGACTGATATCATACAGACCCTAAAAGAACATAAATGTCAGCCCAGACTACTTACTATACCCAGCAAAACTGTCAATCATTATTGATGGAGAAACCAAAATATTCCATGACAAATGCAAATTTACACAGTATCTCAACACAAACCCAGCACTTCAAAGGATAATTGGTGGAAAACTCCATCACAAGGAGGGAAACTACAACCTGGAAAAAGCAGGAAAGTAATCTTCCAAAAACCGTAAAAGAAGGTAGCTACACAAACATATCTCCACTGCCAATAACAAAAATAACAGGAAACAACACTCATTTTTCCTTAATATCTCTTAATATCAATGGACTCAATTCTCCAGTAAAAAGACATAGACTATCAGACTGGATACGTAAACAGGACCCAACATTTTGCTGCATTCAGGAAACGCACCTCTGTGGAAAGGACAGACACTACCTCAGAGTAAAAGGTTGGAAAACAATCTACCAAGCAAATGGTCCCAAGAAACAAGCTGGAGTAGCAATTCTAATATCAAATAAAATCAGTTTTCAACCAGAAGTAATCAAAAAAGATAAAGAAGGACACTTCATATTCATGAAAGGAAAAATGTACCAAGAGGAACTTGCAATTCTCAACATCTATGCCCCAAATGTAAGGGCACCCACATACATAAAAGACACTTTACTAAAACTTAAAGCATACATTGCACCCTACACAATAATAGTGGGAGATTTCAACACCCCACTCTCAGCTATGGACAGATCATGGAAACAGAAACTAAATCGAGACACAATGAAACTAACAGAAGTTATGAACCAATTGGACTTAACTGACATCTATAGAACATTTCACCCTAAAACAAAAGAATACACCTTCTTCTCAGCACCTCATGGTACCTTCTCGAAAATAGACCATATAATTGGTCACAAAACAGGCCTCAACAGATACAAAAAGATTGAAATAATCCCCAGCACCTTATCAGACCACCATGGATTAAGACTTGTCTTTGACATGGACAAAAACATCAGAAAACCGACATACACTTGGCAACTGAACAATGCTCTACTCAATGATAACTTGGTCAAGGAAGAAATTAAGAAAGAAATTAAAGACTTTTTAGATTTAAATGAAAATGAGGACACATCATATCAAAACATGTGGGACTCATTGAAAGCAGTACTAAGAGGAAAAATCATAGCTCTAAGTGCTCACAAAAAGAAAGTGGAAAGAGCATACATCAACAACTTGACAGCAAACCTGAAAGCATTAGAACAAAAAGAAGCTAGTATACCCAAGAGGAGTAGACGGCAGGAAATAATCAAACTCAGGGCTGAAATCAACCAAGTCGAAACAAAAAGAACTATACAAAATATCAACAAAACCAGGAGCTGGTTCTTTGAGAAAATCAACAAGATAGACAAACCCTTAGCCAGACTAACCAAAGGGCGCAGAGACAGCATTCAAATTAATAAAATCAGAACTGAAAAGGGAGACATAACAACAGAAACAGAGGAAATTAAAAAAATTATCAGATCCTACTACAAAGGCCTATACTCAACAAAATTGGAAAATCTGGAGGAAATGGACAATTTTCTAGATAGATACCAGGTACCAAAGTTAAACGAGGAGCAGATAAACCACCTAAACAGTCCCATAACGCCTAAAGAAATAGACACAGTCATTAAAAATCTTCCCACCAAAAAATGTCCGGGGCCAGATGGTTTCAGTGCAGAATTCTTTCAGACCTTCAAGGAAGACCTAATACCAATCCTCTTCAAGTTATTCCATCGAATAGAAACAGAAGGAACACTACCCAATTCATTCTATGAAGCTACCATTACACTCATACCTAAACCACAGAAAGACCCAACAAAGAAAGAGAACTACAGACCAATCTCTCTTATGAATATTGATGCAAAAATACTCAATAAAATTCTCGCAAACCGAATCCAACAACACATCAAAACAATTATCTATCAAGATCAAGTAGGCTTTATCCCAGGAATGCAGGGATGGTTCAATATTCGGAAATCCATCAATGTAATCCACTACATAAATAAACTCAGAGAGAAAAACCACATGGTCATATCACTAGATGCTGAGAAAGCATTTGACAAAATTCAACATCCCTTCATGTTAAAAGTCTTGGAAAGATCAGGAATACAAGGCCCATATCTAAACATAGTAAAAGCAATATACAGCAAGCCAGTAGCCAACATCAAACTAAATGGAGAGAAACTTGAAGCAATCCCACTAAGATCAGGGACTAGGCAAGGCTGCCCACTCTCACCTTACCTATTCAATATAGTACTGGAAGTCTTAGCTAGAGCAATTAGACAACAAAAGGAAGTCAAAGGGATACAGATAGGAAAGGAAGAAGTCAAAATTTCACTATTTGCAGATGACATGATAGTATACTTAAGTGAACCTAAAACTTCCACCAGAGAACTCCTAAACCTGATAAACAACTTTAGCAATGTGGCTGGATATAAAATCAACTCAAACAAATCAGTAGCCTTCCTCTACTCAGAGGATAAACAGGCAGAGAAAGAAATCAGGGAAATGACACCCTTCACAATAGCCACGAATAAAATAAATTATCTTGGAGTGAATCTAACAAAGCAAGTGAAAGATCTGTATGACAAGAACTTCAAGTCTCTCAAGAAAGAAATTGAAGAACATCTCAGAAGATGGAAAGATCTCCCATGCTCCTGGATTGGCAAGATTAATTTAGTAAAAATGGCTATCCTGCCAAAAGCAATCTACAGATTCAATGCAATACCCATCAAAATTCCAAATCAATTCTTCATAGAGATAGAAAGAGCAATTTACAAATTCATTTGGAATAACAAAAAACTTAGGATAGCGAGAACTATTCTCAACAATAAAAGAACCTCTGGGGGAATCACCATTCCGGACCTCAAACTGTACTACAGAGCAGTAGTGATAAAAACTGCTTGGTATTGGTACAGAGACAGAAAGGACGATCAATGGAACAGAATTGAAGACCCAGAAATGAACCCGCATACCTATGGTCACTTGATATTTGACAAGGGAGCTAAATTCATCCAGTGGAAAAAGGACAGCATTTTCAACAAGTGGTGCTGGCTCAACTGGAGGTCAACATGTAGAAGAATGCAAATTAATCCATTCTTATCTCCTTGCACAAAGCTCAACTCCAAGTGGATAAAGGACCTTCACATAAAGCCAGGTACACTGAAAATATTAGAAGAGAAGTTGGGGAAGACCCTCGAATACCTAGGCACAGGGGAAAAGTTCCTGAACAGAACACCAATGGCTTATGCTCTAAGATCAAGAATCGACAAATGGGACCTCATCAAATTGCAAAGCTTCTGTAAGGCAAAGGACACTGTCAACAAGACAAAACGGCAACCAACAGATTGGGAAAAGATCATTACCAATCCTACATCTGATAGGGGGCTAATATCTAATATTTACAAAGAACTCAAGAAATTAGACGCCAAACAACAAAATAACCCCATTAAAAAATGGGGTACAGAGCTAAACAAAGAATTCTCAACTGAGGAAACTCGAATGGCCGAGAAGCACCTTAAGAAATGCTCAACATCCTCAGTCATCAGGGAAATGCAAATCAAAACAACACTGAGATACCACCTCACACCAGTCAGAATGGCTAAGATCAAAAACTCAGGTGATAGTAGATGCTGGCGAGGATGTGAAGATGAACACTCCTGCATTGTTGGTGGGGTTGCAAGCTGGTACAACCACTTTGGAAGTCAGTCTGGCGGTTCCTCAGAAAATTGGACATAGCACTACCTGAGGACCCAGCTATACCACTTCTGGGTATATACCCAGAAAATGCCTCAACAAATAACAAAGACATATGCTCCACTATGTTCATAGCAGCCCTATTTATAATAGCCAGAAGCTGGAAAGAACCCAGATGCCCTTCAACAGAGGAATGGATACAAAAAATGTGGTACATTTACACAATGGAATATTACTCAGCTATTAAAAATAATGAATTCGAGAAATTCTCAGGTAAATGGATGGATCTAGAAAATATCATCCTGAGTGAGGTAACCCAATCACAAAAGAACACACATGGTATTTACTCACTGATAAGCGGAGATTAGCCCAAAAGTTTGAAACAACAAAGATTCAACTACCAGAAGACACGAAGCTCATGAAGAAGAAAGAACAAGTGAGGATGCCTAGGTCTTTCTTAGAAGGAGTAACTAAATAACCAAGGGAGCAAATATGGAGACAAAGTGTGGGTCAGAATCATAAGGGGGGGTTGTAGGGAGACCATTGTGTCTGGGTATTCATTCCATAGGCAGTCTCCAAAAATAGACGCTGATAGGGATGTCAGGATGGGAAAGCTGACAGCAGCCTGATAAGGCTGTCTCCTTAGAGGTCTCTCAGAGTCGGACATACCCAGAGACAGATACCCACAGCTATCCATTAATCTGATCAAAGTTCCCAATGGAGGAGTTAGAGAGTAAATTGAGGGAACCATGAACCATACGGGCTGGTAGCCCTGTGAGGAGAGCAAGAATACCAACCAGCCAGAGCTCCCCAAGGTCTAAACCACCAGCCCAGGTGCACATAGGGAGAGACACATGACTCCAGCTGTATATGTAGGGGAGGATGGCCCTGTTGGGCATAGGTGGGAGACAAGATCATTGGTACCCTGAAGGCTGAGCACTGAGGGGGGGGAATCTGAGGGTGGGGAGGGAGGCTGGGGGTAGGTGGGTAACACCTTCATAGAGGCAGGAGGAGGGGGGATGGGATAAGGGGTTCCTGGGTGGTGGGGGAAATATGGTAAGGGGATAAAATTTGAAATGTAAATATTATATCCAATAAAAGAGGGGAAAAATAGAAAAGCGGTTAGAACCAACATTCTTAATAAAATGTCAGCCCTCTTTAAAAAAAAAAAAAAACTATCTTGATACTAAAATTTGTTTTGAGAATTGTATATTGCAGAATGATCAGCCTTGGTGTATCTACTCAACAAGCAAGCTGGGCAGACCTGCTCAAACCTCTGAGGTCCGTGAATTCCATCTGGAGGCAGTGAAGACACAGCATCAGAGGATTGTCAACTTGCTCTCCCCCCCCCACTCCTCTTCTAATATCTCAACGCCCATAATCAGCTTGAAGAAGCTAATGATGAGTCAGCGCCCCTATTCCCTGGGCATGGGGACTAAGGTGGTAAATGTTGGGCTGTCTCCCTAGGGAAAAGTAGTGGTTTTGTCGGAATAGAGAGGATTAGCTAGGGTTTATTGCATAGCCATAACCTATTAGTAGAAATCTGTATAATTAATATCAAGATGAAGATATAAATTCTTAAATGGCACCAATTTACTTTGTTTACAAATTTTAAGGTTTTCATTGGCATGAGCTTCTTAGTGATATAAGAGTGAGATGAATATTGTTACTCTCATAGGCAATGTACCAGTATAACACACTTAGGAATACAAAGCTTAGACCCAGTCCTTCTTTAACTTTTTTAACTGATTTGAGATGGTCAGCCTGTGAGTTAAGGGACTATAGCAAATTCATGACTTGGAGTTTATTATAAGGGTGTTCTCTATGTTTTATTTAGAAATAGCTGAGTGGAGTTAACAGGCAACAGTCCAGATTACCTTACATGGATAGCTGGTTTTCAAAACATCAGAAATCCTTAGAATTGACATGACAAACATTTCAGTATTAATGTTCATTTTCATTAGAGACCTGTCTGCTCCGGACAGCTTCCTATGTTAAATTCTAAGAAGAAATTGAGCATCCTTGGAGTTACTCCAGTTGTGGTGAGACAGCCACTAGGCAAGAATTGCCACTTTCCTTCTACAGACAAATTACTGTCCAGAAAAGGACACACTTGCAGAATAGTCGACTGATTATATCTGCCTAGACAGAGTAATCAGCTCTTAATAATTCTGCAGCACTAAGGTCTGTCAGATGATCCTGGGCCAGAAGGCAGAAGAACAGATGCTCCAACGTTTTGAAGTAGAGCGAGTGTCCAGGTGTTCAGAGGTCTCTATAAATTGGCTAAGTTTTAGAAGCTATGCTTTGTGTTTCTCACAATTATAGTCAACTCAGTCATTCTGGATTTCTGATGGGGTTGAAAACTTATAGCTATTTACTTTGAGAGAAAAGATCTGATTGTATGGTCATCAGCTGACATTCATCCTAAAGCCAGGTTCAGAACTAAGTGTTTTAGTTAGGATAGATGACAGAGGTGCTGGTTAGTCAACAAAAGGATGGACTGGGTATTAGGACTATCTTGTACCTCACTGGTACAAATAGGCATAATTATGCTCTAATTGTATTTTGAGAGAAAAGTTTCCTTTTAACAGGAAGGGTGATGTGTAGGAGGAGCTAAGGTGGGAGGAGTACTGAGAGGAAGAAAAGGAGTAAGAAGAGGAGAAGAAGAAGGAGAGGAGAAGCTAGGTGATGAAAGAGAGATAGAGGGGGGAGACAGGGAAGCAGATGTTCATGTATCTCCACCAGTCAAAGATAGTTGATATATCTAGGTTGGGTAGTGGGTTACACCTCTGATTGAACAATACCAAACTTATAAAGCCTATGATTAACATTTCTTAAAAAAATGTATAAATGCAAAATGAAAAGGGGGCATGGGATAGGGGTTTTCTAAGGGGGGGGAATGGGGAAACGGGATGGTATCTGAAGTGTAAATGAAAGATCTAATAAAAAAAAAAGAAAAAAAATATCTTATTTACTTTTAACTTGAATAATATATCATTGTGTAGCTGCATCATGATTTTCAAATCCACTAAATTACTAAAGTGAATCTTGATTGAATCTCAGTTTGGCTAGTTCTAAGTAAACTGTAGTGAATGCATACAAGCATTGCTACAGACCCTCTGTGTGAAAATCAAGTTATCTTTAAGAAAGCAAGCAGGGAACAGAGAAAAGTGGAGGAAAAGTAAGAAAGACTGCAAAGAGAAAGTAGAAGGATGAAAATATGGAATTAAAGGAGAAACAACAAGAAAAGTGGTTGAAAGAAAGCAGGACAGAGAGAAGAATGGGAGGAGGGAGGAATAGAAGATACAGAAATGTGTCCAAAGATATCATACACTAAGATACGAATACAGTGCAGAAGATACAGTAATATACAGGTCGTCAGCGACAGAACAAATATCCTGGGCAAGATTAGGAACGACCTGACCTGGAAAAAACAGATGGTGAGGCACAGATTCTGTACTTTGTCCATAAAATATTTGTATGTAACCAATGTCTACACACTCTGACAATTTTCAATCAATATTGTCACAGTAGGAACTCTAATATAAATCCAAGTTTCTTTAATTTTTCTACCTAGAGAGTCTGCAATTAAATACAAAAGTAGTAATTGCTTCTTATATTTCACTTTCTCCTTTTTCATTTTTCTTATATTTCTAATGTAGATTCTCTGAGGAAATCTGAATAGGAAGTATAAAAATGTATGGAGTGGTGACATTTTCCAAACTATGAGCCAGTTAAGTGTATTATGTAGTGTTTTCTTTTCTTCTTCTCCTTTTTTTTTTTTTTTTTCTTTTTGGATAGAAGCAGTGTGGGAGGACTTAATTGGAGACATATTTCCTCATAGGTTAGTATCATTCTTTGTTTAACACTATTTATAGTTAACTCTGATTTTCTTACCAACTGCTACTACTGGCCTATTTTATCTGTCAGCTCTTGACATTTATTTTGTAGCACATATTAAGATTACACTTGTAAATCACTGCATGGAACAGCAAATTATTTATTTGTTGTTTATTTTGAGGGAATGCACACAACCCTTTTGAAAAACCTTTAATTTTTTGCTTATGGAAATTCCTGTTCTCATCTAATCTACTGTCTATAATTTATTAAAATTATGTTTTGTATAAACCCATGAGTATACTAGAAAGCATTAAAAGATCCATATTTGTAGAAAGAAGAAAATATTATTACATCTATAAGAAAATCACTGAAGGCTGTCAATACCAATCTTACACTTGCATAAATACCTATATTTGAGGGAAATATCCTGTGTTATAATATATAATCTATGATGTTTCCTGATGAACAATAGTGATGTATTTACACATGCATGTGGACATTCACTTTTTATTTTTACTTTTTATAGGGAGTCCTCTCTAAGTATCAAAGTTACAGGTTAGTATGATGTAGGAACTAGGAGGCAGAGGGAAGGCCTCTTAGTTATTTAATGGAAGTCTTATGTGGCAAAGAAATTGTCCCTACTTTTTACAATTGGTCTTTTAAGTATCACATGTGCTTCTGATTTCTGAGTTCCAAATTTCATTTGATCAAGGGAATATCCTTTTATGTTCTAATTATCACTATCAGGACCATGATCATTATCTGAAGCAATATAAGCACTGCTATAGTCAGAGGTACTTGTTAAGGGGATCTATGTCATTTCAGTAATGTTTTATCCCTAAACCTGTATATCAAGATCTAGTAATATAATAGCCAAGTGTCTGGACATCATCTTATTGTACAAGTCAACTGTGGCTTTCATATAGTGTTCAAGTATCTTACTTATTGCTCTATTGCTGAGAAGAGATACCATGACTCATAAAGGAAAATATAATTTGAGGCTTGCTTACAGTTTTAGAGGCTTAGTACGTTATTATCAAGAGAAGAAGCAGGAATAGCACTGTATCAGTATCTAAGAGCTATACATCCTGATCCAGAGGCAACAAGCAGAGAGAAAGAGCTGACCTGGCGTAGGCTTTTGAAATCTCAAAGCCCACCCTAAGTGACATATCTTTTCCAATAAGGCTATTCTTTCCAATCCTTCTAATCTTTCTCAAACAATTCCACCCCCTAATAATTAATTATAATTATAATCATTATTTGAAATTATGAGCCTATAGGGCCATTCTCATTTAAACCACTACACTTAATAACCACACATTTCACTGATTTGAACATAAGAAATCAAATATGTTGGGCATAGGTGGGAGAGGAGATCCTTGGTCCCATGAAGGCTGGATGCCAAGTGTGGGGGAATTCAAGGGTGGGGTGGTGGGAGTGGGGGTGGGGAGGGCACATCCTTATGGAAGCAGGAGGAGGAATAATGGGATAGGGGTTCCTGGGTGGGGGCGGGGGAATAGGGTAAGGGGATAACATCTGAAATGTAAATAAAATGTCCAATATAAAAATAAATCAAATATGACTCACTTAAAGTTTTTCTGTTGTTGCTTACAAGCGTGGTTCATCTGGCAGCTAAACCACTGAAGGGGCTTCAGAAAGGGGAAATGAGAAGAAAGGAACCACAGAAGGCCTGGATGCTTTGGGTTTAAGAAACTCACATACTATTTCAACACAAATCTATTGTCTGGAATTAGCACCCTAGCTTGACACCACTGCACTTTCAATGTTTGGAGAACACTAATGGCTCCTTCTATATCCGACTCTGCCTTCCCTGGCACCTTCTCCAAACTCTCCAGCATCCACCTGTCAATGAGGAAATAGTGTACACAAAACCCCTGGTTCCTCATCTCTAACATTTCTACCCTTATTGATTAGGGGCTTACTTTGAACCAAATATCTTTTTTATAATTTCCCAACATGAATATTTTATTGTCAGAGATACCTTTGACTTGTTGATTTTCAAATGGCTTTTGTCAAACATCTCTTTAATTAATCCCATTAACTGGGTGTTAATTCAAAATCTGTGTTCATATGTAAATAAGTTTGGTAGATTAATAAAAAATACCTCAATGCCTTTACAAGGAACAACTGAAGAAAATGCCATAAGCATAATTAGCAATTTTAATAAGAGTAATAAAAACCATTTGCACTATTGATACACTTTAAAACAAAGTTGTCTGCATCTCATTAAATACACATCAGTCCACCAAAGGCCCATTAATATTTTCAAGTATAGACAAGATAATTAGGGATAAAGGGATCAAGGGGCTTGCCCTAAAGCAACACAAATTATGCTACAGAATTTAGACTCAATGTAGGTTCAAGAAAATTACTCATTTCACATTTTACTTTAATTACCAAATAAGTAGTAAAAGAAGGATTCTGGATCATTTATATTACATACTAAAGACACCATCTACTTTGAGCAATGGATTAACATTATGGATCAATAGTGTTCTTTTATTCTTCATTGTAATCCAAAAAACTAACAGACAGACAAGCTGGAAAAGAACAGGGTATAAAAGTCTTGGAAAATAATTAACAATACCAAAATCTGAGAAGGATAGTCAGAGAACCAGAGCATGAGAAAGAGACAGGTACCTAATACCAGCGCAAATGTGTCTATTATGTAAAAATGAGATAAAAAAAAAAAAAAAAAAACAAACCAAAATACAATTTTATGAAGGAGGATGGAAGCAACCATTACAACAGTAACAAAAATATTCTCATCATCTCATTTTCAACCATCACATTCTGACAAAAATAGGATTTTGTTTCCTAGAGTACGCTGAACAGGGCATCAACACCAAAAGTGTATGCAAGCTGGGCTTGTGGTAGCTGTTACATGATCAAACAGTGTTATTGGGCTTTTAGAACACCCAGACTAAGAATGGATCAAAGTTGGTGTGTGTGTGTGTGGGGGGGGGGGTCTTGGAGAAAGAAATTTAACAGACCACTGCTTTGCATTTAGATCAGTTGAAATACATTGGTCCATTAGTCATTTGGGAGATAAGCTGTAATAGGTTGTCTGCAGCTAAAGTGTATTTGTGGGACACAATGGCACCATTCAGAGACATGAAGTCACAATGGATGTGACTACATGGACCACAAGACTGCACCAGGCCCAAACAAACCAAAATTTCAGCAAGGGTCAGACAAACCACTCAAGAAATCATCTGCTGAGGAAATATTGTGTCCTCCAGAGATATGGTTCATGAGATGCTGTCCATGCTTCTGTAGATGGTCCTGTACCCATGCAAATAAGGGGATAATTAAATGAACTAAGTTTTTGTTGTTATTGTGTCTCTTTTAGAGCATGTAGAACATGGGAAATTGGGAGGAAAATGTGGTAAGGAACACAGGGGAGTACTCGGACCAGAGGGAATAGAGATGGATCAAAACACGTAATGTGAAATATGAAATTCTTATATAAAAACAAACAAACAAACAAACAATGAGAATGTGAAATGTCAGTGCCTGCCCATCTAGTAGGTCATTGGAGGCAGGAGGTAGTTTTAGGGTTCTGAGAGATATAACTTGAAGGAATTGAAGGGAGCTTGCTGTTTCTTGGTGTTAACTACTTTCCATGCAGAAGGACACAGGAGGGAAGATATTAATTCTGACTGTTTCCTAGCTCATGGGGCTCCCCTACATTTCAAAAGTCTCAAACACATGATCCCCCCGAAATCTGCATCTATATCATAAAGAATAGTAGTTTTCAAAACAGAAGAGATGATGTCTAGAAGACTACCATAAAATAGAATATATTTAGGGCATCACTTGCTGTTTATCATGTCTACAGGGCATTTGCTGGCTAAGGAGCTGGTCTAGATAGGACATTTGAATCTTTGTTTTACTAGATTGACAACTTGATAGATTACAAAGTAGTAGTAAAAAACAGTAATAAATTTGTATAGGTAAACCTGGGAATCTTCAAAATACCCTCTCAAAACAGAAAAATAAACAGCATTATGTTGATGAAATAACATACAAGAATTTAGAGGACTCATTGATATTGCACTTCAAAGTTTATATTTTCTTCCACAGTAACTTGTTAAAGAGGAATCTATTTACCTCAAAGTAGGAATGCATTCTCAAATATAACAGAAAAAAATAAATTGTAAATTATAGTTGGATATGAAGCAATCTGTCCTCTAGGAGTCTGGTATGTTTGTGTGGCCTCCTCCTTTGTCTTTTTCTCCTATAGTATGCTTATGTGTACAAATCATAAATATATGACACGTTTTTATGTATCTTTGGTTTCTCTTTTGACTTGTCATAACATCCACTGGGTTCTCTCAAAAGCAATTAAAAATCTTGAAAAACTATTAACATTTATATGATTCATAATGGTGATTTACCTCTTTATGAAGGTAAGTAAAACAATGAATTGTGAACCAATCCCAGTTTTTAAACACTAGAATGTTTGTTTGTAAGTTAGTTTGTCTGCTTTCTAAAGACAATGAATGGTCTTTAGTATATGTTATTCTGTGTTTTCTCCCAAGAATCTGAGGAGATGGGAAAATAGCTACATGAATTCTTTTCATGCAAAAAGGAAGTTGGCAGTTTGAGAGAACATTTTCTCCAAGAGAAGAAAGTAGATGGGTGTTCACAGGGTGTATTCAGGCCCTTTTCATCTTGAAGTTCTTACCTGTTAGTTTTTTTCTCCAAATAATTGAACTTGGATGATGTTTTCCTGAAGTGGGAGAGCAGGCAAACTTTGAAGTGGCACTGGGAGGTAAAGGGAGAGAGACTAAGACTTTCACAGAGCCAAAGCAATGGGAGAGAATGAAAGATGATGAGCTTTAGCTCAGGGATTTGAGGACCAGGATGAAGAGATTTGATTAGCTGGTTCAGGGAGAAAGAAATCGATAGTGAAGGTAAGCCATTTGAAACCATGAATTGAGGGAAACCCAGGATCAATCTGGCCTAAGAATTACTTTTTCTATGGCTCAGACATACTATTTTCAGTCAGACAAGCTTAGGAAAAAATGTATCAGGCCTGAAATGAATTCATGAATGTTTACCTTCTAAAATAAAAACAAAAGTGTGGAATTTAAATGCTAAGATGAAGAAGAATTTTTAAACATTGTACCTCTGTATATTCTTGAAGCTCTATTAAAAATTATTTACAAATGGTCCAAAGGCAAAAACTGAGGATACAGGTTGGCATGGTTGAATAGTCCTCAAATAAGCACATCACCCAAATTCAAGATTAGTTTCAAATAGAAAATTTATGTTGCAAGAAACTGACAGGCTCTCATGATTTGATAGAACAAAAAAAAAATCATAGATAGAATTTTAGTTGATGTATAGCACACAAAACACACTAAGACACTCATCAATGAATGAGAATTTCAATGCATCTTAAGCATCAGTGTGCAGACTAAGGCAAGGAACTCCTCTTATCTTTCATCATCAAGATTGCACCTCCTAATGGTGCCATCTATATGTTATCACTGGTATAGTTAGGGTGTTATTGTTGTAATGAAACACTATGGCCAATGTAATTTAGGGTGGAAAGGGTTTATTTACCTTATGCTTCCACATCACTATTTATCACTGAGGGAAGTCAGGGAAAAAACTCAAAGAGGGCACGAACCTGGAGCCTGGTGCTGATGCTAGGCCATGGAGTTAATGCGGCTTACTGGTTTGCTCTTTTTTGGTTTGCTCATCCTGCTTTTTTACATAACCCAGGACAACCAGCCTAGGGTCTAGGGTCGACACTACCTGCAATGGACTGGGATTTGCCTATGAATCACTAATTAAGAAAATGCCATGCAATTATACCTATAAGTCTTATCTTATTGTGGCATTTTCTCAATTAGGGCTCTGGCCTTTCAGATGATTCTAGCTTGTGTCAAGTTGACATAAAAGGAGATGGCATAATCACCCTTCAGATTATCTTACTTTTGAGCTTTATATAAATGAGATATCAAAAAATAAGGAAACAAAGTAAAGATCAAGGACAAGAACAAGCAATGAGAATTACTTTATAGTGGCTTATTGTATCACAGAAAAGGCAAAAGCAAGCATGTCTTCTTTTTTGTTATTTTTTTTCCTGTAGAAGAACTAATTTGCCACAGGCTAATATTGCAAATATCATTTAAAAAAAAAACTCTGAACCAAATACTTCATATCAGTGATCACCAATACGTTTTTCTTACTTGATACTAAAATTACTATCCAAGTGAATTTACTTCCTTTTAGGAGGAGAAGAATTTTAGAGATGGAAAGATATAAATGCTGATATCTAACACTCTTTAAATTAATTTGAGGCTTAAAGACATTTTGTTCTACTACAGTTTTAAAATGCCCAAATACCCACTTTATAAACTACAGTGTTATGAGGCTAACTTTGATAAAGTCAAGATACTGAAAAACTGAACGATATATTTCAGAGTAAATTTTATTTGCCTGTGAATTTCCTGCACAGTATCTGGGAGAAACTCTAATATGGTTTAAAATAAAAGCAAATTATTAGGAGTCATTTTAATATTATGTCCATTTAACATAATAGTATTAAGTTCAGCATTCATCCAAAAAGCTTCTCACACCCAAAGATCCCACACCCAAGAGAATTTGGGCAACACATGCTGAAATCCATGAGTCCAAACAGAGTAGGAGAGAACTCCAAGCTGGGTGGTTGGGGAGGTAAAGGTGGGATTAGAGAAGTTATAAGATGAATCTGATCAATGTATTGTGTAAAGTTCTCAATACATAATAAAATCATAATAAAAATAAATTAAAGTTTAATCATCTTTGGATATTTTTCAGGAAATCAGAATTGTTCAAAATTATTTTGAGCAAGGATGTATAAAAATGTTAGTTTCTTAATAAAATAACTTTTAGCTGACATTAAGTCACATTTATAAAAAGCATCTAAACAGTAATTTTCAATCATAAATATCTTCAGCATAAAATTTTGAATTAATTTCCTAATTTAGTCTTACACTTAAAATATTAATTATACAAAATCTGTCTGAGGTTGTTGTCAGCTCTTGATATAGCCCAAATGGCATAGGAATTAGTGGAAGTTTCTACTCTGTGACAACTTTTAGCACAGTACATGCTATAGCCATTTAATGTTAATTATTTGTTTTACATTTTATAAACTTATGCAAGAAATAACAGCCATAGCAAAAATGTATAGCCATGTTGATGAGTTATTGTGACTAATGGTGTATACTTCAATTTTAAAGACATTTAGAATCATAAATTTATTTAGGCCAAATTCTGAAAATATGGTCAGTTTCTTTAGTTCTAGGTTTGACATGTAGCTAAGTGATAAGGTTTACTAGTAGAAGGTATAAGGTCCTGGGTTCAGTCTTCAGACAGAAAAAAAAAAAAAACAAAAACAAAACAGGGGTGGTGGGAGAATAGGAGGGAAAAATGAAGAAGTAAGAGAAAGAAAGTAAGGGAGGGAAAAGGAAGTAAGGTAATTTTGCATGATGAACTGAAATGTGTCTGGAACTCATAATAGCACATTTTCTTCAAACACACAGCAAAACAGCAGCAAACAAAAATGTCTGAATAATTTACAAAGGTTTAGAAGCATATAAAATATTTTTAAACTTAATGGATATGATAGAAGAAATGTATCTTTAATTTTAAATATTCTGGAGAAAATATGCAAAATGTAAACAGTAAATTTGAAGATATATTTATTATGGTTTAAGGCCCTCACACTAAGCCAACAGTAAAGCAGAAAGAACTTTATCAAGATCATTTATAGCACAGTAAATGAATGAGTTAATTAATCATACCTATCTCTTTTATGCTACATAGTTCAAGGATCTGATGAAAATTTGAATTATACATTTTGTTGTAGTCTAATAAGATGTTTATTATGCCACTTTAAAAATTTATTGAAATTAATTTTTCATACAATGTATTCTAACCATGGTTCCCCTACCTCAACCCTTCCCAGCTACTCTCTAACTCTCCTCTCACCAACTCAAGGCTTCTTTTAATACAATGTTATAAATGTAAGTTCACAAATGGAACAATGTAGGATAAGCTCAAATTATGTAATGTTTACACAAATGATATAAAATTTAATTGAAGAAAATTCAGTGTAAATTAGAGCCCTGAGATAAATGTTTTAATTTATTCTTAGCCACTAGAAACATATAAGACACTGTAAATAAAGTTTTGGAATGTGTTTTAGCATTATAATTAATAAAACAAATACAAATTAAAATGATTACTTAATCTTTCAATGAATATGTCTTAACTCTGTTGTGCCGGGTTCTACTGTAGGACTTTTAGTCAAAATAAAGTTTCTATTATTCTGAGAATTAGAAAGAAATAAAATAGCTATGTGTGTGCATTTGTGTCTGTGTGTGTGTGTGTGTGTGTGTGTGTGTGTGTGTGTGTGTGAGATAGAAGGCTGAGAGTTGAGGACTGTTCACTATAGACATCAAATAGGTAGCAGAACATACTGTTTATAAAGACAGTTCTGACTCAAGCTTCTCCTGATGCTTATGGAGCCCTAGATGTCTGGAGGAACCACTTGTTCTATAAGTCTCTCAAAACAATGACAGAGATGGTGAGAGTAGTTTAACAATCAGGGCTTGTCTTCATGGGGCCTGGCAGCCCTCATGTGTTTCATGTACTCTTGGTATTGTCCATAATCTGCTTTCCTTCTCACTTGCTGAGGCCCCAAGTCTACCACTTTAGGATGCACACCATATACAGAAATTTCTCTGCCTGGTTTGCTCCATCAGCTGAACTCATCTCTAGCATATACTCTTTAATCCATAATATCTGCATCTGTTGCTTCTTCGATCAGACACTACTAATAACTGATGCTCATATGGATTTACAAAAAGGAGAAAAAAGAAATGGATAGAGAGTAATTACATAGTGGCCATATTAGGATAATATTTGTCTCCTGTTTTCTTTCTCCTGTTTCTCTGTGTATCACGAGACAGTACCTTGTGCATGATTTTAGCATAAAGTTGGAACTTGGGACTAACTACAGTGAGGTGTGTCCATGTCAGGTAAATGTACTAGACCATAAGGTCACTGTTAAGTGACCATATAAGGCTTACAATAATTGAAAATGATAAATTTTATGATTTTCTACTTGATCATTTTCAGTTACTGCAGAGTCAATAACAAAAACCAACAACAGAAGTTTTGAATCTCAGCTTAACAAATGCTGAAGAGATTTATAATAGTCACCATCAAGGAGTGTTCAAATATTGCCATTCATACTTCTAACTAGTAATTTTGACTAATATAGTTTTTCTAAAGGATGAATATATTTACTATTTTGATAAAATAAAGCATTAAATTTTAGGTTCAAAGTTTTAGATGGTTAATACATAACTATCTATAGATAAATAATTTGTAAAATTACTGCATAGGAGACAGTTGGGAATGACTATGCTAAAGATTCTAGTGCATCATCTTCAGGAAAAAGAAAAAGAAAAAAAATGGGAGGAAGAAAAACAGAGCATGGGAAAAAGAAACTAAGAAAGGAAAAAAGGAAGAAAGGCAATTTTGCACCATAGTAATGGAACTGAAATTATATCAGGAATTCACAACAGCACATTTTACTTTCTCCAAATCCACCACAAAACAACGACAAACAAACAAAAAAAATTTGAATAATTTGCAAATTATTTTTTTGCTTACAAGGTGTTATTCTTTGTAGGTAATAGTGGTAGGGTGGTTCTGGGAACGCAGAGATGGTTCCTCCAGCTGGAAGTTAGGACCGGCTACTGTGGTTCACTGAAGGCCTCCTCCATGGTTCCTCACAGGTGCATTCCCAATGACAAGAGAAAGTCCATGGGTTTTTACAGGCTTTAATATCATGGCAGGTGGTGGATGGATCTGGATGCACCTCCCCAAACCCAGGGCAGACCTGAGTTAAATAGGGAGGGAAAGAAAGGGGGAGGGGCTGGAGAGGACTGCTTAATTGGCTCTACCCTCTGGCCTTCAGGTATCTCATTAGTATGTAAACCTCTCTAGGGCTTGAGGCCTGTTAATCAAGCCCTCCACCTATGCCCTACATGACTGAAGGGTACAGGTTAAATGGAGATTAGACCTCCTGTCAGGAGCCTGGGTTCTGGGGGCGTGGCTGAACACCCACAACCCAAGAACTAGGATACCCTTTCACAGCCCTACGATTCTTGAACTATGTCTTCCTACTACTTACATATAACCTAATTTCTCAGCAAAATAATCTGGCTTTCTGACAAAGGCATTTAATTAATCTCTCAATATTCTTCACCTCTTATATTCATCTGTAGATATATCTTATTTTACCCATGCTTTGATGCATCCATCTCACCCATGTGGACTCAACACGGCAGCCTTTTGCAGTCAACTTTCAATAATTTCCCTTGAAGTCTAGAATGGAATTCACATGTTTCTCTGAGCTCTGAGATTCATTTCACTTATTTGATCTAAAGTTCTAACAATTCCATTTTATTTTTTTAACATATCTTCATATTTATCAGCATCTTCCTTTACGTTTTAAAAATATTTCAACTCTTATTTACTTTCTGAACATTTTTTGAATATTATTTCCATTTTCTATTGTTTCCGCACTTTTCCATACAGAACTTCCTCATTATTCTCAGAGATTTTAGGAGTGACAATTCCAACATCCTTCCTCAAGTCAAGAAGACAACATGTTTGCTTGTTATTTTAGTTTATTCAGGAAAATCTTATGAAGGAAAATTATTTATTGATAATGGTATGAGTACAGTAGAAACTAGGGCAACTGAAACAGGAAAGTTTTTTTCCTCATTGCATGCACATCCCTAGGTGGGGTTTGTATAGTAAACAGAAACAGTTTATTATAATAGTCTTTAATATGGAAGTGAGAATGATTCAACCATAGCAATTGGAATTCTCTAAGAATTTGTATGTTTATTTGAGTGACAAATGTTCTCAATAGGATTCATTCTATGAAGTCATAGGCCTTTTGCACTTTGTTCCTGCATGATGCATAAATAATGGTCTTGTATTTTTGATGTTACGATTGACTGGGGTCTCCTGATATCAATTCATATTTTATTATCAGTATGTATAGTTTCTATCACTGCATCTAAAAGGACTCTACCATAGCAATTTGACAATTTGAAAATACTCCTGAGGACAACATATGAGCAAAATGTTGGAAGGTGAGATGATTTTTAATTCTCCCTTTGCTGTTTCAATTATAAGCTTAGAGTCAGTTTAAATCCCTTTGACAGAGATCCACACCAAATGGCTCAGCAAATATAACCACCATGCATTATTTAGCAAGAATTTTCTCTAATTTCTACAGTCAGCATATTCTTACATTCATTATAGTCCTCATACTGAGTGTTCTGTCCAATGGTCCTGCCTTAGGTATTAGTCTCCCTGAGAGTTCACACCGTAAACCATTTACTTAATGTGGTTTAAGTGTGAAATGCACTACACGAACTCAAGTGCTTAAACATTTGCTACCTTAAGTGGTGGTGGGGTTTTACAAGGTTCTGGGACCTTAAAGATACAGAGGAAATAAGCCTTTTGTGTGGGGCTTGAAGTTTTCTAATATATCCTATTTGTTTTCCGCTTCTCCTTCCACCAATGTGTGAAGGAGAGGCATGAGAATAGCATACTCTTGCCACTATGGAGATGTTTGTTGTCATTCCTTCCTCACAAGGACAGATTGTGTCCCCTGAAACTAAGTAAAAAGGCATCCTTCCTTTCTTCAAGTGCTTTCTGTTAGATACTTGATCAAGTAAGCAAGTAAATAGTACCAGGTCTGACAAGAAGGCTCAGAAGGTAGACATGCTTAATCCAGATTCCACATGGTGGAAAGGGTGTATTGAGTTTGTCTTCTAACCACTACATGTGTGCCTTGGCATGTACACATATGTGTGGACTTGAGCACAAGATACCTCCTCCCACTAACCAAAGAAATTCACTAACAGAGAAGCAACTAAGACACGTCTATATACCAGTTACTCTAGGATCATGTGTGATCAAGAATGAATGATCAATAGAGTTTCCTGTGAAGGCCTGTATATAGCACAGTGTCCATAGCTGTCTGCATATAACACAATACCCATAGCTTTTGCATTTAACAATGCAAAGTTCATAAGTCCATGCATATAGCACAATTTTCATAGGTTCCTGCATATAATAAAATGTCCATATATGCAGGAGCATATAACAATGTTCCATAGCTTACTGCATATAACACAATGTCCATAAATTCCTGCATTAAAATAAGCAAACATTTCCTACTCAATGTTCATTCACAGGTTTATAACATTTTATGCATATTAAGTGCCTGTGTGTTAGTCTAATTTTTTGTCCTATCCAAAATAGTTACATAATTTAAATGGGTATGTGTGTCCCTATGAATATGTGTCCCAATGATATAACCTAAATCGAAGCCTTCCTTGGGTACCCAAGATTTATCTTGTAACTTTATACTCTGTCTGACTCAGCACCTTTGAGTTTACAATTATGTTGGCACTAAAAGTATGACCTTAATTGTTCCAGGGTAATGAGACAACAAAAGTATTCATCTTAGTAAGTGAAAGATGACACTGTGCCAAGTGAGAGCCAGTTGGTTCCTAGATTGCTCTACAACTCATGTTTTCACAGTCGTTCATACAGAGAGATGTGCTGAAAAATTGAGTCTGCAGAAGACCCAGGGAAAGAAAGAAATGTTGACTCAGGATTTTGCAGCATAGTTAGTAGGTGAAACAGCCTTTCAGCATGTAGCAATTGGTTCAGTAAAACCCCCAGCTGACATTTTAAACAAATGCTGCTAATTTGGAGTTTTATTGGTTTTATAGTTTTCTTTTATTTAATGCATACATTTGTTTTAGTTTATGGATGCATAAAAGCTATAACATTAGGAGTTTGCTTTATATCTCAATGTACTTGAGTAACATTATTATGATCGTAAGTTAGCTCAACAGTGGGAGGTTGAGACATCACTCCCTTTCAACATATCGAATTATATATTACATTGAACTAAAGAGACAGCGTCCAAGAGCAGCATATTTACTTCTGAAAGCAAGTAATTCAAGGGTGCCAGGAAGCAGGGTTCAAAGCTATGAATGCCCACACAATTTCTGCTGAGCTTTGGGGTAGCTGGAAGCTCCTTCTACTGTGTTGTATTTAATTACATTAGTGTCACTTTTTAATTTATATTGTATCCCCAAGCTAATATCTCACATAAAATGTAGCATTCATGGTGCTTTAAATTTTTATTTGACATTTTTTTTTATTAATGTGTCATACACAATTCTCTTTGGTTTAGTTTAAGTTGGGGGATATTAAACTTGTTCTTTTCTCAAAATGAAACAAAATATTTCAAAACTGCATTCATAAGAATAAAAAAATCATTTGAATTTTCTTTAAGTCTCATTTTTATTATAATCATTATATTTATTTTATTGATGAATGTTTGGACAGCATGCACCATTGGCATAACCTATGTCTTTGGAAGTCAGAAAAGGGTGTTAGATTTCCTTAAATTGGAGTTAAGGGTGATTGTAGAACACCACATGAGAGTTGGGACAGGAACCCAGGTCCTGTGTGAGAGCACAAAGAGCTCTGAACTGCTGAACCATCTTTCCAGAGTTGAATTCTGGTTTTATTTACTTTTCATTTATTTATTTATTTACTTATTTAGTGTGTTTATGTGTGTGCTTGTATGTGTGTGAATGTGCATGTGATTGTGTGAGTGTGTACATGTGTGACATTGCATGTACAATGTACATAGAGATAGAGTTCATAGTGAAGACTCTTTGTGTAGGATCCTAGGATCCAATCAGGTGTTCCATATAGCCTATTCTATGTGCTGAATCATCTTTTCCTTTTCATTTTTCCCAAGGGCTCCACTTATGCTCCACTTACATGCTTTAGAACTAGTAACAGAATCAAAAGCCAATGAGAGTTGTCTCAACTTATATATTCAACATACTTGGAAACAAGTATGAATTGATTCAGAGAACATTACAAACCTATTTATTTTATAGATTCCCTCTTAGTTGATAAAAATACAGTAAAATCATACATTTACTTCATTTTTTAGAAGTCAAAGTAACTTTATTTGCAGATGACATGACAGCAAACCTACATGACCATAAAAATTCCATTGGAAAACTTCTAATCTGATAAACATTTTTAGCGAAGTAGACAGATGTGGGTTTGTGCACCATAGGCTTTCCACGGAGATCTCTGGCACCGCCAGGTGCGAGGGTTCAGGTGAAGTGGGGAGAACGTGAGTATGGAGGGGGAATTGCCTCTACCTCAACCACCTCTGCTGCTGCAGCTGCCTCCACCTCCACCTCCGCTGCTGCAGTCGCTTCTGCTGCTCCAAGATGCTGCACCCAGATGCTCTGCACTGAGTCAGACTGGGCTGAGACCTGAGATATCGAGAGAGGCTGACTAGCCAGTGAGGGGTGCTGAGGAGCTTCTGGTGGTGTTCCTGGAGAGCAGGTCTCTTCCCTGGCAGCAGTGTTACAGCTTTTATGACAGAAGCTCTCAGACAAAGCAGTAAGCCTCACACCTTTGTAACTTCTGGATAGGATCTTTATGTACAATTTTGGGGTGAGTCAAGGTCTGACAGCAGGTGCTTCCTATTGACTTGGTCTGAGAGGTTGGGGAATCCTCATCTACATGTGGGAGGGCTTGGGGTGCTGCCCCTACATGACTGATGGCCACAGACCTCACTATGGAGGGCTGTGGAAGGCTATGATAGAGGTCTGGTTCCAGGAGCAGGCAAAGTTCCTACTGTCCATTCATGGTTCCCGGGGCTTCAAACCTTAACTCAACCTTACCAGGCTTCCTCTCACAGTCCTCTGCCTCATGGCCAAATCCAAAATTTTCCCACCTAAATAACTAACTCTCCTATATACAAGTAACAGACTGATCAGAAATCAGGGAAACAATAGTTTTCACAATAGCGTCAAATAATAAAAATGTATATGCCAGCTAAAGACACTTCCCACCAAGCCCGTTGACTTGAGTGTGATCAAGGGGAACCACAGTATAGAGAAAGAAACTGATTCAATGCAAATTGTTTTCTTTCATTCCCATTAGTGCCATGGAGTATCTATGCCCATATTCATGATCACATGCAGACACATTAAATAAATAATCAAATATATAATAAATAATAAACAAATAAGAATCTATTAAATTTAAAATAAAATCAGTTATGATATAGAGTGCATGTAAAATGATTTGAATTATGAAAAAATATGTAAAGTTATCTCATCTTTTAATTTTAACTCTGTCAAGGATTTGGTCTTTTGGTTTTCTGTCTTTTTTTTTTTTTTTTTTTAGTTGTGTGGTAGACACATACATAAAATAAAACTGATAGGAAAGTTTCACATATTAAGAATCCCCATCTTAACTGTATAGAATTTCACTGAAATATGTATAATTTGGGATTGGGGAGGTGTCTGAATGACTGCTTTAATGTAGCTGAATGATGTTTTTCTTGTGAGTACACTGAAATAAAATAATTTTTATTTAAAAATAATTTCTAAGATTTCTGAAGCTCATTAAGTGTGAATGGTGGCATAAAGTGACAGCAGCAATAACTCCAGTGAGGCATCCTAGTCACCTATACTAAGTAACATTGGCCATACTTTTGATGTCAGTGACAATGGCAGAAAAGCATCTTTGGTTGGTGATTACTGCTGTCAAGGTGTCTAAAGTTGCTTTGTTGGCAATGACACTGGGTGGTTAAGATTTGCATTGCTTTGTCTTTGAAGACAATTTGCTTTGTCTCCTCTCAACCCCATTACTTTGATAAAATATCTGGACAAACATCATTTAATGGAGAAATAGCTTATTCTGGCTCATGATTCCAGGTCTGAGATTGCATGTACAAGTTATGATAGTATATTGTGAATTAAGGAAACTTTGACTCAGTGACATCCGTGGGGCAACAAATAACTAACTTAATATGGAAATAAATATACTTTATTCATTATTTGCATATTTAGCTAAGTATAAAATGGCTAGGAAGAAAACCTATTAGCATTTAAGAGAGCAATTCTATGGATAATGTAAAACTATCTTCACTTTAAATAAAATCCTATCCCATTAACACATTTGATCCCAAAATTTCACTTTGGGGCACAATATGGTTATGTAGTCAAGAAAGAAATGGCAATATAAAGTTGTTATATTTATGGTAATATTGTATACTAGCACTTAAACAGCATTAAAATTTCCTTGAGCTATTGCTGGTCCAAACTATAAATGTAACAATTATGAAGTCACACTTAAAAGGAAAAATGAGCAAGGAACTGAAGTTGTATTCGCATGTGTGTCTATCTTCGTGTTAAATGAAATCATGTGATCAGGTTTATTCCGTATAAGAAAAGGAGAACTTTTCCTCATAGAATTTCAC
The DNA here is from genome assembly GCF_011762505.2 of Arvicanthis niloticus. Lineage (NCBI taxonomy): Eukaryota > Metazoa > Chordata > Mammalia > Rodentia > Muridae > Arvicanthis > Arvicanthis niloticus. Next base: position 14,809,217 of record NC_047666.1, read on the forward strand.
TGATGTCATTGCTATGACCTTCTAGAAACTTCCTCATTTATTACATAGATAATCTCCTATACATTTGAAATAAAGTATGTGCATGCCTATATTTCAGTGGTGTGTGTGTGTGTCTGGTGTGTGTGTCTGTGTCTCTATGTGTCTGTGGAGGGGTGTTTTGTTGGGAATATGTGACGGTGGTAGGTGTGGTCACTGGTGAAAGTAATATGTTTCAATATTCTGTCTATTCCATTATCATCATCATTATTAGAGAAATGTGATTCTGACATTCAAGGTAGCAGATCAGAATTGACTTGAAATTTGGAGATCAGCTCAGAGTTTCACCTTGCCAGAGACCCTAGAGAAGAACCGAATGTTATCATCCTGCTAAGTGGTTGCAATAATAAATTGCTCCCTGAATCTTACCCTTATGTCCTTGGTTTATTACCTCTCTTAACCCACATCACAGACGCTTCTTTTGCTGTAGGTGGTGATTAATACAGAAACTCTCAAAGTGCTCATCACAAAGAAAATGATAGAGTGTGGACATCTCAGCTCTAAATGGGACATCTTTATCACAACTCCCTCTCCTGGACTCATCCTGGATGTGGGGAGGGAAGATTGTACAGAGGTGGCAAACGTTGGTAGAAAAACAGCATTTGCCATTTATAAAGTGGAAACTTCTGCTTTCTTTGAAATGTCAGTTATTTCTGATGATGTTTTCTGGGGCACACAGGTTAAAGGATGTTTTGCTATAGCAGACATGTGAAAAAAAGACATGATGAATGAATATAAATATGACTCCATGGACAGCGAGCACTAGAACACTGGCTTGCTTTGCTCTGCCTCACTATTGCCTATGTGTATTTGTTCACCTTACATTGTGTTGTTAAACTTCACTGGTGGTGAACTGATAGAGTAAAATTTGTCAAGGAACTTTTTTTTTTTTTTTTTTGTGAGGTTGCTATAGCTTCTTGTTTCTTCTGCAGACTGGAGCAGGTTTGTGAGCCTTGTGGTTTCTTTTGAATTGAACCGAAGCTCCTGAATTGTGAGTGGTGACTGCGGAATGGACTGGACTACTGCTGCTGCTGATTTGTGTTGGGTTTTTGCTAGGGGACTGGACTGTTAATATCCTGACAATGAAGACTGGACTTTCTCCCAAAGAACTATTTTTAAAGAAGTCTACTTCCCAGGGCCCTAATAACTTTCCTCTTCTAATATCTCTGTTGGGTAGTGGTCTAGAGAGGAGGTTGAATGTTTATTAAAGTAAGTTGGAAAAAATTTATGCCTACTCAGTTATGACAGGACTGTTTGAGACTTGAATTCACAACAGCTGCTCTGCATGTCTTGAAAATGCTAAAGCAAGCAATAATTCCAGCATGGATGGAGGGAAGGCTCATAAAATAGTACCCCTACTAGAAGACCTATTGGCCACCTACTGCTGCTGGTGGAGGAAGAGTCAATATCACCAGGGATACAGTCTCCAAGAGACTGTCTACACTGCAGCAGATGCTACTGTACTCATGCACATTTACGTAGAAGTTGGTCTCAAAAAAGAAGCTTGAAACTCAGAGAGAAAAGTGGTGGGGGATTAGTAGAAGAACTGGAAGGGAAGAGATGGGGACTGCATTTGATCAACATACCTTATATTCATGAATGAAATTCTGAAACAAAAGAAGGAAAGAAGTGGTAAAAAGTAATCAGCAGCTCTATTGTTTGGAACCAGACACAGTGCTAAAAATCAAGGCTAATACTGCATGAGCCACCAAGACACAAATGAAAAAACACAGATATAGAAATGTTGTTTTTTTTTCTAGGAAAGAATCAAGGAAGGCTCATATTTTGGCTTACAAAAATAAATGTCTTGATAGAAGCAACGAGGCATTGATGTGCTCTATCCTCTTATAATCATGAAGGCATCCAGGGAAAGATATAACACACAGTAAACTCTACAGCCAGTGACAGGAGACCACATACACAGCCCTGCATTTCCAAGAATGGAGATGAAAGAACAGATTGATTACTATTAGACATGTGGTTCAATTTCTGTTGTTATTAGCTATAAATATATACATTTTAATAATAGAACATTATAGGGAGCAAAAGGGAAAAGAAGGATAGAGAAGAAGGCAATTTAAAATGAGATATGTCAGATACTTCTGGAGAATATAGACCTGGTACCATAATTTTTGTGCCTAAATGAGAGCACTCTTAATCACTAGAGTCCTTCTGATCAGATTTTCTAATACAGTGTTACTTTCAAGCATGTGAAATATAGTTTATAGTTACTGCAATTTAATAGGAGAGAATATTTTAAGTTACAATACTTCGACAGGAGGGTAGGAGATGTTAGAGATTAAAAACAATAGACAAGGAAGAAGCAATTTGAGTCTGTTGTAATTTTAAAAAGGGAAAGGGTAATCTGTAATCAATGATTACAATAAAGTCAGCAAAGCATCCTTTTACTCTGGTCATTATTGTACTTCTAAAAGCTTTTTTTTTTTTTCTCCATAGCTGCCTCAACTTCTAAAAGCTTTTTTTTTTCCTCCATAGCTGCCTCAGAACACAGTCAATGAAGAAAAGGCTTTGTTGTTTAAATAAAGGATAAAATATTGTATAGTAATATTTGAATGATGAGAATTTTTAGCATAACAGAGGATACTGGGTGTGAAGATAACTAGCTTTTTGAATCTAATAAAAGGGTTAGGATAGAATCAAAGGTTAACTAATACTATTCCCTATTCCCACTGAAAGTACTATGGATGAATTCTTTTTGTGTTTTTGTTGACATCAGTCATTTTTGAAGAAAGAAATTGAATTCAAATATTTATTTGTTGTTATGGATCCATTACATATTTCTCAACTGTGATCAAGGATGCCCAGAAATATTTTTGAGTCCTGGATAAATCATCAGCTGTTTCCCTGGCTTCTAGAAGCATTACAAATGTACTATGACCAAAACACTGGTGGCAATGGACTCAATTCAGCCCTGCACTAGTTCTCAAATCAAAATTCTGAGGTTTAAAACTTACTGTACAAAGCTCTGTCTCAAGTCAGCTTGTGGGATCAAGGAGGTTGGGTATGCATGCTTCTGCTTGGGAAAACACATTAGCACATGGGTAACAGGGAACTGAATTCAAGTCATCTCAAAATTAGGAAGTACTTTTAACTCATTTATCATGCTTTAAAAAGGGATAAGAAAAACACATAGATCTATACAGAGTGATGACATAAATATGTATTTAAATATAGTTTCCTGTTAGAAGTTGGAAAAGTATGGAACAATGGAGAAATGCCACATCATCCAAGATGAGTAAGGTGTGAATTGTAAGAGCTAATAGAATGTGTCAAACTTGGAAATACATATTAGGGTAGATTTGACCTTTATGATGGAGAACCAGCAATAGCCTTTATGCTGTGCCTTCATCAGCTTTAAGGCTTCCATTTCCAGTTGTGCTATCCTTCTTCTTCCTAAGACTGGCTTTTGTGTGAGATCATTTTGAAAGACAAGAACCATCTGAACTGAAATTGAGGGAAATGGATATTTGGGTAGTTCAACTAAGAAATGCAAACATCAAATTCTGAAAAATGGCATTAAAAAGGGATGTCATACCATTTTTCATGGAATTGGTGCAGATAATGGGAGAAGATTGGAGGACCCTGTGCTTGTGACCTACGCACTTTTTCATGAGGTGGGTGGCTGGTACCTTCTATAAACAGAAGGTTTGCTTACAGCTGTGTTATTTCCTCCTTCTGTTCTGAAAAAGCTCCTGGCAGTGTGTGAGGTCAGAGTTCAGGGTTTTGCTCTGAAGCTTTTAATTACTGACAGTCAGTGTTAGTTCGGAGTTCATGGAGGTAAATTAATATTTAGAAAACCATTATTCATTTAGCAAGTTATTATTATTCAGCTTTTAAAATACTCAAGTTTACATCAATTTCAGAAGTACTTACATTAATGGCATGTTTAGAACCATTGTAAATGCCATGAAGTACCATGTGGGATGAAAATCAATGAGGCGAGTTGCCTGCAAATTCACATATGGCAAAGAAAGTTTCCCATTCAATGAGACGTTCTAATTTGGAAGTGGAGTCATAATTGTGTTAATAAAAAAATAAATTCCCTTATGTCATGGGTCAGCGTATCCAGGACCTCTGTGTAGTGTGAGTGTCTGTGGTGGAGCAGAGCAAAAGATAAGAGAAAAAGGACCAAAATAGAGACCAAGAGAAACAAAGTCAACAGGGTTTGGGGTGGAGCCAAAACTTGTTTTATGTTTGTTCAGCATTGCCCTAAAAACCTAAGCAATTTACAAAGTATTAAATATTAAAAATTGTTGCTATTAAGGACTCAGAAGCTTGAAGATATCTGCAGGGTAGTCTGGCTACTTAGACTGCTTTACTAACACACTTCCAGTTCAGATGAGAAATCCTACCTCGAAGAAGAAAGTTGTGAAGGCCACAGAGAAAGATGCTGAAGTCATCCTCTGTCCTCTGTTAGCACATTCATTCATGTGCACGTGTACCTGTTCACACAGCTGTACCCCCACGCTGTAAAATACATATGTTCACATGTGCACAAGCACACGCACACACACACACACACACCACATACACATAACTAAAAAGAAAAAAATCCTTCAATGATACACATAATATTTTAAAAGACTGAAGAAAACATTGGAAAATCCAGTTTTTGTTTCAAAATATGTTCATAGGGTTGATTTCTTATAATACAACACTATACTGACTTAATATGGAATGAGGATAACCAAGAGATAAAAATCTGTTTTTCTTAGCAGACTACCATTCATAAAGTCTCAATGGAGTTAACAGATAGAAATAAGCATCTTGTTTTCCTTCCATTCCCCAGGAAACTTCCCACCCAACTTTGAGTGAAGAGATTCCCTCAACATGCTAACTCCTTTCCCAGAAATCAGCTTTCACAGACTTATTCTGTCTAAGAACCCTAGAGCTTACTTAGTCTAAAGATATAAGCTTGTCTGTCTCCAAATGTTGAACAAAAAGAATCATGGAATCTGATCAGTGGATTCCTTTTTCAAAGTGGTCAAAATGTTTATCACATGTATCAGTGGAGTGTCAGATCCACTTGTAAGCAGCAGTCTGGTGCGGGCTTGAGACATGGCTCCCTCCTTCATCAGCTGCAGACATTCTTTGAGATGGTTCTACTTAGGAGAGATTGGAATTTTTGATCTCACCACGAAAAAAGAATCTCTGAATGGAAATGTAGAATAAATAGTTAAGGAAATCCTGACAGCTCACTCTTGAACTTGGGATCAGGACTGCCATCCTTGCAGTTTTGGCACTGTCACTGACTTTCAGTCACTCATCTCAGTCTCCCTGCCATTTCTCATCATCTTACTAACAGTTATCCCTAGTAGCTTACAGATTCTGCCTTCTACTACTTCTCTGATCTCCAGAACTTTCCATCTGCTTCCTAGTGTTGTAACTCAGAGCTTCAGATATTGAAATATTTAGCCTTTAGTGACTGTAGAACTCATGCTGTCTGAGCCTGCTGTTATCTGTTTTCTGTGGATCAGCCTCAGCCTACTCTACTGGTGAGAAAGATCACAAGTGGATGAAAGATCAGTAAAGAAAAAGCTTTACTAGGTCCTAATGTTGCAACAGTATCTAAGAAAAGAATGTAAGTCAAAAAAGACCCCCAAAACAGTTTCTAAGTAATACATATACAGTTAGAAAAGTTGTGTGGCACACTAGTGATTGTATTGTAATTATGTTGATTACAGCTTGTCCTTTAAACCTGCCAAACTTTGTAGTGTGATCAGTCACAAACCTGGCATAAGCAAGGCCCCTTTTCTGTCAATCACAAGGTATTTGCTGAACTACTGCCAAGGTATTCATCCTCTCCATCTTTGTTGAAGACTGTTTTTAGCACATTCAGAGTAACTCAGGTAGGGTCATCTGGAGACCACCCGAGCTTGCAGGGCTTAGATTTCACCTGTGCTGGTGTAGCGTAGAAGAGATTAAGACTGTAGTGACAGCTTTGGCTTCAGCAGCTGCTGTGGTTGAATCACTCTTTCTAACTGGAATGAGAGTTTGTATGAGCTAAGTTGGAATGTTAAACCAAAAACATAGTCCCCAAACTGGTCTACACTGGTGGCTGGACATTAATGAGGTAACAGACACGATGGAGAAAAGGATTTGTCAGCTATCATTCAAGGACTGTGTTATCTAGTTCCCTTACCATTTTCTCATACAACAACAACGACAACAACACCCAAAACAGTGAAAAAAGCTTTAAAGTATGATTAACATAAAGATGAAAGAATTTAAATTCCTAACAATATGCAATGCTTACCTCATTTCCATGTGTTATTTTGTGAGAGAAGGTAGAAGTCACCCATGATGATTAGCAACTAAACCAATCTACAATCATACATGATACAAACCTCTGGGCATGTCTGTGAGTGAGTATTTAGATTTGAATACCTATGGTAGGTAGACACACTCTGAATGTGAGTGGCACTTTTCAATGGGCTCGTTTTCCAAATTTCACGAAAAGGAGAAAGCTAGCTAAACACAAGCATTCATCACTCTCTGCATTCTAAGTGTAGACATGGTATAACTGACCATTACTTCTCCATTCTGATGGACATGCCTTCAAAATATGAGCCAAAACAAACACTTTCTCATGTTGTTAATTAAAGAATTTTATCCCATTGATGGGAAAAATAACTAATAGAGCACAGAAATGATATATTTAGAGAATTTAATGAGTGTACATGAGAACTAAAAGATAATTCTTGTGGGAGGTAACTTTAATTTTTAATTTAGGCATTCTTATTCACATAGAAGCATTGTATGGGTAGGCAGAATGGATGGAAAATCACTTTTTGATTATTTTTGACTTGTGTTTGTTTTGGTTTGATTTTGGTAGGTTGGTTGTTTTTTGTAGTGACATCATCTGTCTATGTAGCTGTGGCTGGTCTGGAATTTGTTATGCATACAAGGCTGCCCTCTATCTCAAGGAATCTTCCACCTCTCTCCTCTCTCTGCTCTCAAGTGCTGTGCTACAGGTGTGTGCCACCTTGTTGGACTCCTATCTGAGACACTAAATTGCCGTTGTCATTGATGTTACTAATAGAATGCCATACCAAGTTATTAGTTTGTATATGTGTGCATTGATAATGCAATCCCATGCTTTAGTTACTGATTATATAATTATAATTTTAATGTTAAAGACAAAAGAGAAGAATAGGTTTTTAGATCACATGTATTCTACAGACAGCTAAGAGTAGCAGTGGTGACAGAGCAACAATAAATGAAATAAAGAAAAAGACACCATGAGAGCCATAAAATGGTGAGGGAGAAAGATGTACTAAGAAACACTCTGGTCATTTAGTAAACAGGCTTAGGGATGGTAATGGAACACCACATAAAGAACATCCTGAGCCTTAAGGAAAATGTGGCAGGAGGCACTCAAATGTGCTACCAAGCTACCATATAGGATGGTATCATTTTGCCTTATGAAATTCCTTACTGTATATAAAATTACTTAAAGGCATACATAGTCATCAAAGAGTCATAAAGTGTATACCCATCACTTTCAACTATGCTGATGGCTATGGTGAAGTTCATCTTTCTAACTGTCACACCTTGTGTCTCTTCCTTGAAGATTAAGTGCCTACTTGTTGACTGTTTTCTTTCTGTGAAATCATGATTGTGTACACTCATGGTGCCTGTCTCTACACAGGCATATAAAATGAATAGGGTTTTAGGAGAATTAGCTTTCTTTTTACAGTATGGTATGGCATTCCTGGTGATCTTATAAATTTTCTATTTCCTCATTTCCTGGACAGTACATATACCTTTCCTTCTTACTTCTTTCTTGTAAATACTCTTTCAAATACTCTTAATTATATTTTTGTTTGACAGTTTCATGTGCATGCGTAATAATTTTTATCTACCATTACCCTGCCTTATCCCCTCCCTCTTGTTCTATAAGGCTTCCCAACAAGACTCTCTCCCACTGTCAAGTATTCTTTTTGTGTGTATCCCACTGAGTTTAACAAGAATTAATTGCCTGCTCAGGTTATTTATGTATGAAGGGCAACTTATTTGTGGCTACATAAAAGAAGAAAATGACACCCTTTCCATTACCAATGTATTGGCAGTAGTCTCTCTGGTAAGGTAGACCCATGTTGAGTCAAATCGTGCTCATGTCTTGTACAGATATTCACATCTGTAATGATTTCATTAGTACATCAGCCATGTCATGTCCAGAAGACATGCTTCTGTTATTTTTGCATATATCTGTAACTTGGCTCTTACATTTTTCCCACTTCCTCTTTATTGATGTTCCCAGAGCCTTTAAAAAGACATAGCTGTCCAGTTTTCTGTTCATAACTCCACCATCACTTACTCTGGTTTCTTTCAGCCAGTTAATAGTTTCTAAATTAACCATTCCATGTTGCTGTAAGAATCTTCTCTTATGTAGTCTATGCACAGAATTAATCCATGCATAAGAATACAAGTATTTAGAATGCATCTTTACTATAGGACTGTTTAGCAGAATGATGGCAATATAAGCCCCACTAGGGCCTATGATCACTTACCAGCAATATTTATGCTTCTCAAACAGCTTAGTGTTTATAAATAAAATCTTATTTTGATACAAATTTCAATGTGAAATTAGTATCACTAGTGCTGGGGAACTGTCTCAATGGGTAAGGACGCTTGCTATGCAAGCACTGAGACATGGTTTTAAGTATTCAGCACCAATATAAGGTATAGCTGCACATATCTGGAACTGCAGCATTGTGGTTTAATGACAGGTAGATTCTGGGAGCCCACAGGCAGTCCATTTGAGGTTCCTGATCCGATTTTGGTTCATTTCCAAAGATGAGAATTACAACAGAAGGCACATGAAGTTTCTCTGTGTTCTTCAGGTTCACACAGGGGCACATGTAGGCAAATGCTGATTACATGTACCAAAAATATACAAAAACCATAAAGACACACACATACACACATGCTATTACATACACAACAGTACACATAAAAACATACGCAAACAGTATATACAACAAGCGCACAAAGGACAAACCACATATACATATATACCCTCTCACAGAGCACAAAACTACAAATACTACGAAGTCACATATCACAAATATACACACATACCACAAGCTCATACTCTATCCTATAATACAACTACATACAATTGACATACATATACCACATACACCATAAACATACACTTATATGCCTCATTTATACAATCTCCAAAATCTCACACATACCTTTTACACCATAGTGTATATATATCAGACAGACAGACATACACACACACACACACACACACACACACACACACACACACACACACTAATTAATAACATTTCCTACATGACATATGCATTGGATCTTCTTGACCTGATCTTTATTTAATGTTACCTTCTACTGTTGCTATCATGGTTTCATTAATGTTAAATAACTTGTCGTCTTAGTGTTCCAATTGCTGTGAAGAGACACAATGACCAAAGCTACTTTTATAAAGGACAACATTTAATTGGGACTGACTTAAAGTTTCAGAGATTCAGTCCATTATCATCATGGTAGGAAGCAAGGCAGTGTGTAGACCGACATGATACTTGAGGAGTTGAGAGCTCTGTATCTTGATCTGAAGACAGACAAGAGGAAACTGACTCTTCCACACTGGGCAGAGCTTGAACCCTAGGAGTCCTCAAAACCTTCCTACACAGTGATACACTTCCTCCGACAAGACCACATCTTCTAATAGAAGCACTTCCAACAGGCCAAGCATACTGAAGCCACCACACTTGTGTAGTGTGATTACCTTGAAATGTCTTTGTGTCATATGAATTCCAGTTTATCCATTGTTAAGTCCAACTCATATTGAAAAGGCAGTGCTCAGTTTTTACTTTTTGGACTTCTACAATATTTAGTATAGTGATAGCAATTTGAATGTTATAGTTTAATTCAGTGAAAATCTTCAAGCATTCCTAGTAGATTTTTTTTTGTTGTTGTTGTTGATTTTAGTTTGTTCTGTTTTGTTGTTGTTGTTGTTGTTTTGTTTTTTAATTCTTGTGAAATATTCTGGACCAGTAATTCCAGATTGAGCCTTTCATTCATTCATTCATTCATTCATTCATTCATTTTTATTAGATGAGTACATGAGTTGGTTCTTTGCATCTACTCTGCAGCATCCACGTATCTACCTCAGGTCTTCAGGCTTGACAGACGTGCTTTTGCCTACTGACTCATCTCACTCACCCTATATAGGCCTCTCATTTCCTACCAATCTCCTGCTGTAACCAACCGTCCCTTATGTCCCTGTCAAGTTACCACACATATAATCTAGATGAAACTAAACTTCCAGCTTTAGACAAGGCACCAATTTTCAACTGTCTGTCAGCTGTCTCACTCTTATGTTCAGAGGCCATTCATATTCTCAGGCCAAAGTACGAATTTCATTTTTGCATTTGCCAGCCAGAGCCACTTTAGTCCATTTTGTTTCTTTTAAATATTTATGTCAACCTACCTATAGACAAATTACATTGTTACGTGTTAGAAACTCATGTGTAGATGCACAATTAAGCTGTAAATATTCCCGAGGCTATCCTTATAGTTTTAATTATTTATTTTTATCTTATTTTTGTGTGTGCTTGACTTACATATGCCTGTGCACTACATGCATGTAATTTGTATGGTGGCAAGAAGAGAGAGGATCAGATTGCCCAAGACTGGAGTTACCAACAGTTGTGAGCCACAGTGTAGGTGCTGCTTTTAAGCTCTGAGTCATCTCTTAGGCACCCAATATCTTCCTGATCTACATCACTTTTCTGTAGTGAATTCTAACTTTCCATTGATATGAACTGAACTAATGGAAAACATTGTTTATAATCATATTCCAACCTCTTCTCCATCCTTATTCTTGCCAAGACTTCCTTATTTTACCGTGTCCCATGTTCTGATCATACAACTTTTCACTGGGCAGACATATTTGTGTATGTTCTTTTCTCCTTCTGGAGTGACTCTTCTCCATTTTTAAATGTGAGTTACCCATTAATATACTCAGTGATTCATGTTTCTGTAACTCTATGACTGACCTAATGATGTAGTGCTATTTCTGAACTATTAGCCATTAAAATACATCATTGTGATCTTTGCTTGCATATAATTCCTTCAGAAGAATTAAATTTTAGTGGAACGAGAATGCTAAAAGTCTTGTATGTATATGGTTATAGAAAGACATACACTATCCAATACATAATAAATACAAGCATTTGCTAAGTTTTAAACAGTAATGGTTTATGACTGTGGGTTTACAGGGTGTTTTTCTTGGGATTTTTTTGCTTCCTTTCTCTTATCCTCTTTTTTTTTTTTTTCGCTTTCTTAATCAGGCTTTGTGCTTAGAGCCCACTTTGTTTTTCTTCTAAATTTATTTTACATCAAACAAGTCCCAGGTTATTTTTGCATATAGATTTTTAAATCACATTCAGCATCATAAAGCAACCACTTCTTATGGCCTTCTATAATTTATTGTCTTGGATTCAATAAAAAAAAATGTGATGATTAGCACTCCAAACAATGTGAGTTGATACTTCCACCCTGATATACACTGATCTTTTGAGAAATTGACAGTAAAAAACTTAAATGTGTACACTTCTATTGTGAAGAGAGAGAATGGAAGCTTGCCCAAGAGACATTTATGTTCCATTTGAGACACAACAGTCAGAATGTGTAGGCCAAAGTACCTGCCATTTAATTTACATAGAACCCGTTTTTTGATTTTTTTGACTGCACCCTACAATATTATGAAGAAATAGCCATGTTCTTACTATTTTTTAAATTCACTTAGATGTACACGACTCCTTGCCAAAGATGTATATGCCTTTTTCTGCATGTGTCTGATAATATGCAGTGGATTATTTGCCAAAGGTGACCCAATGCTGGCAGATTTCTAGGCCCTATATTCTGAGATAAGATGTAGTTTGGCTCATGCAGAAATGGAGTTTATCTATAGTTTGTTTCAGTACAATTTCCAGTCACTGAACGGATTTTCTCATGCCAGATATACTGCTGAAACATTGAAGAGCCTGGCTGTGTTGCTATGGAGTAGGGTGGTTGCAAGGCAGTTCTGAAAATGAGATCCTTTCTAAGGCAATGAAAAGGGAAGAAAACAAAATAGAATAAATCTGAAGTAATTGAGTAAGTTTTGAGTATTTACTTTGCCAAATAAACTTTCCTATGCCCCTTTTTTCAGACAGAATACTTACTCTATATATGAACTATATAAAATAATTATAACACGTTGTTGAATTGGGAGACAACTTGTCTCACAATAGATGTTTTCATTGTCTGACCAACATAAAAACTCCATAAATAAGCTCGATCAATTGGATTTCTAAAATCAGGGTCTGGTGAGATTACTCAGTGGGTAAAGGTGCTTACATTCATAGCTGATGAATTAAGTTCTAACACTGGAGCCCACACTGTAATTCCTCATGCATGCTGTGGTTAAAAACTTATTTGGGAATGAAACAATCTACTTTCTTTATTAATATGATTAAATAATTAATCTTGATATTTTAGTATTTGTTCTCTAAATGCTAGGGAATGGATCTCCTTAAGCCATGGTGGCTCACTGTGCCTGCATCAGAACAAATATTTCTTCAAGTAGCCTTACTCCTCATGGAGAAGAAAATAACCTAAAATTTAATAGTGTTTAGTTAAGATTTTTACATCTTCCATATTTGCACACACTTTCCTAAGCAACATTACTTTAAAAATCTTTACATCTTACAAAGAGAGAGAGAGAGAGAGAGAGAGAGAGAGAGAGAGAGAGAGAGAGAACAATTCACATGAAAAGATCAGAGGAAAACCTGAGTGAGTCTGTTTTCTCCTTCCCATATATGGGTCCTGGAGATTGAACTCAAGTCATGAGTCATGGTTTGCCACCAAGGGCCTTAACTTTCTGAGACATTTCTCTCTCTCCAGTCCCATCAAACAATACTACTCACCACAATGATTTGCTGAGTTCTTCGTGAACAACAAATTCAGTTTCCTTCATCAAAGTCCTTCTACAGCCTCACCCACACTTGAAAACTTGTTATGTTTAGAACCTTAATACCAAATTTTGTATGAGTTAAGTTTTTTTTTTTTATCTAAGTGTTCAAATATTTGAATGTTCTTGTGACAGAGAAGCAGACAGATATCAGCTTTTGGCATATGTTTTTTGCTAACTGCTACAGAAGCCAGCTGAACAATTGACATTTCCCCTAGTCACTGTCTTACATATGGTTCTATTAGACTAAAATCCCAGGTTGCATAGAACCTATTACTCATGCCCCAGTTGATTTCTTGAATCATAAAGCTGTACAACATTTGGATGCCTTAATTAGATGCTCTCCCTTACTGGAAGAACAATTTTAGTGTTTAGAATCAGAAGCACAACATCTAGACTGAGATGAATGGCTGGGGAATTTGTTCCTTACCTGTGTGGAAATGTAAGGAAGAATAAAAAGCAAAAAGCAGTAAAGGGTTCACATCAAAAATGTTAACTCTTTTCTGGTTTTATTGGTAGGTTCTGATTTATAAAGTCTACATATTTTTTTCTAAATCATAGATTTAATAAATCTTATTAATTGAAGATCTATGTTCTATGTCTTATATTACCACTTAAAAGTGTTTTTAAAAGTTATTAAAATAATTATGTTTTGAATTTTTAAGGACTCATTGCTAGAGATTAGAGTGGTTTGGAAAAATCAATATTTTAATTTTGCTTAAACAGTTTGCTTTAACACAGGATGATATAAATTATATCCCCTTAATAGCAAGATTTAATAATATATAATAAGTAGTTACGTTTCAGAGTGAATATGTCTTTGTATTTCTTCACCCAAATCACCTAATATCAACCAATTAGCAGTTAAATATAGCAGGGAAAACATGTGAAAATGAACGAGAATAAATTACTCAGTAACAAAATTGTTACAGCTCTTTTTGAAAATGTTACCTATGCGGGTGTGTGAATATACTTGGTCCAGGGAGTGGCACTATTAGGAGTTGTATATTTGTTGGAGAAGGTGTGGCCTTTTTGGAGGAAGTGTGTCACTGTGGGGATGACTTTGAAACCCTCCTCCTAGCCAGGTGAAAGTCAGTCTTTTTCTGTTTGCCTTTGCAACAAGATGTAGACTCTGGACTCCTTAGTAGTGTAGTATGCTTCTCATGGACTACACTTTCTACCTCTTCTCTCTGGGCCTGATTTGTCTTGAGGCTGGTTACAGGTCTAGAGACAACTATTTGTGGACCTTGATGAAAATCAGTATTGCCTGGCATTTTCTTCAGAGAAAGCCACTGCTGGTTTATCAGACAATGAAGGATTAATTTCCTCAAGTAAAAAGGGTGGTATTTCAAAGGGTAGGGTTGAGAACACTACTTCCTCAGGTGAGATAAACCCTTAAGAATCAGAGGATTCATAGTTCTCAGCTTCAACAGGGTCCTCCCACACATACCCATCCCAAGGTATAGGATCCTATTTTTTGCCAATTAATGCTCTCAGTTTACTGACACCCTCTGAAGCTGAGACTTGAATTTTGCTGTAATTCAGCCAACCTTATAATGAGGGCTTCGGTTTGATTTTCTGCAACATGAACTCTATGGCTATGGAGAAAAGATTCTCTTCAAGGACAGACTTAGAAACCTTTAGATTGTTTATTTGTATCTGGAGCTGGTCAACTTTATCATGAAGCTCACTCCTTCCCTTTATCAATTTATCCAGAGCTGCTAAGAGTAACATACCAGCAAAATAATTTTCTTATTTTTCCCCAAACTGTAGAAATTTTTGTGTGTTGGGTCATCTAAATCCATTGTCAGTCACAACTGGTGGATCAAGACAATCAAAGTCATTTACTTCTTTAAGATTAAAATATAGTTTTTACCATGGGCTTTAATATATACCACAGATATGTGCATATATCTTAATATGATTCTAAAAATGTAGTTACAAAGAGTTAAATGGAAATAGTTAATCTCCACATTGCCTACTAAATCCTTAATTTAATTTCCTGATTGTTAGAAACATGCATGTATTGCTATTCAACACTTTTGTATTTGAGAAGTGTAGTTTGTGAATATACATTAAGTATTTGTTGTCTTAAAAAACTTATTGAGTTTATTTTAATCTTGTCCAATCATTTCTCCTATGTCGTACTATTTAGGGCATAGCTTCCTAAACTTGAGATTCTACCAAAACACCTAAACATATTTATAAATGTGGTCTTCATTACTCTGATTTAGGATTAGTTTAAAAAGAAATGAGAACAGATTAAAAAGAAAATAAAACAAACAAACAAGGAAGCAAAAAATTGAAACCTTTCTACTAAACCCTTCCACAGAATCCCAGTGAGATACAAACCTTCTGGCGTGTTGTGACATAAATCCAAACCATTGGGACTATCTCTCCTCTCCCCTCATCATGTTATTAGAAAATACAGTGGTTGTAATTGTGAACAGCAGTTGGTAAACAATTTTAAAACTGAGCCTGAGGGAACTAAAAGTGAAAAGCTAAGAAAATGTAATCGAATTAGAAAGAGCAGGGCTAGACATTAACATGCACAGGGATGAAATGTTTTCATTGTAGTTAGAAAAGAATTGTCTGACCTGAGCACATCATGCTGTTCTGAACTTGGATAATGGAAATCTGTATTCCAAATTGTAGATTGTCAGTTTTACAAACTGTTCCAGATTTTAAGGAAATGAATAAATAAACAAATCTAATCCATTGTCTTAAATGCGTTGCGTAATGTTTCCATATGGAACTGAAGAAGCCAGCATTTTATTCAAAATGTTCCTGTAAAGGAGACATTTGAGTGCATAGAGCCCAGCACTAAAGTACCATAAATGAGTTATGTTTGAAAATGTTAATTATATCTAGCAAATTTATGTTTCCTGCATTGCAGTTCAGACAGTGTCATCAGGATGGCACTTCATCATTAGGGAGCCCTGGATTCTGTAAGGCTGCATTCTCAGGACTTTATCTGGACTGATTGCTGTACTTGACAACTGATTAGAGAACTCAGGGAGCACATTTAAAGACAATAATAAAGAATATATATTCCTTAGCAAAGGGAAAGAGATCTGGAGAATAAAATCAAGCTTTATTAATTTTAGAGAGTCTAGTGAGAGTTGTGTATAGACCCTTGAAAATTTCAATATCAAAATAACAGGAAAATGGGCCAGCAAGATGGCTCAGCAGGTAAAAGTGTGGGCAGCCAAGCCTGGCAAATTTAATTTTAACCCCAGCTTCTATGTGGTAGAAAGGAAGAATCAATTTTTTCAAATTGTCCTCAGTTCTCATATGTGTCCTTTGATACATGGAAGCACATATATACAACACTAAATCAATCAATCAATCAACCAATCAATCAATCAATCAATATAATAAAGTAGTTTTAAAATAAGATATAGGAATGACAGTTATTTTAATATCAGAGATAGAAGGAATAAACACATTTGTCTTCTTTGGCCTGATATGAGTGATCCTTTAACATATATATGATTGGTCCAGAATGACTTCATTGAAGTATCCAAGTGTACATTTGAAAGAAAACAATCTATGAAAATTTGAATTCTTCAGAGACCACACAGTGGGCTCCTACTAGCCTGATGTAAGAGAACATGGACATGCTCATGTCTATAGATATTGTGACATTGGTTTAGAACAAAGAAAATTCAAATATATTTGATAAAAATAACTATTCTTTTCTGTATTTTTTAACACAAATATATTTCCTTGCCATTATACCTTAAATAGTACAGTATAAAAAATATTTCTGTAGCATATATATTGTATAAGGCATTATAAATGATATAGAAGTACAAATGTTAGAAAATATATAGGCACACATATACAGAGCGAATGTTAAAAAATATGTCATTTTATAGAACATGTTTCATCACCTGATTTGGTATACATGTATGTAGAGGGGGGAGCGGGTATGTATATCTTGTAACTGACTCTATAGATTTCAGAAAATGTGATATTTATTGCAAAATGTCCTACATCAAAAGTGTTCATATTAACCTAGTTGGAAGACCCAGTTGTACTGATAAGAAGTTTGTTACCACAGAAGGGAAGTGATTTCTAAAGATCATTGAAGCTATGAGGAAGCAGAAACTCATTCTTTATTAACTATATTATGACTGCTCTAGGATTGTCTAGGTTAGTTATAGTCTTTTCTTTGTTCCTACTTCAAATGTTATGAATGGACAAACTTTCCCATGTTAAGTATTCTAATTACAAAGTTGCATACATTTTTAAATACAAAACAAATACCATTTTAGATTAGTTCCTAATTTTTTTCTTTAAATTTGAAAGTAAGCTACTTTTCAATAGTCTCTAGGACCTTCCTCATGCCAGCTCCTGTCTTTTTATATATAAAACTTTAGACTTGACATGATATTGTTTGTGGGCACAATTCTTGTTTTGATTAAGCTTCTGGTCTAGTAAGAAGATAGAATATGAACTAATGGTTCCACAGGGACTTAAGATTTCTTGTATAAAATGTAGGACATTCTCAGTGATATGAAGTATTTCACAGAGAAAACTCTGAATGAAAACTTCTTTCACTATTAAAAAACTTGTATAAAGTTAGTTAACATTGGGAAACAATGGAAAAACACACACATACAAGCACACACATTAACCCTGCCTTATTTAGACTTTTTTGCTTTAATGTCTTTTGCTTGTATATTATGGTTTCCAGATTTGTGATTGTGTGTGTGTGTGTGTGTGTGTGTGTGTGTGTGTGTGTGTGTGTAAGAGAAGGAGACAGAGAGTTTCTTGGTTTTGTAAGTTTGGATCTTTTCATTTGCCTGTTTTGAAGAGAGAGAAAGAGAACGGGAAGAGAAAGTAAGAGAGAGAGAACATAGAGTTGGATGGGAGAGGACATGTGGACAATCTGGGAGGGCTTAGGGGAAGGCATGATCAGAATATATCACATGACATTAAAAAATTAAAACAAACAAAACTTGTACTTAGCTTTAACTTTACAATAGGAGTGGCTTGTTTTGTTTGTTTGTTTGTTTGTTTTTTGATAATTTTTTGGTTTTGGTTTATTTGTTTGCTTGTTTGTTTTACAGGAAAGGATATTACACTGTGGCTACTATATTTGAGCTTCCAACTTTATTTTGACAATGGTAATTTTTGGTTGGACTTTCAGGCTCTTAATAGAAAATTCAGCTACTTTCAAAGCCATACATAGTAATCTGTGTTCTGTGTCATACAATAAACCAAAGAGAATGCCCTCAGTGCATTGTCTCAATGGAATGTCAAGCCCAGAGCACAATATGCTGAGACAGATGGAGAAAATCATTTCATTTTGTTTATGACATCCACTAAGGTTTATTCAGATGAATATTTGTCCATTAAGAACCTCAACTTAGCTGTGCTATAAAGGTGACTTGAATAACAGGTTTATAAAGTTAAAAAAAAGGAAAGAAATGGAATGGAATGGAATGGCTCATTCATTGTAGAGGATAAGGTAGCGGAGAACTAAAATATTCCCACACTAAACTATGAAAAGTAAGAGCAAAACTGAATGTTAACAGAGCCCAAATCCAACAGTCATGTGCTATAGTAACTAAGTGTATGGATGGAGCATCAGGACCAAAATGATCTATCTGTGCTCCACACCTGCTCAAAGGCCAGGGTCTGAAATAGGTTGAATACAACTGTGAGGTTTCCAGATGAAATGAAAACTGTTTCAAAATAAGAAACAGGTAATTGTTATCAGAAGTTGATGTAGGGAGGGAGTCAACTAACACCACTGCAGTTTGTAAACACAAATATGGACTCGAGTAGAAAAGGTTTATTGAGAGTGAAGGCTGTAGGAAACTTCCGAGTGGATGTTAGCACTGATAATCTGGACAATGTTAACTAAAAGTGATGGAGGGATCTGGCATGCCTGGTAGAGTAAATATGACTTTCCCTGGTTGTTTTCCAGTTGCTTGTGGATAAAATAAGGGAAGTGCCTATAATTGAACAAGATCTGGCTGCTGTTGGACATGGACAGTAGCTGTAAAGGAGCTTTGACTTCTTTGGTTTAGTAATTAGAAATCAGTCAACTCGTGTTCTCTGGCTAGAGTTCCTCTGTGCATTTAGACAAACAGTAATTTGAATTCATAAAGTAGGAATTTTCTCCCCACCTTTAAATTTCTTCTTTTAAGCATTGTGTAAACTTACAGAAATATGCACAAGTTTGTTTCAGAAGTTGTTATAAGGCTGGAGCTCTTGTGTTTGTTGCTTTTAATTCAGAAAATTCTAATCTATCAATCTCTTTCTGACAATACCAAATACAATTACACACTGTAGGAAGATGCCTAACTTGTTGGATTATATGAACATAAAATGTTCATGTTAAAGTGTTTTCAACATACGATCTTAATAACAATAATAATAATAATACACTGAGATATGACATGTAACACTGTCCCTGAAGCTAGCATGGTTGAGAGGTTAAGAATTTTTTTCTATTATTTCTTCGAGGAAAAAATAAAATATCAGTTTTGTTTTAAAACTAAAAATATGTTTTAGTTTAAATTATGTTTAAATCTCTTAAAATATCATTGTTTTCCAAGATTTATAAAAATATCTTTTTTGTTTCTATAAAATATAATGGTTGATATACTTAAATTTAATTCAGCAAACTAATATTCAAAAGCATATAATAATAGATTTGATATATTTAAAAATGAGAAAACATGCATCATTTGATAATTTATTATAGTCTTCTGAAAGAATCTATGAGATTTCTGTCTACATAGGTTGAATAATTGAGACAGAGTATGACAATCATATCCCTAGACTTATATGCTGAGTAATATTGGTGTTAATTTACATAAATCCTGCAGGACAGCTAAGGGTAGGATAGTATCATATGAATAAAGAGTTAAAGATTGAAGATGTCTCAGAATCTTGGAAAAATACTCCATTATTTGCGTCAGTACTGAATGAATCCTTATCAGTTGTTTTAATTAGAGTTTCTATTACTTTGAAGAGACATCATGACTATGTCAACTCTTATAAATGAAAACATTTAATTGGGGCTGGCTTACAGTTCAGAGGTTTAGTCCATTATGGTCATAGTGGAAAGCATAGAAACATGCAGGCAGACATGGTGCTAGATAGGTAGCTGAAAGCTCTACATCTGGGTCCGCAGGCAGCAGGAAGAGAGTGAGATATGGGAGTTGGCTTGAGCATCTGAGACCTCAGTAGCACACTTCTTCCAACAAGGCCACAGCTCCTAATAGGGACACTCCTTATGAGTATGGGGGCCGTTTTGATTCAAACCACCATAACAATTTTAATAAATTCTAATCATTGAGAAGAGTCATTTGAATATTACCAGACTAGTTCTTAAACATCATTTTATTTCTGATTCATTTCTTCATTTTTTTCCAGATGAGACAATGCAAATTTTAAGAGGCAAAGTAAATTTTCCCCAAGAAAATCTCAGAGTTGGCTTTTCTTGGTTCTTGAGAACACTATCTTCAGAAACAATTTGTTATTTAAGCAGAGTTGGGGACTAGTTCAGTAGTAGAATGATTGATTAGTATGAAACACACACACACACACACACACACACACATACATACATACAAACAAACATACTCTCTGTCTGTCACTATAAACACAGAAATGATCATAATGGTGATAGATGCACTTTAAAAAATTATTTAAGTAGTTATGAGAACAAAGAGCAAGAAAACAATTAAAAGAAGCGAGGAACTAATGATTTTTCATACCTTTTACTTCACACTTCCTTTTGTATTTTATACTCTGCATAGATGCTAGAGACACAGCCCTGAATATAAATATGGAAGATGTCATCTCAGATACCACCTTGCTGACATTTATTTTATTGTCCTTTATGTCAACTTAAAATCATGTCTGTGCCTCTATAATGGTTTCTAAGATAAAGAGAAACAATAGCCGAAGGACAGAGACGAAGAAGTTGAGTTAGGAGGGGGAGCATTGCTGACAGATGCATTCCTAGGACATTCCTTAAAGATAAAAGTGAGCTGATGTTTCTGGGAAGAGCAGGTGATTCAATCAGTCATTATTCAATAAATACTGCTGACCACCAGTTTCCAGGAACTCTTTTGGATTTTGGACTCTAAAGATTATAAGATTATGTTTACATTTCAGGAATTTACCATCTTTGCTTTTGAGAAGATCATTACAATTTGTAGCATTTCCCAGACACCAAAGTAGCCCTGCCAGCTTTCACTTAGAGTTTATCACTCCATGTTGGGAACATATATCCTAACAGAAGCTTTGTAATAGCTGATTTTGGACTTGATCCTACCTTGAAGCTCTTTTTATATGAATACAATAAACATATCTGAAAATATCTTACATTTTAAAACCTTCCATAAGATAGGAGAGCCAAGGAATTTTCTTGCAACAAAAACATCTTTCTCAAAACTATATATAGGCATCTTTTAATTTATTAAGGTGGTAACAAATTAACAACCTAATATAAAAGACATGATTTTTATCACTTACTACTTTAATAGATCACGAGGCTAAAATGGATATCACTCTTGTTATTTAACAAAAGTGTTGGCTGGGGTGTTTACCTTTCTGATGATTCCAAAAAAAGTCTTATTTTTTTTTTCCTCAGTTGGTTTGTTGTTCAGTTTATGGAGTTCAATCTTCTT
The DNA here is from genome assembly GCF_011762505.2 of Arvicanthis niloticus. Lineage (NCBI taxonomy): Eukaryota > Metazoa > Chordata > Mammalia > Rodentia > Muridae > Arvicanthis > Arvicanthis niloticus. Next base: position 14,830,925 of record NC_047666.1, read on the forward strand.
TTCAAACTACTTTATTAAGTAGTATTTTGATCCTCCTGTCTTTATTTATAATAATGTTCTTATTGTATTATGTCTATAGAATTAGTCCAGGATCCTTAACCATGTCTTTAAAGCCCCCTTTAACCATTAACATTAATGTGCTCACAATTCCTCTCAATTGAAATATGGACATTTGCATGCCAATTATTCAACCTATTATAATTATTATAATTATAATATTATTATAATTATATATTATAATATATATAATTATATTTATATTATATTATAATATATTTAAATATATTTATATTAAATATATTTATATTTATATTATAATATATATAATATATAATTATATTATATAATTATTATTATTATAATATTATTATAATCTTCTATGTGCCCCAGAGATTCATAATTGTCTTATATTCAAAATTCAATTATCATGTCCCCAATTTCTCAACTCTATAGACAAATCTTCTTAATATTATCAGTTTAAGAGTCTCATACCACCTAAAAGAATCAGGTTTCCAGAAAGATTGGGATTACTAGAATTCTGGGAGAAATTTTTATTTTTTTCTTCAGTCTTATAAAATTGGAACATAAGTTAACATAGCATAAAAATTTTTATTAGCCTGAAAAGACTACCAGATATAGACATTATCATTCTTAGAAGCAAAGTAGACACTACTCCCAGGCAACTTTTAAAATGAAACAGAGCAAATTCTAGAAAGTTTCAAAACCTGAAAATATTCTATTTCAAATCTTTTCTTTCTGGGTCTGCCCTTTGAGTCTTTGGTTCTTCCTTATAGGGAATACTTACTTTGTCAGGAAGACAAGAAGGGTAAAAATATTTGCAGATGAATAGTTTTGTCAGCCAGTTCCCTTGACCATAGAGTTTGGGAAATCAATAAGTTTCTCATGCTTAAAACCCTCTCTGATCCTTTATGTGCAGACTCTCTGTGTTCAGCTTCCATGACAGTATCAATGCAACATGAATTTTCTGTGCAATATTAAGAGTTCATTCCATTAGTTTGTGTGTAATTACAAACATTTTAAAATGCAAAAATATACAATTTCTAGCTTTTTTGAACTTTTGGAGTTTGACATTTTCACTTGCTTCTAGTCTGCCTTCTCCATCTTTAACAATGAGCAGTTATTTCCATCAATGACTAGTTAAATCTTTCAAAAACTATGTCATGATAATACTGAATCTATCTTCAAGGCTTCTTTTTTTTTTTTAATTTTGACTTTGTCTTCTACATTTAAGGTTCTATGGTAATTCATTTGAGCCTACCTAGGTTATCCAAATTCCTATTCATAATATGTTATAAGCTAGCAAATAACCATACTTCTAACTGCAACTTTACTTCTCCTTCAGTATGTACCATATATTCATTGGTTCTTTAATGTTAGAACGTGAACATCTACAGAAGATGATAATTCATTCTAGCACATTGTTTAACCATCAGTGGATAATGAAATACAATTTTAATTTACTTTGAAGAGTTCTTAGTTCACTGTTTGTTGCATATTGTAAATATAAATGTATGTAAATTGAGTTTGAAGAAGCAAGTAAAAAAGATAACAGCTTTGTGAAAAATGTAACTTATAATATGCTCATACAATGTAGCTTTTCTTCAGTATAGAACACGGTAACCTATACTTTCTGCTTATTCTCTATAGTAAATACTGCTCATGAGGCTTTGATGCATGGTGGGTGGGTGGGAAGATACACCACTAGTCAATGCAGAAAGTAAATCAGCACCATCTGAAAAAATTGTATAAGTGTGTTCTATGATAATAGAATTTCTGCTCCAAGAACATAAAACAAATAAATTCATGCTTTGATCCATAAAGGGTATGTACAAGGTTATTTCTCATACTGCATTTTATGGGGCTGGGAACTAGAGGCAGGCTGTATTGTCAGTGTGACAGTGGAGGAATGGAAATGTGATAAATAATGAAATGAACAGGAGAGGACTGTGAAGGAATTAAGAACAATGATTCTTTACAAGGCTGAATTAACTTATAGTCTGCCAAACTTATTGCTATAGATTATAATTTATAAAAACATATAAATAAATCAATATACATTTTCAAGAAAATATTTTAAAGACCTGTAACAAACACATTTAATCAGTTTTCTTTTGAATAAGTTGTTTAACAAGCATGATCTTCAGCATGTGAGACACCAAAGTTCTGAAAACCTTACAAGCAAGGGCAAAGGAGGGAACATGAAAAGAAAAATAAGAAAACAAACAAAACAAAAGAATATCCAAGCAGAAGGCATTTGCAGGTGCATGGAATGAAAACAATTTCAAACAATGTGAAATGGATTTGGAATGATGGATTATGGGCTGGAGAAATACTTCAGCCTTTAAAAGTATTTAGCTGGTTTTTGTTTCTCTGTACTCAGAGTATCAGCAAAAATAAGCACACACACATGCAGAGAGAGAGAGAGAGAGAGAGAGAGAGAGAGAGAGAGAGAGAGAGAGAGAGAATGAGGGAGAAGAGAAGGAGAAGAAGGGAGAGTGAAAATACAATAAAATTAAAAATGTAAGTGTATTTTTAAAAAAAATTATATATATCACCTTTTGACATTATAATTAAATCATCTTTTCTCCTTCTGAATCACCATACTCCCTACTTTGCTGATATATACATTTCTGATAAATATAATCTAGGAGAAAGCATAGTATTAAGGTAGTATAGCAGGTAATTTTTAAAGCGGCACTTGATCTGTCTTGTGGTACGGGGCCACCATTTTCCTGACAAGGCAAGACCTGAGACCACAAGCAGTGGCACGTTCTCACAGCTGCTCAGCTCAAGCCACTGGCTCAGACAGTCAGAGACACTGGCCCTGCTACCCACGAGATGCCAGCTAGGAGATGGCTCTGCCTATCTATCATGCTGTCTCCACAAGGCTGGGCTGAGCCTAGACCATCCTGCCATCCACACGGTATCCAGTAGAAATGAGACTCTAATGCTTAAAGATTAACCAAAGGCTTTATATGTTTGATAATGCTCAATTAACAAGATGTTCACACAATTAGAGGTATTACCCAAATAACTAACCTAGATATAAGTTGTTAACCAGGACTGCTCTTGATACATGCATGGTGATCCATGGCTCCTACTTCTCTGCTCCCTTAGTTCTCCTCTTCCTTCTCCTCTTCCTCTCCTTACTCTTCCCACATTAGGTCCTCCCAACTTGTGAGGAAAATTGTGGGGTGGTGGGCTGTGAGAAGCATCTGGCTGGGTGCTTGGTTGAGCACGAGCTTGGAACCCCGGACCATTATTGGATGGTAGGAGTTCAGCTCTGCTCCCTGCCCTGGTTCTTTTCATTTAGCTTCAGCCCTCCACAAGCATTCCCACAGAGAGGTCTATGGCCAACAGTCACCAGGAACAGGCCTCAGGCCCTAGAGAGATTTACATACTAATGAGTTGCCTGAAGGCCAGACGGCATAGCCAATTAAGCATTCTTCCCCAGCCCCCCCAACCCTCCCCATTTAACTCAGGTCTGCCCTGGGTTTCAAGGGGTGCACATCCAGACTCAACCATCATCCGTCATCCAATAAACCCATTTTGGAAACCCAAGGACTTCCTCCTGTCATTGGGGCTGCGCCTGTGAGGAACCATGGAGTAGGCCTTTAATGAGCCACAGCTACGGCACCTAACTTCCCCGTGGAGGAACCCTCAGCGTTCTTAGCAGCATTACCCAAAGAAAATGTCCCACTACAAGGTAGTAGGCTTGGTGTCACAAAATATCGCATGCTTTGAAGTCCTATAATGTATGGCTATATTACTATAAATATTTATTTTCTTTCATTGAGAATCACATTTTTATATTCTTTGATATATTATTTGATATATCCTAGGATCTGTTTCTTGGTCTACTGTATTGGCCCAATTAGAAGTTGGGGTTGGAGGGTGCGATTCATTAGCAGTAGCTCACAGATGGCCTGCACACACATAAGTACCAGAGGTATTCATCTGTGAGACTCAACTACAGACTTCTGTTGAGTAAGAATCAAATTGAGCAAGTATAGATAGTTACTTTAAAGAAATTTTGGGATTCTAACTGAAAATATTTCTTATAACTAATTCTGTATCACCATATTCATTATAATTTTATAATATACACAAATTTATATTTTGTAATTCCTCCTAGTTTCTATGATTCCTTAAAAACTTAAACAGGCCCTGGTGTATAAAAAAATTTTTTTGTTGTTTTTTATTTCAACTGTGTTTCTATATTACAAATATTGTTTTTATTTCTCACTATGATCTGGGCTTTATATGTATGTTATAAATCATTTGGCAATAAGAGACTGGAGTACAGATTCCAACTTTGTTCTTAGGTTCTGAAAACAGTGAGGAGCCTTATTAACATCACTCAACCATGATATGGTACTGACCTGTTAGAACCAGTATTGGAGAAAATAGAATGATGAGCAGCTGTGGGAAGCCATGGCAAGGCCTTACTCTTGGCAAACACTCACCCTTGGCTCTCCTATCTACTATTCTTCTTTCTGCTTACCTTCCATGATTCACTTGTCAGTTCTCAGAACTTCAAACAAGGCCTCATAGCAACCCACCTTAGTAACCCTTTCTCCTGATCTCTAGATTTAGTCAACATCTTGCTAGATAGATATTTTTAGAACCCCTGGTAACAGAAAGGCTTTGTGAGAATAACTTAGACCCCACAGCTGCACCCAGCTTCCTCCACCTGCAAAGCCCTCTTTCCTTTCCTACCCCTCCCTATATTCTGTTTTTAGAGTATATAACTGGTGTGAACAATACAATCTTTGCCAGCTTGATCAGACTTCTTGACTTGCTGTGTCTTCTTATTTTCTCATGCATCTCAGTCCTCTCCACAGGGTCTAAGGGTCGCACTTGATTGTCCAGCTGGACTGGACAAGCAGCTATGACTGCATATTAATTATTAGGGACTTGGTAACCCCGGTGTCTAAGTCCCAGACTAATCACACCTCTTCAGAAGCAAGGATCATTTGTTCAATGCATTAGGCACTTGTAGTCCATAGTCTGTTTGTTACCACCTTTGATAATTCTGAGATTTCACAACGATTTATGTCCATAAATTGTAATCTGATGAGAATGAAGATAATTATCATGTACCAGTAAGTAAACAACCTTTTATATTTTTCAAATTAATAAAAACAAAGAGAAGTAATAAGCCTTACTGTGGGAATAGACAGGTAAAACCACCCATATACAGCACTAATGAATAAGTGGGTTCTATTTGAATTTACAGAGAACTAAGTCAGCATTGAGGACATATTCTCTAAAAGGTAGTTTACATTCTAGTTTTTTTTTTTTTTTACAGGTTTTTCTGTTTCTTATTAGAAACTTGCCATGGCTTAGTCTCTTGATGCTGTGCTTATTCGTATCATATCACAATATGAAATAATAATCAATGCTAAAAGATCATGACAGAATTGGTATTTCAAGCTATGTGCAATTAGTCTAGATTTACTGAAAACCCACTGTCCTAATGAAAAGCAAAATTAACAGTGCCCCTCATCAGTATGTGTATGTGTATGTGTGCACGCATGTATGTGTGCATGTTTGTGTGTGTGTGTGTGTGTGTGTGTCTGTCTGTCTGTCTGTCTGTTTGCATGTGGCTTCTTTGAAGTTTCATGGTATATTTTTACAGATTTTCGAAGTTGTTAAAATTTTCAAGAAGTATTCCAGGTATGTGAGAGAGAACAGAGGAAGATATGGATGAGAGGAAACAATCAGAAGGTAGGGAATGGAAGAGAGAAGACTGAATAAGACAGGGAGGGTAGGAAAAGGGATTGAAAATGTGGCGGGAGGAAGGGATGGAGGAGCAGACAGAGGGGAAAGGGGAAAGTATGAAGGAGAGTCAGAGAGTGAAATGTTTGGTTTGTTAAATTCTAAAGAGCAAAAACACTAAAGAATCTCAGTGGTCCCTTATTTATACTCTCTCAAAAATTAACATAAAACAACACAGGTAGCAAGGAAACAGACAAAACGTTGGTTAAAGAGGAATAAGATTAGTGATTAACATATGCTTTTTACAACTGATTATGAATGCAGTCAATGGGATACTTTGAGAAAAAAACTTCATGGACCACCTAATTTTGGCTCTATGAATTATTAAAATTTCATTTTTATTTAGCATAGTGCCTCAGAGAACAGACTCTGTGAATATTTTGGCCTTGTTGATTAAAAAAAAGTGTTTTCTCTCAATTAAATCAACTGTGCTCTTATCAGAACTCTTATGGATATTTTTCCTCTGTTCTCAGGGCCAGAAATTGTTATTTTAAGCCCTACCTAGTAACTTGAGTTGTTTATACATTATGATTGTAAATTTTACAAGTGATTGTAACTGTTTTAACAAATTTCAACAGTGGTGGGACACAGTGCTCATCACTACATAGAAGACTAAGATAATGCATGAGAAAAGTTGGTGGTAAGAATGAATCCAGGATTCAATAATCAATTTTGAAAGTTTATTTTACTTGTAACTTAAAGCATTCACATACCATACACCTAGTTCTCAAAGATGATAGCACTGAACATAAATAAAATCAATATTAAGTTCTGCAAACAAGAGAAAAATCGAAGCACATTTTAAAAACCTTTGTTTCCACCCCACTGTTCTTATACTTCAATATTAAAAAAAGAATTAGTTTTAAAAGTATTTGTAGTGTTTAAGCAGGTAATATATACATAGTTAATTTTTGTATTTCCGTGAGTTATATTTGTAATTCTTGGTTAGGAATAGAGTTGAGTTCTTTGTACACTATTGACTTGATTGGTTCAATAAAACAATTTTACCATACTTTATGTACATCTTACCAATGCCACAAATCTCTGAAAGTGGGGACAGTGTGATAACTTGATTGACAAGATAATGCTCATCTTCAGTTTACATATGATCTTATTTGAAAGTTAGGGGTCTCATTTGATGTTTCCCTTGGATGCTTTTATTTCAAGGATTATAGTGTTGTTGGGAATGCAAAGCTTTGTAAGTACAAAATAAACTTTTTGTTTGTTTCTGCACAAAACACTATTATCTCTGGAAATAATTGCCATCTAGAGAGTCTGAGCAAACACAGCTGAGGTGCTGGGCAACACTTAGTGAGAGAATGCTGAGAAGATAAATGTGCCCTAACGAGAAGACACCTCTGTTTTTTACCCCCAATATTTGAAGTGCATTTTATATATAATAACTAGAGGTCTTTGTGGAACTGCATTTAATTTTCTTTTACATATAGGAGGACTACATATTGGTTTGTAGTTGGTAACTGTGTTATTTGAAAATTATTTTAAAAACTGAAATCACTTTCTATGCTAATAAAAATGTAGAGGGTGTTTGAGTTTTACCTCCCATGAAATGTCAACTTAGGTTCACATACTTGTCCAACACTCTTACCATTGGGTCCCACCTCCTGGTCTCCACAAATGGAAGCCCCCCCCTCAATGGCCCCTGACATGATGTGGCTTATTTTATAGATGAGAAAAATATTCTGTGTTAGGGCCAAAAATACTGAAAAAGAAAGAAAGAAAGAAAGCCAGAATTTAATTATTATAAGTTTTTCTTTCTCAAGTTAATGTTCATTCCAATATTCTATGTAGCTTCTGTTGTTGAGAAGCACAGTGTTAACTTTTGCAGAATTGCTTGACATGTCTAGTCAAGTGTGAAACAAATTACCTAGGTACATTTATATGGAACTCAACCTTACTGAAAACTTAAGCTGACAGAGTGCATCTTTGAGTGCATCTACCATTTCCTTCCCATTATCTACCAACATGTCAAAATATACAATTTGCTTTGCTCTCTATTCTTCCTTTCCATGTTAATCAGAATTTTTTAATGCCCTTATGTTACATTCAGAGTTTTAATGCGTCTGTTAAGTAATTGATGGAGATCTTTTGTGGCCTTTCTTTTCTACTCCTGTCTTGCTTGTAACAACTTCTGTTACCTCTCCCTTTAGATATTTTTAGGTGGCCAAGTTTCTGATGAGATGAGATATAAGGTATTTGGAGAATCTGACAGTAAAGAAGCAAAATAAACAATTTTTATGCTCTTATCTTCTGCTGTGCTTATCATGGAATTAGTGTACTCAGAAAATGATTTGGAGGGTGCAGTTGAGAGCCTTAAGCATCCAGAAGTGGGAGTCCTAAAGCATGTTCCAAGCATTTAGCCCTGAACATGGTCACTGATCTACAGCCTTGATAGTCCCAAGTTTTCTTGTTACGGTAGATTTGTGAAATGGTACCTGAAATTATTATTCCTGTGGTTCCATTTCCTTGACTTTCTTTGTAAAACAAAGTTATAATGGTAATATATTAAAAATCTGACCATCTCATTATGACTGTCAAGTAAGACAATGAATGAGTGTTATAATCCTCTGTGGTCTGTAACAGACTACAAATGTGTTGTGGTCTCTGTCATTTCATGAAGCTCTTTTTTAAACCATGGAGTTAAGTTGCCACAAAACTATGATTTTAGTTAAAGCATACCATTCCTGTAAGTTTGAGTTACTTTAAAATTTGCATATCCTTTTAATTTTGGGACCCCAGGGTTGGGAGGAGACTTCATGTTCTGCATACTTCATTCCACTTGGTTAAAGATTAATAGAATCATAGACCTTGGATGTTGGCCAATACTTTGGCCTGCTTAAGGCCTACTCTGTTGAATAAATCATGTTAAATGAGCTAATGCATGTGTCCAGGAGGGAAAAGAGAAAACACTTTCCTTCCTGACTATCATCTTTTTTCCACTTGGCCCTAGGGTGAAGTGGAAATCTCTGATTTCTTTGGAGAACCAGTTGTGTCATTCGATGTTTTTCTCGAAGCTGTCTTAGGAGAGGATGTTTTGCTGAAGAAGATAAGTGAGAGGTTGTTTTGCTGGAACAAACATGGGCTGTTTTTCTGGAAGCTGTCTTGTAAAAGAGCATGTCGTTTTTATTTTTTATTTTTTTTCTCATTTGGCTGGTGCAGATGCTTGTGAGGGCACATGATGTCTAGAAAGAATTTAAATATAAACCCAGACAGTAAGAGAACACTCTTGTGTTGGTGTGCTTTGCAACACCTTGTTAATCTTCATTGATCTTCACTTTTCCTGACTTAATTGAGAGAAACTCAGCAGGGATCTTCTTTTTTTTATTAGATATTTTATTTACACTTCAGATGCCATCCCCTTTCCCCATTCCCCCCCGTAGAAAACCCCTATCCCATGCCCCCTTTTCCTTTTTGCATTTATACATTTTTTAAAAAATGTTAATCATAGGCTTTATAAGTTTGGTATTGTTCAATCAGAGGTGTAACCCACTACCCAACCTAGATATATCAACTATCTTTGACTGGTGGAGATACATGAACATCTGCCAGTATAACACATTTAGGAATACAGTCCTTATTAAGAAGGCTTAGACCCAGTCCTTCTTTAACTTTTTTAACTGATTTGAGATGGACAGCCTGTGAGTTAAGGGACTATAGCAAATTCATGGCTTGGAGTTTATTGTTAGGGTGTTTTCTTTGTTTTGATTTAGAGATAGCTGAGTGGAGTTAACAGACAACAGTCCAGATTACCTTACATGGATAGCTGGTTTTCAAAACATCAGAAATCCACAGAATTGATGTGACAAACATTTCTGTATTAATGTTCATTTTGATTAGAGACCTGTCTGCTCCTGACAGCTTCCTATATTGAATTCTAAGAAGAAATTGAGCATCTTTGGAATTACTCCAGTTGTGGTGAGACAGCCACTAGACAAGAATTGCCTCTTCCCATCTACAGACAAATTACTGTCCAGAAAAGGACACACTTGCAGAATAGTCGACTGATTATATCTGCCTAGACAGAGTAATCAGCCCTTAATAATTCTGCAGCACTAAGGTCTGTCAGATGGTCCTGGGCCAGAAGGCAGAAGAACAGATGCTCCAACGTTTTGAAGTAGAGGGAGTGTCCAGGTGTTCAGAGGTCTCTATAAATTGGCTAAGTTTTAGAAGCTATGTTTTGTGCTTCCCACAATTATAGTTAACTCAGTCATTCTGGATTTCTGATGGGGTTGAAAAATTATAGACTCATAGCCAATCCTGGCTATTTACCTTGAGAGAAAAGATTTGAGTGGATGGTCATCAGCTGACATTCATCCTAAAGCCAGGTTCAGAACTAAATGTTTTAGTTAGGATAGATGACAGAGGTGCTGGTTAGTCAACAAAATGATGGACTGGGTATTAGGACTATCTTGTACCTCACTGGTACAAATTGGCATAATTATGCTCTAATTGTATTTTGAGAGAAAAGTTTCATTTTAACAGGAAGGGTGATATGTAGGAGGAGCTAAGGTGGGAGGAGTACTGAGAGGAAGAGAAGGAGTAAGAAGAGGAGGAGAAGAAGGAGAAGAGAAGCTAGGTGATGAAAGAGAGAAAGAGGGGGGAGACAGGGAGCAGGGATCTTCTTAGGGTATTCCTATTTCAGCTGCCCCTTGCTGCTTCCACAGACTTCTGCCAACTTAGCAGAGTCTTGCAGTTTCTTCTGGATTGAGTTTCTTTTGCTGCTACTGATACTGTTTGGTGTTTGCTGATTGGACTGGAGTGCTGCTACTGATTCATGTTTGATGTCCTGCACTAGACTGCTAGTATCTTGTCAGGGAAGATTTGTATTACCCCAAAGAACTACTTCTAAACAGGTCCACAGCCTTCTTGTCCCATTAACTATCTTTCTCCCCTAATTTTGGTTGGTGGGCTAGAAGAGGAATTTAAGCATTTAAGAACCCGTATTAAAGTGGGTTTTAAAACATTATATAAGCCTATACTGTGGTGCTTGTGGGAGTGGGCTTTGAGAGAGCTTCCTCCTAACTGCCTAGGAGCCAGTCTTCTGTTTCCCTTTGGAACAAGATATAGAACTCTCAGCTCTTTCAGCACCATGCATGCATAGACGTTGCCATGCTTCTCGCCATGAAGATAGTGGACTGAACCTCAGAACTTTAAACGCAGCCCCAATTAAATTTTATCCTTTATAAGAGTTGCCTTGGTCATGGTGTCTCTTACAGCAGTGGAAACCCTAACAAAGACAGTGTTTCAGAATTTGTTATTGCTGCTGCAACTGCCAAACGCTTATACCAGGCTGAAGTCCCGCAGTCTTGCGTCTCCATTTTACTCATTGCAAACTATAATCTAAGAAGGATTTGTTTTTAATTCACTTTATGTCCCAATCATAGCTTCCCTCCTTCCTTTCTTCCCAGCCCTACCCTTAAAAATCCCTCCCCTATTACAACATTCCTTTCTTCTCAGAGAAATGGAACCCCTTGCCCTTGCCTTGTGTACCGCCCTACCCTGGGATGTCCAGTCTCACCTTGTATCATCTTGAGGCCCAAACAGGCAGTTCAAGTAGGAGGTAAGGGGATCCAATGGCTGGGAACAGAGACTGAGACATCCCCCATTCAACTTGTTAAGGCAATCACATGAGCAAGTTGCACGTTTGCTACAAATGTGTAGGGGATCTAAAACGAGCTCCTGCATGTTCCCTGGTCGGTGGCTCAGGCCCTGAGTCCCCACATGGGCTTCAGGTTAGTTAAGTCTGTGATTCTTGTGGTGTCCTTGACTCCTCTGACTTGATCACTTCTATTCTGCACTCTTCCACCAGACACTGTGGGCTCTGCCTGATGTTTGGCTGTGGGTCTCTACGTCTGCCTCCATCTGCTGCTTGATGAAGCCTCTTAGGAGGCAGTTATACTAGGTTCATGTGTGCTAGCATAGCAGAGTTCATTAATAGTGTCAAGGGTTGGCTCGATAACATGAGATGGTCTCGAGTTAGGGAAGTCCTTGAACTCAGGCTCTGCTCCATCTTTATCCTTGAAGATTTTGTAGATAACATAAATGTTGGGTTGAAGGCTTTGTGGGTGGACTGATGTCCGGCTCTCTTCTGGAAATCCTTCCTGGCTCCAGGAGGTGGTCATTTCAGTTTCTATATACCCCTCTGGTAGGAATATAAGGTAGGAAGAGCTCCATAGAGTCCTGGTATCCTCTTCCATCCCAGGCTTCCAGCTAGTCACAAGAGAGGCCCACTCTGTTTTCTATTCTCACCCCCAGGACTTTCTCAACCCACTACTCCTCACACCTGATCTCCGTTAGTTGTACAAGCATTTGGCTGTGGGCTTTCTGTGTGTTTACTGTATCATGTTGGGAAGTTTCCCAGGTATTCCACGATTCTCTAGGACTTGTTACCATGAAATGATGTCAGATCTTAAAGGTCTTTTGTAAATTTAATAATATGGTCAGGTGATTTCTTTTATCTAGCCTATTTGTACGCTAGATTATGTTTATTAATATACATATTTTGAACCATCCCTGCATCTCTGAAATGCAGCTGATTTGCTCATGTTGGATAATTTTCAATATTTTCTTAAGTTTTGTTTAAACAGACTACTAGAAACCTATTAATTATAAACTATCTCTGCTTCTTTGTATAATCTGGGCATTGCCATTCTATGTGTTGAGTAAGATAATGTAATAACTTCTAATATTTATACAGTGGGATATCTGGAAGAGAGATATGGTTACATAACTCTAAAAATGAAACAAAAAATGATCTGATATAAACAAAGACTGTTAACATTTCAGCCATTCTGAGCTGCAAACACAGATTCATGGGCATGGCAGTGTTTGAACTCAGTATCTAGGGATATGTGGAAAAATAATGAATGAGCTTTGAATCTCTGAATTCATTACTGAAATAAGTTTATGAGACAGATTTTTTTCTTGTCTGACTTGTTCAGACTCTTGCTACCTAATCCCATTTAATAGATTTTTTCCTACTTATCCAAATTGCAATATATCCCATCTGCTTCACACTAAAAGGTGATTCCACATCACAGCTATTTCAGAAGTTTTTGCTAGTTGAGTAGGAAGATGATCAATAAATACCTATTATTCCAGGGCTTTGAAAGCTTTGGCTATACTGAGATTTGGTACCCAGGTTACCTTTAATTTTCATCTTGAAACAGTCTATAGTCATCTGAGAAGATATTCACAGCTGAATAATTGTCTAAATCACATTGTCCTGAACTATCCTGAGGAACTATGATGTTTATTAATTGATATTGGAGTATCTAGCCCACTACAGACAGTCCCAGGCTTAGGCAAATGGCTCTGGGTTGAATAGAAAAGCCAGTTAACCATGAGCATCGGAGTAAATTAGCTTTTGATCAGTATCCTCCACTTTTCAGCAATGAGTTCTCAGATGCTGTGTGAAATAGCAAGCAGTCCTACCTTCAGGTTCCTGCAAGAGTTCCTATTTTGATTTGTTTCAGTGATGCACTGTGACTTGGAAATGTAAGTCAAATCACTCATTTCCTCTCCATCCATGGTTGTGATAGGAAGGAAAAGAGAACACCTGGGTTTAGGGGATGTTCTGGTCAACCTCCACCACAAAACTGAAGTGTCACACTCTTTCACAAGTTCCTTTAGCATAGTCTGGTTGCCCATATTCAGCTCTTGGCTTAGAGTCCAGATCTTTTTTTTCAAATATTCTAATGAAATATTCCATTTTTATGTGAAATTTTTTCTGATTAACCTTCTAACAGCACAAAAGATGGGACTTTCTTTAAATATTTAACTGGACATTGTTTAGTTGTCAATCCAAGTCCTGTATTCTGAATCCCTTCTATTTCTCAGATTGATGTATTATTTTTTAGCATGTCATATAGTAATCATATATTACTTCTTCATCCCCTACAAGTACCACATCCAACTTGCGTTTTCCTGTGTATTGAGTTTTCTGTTTCTACCATGGCTTTCAGTAGGTAAAAATCTCCTCATCCATGCTCTACTGTAGTGCATCACATGAAGGGTCACATGTGGAAGACTTATGAAATTACACTGGGATTTGGGAGAATGTCGCTAATTTAATTAATTTTAGAAACAATAAACAGAGATAGAAAGAGAGTCCTCTATCATCTTAGGTCATGCAGACACTGATATTACATTCTTCCTAGTCCCTAGAACAAGCTCAGTGAATACTCATTAATTAATAAATAAAAACTGCATTGAGTGGAACACTCAAGAAGTTATTTTATAAATAAGCCAGATGGAAATATCAATTCAAAGAAAAATAAAATTTTAAAAACTACAGGAAAGTATATAACTATAAAGAATGATTTAGAAATGTCTCAAAAATGCCCAGAAAAAGTCTATAAAAGAATTCAGATAAATCTATAATTTATAAGATTTCCAAAGGGTTAAAGGTGAAAAAGGATTTACTAGAGTTATTAATTTGGTACAGGCACTATCTTGAAATCCAAAATCATATGTATTTTTAAAGACTGCCAAATGAAATTTTAGATTTCTCTACCCTCAAATAAGTTTAATCTTGTACTTGATTTTTTATTATTATTTTGTAATATGGTATTACTCTCTTATTTTACCTCTCCATCAAATCTATGAAAGCAAGCCTCATGCCTGGTGAATCTTTGCATGTCACCTCTGCTTTTCCACTGAACATAACCACAGAGGGTTTGGAGGGTGAACAGGGATGAACTCTCAGGTAAAATATTGAGAAAGCATTTGGGAGAGGTCAGCTTCAGAAAGAGGCTTTAAGTCTTCACCATATGATGGTCTCCTCCACCACAATGGACTTCAGTTTTTAGTCTTATTTTATGTGTGTCAGTGTATGGCCTGCATATATGACTGTGACACACACAGACACACACACATGTATGTATGTATACACACACACACACACACACACACACACACACACACACACACACACATTTTTTTCTAGTGCCCACATAGATCCAGAGAGGGCAGTAAATCCCTTAGAACAGTAGAGCCACCATTTGGGTTCTAAGAATTAAACTTAAACCTTCTTAATCAACTACTGATCTCAACCACAGAACAATCTCTCTAGTCTCATGATTAGTTTTGAAAAATGAGAGTCATGAAATGATAACTTACTCTTATTTTAAAAATAGAGGGCAACTAATATACTTTTACTAGCATTTTATAGTACACTTTAAAACACTTGCAGAATATTCTCAAGGACCCTTTTCCATTGTGTGTATTAAAAAAGGCTAGGCCAAACATTTCAATGTTTGACTGAGTTTAAAAAAATAGATTTAATGTTTTATTTATTACTATTTATTTATTGATTGATTAAAATTAAGACTTTCTAAATAGCCCTTGTTCTTCTCAAACATGTGATTCTCTCCTGTGAACTGAGATTGCAGGAATATAAAACCATGCTTGATTCAAGATGTTCTGGAATAGATTTTACTTTAAGGAAATATTGCTCTTTTGGCTGGCTTGGGTAAAAATAATGGCTTCTAAATTTCTGATCTGTTCAATTATTCAGAGATTTCCAAATAAAACAAGCATCTAATGGCAAAACAAAAAAAAATAGTATGTTGTTTACTCATGAAGAACGTACTCATATATGTGTGTGTTTGCAATACTTTAAAATGTTGGATAGGGAGATCAAAGTATTAAAAAAAAAAGGCCATTCCAAATATTCTTCCAACCCTAAATATTCTTGATATTTAAATTATCTGTTCAAATTAAACAAACTTAAATATTCAATGGTGATATTTGAAAAGATCTTATGTGACAAAGTAGGGGTTTAATGTCACCAATGTATTGGGAAAAGGTCATCAATTACTTTAAAGGTCACTTCAAAAGTAATCATCATGATATATTCAAATTAATATATCAGACACTAATTTTAAAAAATAGATCAATTTCAGTTTGTAATTCAAATGAACCCGAGAACAATGGTAGATATACTTTTAAGAAAATGATACTTATAAATTAGAATATTGATGTCCTCTAATTTTATTAATTTGGGTGAGAATATCTTCAAATATGATAAGCCTGTGAATTTTTCCTATTTAGGAAAAGATTATAATTAATAGAAAATGCAGCTCTTGCAATGAGAATATAATTATAGGATGATAAGCAAAGGGATTTGATTGACTCACACCCATGTTTTCAAATCACAGCTCTTGAAGAATGTTACTTTCTATAGTTTTCAATCAGATTTTTCTAACTTCTTCCTTTGCAATTGCAGACCTATACCAACAAAAACTAATCATAAAATAAGTCATCTTCATTTAAAAGGTACTGTAAATGATAGCACAGGTTTATCAAACTTGTACTTGACACACTACAAAATGACAGATGTCAGCTTCCTTGAAAAGCCCAAAAATCCATTACTTCTTTCAGTATATGAAAAACATATACTTTACAGTGCATTGAATTTTATTGTCTTTCCATCTCTTCATTGTCTTTCTAGGACTTCCCCATTGTCATTTAAATTGCAGAGTGTGTTATTTTCATAACTGTTTACTAATGACATGTGCATGTTGACTTGGTCTAGATGAAGCTTTTAGTTCACAATAACATTTCTGGTTTGGAATCCTTTGGGATATAAATCAATATTCTGACTACATTTATTCATAATGATTACCAGAACACCCTTTTCCAAATACTCAAATAATTCTTATTTAAGACTTTGTCAAATATCTAAACCACAGCTGTGGTCTGACAGTTTTTCAGTATAACATCATTACTGGGGCAGGGCATGTCAGAGAAGGGAACAGAGATTTCAGAACTAGAGCCTCATTTTCTCATACTGAACATCAGAAATCTCTTGAGTGTTATGTTCATTTTTCAAAGTAATTGGTAATTGGAAGGTGGATTGGTTTCTCTGTGGAACAAGTAGAGTAAATTGAGTTTCAGAATGCAAGAATTTAGAAATATGAATATTTCAGATTATCTCAGTATTAAATGTATGCCAAGACTTGTTAAATGGTTATATCACCAAAAGAAAATTATATTCCAAAAGACATACTTGATTATCACACATATTGATCTTTTATAATGGATAGGTTTGTGGAATTACACAAGATAACACTGACCTGTGATTATGTAAGCTTTTGTCTTAGTCAGATAATCTGTAGGAGGCAGCAGATGCAGATATGTGAGCTCTGCATGTATAGTTTTGCATTTCAATATATTGTTTTGGCAACAATAGTGATAGTGGACAGAAAGGTTCATTTTTTCTATACATTAATATTTGTTAATTTTATTTGTTTTCTTATTGTGATAATCCTGGCCGTATGATCGTGAGTTTGGGCTGAAGTATTTATAACAATTACTTTGTTTATTTTATGCAAAGTATTTTCTGTATATCATCAGTATGTGTGCTAGAAATAACTCTAAGTGTTTCCTAGGAGTTCTTCCTAGCTATGAAAAGAGACAACTATCTCACAGAGGTATAGAGTACTACCAGAAAGTTCTAGGAATTGTTTATTCCAAGAAAACAATTAACTCATCTCTCTTTTTTTTTCAATATTTTTTATTGGATATTTAACTCCATATCTCTTAAAGTCATTAAAAACAAACTGATTTTATGTCTCTCTAGAAGTTTTCCATATTACCTAAACACTGAATAAATTCGTGTTTATGTATTTAAATTTTCCAACTCATTTTCTGAGTCCACTTCAAAATATTATTCACTATAATGATTTAGAACATATTTAATAAGATACACAGGCCAATTTCTTTTAGCCTTCAGGCCTTTTGCCAGTTCATGTTTCTAGAAAATCCAAACACAGATTCATGTTAAGTATAAATAAACTACTAGCCACCAACACTATTAAGATTTAAAAACAATCCAAAATAATGGATTCTCTTAGAGGCACAAATAAATAAGAATCTGTTTTAGTTACCTTCTACTGTTGTAATAAAACACCATGACCAATACAAAATGTGGAAGAAAAAGTTTATTTGTAGCTTACAGTTCCAGTGACAGGAGTCCTTCACCATCATGGCTGGGAGGTTGGCAGTAGGACAGCATGGTACTCAACTTGCAGTTGAGAGCTCTCATCCTATTCCACAAACAAGATGCAGAGAAAGCCTATCCAGAAGGGCCAGGAAACTTTAGAAACAAGAGTCTGCCCGCAGTAACACCCCTTCTTCAATGAGGCCACACCTCCTAATCTTTCTGAAACAACCACTCAGTGTTCAAATGCGGGGTACTTATGGAGATTATTCTCATTCAAACTAAAACAGGATCCTTCCATTGTCTTTTTCCTTCAATAAGAAGATTTTAAGTCCCCTCAGCAAAAGATATACAGGAAAAATAGGGCATGTAGTAAGTAGTAAGTAGTAAGTAGTAGGGTGCCATCAGATCATTGTTTTGTTTTTTTTTTTTAACCATGAATATACTATTTATGTTTTGTGTCTTTATTTTTATTGTTAAATATCTACTTACCTACCTACATACATATAAATATATAAGTACAATGTGCTGGATCCACTTAGTGGTTGCTTCCATCTTGGTATTGGACAAATACTTAGGTGACACCCTCTTGGGAGAAAATGACTCTCTCTCCTCTCTCTCTTCTCTCTTTTCTCTTTTCTCTTCTCTCTTCTCTCTTCTCTTCTCTCTCTCTCTCTCTCTCTCTCTCTCTCTCTCTCTCTCTCTCTCTCTCTCTCTCCCCCCCGCTCTCTCTCTCTCACTCTCTCTCTTTCCTCAGCAGCCATCAGTTGTCTGTAGCTTTTCTTCTATGATGGGGCCTTGTGAGAGTTCCTCTATCAGTGCTAGTATATGAACTGGTATCCTGGTGTCATTGCTGTTTAAGTCTTGTTTAGGCAGCCATTTTGTTGATATTTCATGGATCAACTTCACCATAGGAGTACTGCTACAAGTAATGTATCTACTGCTCCAAGTGAAAAATTTAGAAGGGCATCCTTTGCATTGACATTTGTCTCTTTTAAATATTCAAGAGGACATTGTTCTGTATTTTCAATTAAACAACTGAGAGTTTCCTTCAGATTGACATAGAGAACTGGCATAAAGTTAACATAAAAATCACAGTTAGTGCTGATAAAGGAGAGAAGACACAAAATTTAACCTCTGAAAATATAGAACAAGTAATTATTCTTTTCCAGAATCTCTTTTGGTGATGGCCAGTTCATTTTGACACTTCTCATCTCTTGGTCAATGGAGGTCATTCTTTGTGATGGGATAAGGGTAGAGAGTTCAATGGGGGAAAGATCTTTAGGAACAACAGACAGTGGGTTCTGAATGAATATTAGCTATGTTATCACACGTGTTAGGTCATTTTGTATATGTCTAATGCTATATCAGTGTCTGTAAGCTTTCTCAACAGTTACATATACCAGGAAAACTCTAGATAAGATATTTGATTCTTACTAATATATAAATTGCTCATTCTGTTGGTACAAAACCTAGATAACTCAATTTTAAAACTATCAACTTTACTTGGTGAACTATCGACTTGGTGAACACCAACTATTGACTTGGTGTTACACTCCAGGATTCTATTAGTATGTCGTGAACTCATGCATGTACTTGAAATGTACATGGTTGTCCACAAAACAGACCAGACTTATTGTTCATGTATATTTGAAGAATTTATGAAATGAAACAACACACAAAAGAACTCATTAAAATGTATATTGATGATAGGCTGTGTCCATCCTGTCAACATATTTATGTTTTAAAATGTGTTTTGAAATATTTTTAGAGCCTTTAAGATACATACACAAATGCTGTTCTCTGACTTCACATTTTCAAGGGCTTGGAAAGAAAACAAGTGAATGCACATGCCTTACTGTTTCTACTGTGGCTGCTGAAAGCAAAGATTCCCAGTCCCTGGCGATTGTACACATGCATCTTCTATCCTTTTGGAGTTCTATGCAGGTTGGGTGTCTGTTAGCTTAATACTCTCATTGTTGTGTCCTTTACCATGTTTTATTTCTTTGTAAATATGTCACTTTACTGCTAAGGTCATAATCAGAAACACATTATATGCTCATAAATATTCTATGACATACTGGCTGAATTACAAGTGGATAAAGTGGCATAATTCACTTGGACTATTAGCATATTAAACATGGTCACAAAAGATGTGACGAGAACTTCTGTAAGTTAACAGTGGGGTCACACTAGCACAGCATAAAATCATGTCTTTTATCCCATTTTGTCTTGATGTTGCCAGTTTAAGAATAGAGCACAAAAGGTGGACAAAATAAAGGGCCCCTGCTGCTCAAGTCGCTTCAATTGCTCTATGTACTATGTTTCAAATTATTTTAAGCCATCATTTTATACTTCATTAATTATTTACTAAGAAAAAAGACATCTTTTTAGTACAGCTTGCTTTAGGTAAACAAGTTGTATGTTTAATTTCGTATCTCACATAAGCACAAAAATAAGAAATCTAATTTCATATTTTAAACAGCTAATGTGAACAAAATTAATAAGTAGGTAAATGTGGAGCTATGAGTTGTGTAGGTTGGGTCTTTTAAAGCAGTTTTATAGTATAAATTCCTTAAGGTTTCATGTTAATAGTAAAAAAAAGTAAGTCACTTAAGATTTTTTTCTCATTTGTATTTGTTAATTTTTCACTGTATTCTTGATGTTATGTTTCATGGGTAACAATGAACTCTGATGAGGCCAGGTGACCACAAGCCACAAGCACATGTATGAATCTTGTATCTCTGCTGATTCCTTTAGCTTTGTTGCAAAGTAAGAAAATGAGGTACCTCCACATTTTCACTTCTGAAATCAGCAGTTTAAAGGACAGAACGTTGACTGTTTCAAGCTCTTCTTAAACAAAGGATGTGTTGCAACATAATATTTGATGTGAAAATTTTTAGATTAAAAATACTGAAAATATGAATTTCAATTTCAATATAAAAGCAGGTGAAATCTGCCTTTCCTGAAATGTCTGACTCTTCAGTATCATGCCAATACCGTTTTAACAGGTCTCAGCTGACTTCCTTAGACAAGTTTGGTAACTTAATCATATTCAGTTTTGGCAAACAAGTGTTCATAACACAGTGTGAGGTATACAGTGAGTTAAAGCACAAACGATTTTATTTTAATTGTTTTTATTTTAATTGTTTCATTCATTTATTGTATAAGAGGACATGTATGAATCTGTGTACACATGGCCATTGTCCTTGTATAGGGGTCAAAAAATAATTGTTGGGAGTTTATTGTTTCCTTCCAGAAGCGGGTTTTCTGGTGTGTGAACTCATATCAGCAGAGCTGGAGATAAGCTCCTTTTCTTATTAAGGCATCTTGACATGACAGACAAATTATTTTTGTTTGCAAGAAGAAAGGTCAGAAAAATTTTCTTCAGTGAAAATCAAATCCCTTGGAGCTAGCAGTCTATCAAGACATCATGACTTCTTAGATATATTCCAGTATGTTGAATGATTAAAGATGAAAGTTTGGGACACACACAATGAAAATGCATAACATTTTGAGTGTTTCAAAGAGTAAGCCTATCTCTGCATAGAAAAAATGAGAGGAAAAGAGAGAGCTCCTAAAATAATAGATTTGTGGTCACAAGGCTAGGAAAATGTATGATGCTTAAATAGACAGGAAGATGAAGAAATAAAAGAATGTGCAGAAGAATATACAGAATGTATAGAAAATTCTAACCAAAGAACAAAAAATATGGAAGTAGAACCTGAAAGGCAACTTTACTCAGGAACTACATATAATTAGTAACATTTGAGGAAAACAAAGCAAAACAATAACTAAGTTATAGTAATTACATTAGGAGTCAGGACTTATTAGACTTTACATTAAGTTGCTTAGTCTTCCAGACTTAGTTCCAAATTCTTTCCTTCCCCTTTATTCATTCAGTTACATTGAAATGTCTTACTCTCAAGGAAGACTTCCCCAATATCAAACTATATTAAAAGATCTATAGACGGTCATTCCAGATTCCATTGGTAGCGGTGTTCTTATGTCAAGACAGCTTCATTTACTTTTATGAAGTCTGTATTTCACCCAGAAACTGTATAAAGTAACCCCTATGTATGAATGATTCCCCCTTATAAATCTATTGCATTCAAATGTTGACTATTTGTCAAAAATCAGTTTTGCCCAAACAATTGGAGAATCATATTCAGAATATCCCTCATTTCATAAACATTTTCTTAACTGTACACAAACATAATATTCTGTCAAATTATATATATATAATATATATAATTTATTAGTGACCTTATTAGTAAGATTGGTTTGATTTTTGAAGTTGTTAAAGTGTGTATTTTCTAAAAGCTGCAGAACATATTCTGTTGGTCTCCTACTGAGACCTCAAGAGTAATCTGTGGACTAGATCAATCAAGCTGCTCTTGCTCTAAGATCAGTTAGTGAGTACTTGACAATTCCTCCTGTCCTTTCCCCATGTAGTAGTCTGTTCCTTTAGAAGATTATTTTTCTTTCAATAATTGAATGGCATGATATTATTCACTGCCTTGAGAATGTTCCGGATCCAACTGCTTTTGGACTTCTAGACCCACTTAAGGAAAAGTATTCAAAAGTAAAATTGCTTGAAGTCAAGATAGGTTTTGTGGAGTGTGTTGGTGGGTGTTGTATGAAGTTGTAGGCTTGGAGAAGGGAGTGTGAGCATGTCATGAAGGAGGGAAAATCAACAGTTAGAAGAGTTCCAATTGATCACCACTTCTCACCAAAAAATGTATAGGATAAGATCAGGAGATGCAATAGTGATGCAAATATGTAGCAAAATAAAAGGATTGAAATAGATTGGTGAGAAAGCATACAGGTGTTTCTGACTCAGTGTGATGAATCACAGAATTAGGCATGGTTCCAGATGAAAATAGAGTGGACATGTGTCTGGAGTGTTTCTATTCAGTGACATGCAGGTAGTAGCTATGAGTTAGTTAGCGTGGAGAACAGGAGGTAACCATACTCGGATGTTTATAATAGTAAATAATATATCTAATAGATTTTTTTGGGTGTGATATTATATGAATATACAGAGATGGAGAAAAACGTGAATGTTCTTGAACTACCAACTGTGGGTGCTAAGATACACAATGAGAGGAATTGAATAGAGAACATCAGTGATAGTAGCTATGACATGCTCTCTTGGGTTCAGGGAGATAGGTGACACCTTTCCAAGAGAGAGAATGTGACACAGAGTATAGAAACTAGAAAATTAAATGTGTTTCTCTGTATATCTATAAATATTAAAGACTTCAATAATTTGAAAAGAACATTCCTGTCACTTTACATGGATTTTTCACAGCCATGGAAATATTGAAATTCATCCAAGAAATTGAGGAAAACAAACACAAGGAAAGTCAGAAAATAAGAAGTATAGGAATACATAGTTATCTATGATACCAGGTAAAGGGTACACTAGACAAGTGTATTAAGAGAAGCTTTAAGCTCCTTTAGTTTGTGATAGCAATTAGGCTGTTAAAGTAAATCAATCACATCTTAAACTAAAGAGTACAACATTCTATTTGTTAAAATAATACTTTTAAAAAGTAGTCAATAAAATTTTATACTATAGTTAAAAACAAAATAAAAAACATTTTTCATGATATGTTCTTATATATTGAAGGATGCTTATGTATTTTAGCCTATAATTTTCTATATTTTATTACAATAATATTGAGCCCTGACAAGTGAATGCAGACATAATAGCAGCATGAAGAGACATAATCATATCTGATAAGCAATTGGAATTATAAATTTGTCTATGAATATATACATTAATAGACCGATTTTTATTTTTTTATTTTCATATTTTTGTGTTTTTCAGCTTTATGGTAAATTTGTAAAGTGCTTTCAGGATTTCAGTTGAGTCAAATTTTAAGAAATATCACGTGATAAGAAATTAAGGGCAAATTAAAAAGTTCATGGACCTTCAGCTAGAGAATGGTTTAGAACTTAGGAATGGTGATAAAGAGTGTTTTAAAGAGAAGGTTGAGGGACAGCTAGCCTATGTTTTAATTTTATTATTTATAAAAATTACAATTAGGGAAAACAGTTACTGGGCACATAGACATTATAGGGAGAACGTTTCTCATCAAATAAATACAAAGCAAGCAATAAAACATTAAGGCGGGATCTCTAAACTTGTTTTCGTAGTTCATCACCACCTAGATATTCAAGAAATTTTAACTCAGATGTTGTCCTTTTGAGAATTATGTCCTCTTTATTAAGGAGCACAACAGTTCCATCTTTGTTGTATCATCTTTGCTCCTGGATGAGGCTGTGTGCTACTATACACGTCCTTTGTACAAACCAATGTGATAGCTTTAAATTTCGTTCCTTTTATTATTAGAGATTATAGTTTAGTTACTTAATTCTTCCTTTTCTTTTCCCCCTTCAACTCTTTTATATATTGCACCTTGCTCTCCATCAAATCCCTGCCCTATGTGCTCAGTGTACCCTGTACGAAATGAGATAGAAAGAGAGTAAGAGTCAGAGGGAATGAACACCAACTCACCCATAAAACATGACCCTGTAACTCAAATGTATCATTGTACATATGTGTAATGGGATATTTTCCCACTACATTTGTATAAAGCTCATCAATTAGGCTGAATGAGAGGTAGAGGGAGTGAGGAGTCGGGAGGAGAAGGAAGAGGAGAAGGAAGAAGAGAGATGTAGGAGCCATGGAGAATCACACATGTATTGAGAGCAGTCCTGGGTAACAGCTTATATCTAGGTTAGTTAATTGGGTAACACCTCTAATTGTGTGAACATCTTGTTAATTGAGCATTACCAAGTATATAAAGCCTTTGGATAATCTTTAAACATTAGAGTCTCATTTCTACCAGGTACCAAGTGGATGATGGCATGATCTGAGCTCAGCTCAGCCTTGTGGAGACAGTGTGGTAGATTGGCTGAGCCATATCCCATGCTGGCATCTCGTGGGTGCCAGGGCCGGTGCTTCTGGCTGGCCTGAGTCATGGCAGCAGCGAGAATACTCAGCGGTTCGGTTCATGACCTCAGGCCTTGCCTAGTTAAGAACATGGCGGCACCATAACAACAAGCCAGATGGGGTATCGCCGAGTTTTAATATTAACCATAACACATATGAGCTCATAGAGACAACATGGCAACATACCTCACAAGGCAGCATGCACAAGACCTGCACAGGTCTGCATAAGATGGTTCCTAGAACTGAAAGCAGAAGTGGACAGGCCCCATCTCTAACACAGAAGTTATTGTTGAATGATAACTACTTCCAAGTGAAAATTAAGTTTTCCCCAAGGGAGTCTCACTGAGAAACAAACTACACTTTTTTTTTTGTTTATTTTGTTTTTTTTTGTGTGTGTGTTTTTTAAGATTATTTTTTATTGGATATTTTATTTACATTTCAGATGTTAGCCCCTTTCCCCATCCACCCCCAGAAACCCCCATCCTATCCCCCCTCCTCCTGCTTCTATGAGGATGTGCCTCCACCTACCACACACTCCCTCCGTCCCACCCTCAATTTCCCCCAAATTGAGGCTTCCAGCCTTCACAGAAACAAGGACCTCCTCTCCCACCTATGCCCAACAAGGCCATCCTCCCCTACAAATACAGTTGGAGCCATGGGTCCCTCCCCATGTGCTCCCAGGCTGGCAGTTTAAGCCCTGGGAGCTCTGGTTGGTTGTTGCTCTCCCCATGGGGCTGCAAACCCCTTCAGCTCCTTAAGTCTTCTCTCTAACTTTTCCATTGGGATCCACATGATCAGTTCTATGGTTAGCTGAAACAAAATATTCCTAAGTGTGGGTTGTGTGCCCAGTAGTAGATGGCCAACAGAAAATGAACACAAATATGTCATCAAAGGTTCCTTGTCTTATTACCACATGACAGGTCTTTGTAGAAAAATGAATTTTTTTTAACAATGCAATAATCACTCTTATTTGTAAACATTAATAAACTAGCCAAATAGCAATAGCCTTTCAGCTTGATTAAGTATTCTACTATCATGATTAAGAACGTAGGATGTTATAAAAGTTAGGGTCTTTATATTAATTATCTTTATTCTTTAATTAGATGAATATTAATTTTCACTGAAATTTAAAATATTCTTATATTATACCCATACTTACAGCATCCCCTGTCCATAAATAAATCTAAAATAAAACTGAGTATCATAGTAACTGAAGGTGTTGTTTTGTGCTTTTTAAAAAATATAATTAATTAATTTATATTCTTTGCGATACACTCTGCTTGGTCCCCTCTCTCACTGAGAGCCTCCCCCATATCCTCCCCTTCTCCTCTGAGAGGATGGGGGCCCCATGGGTATTTCCAAACCCTGATGCATCAACTCTCTACCAGATTAGGCACATCCTTTCCTACTGAGGTCAAACAAAGCAGGCCTGTTGGAGCATGGGTACTACAGTCAGGCTATAGCTTTAGGGAGAGCCTCTGTAGCAGTTGTTGGGAGGCCCACATGGAAATTAAGCTGTACATCTGTGCTGCATATGTTCTAGGGGTCTCATTTCAGCCTGTCTGTGTTCTTTGCTTGGTGGCTCAGTTTCTGAGAATATCCAAAGGTTCAGGTTAGTTTACTCTGTTTGTCTTCCTTTGGAGTTTCCAACCCCTAAATGTCCTTCAGTCCTTCCCCCAACTCTTCCATAAAGGTTTCCAACTTCTGCCCAGTGTACAGCTGTAAGTACCTGCATCTGTTTCGGTCAGCAGTTGGGTAGAGCCTCTCAGAGGACAGTTTCCTAGGCTCTTTTCTGAGAGCATAACAGAGTATCATTAATAATGTCAGGTATTTGTGTTTGCCTATGGCATGGGTTTCAAGTTTGGCTAGTTATAGGTTGGCCATTCATTCAGTTTCTGTTCCATCTTTGTCCCTGCATTCTTTTTAGACAGGACAAATTTTGGGTGGGAAGTTTTATGGGTGAGTTGGTGTTCTTATCCCTTCATTGGGGGTCCTGCTTGGGTACAGGAAGTGAGTGGCCTCTTCAGGTTCCATGTTCCCACTATAAGTCATCTTGGCTGACATCATTGGCTCCTGGGAACCTCCGCATCTCAGGTCTCTGGGATTTCTAAAGATTCCCACCACACACACACACCACCTCTCCCAGGCAGCTGCAAATTTCTGTTCATTTTCCTGACCCTCTGTGTTTCTCTCATCTCTCCTGACAGCCACACATTCCCCTCCCCTTCCATTCTCCTATTTCCCTCCAAGCCTCTGCCTTCTATAACTGTTTTGTTTCCCATTTTAAGTGTGATTCAGCATCCTCATTTGGGCCTTCCTCTTTAATTTATTTGGGCTGGTGGGGTGTATCATGGGTATTCTGTGCTATATGGCTAATATCCACTTATCAGTGGGTGCATATCATGCATGTCTTTTTTGAGTCTGGGTTACCTCAGTCAGGAAGGTATATTCTAGTTTCATCCATTTACCTGTAAAATTCATGATGTCCATGTTTTAATAACAGCATAGTATTTCATTGCATAAGTGAACCACATTTTCTGTATCCATTCTTCATACCACAATCACACTTGCTCTACTATGTTCATAGTGACTTTATTTGTAACAGCCAGAAACTGGAAAAAAAGTTAATCTCAAATTTTAATATAAATATAAATATATATAATATGTATATTATATATATGTGTGTGTGTGTGTGTGTGTGTGTGTGTATACACATTTGCCTGCCTGTTTGGTCTCTTTTTTACCTGTTGTATATTTTGTCCTAGTCTAATGTATTAATTTTCATCTTATTATATTCTATTTATTATTTTATTATTATTATTATTATTATCATCCCTTAAAATTCTGTTTGTTTTGAGGTGAGAGACAGAAAGTGGGTAGAACCAAATAGCAGAGGAATTGATGAATAATTTGGGGGAATAGAAAAACAGGAAACTTAGGATATATTATGTGAGAAAATATATTTTTCATAAAATCAATCAAACATATATACAAAGACAAAAATGAAATATTTTATATTAATTGTTGTTATATGTAGAAGTATATATGTTTATAAATATATACTTTAAAATACATACCACCTGCTTAATCCATATAATATTGCCTGTTTTCATGTTTTCAAGGCTAAGCATTTGGTATGGGAATACAAATTGGTGGGATTTTCCCTAGGGAACACATTTTTTTTCTGCTTTCAGCATTTCTTAGTTTCCTTGGGTCTTTGTATAAGAATGAGCTCTCATGTCCTTTCCTAGTCCATTTTTATATGCAACTTGGCCTTGTTCAGCTCATGTTTCAAAAGTCATGCTGGTGAGACATTATGAGAGTAGTTTATGATATTATTTGTAGATACAGTCTCCCATTAAAGTTCCTATTCCTATGACTTTTACAAGTGTCTTAGTCAGGGTTTCTATTCCTGCATTAACATCATAACCAAGAAGAAAGTTGGGGAGGACAGGGTTTATTCAGCTTACACTTACATATAGCTGTTGATCACCAAAGGAAGTCAGGACTGGAACTCAAGCAGGTCAAGAAGCAGGAGCTGATACAGAGGCCATGGAAGGATGTTACTTACTGGCTTGCTTCCCTGGCTTACTACTAAGCTTGCTTTCTTAATGAACCCAAGACTACCAGCCCAGGGATAGCACCATCTACAATGGGACCTCCCCACTTGATCACTAATGGAGAAAATACTCTACAGCTGGATCTCACAGAGGCATTTCCTTAACTGAAGCTGCTTTCTCTGTGATAACTCCAGCTTGTGTCAAATTGACACACAAAACTAACAAGATTTCTGCATTTGTTGCTGCAGTGATCCCAAAGCCTTAGTTGTGGGTGATGTCGATGTGTATACTGTGACTAATCATCCAACAATAGGGAAATCATGTACTGAACTTGAAACCTAGCCAACAACATAATGTTGGTGAATTCATAGATTTTTGTATAAGAATCTGCAACTACCATTTTACTAAACCATCATAATTCCTTACTAAATTTGAAATATTTGCCCATATACTCACAGATAACTATTGTTCTAACCCCTCATTAAAAAAAAAAAAAAGTTTTCTTTACAACAGGCAGAAATCATTACAGGAATATACAACTAATCAAAATGTGATAATTTCCTAAACATTTAAAACTATTGCCAATGCTACTAGCACATTTATGGTCCTCATATAAAGGGCAGAAATTAATAACTATTCTTGCAAAATACTAAGAGCATTTTCTGATATTAGTTTTGTCATTAGAAATTGAGGTTTTACTCAACAGCCTGATGTTTGCTTCTTCATTGCTAGTGTCTGATGTGTTGTTAAATTAATATGATATTAACTTTTAAAAGACTGCACTGAATAATTTGAATGGCTTTCAGAGAAAATATGTATTGATCAGAACAATACAAATATGTCTCTGTGGCAAAAAATAATTCATAAAGAATTAACAACTAAAGAAAATGTAATAGCCTTAGACAGTAAATGTATAAATACATGTGTTCATATTCGACTTATAAACAAATGGATCTATTTCAAACTGCTGAGAAGATATGAAGATTGATTGACAGATAAACAGACAAATGCTATCATTGCGCAGAATTTTTCTGTGGCTAATAAGAGTGAATTAAACTACTGACATTATTTTGCTAAGACAAAAGATTATGTAAAGTAAATACTAGTACTATTTCTTTAAGTTAAACCCTTCTAAATAACCCCACCTCACTTATGCCATACATCTTTCTCTAGTCTTCTGAAAGTCTAATTTTTTTCATGTATATCTACAAGGGCAGATTTATTGAAAGTATTCGATCTTTATTTCCAGATACTAGATGCTTTCTGCATTATGGAATCTAGGATTTGCAGAAATTGCTTAACTTTACCAGTGGAAATTCTATTGCTAGACAATAGAACTGGTTTCCTGTATTCAGAAGAATCTTGTTTTGAGAGATCCAAAACCAAACAATTGCAATAGTGAGATATGCAAAGACAGATAAAATGTCAGAACATATTACAAGTGCTTTTTATTTGCTAAAATGTCAATGTGTTCTAATTTTTGTGGTGAAAAAAGACCCATATAATCTTTTATAGTACCCAAGAATGTGACATGAAATTATTGTGGAAAAAAATAAAGAAGTTTTAAAAGGTAATTGAATCTTTAGAGGCAGAAAATAAGTTACTGGGATCAGTAACAGTGATGTTTAGTTTTCAATGCTAACTTGATACCATCTATAATCACAAGTAAGGAACTATCAATGAGGAATTGTTTAGAATAGTTTGGTATGTGGGCATGTCTGGGTTTATCTTAGTTTATTAGTTATGTCAGCTGAAATGGAAAGAACTTGCCTGCAGTACTCCCCTGAGAAGGGATCACTGTGAATGTGATGTGGCTAGTGTTTTCAAGGGTTTGCCTCTGTTGTAAGATAGACCATAACCTGGGATGGTAAGAAGAAATATTTCTTTCATAGATTGATTTCTCAGAATATTTTACCAAAGAAAAAAAAAAAAAAACATAAATAAATGAATATTAAAAGAAAGAGAAGAATGAATACAATTCATGAGACTATATAAAGTCATAAACACAATGTAGGAATTAAATATATGATAATTTACACTGAAACAAACACAATGTATCTAATGGGAGTAAAAGTAAAAACAATTGCAATGTAAAGACAAATTAAAAGTGGAAGATAGAAAGAATTACTATTAATAAATAAAATGGCTAATAGCAACCTTCCATTTTGTTTTGATCAATCTGATTATTGTATTGAAACTAAGAAAAGTGCCATATCTAGAAGAATTACTTTGTTATATGACAGCAGACACAAAAAGAAATAACCCACGTAGAAAGAGAAAGCATTTCTAAATAGACTTAAAATTGTACTGCTACCCATTGTATTACCAACACACGACATGTAAATAAAGACGATCTCTAATGGAGAAATCAGAACAAGTTCAATAAAAAGTAAAGTCAGAGAATTGTAGTTTCAATTAAGAAACTTGGCTAGTTTCTGGGCAGAGGGAGAAGATTGTAGGCAAGGCTATAATTCCAAGAAATGAGACTAGTATTGCTGCATTCTGCCTGCCCAAGCAGCTGTTTTCACACTCCAGCAGCAGGGCAGAAGGCAAAACTGTGTGTGTGTGTGTGTGTGTGTGTGTGTGTGTGTGTGTGTGTTTTGAAAAAGAGCCATTTTCTATAGTATTTTTTATATAAGAAAGTAATGGCATTGGGTAAGAATTCATGCAGGTTAATGACACAAGAAATACAAGACAAGCATGCTTAAAGCATGGGTGTGAAGGTGCCACAGAGTCATTTTTTCATTCATGTCTTGCCTTTATTCAAATGTGCAAATAAGAAAGTTACATAAAACTTACAAAACATAGCCAGCCAGATGGATCAGTGAATAAATGTGATTGTAGACACACCTGTGTTCGATTTGTGGAACCCTAAGGGTACAAAGAGAGAAAGTTCTCCCCTAGTGCTACATGCAGGTCATGCCACATGTGTGCCTACTCCCTTGGAAAAACACACATACACATACAAACAAACAAATAATGTGATTTAAATTGCTTTTATATTTTTTTGTTTTTCCCTCCTACAATGCATCATGACTGCAATTTCTCCTCCCTCCACTCCTCCCAGTTTCCCCACCTCTCTTCTCCCCTAGATCTATTTGTACTTCATTTTCCTTAAATTATCTAATTTTTACTGTTTCTTCTTCTATAAGTTTTAATTTTTATTTTTACATATTCCTTCATATGTGCATTGTATTTTAGTATACTGACCTCCTAACCTATCTTCAATTCCCTCCAGAACCCTATTCTATCTCCCTCTAAACTCCTTGTTTATTTGTTTGTTTGTTTATTTTACCTCTCCTTGGCTTCACCTCTCCTTGGCTTTACCTCTCCTTGAAGTGCTACTAGTTTGTACTAAGCCAACCACCAATTTAGGAAAAAAAAAGGAGAAGGAGGAGGAGGAAGAGGAGGAGGAGGAGAAGGAGGAGGAGAAGGAGGAGGAGGAGAAGGAGGAGAAGGAATAGGAGGAGGAGGAGGAGGAGGAGGAGGAGGAGGAGGAGGAGGAGGAGGAGCAGGAGCAGGAGCAGGAGCAGGAGCAGGAGCAGGAGCAGGAGCAGGAGCAGGAGCAGGAGCAGGAGCAGAAGAAGAAGAAGAAGATGACAAAGAAGACAAAGAAGAAAGAAAAAATTGAAGGATGAAATTTTGTGTACTTTAATTTCTTTAAGTCATCCTTCATCAAAAAGCTCAAAATAGAGAAGGCAGATGGAACATATGTTCACCAAAAAAGTAAAGTTCAAATAAGTAACTGAGGCAATTTTGTGCAATGTTTTCATGGTTCTGGGAAGGATATATGACAAAGAAATGGAAGGTTTTCATGAATCATGATGTAAGTTAATATTAATTTATTATGTTCTTACACACACACACACACACACACACACACACGCACACACACACATGCACACACACACACACACACACACACACACACACACACACATGAAACTAAACCAAATAAAGTCCACTTCATTTTACAACTTGCAATACCCTACTTTTGAGCCAGTGCATCAGGTTTATATGTTTTACTGGCTCCTGTCTATTATGTTATCCATGGATAGAGATGAAGCTAGAAAACAAGAACTACAAGTATAAATATAGTAGCTTTCAAGTTTACCTCTATGAAATTCTACAAGGCCTCAATGTATTTTACATAGTCTTAAGTTTCCTTTAAGCACTGAACTAAGGAGTCACATGTAAGATAGGCTCAATATGGCAAACGCTTATGTGAGAGAGAAGACTATATATAAAATAGCTTCCTGTAAATTGATCAGGGCATTCCAAGGATTTAGATTTTTTTTGAGTCTCCACCCTTTTTGTGGTAGGCCTTTTAGTGATAAGGGTGCTTTTGAGTCATACTTCCTCCTCTCTCTCTCTCTCTCTCTCTCTCTCTCTCTCTCTCTCTCTCTCTCTCTCCCTGTCTCCCTCCCCCCCCCCCGTTTCTGTTTGTCTGTCTCCTCAACTATAGATGCAACATAAACATCTGCCTCATACTGCTAATGTTGTAACTTTCTGGCCATAACATACTGCAATCTTTAATTATGACCTGAAACAAATGGCTCCTTCCATAAATTGCGTTTGGCTGTATATTTTGATCTCAATCAGGATCAGGAAATATAAGGAAGCCCTTCTCTTATAATTGATTATAGTAGACTCTGTGGTTCACATAGTAGACTTGAAATCCCTTTCATTTATTGTCACTTTTCTTCCCGAGGTGATTAAATGTTTGATCACATCTGTTTAGGAAAAACAGAAAAACAAAACCACCAGTCATTCCAAACATAGATCTTATTTAATTCTAGGTTCCCTTCTCTGAATGAAATTGAAAGGTGGCCTCACTACTCTAGCATACAGTTCTTTCAACAGTTTGATTCTGATGTGTCACTCCTGTGACAGTTTAGAATAGTATTTATGTTCTGATAATAAACTGTCATGATGGTGTGTTTCTCAGTGTTTTTCTTCTCCTTTAAAGTCCATCCTCAAAATCCTGTTTCTCTGGAATGCTTTAATCCATTATTCACAACTTCAAAACTCCCCTAGCATCTCCTTATTCATCTAGGAAGCTGGTTCTGTTTCCTATTCAAACATTGTCAAAGCTTACAATTAGGCTTGTGGGTTATTCAAGATTACTTATGTATAGTGGAACATGGGCATTATTCTCTTGATTGCAAAGATGCCAATTGTTCTAAATGTATTAGCTTCTTCATACTCAAAGTGATTTATTAAAACTAAATAAGAAATTTTCACCTATGTGATCAAAGTTTTGAGTAAGCCCTGATGGACTGATTGAATTAGTATAAGGATAACAAGACTTAAGAGTCTATGTGGTGCAAAGGGTCATACAATCTTCCTATATTAGGATACAGAGTCCAAGCTTTGCTTTATAAATTGCACCAAAACCACAAGGTTATGAGTGATAAATTAATTTTCAACACCCCTAATCGCTAAACATAACGATAGGACATTTTGTCTATTGACACACTATTCATAAAGGTAAAGTCACTAAAGAATTTTGTGTAACAGGGGGAGGGAAAAGAAAGTGAGCTATATAATGACTCAGCCACACCACATTGGTATTCAGAGCCAACATTTAGTTAGAGAGAAGGAAGTTCATGACCAAGAGACAGAGTCAAAAGCAGAGCACAGGGTCCTTTAATGAACTCATTGGGAAAGCTAGGAATTGTCTACAATTTAAAAAATAGGGGAAGTGGTTGTTTGGATAACTCATCATAAATTTGGAGTATTTATTATCCAGACTTGCCTTACTCTGAATTGAACAGCAGGATCAAGAGCCAGGGAAAGAAGTACATTATGCAATTGAACATCTGAGAAGAGTGAATAAAAATTGAGTTGGCATTGAGAAGAACCTACTCTACATTTCTACTGGAGCCATACAGGTCATGGAGCTGATATGCTGATAGGCTTGGAGATTAATTATGAAGAGTTATACTGTGAATCAAAAGAGTTTTGTAAGTTTGGCAGGCTATGCAAGTCAATGAAGTATCTAGTATGCTGAATGAATTATGCATAGGAGATCTTTCAGAGGTGAGCCATGAGTACAAAATATATATGCAACCCTGTGGAACTAAGGATAGTTGGGCAGGTGGACATCAGAGTGTAAAAGACAGGAATTACTGACATTTTTAGGAAACTTAAAAATTTTAGTAGCTTTTAAATAAATGTACCATGTTTGGCTTTCTTTCAAACTTTCAGTTTGTGAATTTTCATTCATGAGAAAGCCTATAGGTGAGGAAAGACATCTGAGTAGTAGATTATTTATATATAATCTCTTTGAATGATAGATAAAATATAACTTGCATGAAGTATGAGGCCACTCATTTCAAAACATTGAACAAACCTTTCCCACAAAGCAATTTAAATTGTCACTGAAAAGCACAAAGGACATTGAGTTTATGTATTGGTGGTCATTCTCTCCTCACTTTTCATAGTAAAATGTAACCTTTCCTTTACCCACAAATTAGATTGCACTGATTATAAAGTGGATAGCCATTGCATAATAGAGGATTTTATGTCATCTAAACATGCATGATTCAAGGATCAAATCAATCATTAGGCCCAGAGCATTTCTGGCACTTTAGAATTCATGTCTTCAGATTCAGGCCATCATAATTAGTGCAGTCAGACTTAAGACTATGTGTCCTACATAAAGAAATGGGAACAGTGAGTCCAATATAATCATATGTAAATTATGAGTTTGTAGCCGCCTGTGGCCACAAGTCAACTGGGTTCACCTGAAAGGGGGGCTGGGAATGAAAGGGACTGGAGGGCAAGAAGAGATGAAGCCAAGACAAAATTCTCTGATCAAGGCTCAAAGCTTTAATGTTCAGCTCTCAATTTAAAGGGGAAGACCCAACCCACAACCCCTCCTGGTTTCAGATGGGTGGGACAATCTCACGGCCAGAGATGTCTCAAGGCAAGCCCAGGGGCAGTTCTGCTTCTGTGTTCTGGGCAGCCAAGGTGGGTAACTCCACCTAGATCCTATCACTTGGTCTTGTTGTGGTAAACAAGGTCTCTCAGGCCTGCCCATGGTGGGGGGAAGGGCACAGTTCCCCCATTTTGGTTAACTTAAAAAGAAAAGTTAGAGAGAGGTGAAGCAGGAATAGGGTCGTTGTGATATCTGGCTACTTCCTGCTGACATTGGGGGCGACGTGTCTCTAGGAGGAACCTAGAAGAATGGGTATGGGGGATGGTTGTCCAGTCTTAGGAGAGTTGGCTGTGTCCTGATGTCCAGGGTTTATGGAGCCCATCTGAGGATAGGTCTTTAATTCTAACACTTGGGAAGCAGGTAGAGATCTGTGAGTTTGAGGTCAGCCTGGTCTCTACAATAAGTTTCAAAGACAATCATAGCTTTACAATGAGACTGTCTCAGAAAACTGGAAATGCATAGAAGGAGGAGGAAGGGGAAGGGGAAGGAGAAAGAGAGAGAGGGTGGTGAGAGAGGAGGAGAAGGAGAAGAAGAGAAGGAGAAGGAGAAGGAGAAGGAGAAGGAGAAGGAGAAGGAGAAGGAGAAGGAGAAGGAGAAGGAGAATGAGAATGTAGGGCACTGAGCTGAGAGACAACCAGGTGTCTGGTTGAACGAGCTTCAAACCCTGGAGACCCTTTGAGGGAAGGTAGGCCGTTTAGCTTTGTTCCTGGGCCCCTGGCACTCTCAGCTTCGCCCTTTACTGCTTCACAGCCCCTCCCTTAGAGAGGTTGAGAGGTCTACGACCATCGGGTCACGTAGGAATGGTGCCCCAGGCTCTCCTCACATGCATATGAGGCATCCCCAAAATCTCAGACTAAGCCAATGAGGTTACCTGCTGCTAAAACCTTCACCCACCCCAAACTGTATATATTGAGCTTAATTGAGAAGTAAAGACACGCAAGAACCATCCAGGTGTCCGAGAACTTCCTTTCATCGTTGACCCGCCGCAGCCCTTCTCCGCTACCTGGCCAGCGCTTCCGGCTTAAGAGCTGTAACCCTTTAGAGCCCTCTGGGCTCCCGGCTACCTAGCCTACCTTGCTAACACTTCCCGGCTTAAGAGCTGTAACACTTCAGAGCCTGCTAGGCTCTTCTGCTACCTAGCCACATTCCCCGGCTAAACAAAGAGCTGTACTGCTTGACAACCCGCTGGCTCTCCCTGGAGCCTGCCTGGAACGCCCGGCTGCCTTTCTGTCAGCTAGTCTGGCTCCTTATCTGCCTGGCCTGAGCCTGGACCAGTTCAGCATGGAATAGCAGGGGCAACACCTGGAGAAGATTAGCCAGCAATGACGGACTCCAGAAGCAGCGGCAGGGGCAGGCAATTCCCCCCTCCCCACTCACGCCCTGCCACCAGCCGGGAGACTGCTGCGGGACATCTGCAGGACCAGGTCCCCACAGGAGAAGGAGAAGGAGAAGGAGAAGGAGAAGGAGAAGGAGAAGGAGAAGGAGAAGGAGAAGGAGAAGGAGAAGGAAGGAGAAGGAGAAGGAGAAGGAGAAGGAGAAGGAGAAGAAAGGGAAGGAGAAGAAGAGACCCTAATAGAACATTGTGAGACAAGAAATGCCCTAGGATGAGGTTCGGCTTGTTTTCCATTGACAATCCAGAGCTGGAAATGAAGAACAAACTACTCTTACTACCGTTAAGAGTAGTTTGTTGAGTTTGGAAAGATGGGTCAGTGGTTAAGAGCACTGACTATTCTTCCAGAGGTCCTGAGTTCAATTCCCAGCAACCACATAGTGGCTCAAAACCATTGGTAATGACATTTGATGTTTGCATTCTTACCAGGAATGGATGAGTACCACCTCTTCTTCCTCATCTTTGTCAGCGTAAGCAGTTATGTATCATATTAGCCATTTTGAAGGGTATTAGATGAAATTTAAATACATATAAAACACTAAGTTTGAACAATTGCTCTAGATTGGTAGGGTATGATTACAATAGCTCTGTGCCTTTTTAAAGAGATGTCTCTTGTCTATTCAACTGAGAAAGTCATCAATGAATTATTCCTCATGGGCTACAGTACCCTGGTTAGATAATAAAAGCCATCATTTTTTCACAGAGTTTTCAAGAACTTTCTAGAACATTTACCAGTGTATTACCTTAGCTAATTAATGAACACTTAGTTTCACATGTATTCTCCAATTGCATCTTATGAAGGGCATATGCCACTCTATACCTTTGGGTTTTTTGTTTGTTTGTTTTTTAATCCCATGCTTATGGATCAGTGAGATTAACATAGGAAAAGGGGTCATCTTATCAAAATCAATCTACAAATTCAAAGAAATCCCCAATGAAATTCTAGCAATAGTTCTCTAAAGACCTTGGAAGGGCAATACTAAACGTTAAACCTAGGATAGTTTAAGCAATCCTGTATAATAAAAGAACTTGTGGAAGTATCACCATCCCTGATCTCAAATTGTACTACAGAGGCGTAAAAATAAAAACAGCATGGTAATGGCATTAAAAACAAACACATTGATCAATGGAATCAAATTGAAGACTCATGTACAAATGCACAACCCTACAGATACCTGTGTTTTGATAAAGGAGCCAGAAAACAATGGGGAAAAAGAAAGCATCTTCCACAAATACTGCTTGTCAAACTGGATATTGCATGTAGAAGAAAAAAGATCAGTATTGATCATCCTACACAAAGCTCAAGTCTAAGTAGATCAAAGACCACAACACAAAAGCAAATACACTGAACCTTATGTAAGACAAAGTGGGGAATTGTAGTGAGAATTTTGGTTTCTTGCAAAAAAAAAAAAAAAAACAAAAAAACAAAAAACTCAGTTATATTACATTAATATGTTTTTGCTTTAATTACAGGTGTGGAATATGGGGCTGCTTCAGATTGTCCTCAGCCATTAACTATGATTATCTCATGCTCTAGGAGAGGCATGATTTTTGCCTGCTACAGATAGTTCATGTTTGGAGTTCTGGAGATTCTTGAGTAGGTACAAATGAGAGAGACATGAGATAGTTTGGAGGCTGCTGACCCACCTGCTACTGCTGTTGCTGCCTCTGCTGCTTCTGTTTCCTGCTGGATTGCTGGTTTGTTGTTTTGCTGGTTAGAGATATCCTAACTACAGAGATTGTACTTGGTCCAAGAAACACATCTCTAGGCAGCAGAAAGTAGTCTAAAGTGGTCTACACCACCTTTCCCCCCTCTAACTGTCTTTCTATCCTACCTAGTGTTGGGGGGTTGGAAGGGATTGGAGAGAAAAAAGTGTTGGAAAGGTGGTAGGTATAAGAATCGAATAAAGTAGCCCTCTTTCCCAAATATACCTGCAGAGCCTTGAATACGTTGGTACAGAAGACTATTTCCAGAAGTTAACACCAATAGAATAGGCACTAAAATCAGCAGTTAATAAATGGAAGCTTTTTGCTTTAAAAAGATAATTATTCTTTATGAAATTAAAAGGTAAGAAAGAATATCTTTTGAGCGTTTGAGATGGCTTCACAAACATGATGACCAGTTCAGATCCCCAGCGCCTGTATAAACTGAGAAAACTATGGAGGCTTGAGTCTGTATCCCCAGAGATGGAAAGAACCGTAGGGTTTTCTGTAAGGTGGAATACCAGTTTAACGAAGAGACTCTGACATAAAGCAAGGGAGTCAGTAGTAGAGGAATATTTCCAAAGTTCATCTCTGACCTCCAAAGGGTCTTCTTCAGGTAATAGAACACATACCCACACTCACCCCCCCCCCCCACACACACACTCAGAGAGAGAGAGAGAGAGAGAGAGAGAGAGAGAGAGAGAGTGAAGAGAGAGAGAGAGAGAGAGAGAGAGAGGCCCTCCTCACAAACAATAAAAAAAAAACATGATAACCTACATTTTAAGTTTGCATGTACTTAGGACTTATCTGTTCTAGCCTTTTTAGGTTGTTACTTTCTACACAGCATAGTACATTTCCCCTTTAGAAAATAAGCCTCACAGTTTCTTAGTGGAATAATCTTAAAATATCCCATTGCTTTTCTTTAAGGTTAATAATCTATAAGTTTGGCATATTCTCATTAAAGAAACTCTAGCCAGCCCAAGCTTGGCAAGCAGGCCTTGGTCTTCTCTCCCGTTTCCTCTGCCTTGCTAAAAAAAAAATTAGATAACATTCCTGAGTCTATCCCCAAAGCTCCTTTCCCTTATTTAGCTCACCTTATTAATATGCCCAATTAAAATTACACACCTCATCCTAACACAAGATTTTACCTATATAAACCACCATTTGCCTAGGGGTCATGTCTGTCTCTTCTATCCAGGGGCAATCCTTTGCCCTCTTCCTGGGAAAATACACTTTGCCCCTTACCTCGTCTATTTTCTTCCCCTCCATTATTCCTTTCTCCTTCTCCCTCTTTCTTTACCTCCTGTGTTTGTTCTCTATCTCTGTCCATTAATGCTCTGGGATAAATAAATCTCTTTTGTGCTGAGAACTTGGGTCTTGGGATGTCTTGAGCTGATTTGGAGACCCCCTACATGATCTAAAAATAAAAGCTGTATCTTGCCTCCTTCACAGGTTTTCTGGCTGAGTGGTTTCATTGTTGTTTGTTCTGAAATAGATGAAAAATTTGTCAATTTCTCTTAATATCCCGATTTCTCCATCCCCTAAGATGGCCATATTCTCAGGGAACATTCTCAGGGATGGTCAGTGAGAGTATTGACTAGACCCAAAGGCTAAAGTCTCTGAAAATCTGGATTCTCTATACTACCCTTAGCAGCTGAGAGAATTCCCAGTGGAAAACAGATACTAGGCTTCTTTCCAGATCCTGAAGAGTGAATGCATATTTCTTAACTGGGCTAGGAAATTCATCTTTTTATAAACCAGCCCTACCCCAAAAGAAAAAAACAAACGGTGAACCCAGCATGGTCTTTAATTAATGGCTAAGCCTTTTCAGGTAATTTTAAATGCTTTTCTAACAGTCAAACAGAAAATCATGGCTGAAGTCATCAGAGATACATGACCTGTTCATGGCAGCCATATTATAATAGCCAGAAGCTGGAAATAAGCCAGATGTCCCTCAATAGAGGAATGGATACAGAAAGTGTGGTACATTTTCACAATGGAATACTACTCAGTTATTAAAA
Organism: Arvicanthis niloticus; assembly: GCF_011762505.2. Taxonomy (NCBI): domain Eukaryota; kingdom Metazoa; phylum Chordata; class Mammalia; order Rodentia; family Muridae; genus Arvicanthis; species Arvicanthis niloticus. The sequence continues at coordinate 14,871,271 of NC_047666.1, forward strand.
GCAATGAGTTCATGAAATTCTTAGGCAAATGGATGGAAGTTGAAAATATCATCCTGAGTGAGGTAACTCAGTCAACAAACGAATGCACACAGTATGCACTCACTGATAAGTGGATATTAGCCCAAAAGTTTGGAATAGCCAAGATTCAGTTCACAGACCATATGAAGCCCAAGAAGAAGCAAGATCAAAGTATGAATGCTTCAGTGCTTCTTAGAAGGGGGGACAAAATACTCACAGGAGCCTGGCGGTGGTAGCACATGCCTTTAATCCCAGCACTTGGGAGGCAGAGGCAGGCGGGATTTCTGAGTTCAAGGCCAGCCTGGTCTACAGAGTGAGTTCCAGGACAGCCAGGGCTACACAGAGAAACCCTGTCTCAACAAAACAAAAAAACAAAAACAAAAACAAAATACTCACAGGAGGAAATATGAAGACAAAGTGTGGAGCAGAGACTAAAGGAAAGGCCATCCAGAGACTGCCCCACCTGGGAATCCATCCCATATACAGTCACCAAACCCGGATACTATTGTGGATGCAGGGAATTGCTTGCTGAAGGGAGCTGTATATGGCTGTCTCCTGAGGGGCTCTGCCAGAGCATCCCAGGGGATTTATTTGTACATTCGAATTTGGGGTGTTTCCTTAAGGCTACAGACTACCTGGTAAGGACTTGTCAAATAGTCTCCCAAAACAACCCACTATATCATGCTGACCTACATGTGGCCCATTTTTAAAGCATTAAATAATATTTTCCATTGCTTTATAGTCTTGGAGTTGTTAATCCCTAGGCCAAAATGCCTTAATGAGACCTTTCATAGGTGAGTGTGCCGTATATATGAGATGGTTCTGGAAATGATGATATGACAGAGGATTATAAACAAAGGCATTATTCATCTATGTCTGACAGCTTAAGAATTTAACAGCTTAAGAAACTTTCAGTTATCTCATGAACCCTGATTAAGGATGCTACATTATCTAGCTCACAATTTATTATAAAAAAATAACTGGTTTTCACAAGATAACTAACACGTGATACATTAATTCTTTGGTGGATAAACTGTGAGTCATAGGATTCTCTGGGTATAATAAGGAGTCTATTCGTCGTTTACAGATAAGACTGTCTTGATTTGTCTTCATATGTTTTGGCAGAAATGAAGTGAAGTAGGGGATTCATATAACCATAGATTAGTAGATAGTTATGACTAAAGTGAGATATGTTCCATACTTTCAGTCCATCTGGTGCTTCTTTGATGGTGGTTCTGAGGACTTTAATGAGTAGAGACCTGACTGATATGAAGGTTATTAATATAACTCTTTAATGGTACAGTACAATGCTGGGTTTGATTTAATATTTTTTTTTGTTTGCTTCCTAATCTACAGTGGTCTCATGCACACTCTCAAGTTACTACAGATCTACTAAGCTGTACTTCCTTTGCAAGGATAAGTTGCATATCTTAGAGTCATGAGCCAAAATACATGTCTATTTCTATTAGTTTGATCTTTTGGTAATTTGGTTTCAAGAACAAAAAAATTTTTCTCTTCTTCTTGTTAGGCCTCCTTTACCCTCATTTTCTCTACAAAGTACTTGAGTCCAGTTATGTGGAAAATTAGAGCTTTGATACCAACTCTCTGGGTAGCAATTTAGTCTGCAGTATTTATGAAGCTACTAACAAAAATCAGAATAATCAAACTAGTGTGGTAACATGTTGAAAAGCCAAGTCAAAACTTTCATTTTTCGATAAAAAAATTATCAAGTTAGTTGATAAAATTAGCCTTATCTCACCCCTAGCATTAGAAATAAAACATTATGGCTTTAGACATGGATATATTATACACATTATTGTTACTAAAATTTCATCATTCTCTAGTTCAATCATTTTTCTTTTAGTTAATGAATCAATTGGAAAATATGTTTTGAACATTGTGGGTTTTTATTGTTTCTTTTAAGTTGTTTTCTTTTATTTTTGAAATTACAATATAATAATATCATTTTCTACTTCCTTTTCTTCCTCCAAAACCTCCTGTATCTGCCTCTTACTCTTTTTAAAGTTTATGCCTTCTTTATTAAATTTTCCTTTAAAATTTATGGCATCTTTGTTATTGCATATATATATATATATATATATATATATATATATATATATATATATATTCCTATATACAGTCTACTCAGTCGGTACAATGTTTATGTATGTGATCAAGGCTGACCATTGGGTTTTGAATAAACAGTTGGGTATTCTTCCTTGGGAAAGACTATTTTTACTTTTTCCAGCATTCCTTAGTAGCCTACAGTTCTTTGTGTAAGGTTAAAATCTTGTGCACTTTCTCCTATCCTCTTGAGTATGTGTATTGGTGTCATCTTTGTTCAGATGGATAACAACCATATGTGAAATTTTATGCATGTAAATACATACATTTTGTGAGATTTAATGTGTAGCTTCTGATATTGCTAGGAGATACAATTTTACAGCAATGTTCCTGGTCCTCTGGCTCTTACAATTTTTATGTCCATTCCAAAAATATTCCCTGAGCCTTAGGTAGGAGTTGTATCCATTGGGACTTGACGGTACAACTCTGCATATTTATTGATCATAGGTTTTAGCAGTAATCTCCCTCTGGGGCAAAGAGAAGTTTCTTTCATGAGGGACAAGAGATATACTTATCTGTGGGTGTAAGGAAACATTTTTATTTTATTGTTAAAGATTATTCTGAGAACTTTCTTGATCCTCCTTCAATAACCATGACTTCACTAGTACTAAATAGTTAACTAGGTTTCCATGTAGTAGGCATGATTTTCCTCTTGTTGAATGGGTCTTACATCCAATTAGAGAACTGTTGGTTACCAACATCATATGAGTACTGCTTTTTTTTTTAAGTCACAGCAACCTTCATAAATTAAAAAGAAAGCATTGTTGATTTACTATTTATTCCTTAAAATATCTTTTAGAAGTAAACAATAAGACAATAAGACATAATGCACCAAATTGTTCCTCTGTAATTATGGCTTTGTTTTCAGAGGAGTTACACCTGTGTAAGAATTCAATATAAGGCATTATAGTTTTAATTTTCCAAGTAAGATGTTTTGTTCACTTGTGGAGGAATTAGAAAAATTCTCATATGCTGTTTTAAACTTCTTAAAAGTATTATTTGTCTAGTTTCTTGAGACCAGAATGATCATAGAAAATAAAGCTCAAAGGGCTTGTTAAATACCTATCTTACTTCTTGATTTTTTTTTTATGAATTTGTTATATGAGAAGGTCTTCTATTGCTGTGAAGAGACACCATGATCTGGCAATTCTTATAAAGAAAAACTTTTAATTGGGGCTGGATTACAATTTCAGGGGTTTAGTTCATTACTGTCATGCCAGAAAGCATGGTAGCATGTTGGCAGACATGACACTGGAGAGGTAGCTAAAAGTTCTCTATCTATACTGTAGGCAACAAGGAAAGATAGAGAGAGAGACAGAGAGAGGCAGAGACAGACACACACACACACACATACACACACACACACAGAGAGAGAGAGAGAGAGAGAGAGAGAGAGAGAGAGAGAGAGAGAGAGCCCCTGGGCCTGGATTGAACATTGGAAAACCAAAGGCTCACCCCAGTGGAACACATCTTTCAACAGAAGCCATTCAAATATGAGCCTATAGGGGCTATTTTTATTCAAGCCACCCTAGAGACTGTCCAATGTAAAATTCTCAGACTTAAATGAAAGATACAGGTACTAAGCCAAGGGCCACAGTCCATATATGTTTAAAGTTTTTATTGCACAGGACTGTACAGTAAAGGAAATGAAAGTGATATGACTACAACGTCATGCACTCCACAGTGTTGCAGGAGGAAGTCTCAGCTTACACTCAACTGAAGCAGGGCAAGATTAAAATTCTCCACCGAGACTAGAATACCCATAAACCCCAGAAATGATACATGTTCACTAAATTCCCAACTCCTTTGTAGTAGATTTTTCAAGTTCTTTACAAATAATTTATAAGTTTACCAGCTTCTAGAATGTTTTGTTACAGAGACATCCATGAAAAGGACTATGGTATACTTCTCCATTCACTCACTTGGTACTCAACAATTTTAGCCAAAAACAATTCACCTTTGTTTTAAGTTGATTAATAACTATTAATAATTAGAGAATATATTTGATAACATTTGATAAAGATGAATATTGTAAGTGCATTAAATATATGAATTTTCTGGAGTATATAAAATTTGCAGCTGACAAAGTAGTAAGGCATTTGACACAATTGAGTGCAACATAAAATGTAAAACATGCCTCCACGCAGGAAAAAAAAAAAAACACTCTTACTTAAAATTAATAGAAATCTCATCTTTCAAAGGAGAACGTAATTAACATATTTCATATGTTATAAATGTTGTATGTATTGATAGATTCATTTGTAAGTGGATTTGTCTGTGAGAGGATATGAACAAATATGTAAACTCTATGCTTTCTGGTGCATGTGTAAACAGGCCAAAAGAAGTCATAGCGTGCCTTCTGAGTTGGGTGTCCTCTCCTATATGCCCATTCAGCAAGCATCAGCTAGCTTCTTATTTCATGCATGCAGTTGGGGCTAAAGATACTCATGTGGATGTCTTTTTTGTTAGGTGCATGCTGGGATGCCAACTTCAGCCCTTGTGATTAAGGAGCAAGTGTTGCTGACCAATGAGCTATTTCTTCATTCCATGTTACAACCATTAAAAACTGCAAATAAATAGAAATTGAAAAGGCAAGACAAGTAAATAATTAGTTCTTCTCAGTTCTTGGAAAAACTGTTGGCTTGCTAGTCCCATTGTGGAATTTGTTTATCAATTGCTCGTCATGAGGCTTCAGCAGTATTTAAAAACTCAACTGTAAAATCTGTAATAACCAGATGTTTGAAGCAGCCCAAAGCTCCTTCGCCAGTATTTCTCATACCTGCTTACCCTGCTACACTGTTCCTTCCATCAAGCACTTCACAAGCATTTGTCTCCCCCTGTCTCCTTTTCTTCCTCCACCATGATCACCCTTGTTCTCTTGTGTCTTTCTCACATGAGCAATTTTCACCTTCTCCCTTTGGGAACTGTGAGTAGTGAACAGTATTATTAATGCCAGTTCTCTGCTGGGTTGGGTTTCACTATGGCTGAGTAAGATAAAATCTATACTAAGCACATGGAAAACTACCACTTGATAGTGTAGCTTATTTGGAGAAAAAAAAAGCTTATTCTTTAATACGTACATCATTAGCTGGCTATTCTTAAGAACTTGTAATTTGCCATTGACAGAAATGTAAAGAACTGCTCTTCCATTTGCTTGGACCATCATCTGGATTTTATGTTTGCTATAAGGCAGACTTTGAGATTACACTAATTATAACTTTCATTTCCTTATCTACACAGTGTTGTAAATATGTTTCCCAGATATTTGTTGTCCAACGAGCCATCCATTAATTCCAGTGTAGCACCCACTTATTCTACCATTTTCCCACTTCCCTACTGTGACAATGACATCGAAGGTCTATTAGGTTTTAGTTCAAGAGACCTGATGTTTCTGTATATAACATTAGAGTCCAAAGACAAAAGCACTCACTTTCACAGACATTGAGCAAATTTTGGTTTTGTAAAATGCATTGAGGTTCAGAAGTCAAAGAGCAATGTTAACCCTTAAATCTTATGGAGGAATTTACAAAATCCAAGAATTGGTAACTTATTCCAATCTCTTTAGCTAATAAATAGAAAGAACTTTTAGTATTGAAAAAAATAATGTTTAAAAACCATTCCTCTCCTCTTTACTCAAAAATCTTGTTTTTAGATTCAAGTTATCAAAATAAAATGAAGGTTCAGAACAAAAGAGGAGTTATGAGGACCTAAATTAGAACACAAAACACTTGTATAAATATCCCACCATGATGGTACACAATCCAGATTCTAACCCTGGGAAGGTAGAGACTTATGGGGCAGCCAGCTTAGTCTAACTTGCAAGTTCTAGAAAGGTACAAACTTGTCTCAAAAAATGGGAAAAAAAAGTGGAGTGACATTGTCTTCTTGCCTCCACACACATGAACATATACATTTTAAAATATAAATCAAATGAAGATAAAAAATACACCTTTAGAATAATGTCCAAAAAGATACGCATATTAACAAAGGATTGTTTTTTTAAGTTTGCAGTATTTAAAATAACATAGCAATGACTTTTTCTTTTTCACTCTAAAGAACATTGCTGGTGAAAATTTCAAAGATCTGATGTCTTGATAAGACAGGTAATAATACCTGGTATCATTCTACCCTAGTCTTAACTGTGCCATTTGGCTTAGAGGAAATAGTGTTTAAAAAGACCTCATAGAAACTGATATACAAGACTATCCATAGAAAAAACAGGGCAAGCAATTGACAGAAAATGGGAACTACAATCTAAAATGTGAACTATGCATAACGTTCAACTACCATAGGTTTGTAAAGCAAATGCAGTCTATAGTAAATTTCACTGTGTGCTATGGAAGAATGAATAAGAAACACTGACAAAGGTAACGGTTCATACTAGCCAGATGCACAAGATAGGTCCTAGTATTCAGATTCACTGTGCATTCCCCTTCTATTTTCAATGACACTTCTATGAAACCTTTAAAGTAGCCTTTTAACTGAAAACAAAATTAGCATATCCTGAAAACAAGGGCTTCTATTTACTGAGGTAGGATTAGATTTTTATGCATGATCTTCTTACTTTAAATCGAGTTTACAATTATGAATAATCACACCTACAGGCAAACAAATGTCAGTAGATTTTTCAGTGCCTGAGGTAACTCAGGAAATAATACAAAAGCTTTACTGCATGCCTAGTAGCAACCAGGGTCTCCTTTTTAATCAGAAACTATGATTATCTTGTACACAATACACATGTAACTTTCCAAACGTCACCCATTTTATAAAATAAAAAGCTGCCGATTTCAGCATTCCCCTGTTATTGACAGCAGCACATCTGAGAGCCAGGTATGGTGCATTTTTAATATAGGTGTTTATATTTATCTGTCTTTGATACAGAAATAATCGCTTGAGGAAATCATTCATTTGATTTACTAATATTACAAAAAGCCACATGGTCTTCTCTCCACATTTTTATTTTCCCATTTAAAAATTATATTGCTTTTGGAGACTGTTTGTTTCCTGTATTTTGTAAGGTATAAGTTGTGATGTGTCTTTTCTCACTTTTACTTTAAAATGAGCAATGGAGAAATTATCTTTAGAACAACCTTTAGAGCCAGGGTGTAACTCTTTTTGCTTTCTCTGTCATAGTGTTGACACCAGGGCCTTCTCTGCCTATCACATTCCCTAGTGTGAACGGAAGTATGGTGTGGAAGCAGTACTCCTAGGCAGCAGAATGTAGAATCTTTCTTTACAGTGGTAATCAGCCTGAGTCCTTCTGAAATGCTTGTATACTGTGTCATGACTTGAACATATGACTTGAACATGTGACTTGAAGAGTCAGTGTCTTGTAACAAAGTAGGTTTGAAACAAAAATGTCCCAATGTTTAGGGAAGGACACGTGTGGGACAATAATGGCCCAGGGTTATGGAAAAAGGGTTGGATAGCAATACCTCACATATGAGGACAACAGTAGTTGACTGTCACCTCTCCCAACCTGGCATCATAATGCTGGCTTTTCTCACTATTAACCATAAAAGAATTTTTTTACCTTACCAGTTAGCAGGTTTAACTCTTTGTTTTACCTTATAAGGTCCCCTCAATTCCTCACTCTACATTCCCTGAGTATGTAAATGAACCCTTTTCAATATCCTTGACCTGGCCAATTGTAAAAAGCCACACAAACCCTGCCCCAGAGACCCTGGCTACCTCCCCATAGGCATAAATTCTCCTTTACTGCTATAAACGTAACCAGTTTCCCAAAGCTAGTCCCCAGTATGTTATTTGCTTCTTCAGTTATTGCTGACCAAGATCCAGCACTGCACTCATCCCTGCTGGGTTAAGCTTCCTCCCCACAGCCAAGGACAATGTACAAAGGGCCTGGTTATCCCAAGGCAAACATGAACACAGGGCAGCAGAGATATACAAATGTGCTAATAAGACAACCTTCATTCAAGCAATAGCTGGTTTTATGTATTATATTACAATTCCTATTTGGTATATTTTGTTATGTACTTATTCAACAATCGTATAGTGAAATTCTCTTTTATATATCATTATTGTAAACAAATAGTAAGTAAATCATTCAAGGCATATAGATTGTAATTAGGATGAAGGAATGTATAAAAATTCTTGCCAGAAGAGAATAGGAAGAAAACTTATGTCTTACTAAAATATGGGGGGGGGGTTTCATTCTTATAAGACTTAAGGGCATAACAATCACACTGAAAATGAGAGAAGAATTTGAAGGACCAAAAGGATATGAACCATAAAGTTTCACAGCTATTATTAAAGAGAAACTGTGGTTAATATTAACAAACTGTCTCAGGAATTTCAAATCAGTTTCTCATACACCAGACATCATTTGTAGGAAAGAAGCATAAATAACACTTGGTGAATAGTGAAGCTTAGAGTTCCTGTCAGGAAGGACCTCATATTTAAGAATTCTCATTACGTATAGTCTCTTATATATATGCTTTTACTTTATTAGCAAAGAATGCACAGGATTCAGATAAGGTTATTACATCTTCAATCAAGTATCCTTGAGAAAATGATTCTATGTATGTTGTTTCAGTGGGAAGTAGTAAACATGGAGACTTGTTTCAATTTCTGATAATCAGAACTCTAAAGATATCAATTTCTTTTTATAATAAGAAAAAGAGGAAGTGCATCAAATGTTAATGACAGTGATCTACCAGAAATTTCCAAAGAATTAATGCTACCCAGGAACACTCTCACCCAAATTAGCAATAACAACAGGAACATGGAGTTACAACTTAACATACCTCTAGTTATGATTTTCAGATGCAACATGGATGGTACATGTTTAGTAGAAAATTACACACAAATTTTAAGTTGTGATCTTTTCTCAGGTTGGGATTGCAAGGTGTGATGTTCTCTTGCAAAGCAACAGCATCAAGCCTCATCTCCCACTCACACAAACAATATCCAAGACAAACAGCCTGTGCCCTTTATACGTTGCAGGGAAACTGTGATGTTAGATAAGTCACATATGTTACCTGCTATTTTAACTTCTTGTAATTGTCATCTTATGAGTTTATGGGATGTGATTTCATCCTCTGTAAAGAAGCATCCATACAAAGAATCACAATGAACATTTCTCTAACTTGAGAAAAAACTGTAACTCTTGAATGAAAAGGAATGTTCAAGTTGACATGTTGATCCAATACTCATAGTAGACTGATAGTCTACAGGGAGCTGCAGCCTTAAAATCCACATGTTTCTGGGATTTATATCCAAAATCCTATCCATCGAGGAGATATATGTCAGTTAATTTTGGGTTCTTTTGAAAAATTAAAACAAAACAAAAGAAAACAAAAATCTGACACTGGACAATATAGAAAGAAAAAATTTTACCTGGCTTATGATTTTGGTAACTGGAATGTACAGACCATCATAGAACCCTTATTAGATGAAAGACCCTAGTGATGAAGGAATTAAATAATATGGGTTAGGGCTAGAGTTAAGATTAAGACTATAGTTAGAGGGTTAAGGTTAGAGGCTTAAGTTTATGGTTAGAGTTTTAGTTGGGTTAGGATTAGAGGGTGAGGATTAGACTTAGAGTTCAATTCAAGTTCTTCTTTCTATTACTCTTTAACATAACTACAAACTCCTTCCAAAGACTGAAATACAGTGACAGATCCACTACTAGAAGTAAAGACTTTCGTCTTCTAAGATATACAATGCTTATTTATGCATATCTTACCTCCACACCGCAGCTATAATCACAATAATTGTTAAAAGAGCTATAAGAGACATAGTGTTTCACAAGACAAAATATCAATTTGAAGAAAACAGAGTAAGTTAATATAAAATCAGTGGTCTCTCTCTCTCTTTGTGTGTGTGTGTGTGTGTGTGTGTGTGTGTGTGTGTGTACTTGTTGTCTGTGTGTCTGTGTATGTTTCATTGATTTATATGATGAAATGAGGAGAGAAGTTGACTATAAGAGGCCATTTAAGGACTTAATATAATTTAAATAGGAACAACACCAGTGTCATTGAATCAGCCAATAAACTGGTAATAGAATAGAAGAAACATTTGAAATAATGGTAACCATTTTTCAAAATGTACAACATGGATATGTTCAAAGAACAACTAGTAAAATAGCATAAGAGATGAACAAAGCATGTACTTTGAGATGGGGAGGTGTAGGCTTAGATTTTCTTTCAAATCTACTTTATGGTTCTCAAGTGCTTCAACCTCCCTTTTAACCCACTGACCAGAAGTAGAAGTAAAAGATGGTTTTATATGAAACATGTTGTGTGAACCTGTTTAGAAATAGTTTTTTTTTTTGAGGGGGTTGTGTAATTCTACTCTTTTTTCAGGATATCAGCAGTTCAGTTTGATAGCAAACAACAAATATGAATCAGAAGAGGGGGCATAGTAAGGCTCCACCAAATTGGAACAAGTTAGGAGAAACAGCCTGAATCAACTGAAATACCATATCTTTGGTATATTTCTCTTTAGGAAGTGAGGGTCAACAAAGACCAGTGAAGTATTCCATGGGCTTGTGGGGGTTCCATTTATATTCTTTCTAATTATCATGTGTCCTCTTAAGTGTCTCTTTTGAGAAAAGTATTACATGCTCTCTCACAAGACAGCTTCAAGAAAAATATCACATGTTACAACTGAGTTGTTAAAGAAACCAGAAATTTCCACTTCAGGGAGGTGCCTCAGTCAGTAAAGTTCTTGCTATGTGAACACAAGAATCTAAAGAACCCAAGTCCTATATACAATGCCCGTGTTTTAAAAAAAAAAAAAAAAAGACTTTTTTTCACTTTGACTTCTGTTCTCTATGTACACATTGTAACATATGAACACACTTGTGCACACCCAGAAACATGTGTAGACAGAAACACATACAATGCATATGTGAATGAAGCCAGTGTAGAAAGACTATATTTTGCAACATATATTGGTTTTGAGGAAAGAAAATTTGGAAAAATGAACCTGATAAATTTTAGTGCAACAGAAATGATTCTGTGTATACTATAAAACAACATTAAAACAAGGGTAATTTTTAGCAGCAAGAATGAGCCTTAGCATTTACACATTTTAAAAATAATGGATGACTTATGCCAGGATGCATATCGTGAAAAAATATAACATTATTTTAAATGTATGAATCATTACACTGGAGAAGGTAGTGAGAAATTTCATTGAGTTAATTACATTAGAAACCAGTGAATGTTGCAAAAGTAAATGTGAAAAGAATTGCAGATAAATACTCTAGTCTATGTTGTGGTATTTTTTGGAGTGATTTTACAATTAATGAATAGTAGTATTGATGGGTATCACTACTCACCATTTAAGTCAGCAAATGGCAGATGGTAAGAGGCAGGTTATTTTCAAATGGAGTGGGAGATTGTAAAGTAGCAAGCAGAGGAGTTTAGAAAAAATTGTATGTTCATAGATGCCAGATAGACCGATCAACATTCACTTAGAGTTAGGAATACTGATGCTTGTGTGTAGATGTGTTTAAAGATATGAGTATCATACAAGTTAACATGAGCATGCATTCTGTTATCACTAGTTTAGAAGGTCTAGGATCGACTCATCAGAAACAATGAGCACACTTAGCAGCTACATTGCAATTCCTCAATATTTTCCAAAAAGAAAAATATATTTTCTTGGAGAAATGTCTAATTTATGCACAGAAAACAAAAGAAGTGAATTGTAAATATTTTTTAATATGAGAGCATATATAATTTAGTCAAATATGTACCATGTAGGAAACAGGAGTGTACATGAGAGTCCTGAATAGTAGAAACTGGAGTATATTGATCAACAAAATAATTGATGTTTGTTCCTTTGTAATACAAAAACAGCAAAAAAGTATATATATAACATTTCACACTGTTATAAATGTGTGACTGAACTAGTCAGTGGTTGAAGAAGAGAAGTACCTACCACAGAAGAGGCCTAAATAATTCACAAAGCTACTTAACTCTTATGGGAACAGGCGGTTATAATTAACAGAATAGTTAATTAACTGCTTAACTATTAATTTTACTGGGATTTGCTTTCACAAAACACAATAAGAAAAAGAGTTGACTCTGTGAAGGTTAAAATGAAATGTGCTATTATAGGCAGGTTATTGAGTTAATATACACAATGTCATGATATATTAATATATTTCAATATGCCATTTTTTCTCTATGATCTTCACCTGCTAGACCATTTTTTTTGACATCTTCTTATTCCATGTTAAAGCATAAGATGCATGCTAATATGGGAACACTCCACAAAGTACCCAGTGAGTGACTAAAATCTATGAAAGACATCGTAATCAAGGAATGTCTGAATCACTGAGCTTCCTAAAGAGACCTGATAATTAACAGCCATTCAGTATTCTAAACTATGTGTTAGGACAGAAAACGACATTAGTTATGCAGAAGGGAAAAGACAATATATATTTGAGTTAATAATACATAGTTTTGTTGACTGGTATATTTATAACATGCTAAGGAAAGGTGTGTATAATAGAAAGTATCCAAACTCATCCTAAAGATAAAGCCTACTAAATTTAAAAGACTATTTGTAGATTAATAACAGCATGGAACCCTCAGTGTCCAAGACAAAATAATTGCTTCAATAAATTTGACATTTTGTTTTATATTCATATGAAAATGAGATCACGTCTGCTTCTTATGTTTACCTTATTGAGCTAGAAAAGCATCATCCTATTTCATTCATATTGTTACAACGAGACAACTTCTTTTCTTATTATAGATGAGTAATTTCATGATTTAAACATATCTTGCAATGGTCACACTGTTTCATATCTCTGTAGCTTGGTCACTGTGAAAAATCTAACAACAAAGATGTAGTGATCTCTAAGATACTGATTTAAATCCCAAATATGGACCAAATGTCGAGTTCCTGGGCTGCATGATAAATCCTGATTTTTCAGAAATATCATTCTGTTATCTCATGTAGCATACGACATGATTATTTTTATTCAAGGCCTTGCTAGCATTTGTTTTCATGTCAATTTTGTTTATTCCTCACCATGTATATAGCCAGTTGTACAAGATGTTGTGTCATTCTGGCATCTTTTGCATTTTTCTGGTGATTAGTTGTACTGATATTTTATATGACTTTTTCCATTTACATATTTTCTTTAGAAAAAAACATACATTCAAGAAAATACGTTGTTTCCTCTTCTTCCAGCTTCCCTCCTCGTGCTCCTCCTGCTCCTCCTGCTCCTCCACCTTCTTCCTTCCTTAACATACATATTAAAAGATATGCCATGTAAGGGGGAAATATGTCACTGATATTTCCATAATCTCATTGACTGATTCCAATCCACAGATATTATATACAGAAAGTGCTGCACCAAATTTCCATACTTAGATTCAGAAACCTTCCCTCACCCTTCTCCTAGAACTGCATTTTTGATGGTGCCATTTTATTTTTATTTTGGTTTTGGTTTTTTTGAGACAGGGTTTCTCTGTGTAGTTCTGGCTGTCCTGGAACTCACTCTGTAGACCAGGCTGGACTTGAACTCAGAAATCCACCTGCCTCTGCCTCCCAAGAGCTGGGATTAAAGGCGTGCGCCACCACTGCCCGGCATGGTGACATTTTAAATATAGTCCCATATACCTCTGCTTAATATTCCAAGATATTGGTAATAATATTAGCATTTTTAACCTGTTTATTATTGTTTAATTTCATACTGAACAAATTCAAGAGAAGCAAAATCTATAGTACGTAAAATCAAAGAAAATACATAAGCGCCTAAAATTTAACGTGATGCTTTTCAAATTATTTATGGCTAGGGCTTACAGGAAAGGACCTTAGTTGACTATTCAAGCAAAACTGTAGGAAATGAGCATGCATTGTAACCAACGGGAGGCTGAAAAACAGTAAGAGCAGAGGCTAATCTCTTCAGCCGTGTTATCATTAACAAGAATTTTTAGCAGTGCTGAATTCTATAGTAATCTTGGATGAAGTACGGTTTTCTTTTCAATAGCTTTTTAGAAGAAAACTGAAATTTAGACTCCACATTAAAGTCTTCTTGAACAATGTCAATCTACAAAGGTTAGATTCATTTGCTTTTCTGGACTTATTTACCGATAGTTATTCAGAGATCCTCAAACATGGAGAATCATGGTGAATTTTGTGATTAATTTTTCATTCACACAATTGCATTTACATACAATGTACTAATTACTTACTAGTGTATTGAAACTTAGTCATTTAGTCACCATAAAATAGAAGATAACCTCATTGCTCCACACTTTGAGCAGCTGAAATTGTCTCCAGTCTGAACTGGCCATTATCTCAGCTACTGTAATACTTTATCTTACAGATAATAATGAGTTTAATCTCAGTCTATTTTTTTAAAGCACCACTAACATGTTTTCTTCTTACATTTATCATTTGGTGTACATTAAATAAATAATTTTATGCACTTGGTTCTCGGGAGTTACAACAAAACAGAAACCACATGTTGATATTTTCTATGTGCAAAATTCCTAAAAGTACACTTTATGCTATGAGATTGATTTAAAACAAAATATAAACATAAGTTATGTTTATACTTTTAACATTAGGAAAATCCCTGCCCACAGAGGCATCGGAGGTGTGGCTGCTGTGTCACATATGCATCAGGAGGTGGCAGAGAGGAGAGAGGATGTCTACACTGAGTGTTCTGACCTGTGACCATCTGAACAATCAGTAGCCTAACACTCCTGAACAAATCAAGCTGAGACAAAAACCATGGAGCCTGGGCAGGAAGTTAGCCTGAGATGTTCACCAGTCCAGTACAGCACAGCCCAGGCAGGCTCCCAAGGCAGGGAGATGAAGATAAGAGGAACTCTTCCTGGAACTAAGGGCTGGGCAGGAATGAGCCTGAGACAGAGGACTCCTGCCTTGGGAACACATGGGTGTGTCCAGGGGAGAGGATAGAGTCTAAGATGACCACCATTCTTGCCTCATGGGGCCTTGATAGGCAGCTAGCCTGAGATGACCACCAGTTTGGTACTGCACTGATCTGGGTGGATCAGACCAAGCCAGTGCCATAATGCATGGGCTGAGCATAACACTCCTGAAAACATGCCAGGAACTCAGAGACACTGGGTGCCACTAAACGAACAAGTAAGTAGTGGAGAAATGGAAGAGAAGAAGAAACAAGAATGTGAGGACAATGAAGATACACCGAGGAGACACACACAGTAGTCTGGGCTACTACCCTGGGATATGTTGATGTCTTCAGGCTGTACAAAACTGGTCCCAGCCCTTACCTGGTCATTGTGGAAGAGTTGGAACTGGGATCATGAGAGCAGAAGAGCTGACCCTGCCCCTCACCAGCTTAAGCACTCAGGAAGACAGGCCCTATACTTTGCCTGGGCAGCAAAGTAGAGCTGACCCTGGTAGCAGGGATATGGGTGAGCTGGTCCCAAGTAATAAGCATGGTAGAACTGGTCCTGCTACTCGTCTGCCATATGTGGTGACATGGATGAAGGAAAGATAATCCCACACTTGCCCCTTGCCACCTATAGCAGGCAGAAAAGCTGGCCCTGGAGTCATGAAAGCAGGAGAGCTAATACTGACCCTCACAGTGTTGCAGCACTGGAGAGAACAGGCTCTACACCTCCCCTGAGCACCTTGGTAGTGCTGGCCCTGGATGTAAGGATTGCCAGTGAGCTGACCCTGATGGCGTGGCATAGATGTACCAACCCAAGGGGCATGAAAGCAGGAGAGCTGGCTCTGTCCATTGCTGGCTGGGGTATTGGATGAGCCAGTTGGGCATCACAGAACAGCTTGTCCTGGTGGTGTGGGTCTAGGAGATCTGGAGGGCTGACTAGATCAGATACCTCTCATACCCAGATCCAGGGCTTTGAATTGGCCCATCCCAACATCTACCCCACAAATGAACTGCTAGAGTACATAAAGCAGCTAATCTTGCAGATTCAAAACTACAGGATCCCCATGGCATAGGGCAACAGTCGGATGTCTGAGAGGAGTCCCAGTGTGTTTCCAGCATGGATAATGTAGGAGAAGCCACCACCTCATACCAGCCCAATGACTCATTGCAATGAACATTTGCAAGCAAAGAAGCGTGGACAAAAAGGTATACTGTGGGACACACTGTGACACACTACAGCTTCCACAATAAGACTTTTTCCCCCTCCATTTGGGAGGATATTGCAGGGGTAGAGGGTTAATAGGAGGGGAGTGGGAGATGAGTGGGATTGAGGTGCGCGATGTGAAATTCACAGAGAACAAATAAAAATTAAAAAAGAAAAAAGAAAAACAGGGGGAGGGATTCAAATAAAAGGCTCTTGCAGAAAGGCAATTGGGCTTCTCATAGAAAGTCACTGGAAATGTCTACATCCAAATTTCATTTTTAAAGGTGTTACAGTGGGTAATTTAATGGCACAAATATTGTTTGTTCAGGAAGCTTGAATGCTAAAAGCTACCTGCCATTCACACCATAATAGCAGGCACTAGAAATGAACTGCCTATGTTTGGTAGCTTTTCTGAAATCTGCCGCTTTCCTGAAAATGAATATACTTTTAAAAAAGAAAGTATATTTTTGGTTGTGAGCCTAGCCTTTAATGGCTGAGCCATCTCTCCAGCTCAAACCCAGGCACTATTGCGGATGGCAAGTTAGGCTTGCTGACAGGAGCCTGATATAACTGTCTCCTGAGAGGCTTTTCTCAAACCGGACAATACAGAGGTGAATGCTTGCAGCCAACCATTGGACTGAGCACCAGGACCCCAATGGAGGAATTAGAAAAAGGACTGAAGAAGCTGAAGGGGTTTGCAGCTCCATAGGAAGGACAATAGTATCAACCAACCAACCACCCCCCCTCCCCCAGAGCTCCCAGAGACCAAACCACCAACCAAAGAGTACACATGGAGTGACCTTTGGCTCCAGCATATGTAGCAGAGGATGGCATTAGTGGACATCAGTGGGAGGAGAGGCCCTTGGTCCTGTGAAGGCTGGATGTCCTAGTGTAGAGAATGCCAGGGCGGGGAAGTTGAAATGGGTGGATGTGTTAAGGAACACCCTCATAGAAACAGGGGAGTGGGGGATGGGATAGGGGCTTTCCAGAGAGGAAACCAGGAAATTTGAGATGTAAACAGAGAAAATATCTAATAAAAAAATCACTAAATAATTGAACTATATGAGTAATTTTCTTTACCTAACAGGTCTCTGGAGTGGCTTTGATGAAGAAGTAAAGTGTACGTTGTTTAAAATCTGTGAAATATTTACTTTAAAATTGTGATTGGGCATTCCTTCGATGGTGTGGCAAAATTTTAAAGAAAGTAAGTGATTCTTTAGTCACAAGGGTGTAAGTAGCAATGTCTAATGCTCACTAACATGGGTCAAGACCCATGTGTGACATGCAAGCAGAAGTTCCACCAAAGAAGCTCTTTAACGTTAGCCTTTTACAAATCATTTGTTTTATAAGTAAAATTCTGAAAACTGTCTGGCAGTGTTTTAATAATTTGAGCCTTAGTGACTACAAGAAACTATTTTGCGTATATTTCAAAATGATCTTTAAGTTTTATCTGTTTTTGTTTGAGTGAATACTTTTCTAGCTGCCTGACTATATGTGTGCCACATATATGTACTCACAAAAGTGAGAAGAGGGCCCAGGTTCCCTGGAACTGTAGTTATAGGTGGTTGTGTGCCACCTGCTGTGAGCGCTGCGATTTGAACTCAGGCCCTCTGGCAAACACCAAGTGCTCTTAATTGCCATCTCCCCAGCCTGTGTCAGAAATTTCCTTGCCCAATCTATTTGCAGCGGGAGGCCCATGATTGGTCAGGAAAAAGGGAGGCAGAGCTAAGAGTGGCAGAGAGACAAAGATGCAGAGAGAAGCAGAGAGGGAGAGGAGAGAGCTGAAATGGCAGTGGAGGTAGACCTGCGTGATTCAAGTAAATAGGACGATATGAAATCTAAAGGTTAGGAATATTGGGATAACTTTCTAATCTGTGTGGACATCTTGTGTGTTGAGATTGTATGGATATACGTATAAATCCATTGGTCAACTTTAAGCTTCAATAGTTTTGATTTTACTCGGTGATGGGAGTTGTGGTGGTGATCATGGGGTGGACAATTGTGGCGTGGGGCTAGCGTGGCCCCATCAGAGGGCCTGCCGAGATGAGGGCACCCGTTTTGAGCCAGGCTGCCCATCAGCGGTGCTGGCATTAGTGAGGGAACATGCGGTTGAGCCGGGAGCCAGCTGGACGTGCTCATTTCTAATACCCCCCACTACACCAGCCCTAGATTATTGTTTATTGTATTTTATCATAATTTCACAGTGTACAATCATGTGAAATATTAACAGTTTATACTTCATTTGTTGTTTTAGTTGACATATCAATCTTGTATTATTAAATTTGTGACATATTTTTGGGAGATACATTTCTTTTAATGATTTTTAAATCACCATGTGAGGTTAAATTTAAATATAACTTACTTTTATATTCTGCTTGACAATCCTTAAAACATTTTGACATGTTGCTTTGTAGATATGAATCTATGATTATTAAAGTATATATATATTTCTGTTTATGTTGTCTCACCATCAGACTCATTACTGTGTCTAGTATTTTATTTACTTCTTCAAATAATTAATATATTTTCAAATTTGTTAGTTTTAAAATGAAATCTTGCAGCTAAGGAGATGATAAAGGGGCTGTCAGACAATCATGAGGAGCTGAGTTCAAGCCAGATAGATAAAAATCTGTAGCTCCAGGAGAGGCAGTTGATGGAGAAAGAAAGACGGCTTGGAGGTCACTGGCCCGTCAACTTAGCCATATTGATGAAAGTCAGAATCAATGAGGGACTGACTCAAAATTGAAATGGAGAGCAGTTGAGAAAGAGAAATGTTTTCTGGCTTCCTCATGAATGTGCAGTCACATACATGGACATCTGCATCCAGTTGGCACACGCAGACAGATATTTAGTACATACATACAAATAAAAACAAATTAAATTAAAAAGAAATCTATCTTTAAATGGTAAATCTTAGCCAATCTGCCAGAGCTACATCTATCCTTTTAATTAAACATCATTTTCATTCTATTCACTTTATGTATACTGAGTACAGTTTAACTGAATTGGTGAGGACAAAGAGGAAGTATGAAAATGTCAAGCAGAGAAAGAGGAAAACTCTAGGTTTCAGGGAAGATTAAAAGAAAAACTGGGGAAGTATATGTGTCTCTCTTATAAGCTAATAAAATATAATTTAAAAATTTAAAAATTATATAGCATGCAAAGGAGTTAGTTTTCATGGAGGAGTGCTTCTATTTCCAGAAGTTACAGTTTTTTTCTTTAAATTTAACTTTAATTTTTACTTATTCACTTTACATCACACTCACTGCTCCCTCCCAGTCACTCCTTCCCATAATACTTCCCCCATCCTTCCCCTCCCCTTCTTCTCTGAGCAGGTTGGGGCCCTCTAGGTATCCTTTGACCCTGGCACTTCAATTCTCTCCAAGGCTGGGTGCTTCCTCTACCACTGAGACCACAAGAGGCAACCCAACTAGAACACTTGCCACATACAGGCATCAGCTTTAGGGATAGGCCCTGCTCCAGTTCGGGACCCACATGAAGACCAAGGTGCACATCTACTACCTATGTATGAGGTGGCCTAGGTCTAGCACTTGAATGTTGTTTGGTTGCTGGTTCAGACTCAGACCCTTGACCCAAGGGTCAATGTTAGTTGACTCTGTTGGTCTTCCTGTGGAGTTCCTATCCTGTTCAGAACCTAAAATCTTCTCTTATTCCTCCATAAGAAGCTCTATTCACTGTTTGGCTATGGGTGTCTGTATCTGGCTGAGGCAGCTCCTGGGTGGAACCTCTCAGAGGACAATATACTCTGAATGCACAACAGAGTCTCATGAATAGTGTCAGGTGCTTGCCAGTGGGGTGGGCCTGTTATTGGTTGGCCATTCCTGCAGTCTCTGCTCCATCCCCCTTCCCTGCATTTCTTGTAGACAGGATTCATTTTTGGGTTGAAAATCTTGCTGGTGGGTTGGAATCTCTATTCGTCAAAAGGGTACCTGCTTGGCTACAGAAGGTGACCTCTTCAGTTTCCATATCCCCAGTATAGTGAGTAACAGCTAAGGCAAACCCCATTGATTCTTGGATGCCTCCTTTATCCCAGGTCCCTGTCTCATCCTAGAGATGTCCAAATACCTCCTCAGTCTCATCAGTTGCAGATTTTTATTCATTTTCATGGTCATGTATCCATCTCTCCCATCTTTCTCCACATCTGATTCTGAATTCCCCCATTTCCCTCCCCATCTCCTGTCCATCCTAGTTCTCTTCCTCCATATGCCTCTTAAACTATTTTATTCCCCCTTCTAAGTGAGATTTAAGCTTGTGACTTCCTTCTTGTTTAGCTTCTTTGGGTCTCTAGAGTGCATCATGGGCATCCTGTATTTTATGGCTAGTATCCACTTATAAGTGAGTAAATACCATGAATGTCCTTTTGAGACTGGGTTACTTCACTCAGGATGATATTCTCAAATTCCATCCATTTGCCTGTAAAATTCATGATGTCTTTGTTTTAAATAGCTTAATAGTATTCTGTTGTTTAGATGTACTACATCTTCTTTTTTGATTCTTAGTTAAGGGACATAGAGTTTGTTTCTAGTTTCTGGCTCTTATAAATAAAGCTGATATGAACATAGCTGATCAAGTGTCTTTGTGGGATGTTGGAACATCTCTTGGGTATATGCCCGGGAGTCATATACCCAAGCGGGGTCTTGAGGTAGAAGTAATTCCACTTTTCTGAGAAACAGTCAAATTGATTTCCAAAATGGTTGTACAAGTTCGCACTCCTTCCAGCAATGGAGGAGTGTTCCCCTTGTACCACATCCTCATCAGCATGTGCTATCACTTGAGTTTTTAATTTTAGTCATTCTGACCAGTATAAGAAGGTAGATATGGTGTAGTAGCAGATATCAGACATCCCCTATAAAGTGCTGGCAAAAAGTCAAGGTTCTCAAGACCACATAGAGATTGCTACTGATCTTGGTTAACCATAAGTAGTTGATGGTAGGTCTCTATTACTTAAGACAGAATTCAACCTGCTTATAGGACACAGAGAAGTGAAACTGAAAATGAGCAGGAAGCTGTGTCCTTTGTAGGTAGCTTTGTTCATCCCAGAAGATGCTATGCAGGCTATTAGGAGAGAAAGCTCAATAAAATATCACCCAGATGTGGATACTACATGGTACACACTGACCTACCAGGAAAAATACATTCACAGATGTAGTGGTATATGGCTCTTTGAGGGTCATCAATGGTTTTACATTTGTGTCTACCCTACAGCAAACAGTAGTAAGTCAAACGTGGTCAAAAGATTGTGTCTGGGGAGGTTATGTAGAGTAACCTACTACTATTACTTAGAAAACTGAAAGCATATTAGGATTTCTGTTTAAATTTATACCACAAACTGATGCAGCTTTAGGCATGGGGCAGAGAACCTTCTGCAATGAGTGGTGGTTAATACAGAAACTCATATCTGGTCAAACTGTTGAGAATATGAGATTACTGAGTGATTATCTCTGAATACTATATATATATATATATATATATATATATATATATATATATATATAAAATCATCTCCTCTAATATCCATTAAACAGTAATGGGAAAGGAACAGAGAATGTAAGAGCCAGGATGTGAGAGGCACACTGTGAAACATTGTCTTATAAAATTACATGCCCCTTGCTTTCAAGGGCACACAACAGTAGCAGTGGGTAACTGGGCAGGGTTTGCAGAAGATTGTGACCTGCAAGATTTTTTCGTGGAGGAGGAAGATATAACAGGATGCTCAACTGAGTGGAGCTTGAGCACAGAACCACGAAGCCAACCCCACAGTGACAAACTTCTTCCACCAAAGTCACACCTACTTCAACAAGGCCACTTCTCACAGGCCAAGGATATTACACCTACTACAGTAACTATTCTGAATTCTAAATCATGTAACATCATTTAATAATTGATAATTAGCATAGCTATTTTTCCTTTTATTGAAAATAGCTAATTTTCTCATAAAATATATTCTGATTACAATTTTCCTTTCCTCGATTTCTCCCATCTTGTCTCTCATTAAGAAAGAATACCTTTTCTTAGAAAGAATACACCCTCAGACACTTTTACTCATTCTTGGCGAGAGAGGTGATATTTGTCCTATCAGAATCAGCACCTCACAACTTTGTTGCGATTTTTATCTGTAATGTGAGAGATACTGTTTGGAATACATGAATTATACATGTATATACATAAATTATAACTAGTGCTCATTCTCTTTTGATTTATTACTTGCTCTTCCCAGAAGATACATACACAGTCTCCTCAGCTGACAGCTAATGGCATGGTACCTCACCTGGCACTAACACAGCCTTCTGAATCATAAGTATTCTAAAATATTTGTCAGTTGAATAAAATGCAAATATGAAATGTGATAAAACAGCTTTACTTACAGAATTAACAATTATTTATGAAATATAATGCCATGGGTTAAAACAAAATAAGTTAGACAAAATTAGAGGGTTTTTTTTGTATCTCATTTTGAAGAAAGAAAAACACAACACATCTCAAGAGTAAGAAGAAAATGAGCAATTACTTTCAACCAGCACTGTGTGCTATGAAAATCATATACAGTGAAAATTAATGTCATTTTTCTGCTAGTTGCTTTAGGACTAATACCAAGAATCATGTGGCACATGACCAATGTTGACAATGACACAGAAACAGGATTCAAAATCATAATCACAAATGAATGATACTCTTCAAGAATTTATCACAAGTTCTTAAGAAATATAAATGGTGCCAAGAAGCCAAGAAGGGCCTAAAGAATATTTAGAACAATAAGCAAAGACCATGAATGAAGATATCAAGGGCATCAAAGTTGTGGTAAATCTCGAGTTAAGAAAATATTCTTCAAAACTCCAGCTCCAGGAGTCTTTTGCTTGCTTATACTACATAAGCTATAACTAGAAGCTTACTTACATCACATTCCTAAAGATCTTGGGAAAAGATGCCTAAATTAAAGAGCAAGGCTCAAGCCCAAGTGTGGCATGGTTTCAAGATGTATTTTCAGCTCCTGTTCTACTTTGCAACATGCTCCAAAGACAAGACTTCTATCTGCCAATATAGAGACAAAACTCCAATTACTTTGGTCTACTGCTGTTTGCAGAAGTCTTACGATTTGTAGTTCTGCATGAAAAATAAATCTAGAATAGAAAAACAAAGAACCAAGCATCTTATATATGTATACGCATACATACACACACAGTATCTATTTATCATCTATCTATCTATCTATCTATCTATCTAATCATCTATCATCACCCATCTCTCTATTTGAATTTGATAAAATGAACATAAAAGCATGCTTTATCTTATAAAAACAGTAGAGGAATTTTGCACAATGTATATATTTGTTTAAAAAGCTACAAATCTTGGACTTGAGCCTTGATATAAAGTTGTCTTTAGAACATAATTATAGATATCGGTGTAGATTAAAGCATCAGTGAAGCTACTGTCAGCAGTGACAAATCCATTAGCTTCTAACATAAATCTAGTGAAAGCATATCCCATAATTCTTCTCTGTGTAAGGTCATTTTGTTTATTTTGAAAGGTTGAAAGATTTAAAACAAACAAAAACCAAAGTCAACTAACCAAAGTTTGAGACTATAACTTCTATATATTCAAAATTGTTTCCGTTCCTTTTTAACCCCCAAACTGAACATCTATTCACAGGTCTTTCAGTAGTATACTAGCTCAATGAGTTTTACATTTGCCTCATTTCTCTTTCTTTCCAATTCAGTACCCAAACTGGCTTTTTAAAAACCTTTATTTTTCTACAATGTTATTTGTAGAATATTAATTTTATGGTTAAAGAATTAATAAATCCTCATTGCTTCTTCTTCTTTCATTTCCAGTTGCTATGAAAACACCATTAACAAACCAATTTAAAGGAGGAAAAAAACCATTTTAACTCAGAATTTTACGTACAGCCCACATGATGAGGGAAGTCAAAGGATTAGGAGATAGAAAATGTTGGCTGTATTGTGTCTACAGTTGAATACAGTCTATACCAAATTCGGGAGATAAATTACCCCAAAGTTTACTACATATTACTCTGCTGTATTATTAGTAACATTTTTTCTTAGTACTTCTTTGTGTATCTGTGCTCCTTTCCAAATGCGGATACATATATGCACATTTTTTTTTACTATTGAAAGATAAAACCTTTCTTTTTTTCTACTTCAGACCCACACACTCAACTAAGGTAGAGGGTTGACATGGACTGGTCAAACATTAGATTACCACATTATCCATAATGGGCACCTTTCTATTATGGCCTATGTATAGAACCCAATCTTTACTTTTGTACAAACAAGGCTTCCACTTCTCATGGTCTCTTCACCTACTTGAAAACACAGACCTGAGAACCTTATGTTTAAGAATTAAGTTGTCTCCTTTGCACATCTGTACTGTTTTACTTTAGGAGGTACTGTTGATAAAATGAAAATCTGGCCGGGTTAGTGTGTATGCACCATGCAGTGGGAGATTTTCTTAAAAAACAATTGTATTTCTTTGTATTGAAGATTAATGTTTAGGGTGAATACTTCATATTTTCTTAAGATTTCTGCCTCAGTTTTAATATCTATTACTATGCTAAAACACCATGGCTAGAAACAACATGGGGAAAAAAGATTTTGCTTATAGTTTACTGTCTATCATGAGTAGGAGAAGCTAAGGTGGGAGGAGTAAGGAAAGGAAGAGGAGTAAGGAGAAGAAGAGGAGAAGGAAGTGGAGGAGCTAGGAGATGAGATAGAGATGAGAGAGTGGGGAACATGAAGGCTTGTCTCCCGAAGTCAAAGGTAGTTGGTATATCTAGGTTGGATATTGGGTTACACCTCTGATTGAGTGGTCATGGAACATTTTTTATTTATACCATCTATCTGTTTGGCATTGTACTTCAGATCAGCTTCCACTTGTATACTGTACTCTTTACTCTAGAGCCAGTGACAATTTTTTCTCTCTAAGTTCCAAACCACAAGTGATAATCTCCATGTGATTTGGACAATCTGTTTATAAATTTTCACTTGTGTAAAGATTTATAAATCTTTATACAAGATAGTGTAAATCAGGTATATTCAGATGATATAAAGTTATATTGCCTCACAGGAAACTTGAGTTCTGTTTAATGTGGGCCCATGGAAATTCTGGATTCAGAAAGAGTGATATGTAGGAGGAGCTAATGTGAGAGGAGTAAAGAGAGCAAGAAGAGGAGAAGGAAGAGGAGGATCTAGGAGAGGAGATGAGAGAGGGGATTGTGGAGGAGAATGTTTAAGTGTCTCTGGCAGTCAAAGGTAGTTGGTATATCTAGGTTGGGTATTGGGTTTCACCTCTGATTGTGTGGGCATCTTGTTATTGAGCATTACTAAATATATAAAGCCTTTGATTAATATTTAAGCATTAGAGTCTCATTTTCTTACTGGGCCCACATGGATGGTGGGATGGTCTGGGCAACGTCTAGCCTAGTGGAGACAGCATGGAAGATTGACAGAGCCATTTCTTATATTTGTGTCTTGTAGATGGCAGGGCTGGTGTATCTGGCTGGCTGTTTTTAGCTGTGGCACGCATGTGGCCTCTGGCCACAGAACATGGCAGCTGAGCTGGGCAGAGCCACTACAGCTTAGATAGTCGTCTTGACTGGCAGCTGTTTTTAAAATAATTACTTCAACAATTATGTAAAGAAGTTAAAGAAGAAACTGGGGCAGGGTGTATGGATGAATACTACCTCCTAGTTTGTTTTCCATAGCCTGCTCAGCCTGTTTTCTCATACCACCCAGGAATACGTGCCCACGACTGGTACTCCATCCAGTTGGTTGCACCCTCCCTCATCAATCATCAATCAAGAAAATGTCTTACAGACTGTCTTGCAGGTAACCTGATGGTGTATGTGGGCATTCTCTTAATTAAGCTTCCTCCTCCTGGATGACTCTAAGGTATATCAAATTGATGAGAAAACTATTCAGGGATGTGCCTAAAATGTGAAACATTAATGTTGAGCAAATTTGAGGTGTGTAATCCAATACCTTCATGTATACTATAGTCTTTATTTTTGAATTTTGACACGCAAAATTTTCTAAACAACTAGTGGTTATTAATTATGTTCAGCCATCTACTTGCTACAGAATTGTGCATTCTTTTATGAAAATTTTTACAAAAACTTTAGAGTAACTGTTTAATGACATGAACATTAATATGTCAGAGGAAACAAATGTGTATATACAGATACTATATATGCACTCTGCTAGAGTTGGTTCTAATATTTGCAGACTTAAGGATCTGTCAAATTCAAAGAAATCTGAATGAAAGAAATTAGAGGAAGGGTGAAATTCAAAAAACTCTGCTAATTCTGTTTCTGATCTCAACTTTAGTGCATTTTATGTCTTTACTGAATTTACAAAGTCAAGAATAATAAGACTTTTAATAATTTAGTTAACTTAACAAAACTATTTAGATAATTAGAATAACTTCACTTTAAAGTGAAATCAAGTGTCATCCAATGTTTAAGGAAGTGAAAGAGGAAGATAATAAGTAATAGAATGAAATATAACAAATTCAAAATAAATTACATAAACACTTCAATTAAAAGAAAGGACATTTAAGTAATTTGAAATAAATGAATTTAAAAAATAATGGAAAGTATCAGCTTCAAATGGTCTTTGTTTATAACATAAAAATTCTTTGGAACAGAATGTTTTGAAATTTTAAAGTTGCAGTACAAAGGACATATACAAAATGCTTACTCAACAAAAAAGTTCTTAATGCATATAGAATCATCAATACTATTACAGAATAAAATAGGAAAAAACAGATAGACATTTTAGGAGTATCAGTTGCATGTTAATGAGTCATCCATTGAAATAAAAATATGAAATGAAGCATATATAAAAACAACATAACTAATCAGTTTAGGAAACTGACTTTCATATAAGTACTCACAAAGTAAAGTACATCAAGTTGATTTTATATACTAAAATATTCTAGACTCAAATTTATGAAATTATACAAGAATATACAAATAAGTCTGAAATAAAAAATATCTGTGCAACAAAATATCAAAAGTAGATAAAGTAGACTATAGATAATAATGTTGAGTACAATTCAGTTTTTAAATTAAAAACTAAAAGTGACTAAAACCTAAACATAAGTATACAAGTTTAGTTTAAAAAAAAGATGTTCCGTGTTTTATGCTAATTTGTTGAATAAACATAATTTTATATGATTAAAATTTTTATATGTTATATTACCCTCTATTGATTTTT
Source organism: Arvicanthis niloticus (assembly GCF_011762505.2). NCBI lineage: Eukaryota > Metazoa > Chordata > Mammalia > Rodentia > Muridae > Arvicanthis > Arvicanthis niloticus. Next base: position 14,898,743 of record NC_047666.1, read on the forward strand.
GATTGGTCTACCTATCATTTATGAAGAAACACAATATTCTGAAAAAAAATAGAAATTTGTATGTTTTCCTTGAAGTTTGTGTAGCCCAAAGGAAAAAATATCTACATCATATGTTTAAGACTTGATGTTGTTGCTTCCATGAAAGTTGGAAGTCTAGAGTTGGCATCAGAGATGTAGCCCTCATAATTATGCATAATTCATAATGTCAATTAAACTGTTAAAGAAGTTGCAACCTGCATATTCTGGGCTTGAAGAGTTCTTAATGCCTACTCATTTAAGAGGGTTCTGTTCTCTTATGTTTGGTCAATCTTCTAAAAGCTTGAATTAGTAAAGAAAATCTGGACAATTAGCTGGTTTATAATTTTGATATATATTTTCATGAATTGGGTAACCCAATCTCAAAAGAACACACATAGTATGCACTCACTGATAAGTGGATATTAGCCCCCAAACTGTGAATGCCCAAGATACAATTCACAGATCATATGAAGCTCAAGGAGAAGGAAGACAAAAGTGTGGATGCTTTGCTTCTTTTTAGAAAAGGGAACAAAATAGTCACAGAAGGAAATATGGAGACAAAGTATGGAGCTAATACTGAATGAAGGGCCAACCAGAGATTGCCCTGCCTAGGGATCCATACCATATACAATCACTAAAGGCAGACACTATTGATGATGCCAAGAAGTGCTTGCTGACAGGAGCATGATATGACTGTCTCCTGAGAGGCTCTGCTGGAGCCTGACAAACACAGAGTCATGTGCTAGCAGCCAAACATTGGACTGAGGAGTTAGTGAAAGGACTGAAGGAGCTTGAAATCCCATAGGAAGAACAACAATATCAACCAACCAGACTCCCCACCCTGACCCCAGAGCTCCCAGGGACTAAACCACCAACCAAAGAGTACACATGGAGGAACCCATGTCTCCAGCTGTATATGTAGCAGAGGCTGGCCTTGTTGGGTATCAGTGGGAGGAGAGGCCTTTGATCCTGTGAAGGCTTGATGCCCCATTGTAGGGAATGGAGGGCGGTAAGACGGAAGTGGGTGAGTAGGTGAGTGGGTGAGTGGGTGGGGGAGCACCCTTATAGAAGCAGGGGGAGGGAGGATGGGATGGGCATTTTCAGAGGGGAAACCAGGAAATGGAATAACTTTTGAAGTGTAAATAAAAAAAATATCCAAAATCAACAACAAAAAGGTACTCAACAGTGACAGATACTGAGTTTGGCTTGATTATAGAGCTAGATGTGCAATGCTTATGGATCTTGCATCTTCGTTGATCTTTACTTCCTTGAGAGAGACACAGCAGAGAACTTCTGGCGTTCCTCCTGGTCCCTCCTGCTGACTTGAGCCAAGGTTGAGGCCTGGCTTTCTCTGCTAGGTAGTGCTAGTATTGCTGTTTTTTGTTTGCTATCCCAATTCTACCAAACTGGATTTCTGCTATATCCCTGGAGTGGATCGAGCTGCTGCTTCTGACCTGTGAACTTAACTTCTGGTTTCCAGAGAACCCAGAAGAGAGTTGCTCCAAAGAACCTTTCTAAACAGGTCCACTTCCTCTAATTCTTTCTTCTTCGTTACCTCTATTGAATGGTAGGCTCCAAGGAAGGATAAAACAGTTAAGAATAATCATTAAAAATAAGGTTTAAAATAAAAACAATGATTTTTACCAACTGCCTGAAGAAATATGGAGAAAATGGATCAAATATCAGTAGAAGGTTAAATAGCTGAGTTTGTAGGAACATTAATTATATTTATTTTTTAATTCTCTCTGATGTATCTCTCTCACTGTGTGTGTGTGTGTGTGAGAGAGAGAGAGAGAGAGAGAGAGAGAGAGAGAGAGAGAGAGACAGACAGAGAGAGAGAGAGAGAGAGAGAGAGAGAGAGAGAGAGAGTTAGTTTATGTCTGTGCAGGTGAGTACAGTCACCACAGAGGCCTCCAGAAGACATCAGATTCCTCACAGCTGAAATTACAGGATGTTTTAAGTTACCAGACCTGGGTCCTGGAAACTGAACTCAGCTCCTAAGGAAAAGCCATTTTCCTAGTTCTAGGTGACTAAATCTGAATTATGTGGGTGCTTACAGAATCTATGTAAGCAAAAGGTTATTGAATATCACCAGATATAATATTAGATGTATTTTAGTCTCTATGTAGCATTGTAATAAATGAGAAAATATGAGAAAAACTCATATGAAAGTATATTATATCATGTTCTCACTGCCTTTTCAACTTTCATTTAACTAATAACTGTTTCCAGTTACAACATTAAAAAAAAAAAAGAATTTAACTTGAATTAGAAGATACTTGTAATAACTAGTAACATGATAAAGAATGACTAAATATCTTATGTTTAATATATTAATGGCTAGGGATGGTCACATAAGGTATTGTGGCTAGAGAGATTATTATGCAGATAAAATCAGTTGGCCTTGAAAGATGTACATAGTGCAACAGTGAAAATGGAAGCAAATCAAAACTTTTGTGCAACTTAATTGAGGTGCCTTTGAAATGTCAGTTAACTATGACAGTGACTTTTTGTTCTAAGTTTTCTGTATGTCAGCAAACTATCTGATCTAAGGGCAAATATGTGCCCAGTTTAAACATGACTATACATCTGATTTCAGAAGCAGAGGAGAGCTCATAAAATGCACTTTCTGTACAATTGAGTAACTGAGTAGGGTAGTCCTGATTAATCTTGATTAGGCGGGTACAGATTGTATCTTACTCAAAGTGCACTTTAAAACACTCCCCTTCTATTTTTCTGATGTGTATCTTCTTTTGAAGTGCAGGCATAGGTAGTTCTTCCCTGGCTCTACCACTGCACACCACCATAGTTCTTCGCTTATGCCCCTGAAAAAAATGTCAAATTACTTTGCACTAAAAGACAAAGTAAAAAATAGCTGAAGAAGGCCAGATAGCGGTAGCATGTGCCTTTTACCCCAGCACTCGAGTGGCAGAGGTAAATGGGTCTCTGAGTTTGAGGCTGGCTTGGATTACAGAGTTCCAGGACAGCCAGTGATACACAGAGAAACCGTATATTGAAGGTCAAAAATCAGTGAAGGATATCTCTTCTTTATAAAAACCAATGATCACTGCTTGTTGTCGTCTCAGCTTTAGCCCAGCCGCAAGATATTGTGAGCATATTTTAAGAAAAATATCTTGATTATTTAAAGGCTTAAATCATTTGTCTAGGCCTCCTAGTAATGGGGGATATTTAAAAAAAAAACAAAATGAAAAAAGTCAATAAAATGATTCTTATTGATAATCTGCTATACTGTGAGAGCATAGCCTTGTATGCTCCTCATCAGAGAGGCTCCATCCAGCAACTGTTGAGAACAGATACAGACCCACAGCCAAGCATTAGGTGGTAGTAGGAATCCTGCTGAAGAAGAGAAGTGTTGTAGGAGCCAGAAGGGCTGAGGACACCACAAGAAAACAACCCGTAAAATCAACTAATCAGGGCTTACAGAGACTGAAGAGACAATCCTGGAGCCTGTGTGGGTCTGAGCTAGGTACTCTGCATATACACAACGATTGTATGGCTTGGTGTTCTTGTGGGAATACTAACAGTGGGAACTGGAACTGCCTCTTTCTCTTTTGCCTGCTTTTGGGACCCTTTTCCTAATATTGGGTTGCCTTGTCCAGTCTTAACATGAGGGGAGGTGTCTAGAGTTCTTGTCATTTGTTGTGCCGTGTTTGGTTGATTTAGCATTTGGTTGATTTAGTGGTAGATATATGAAAAAGCAGCGTGGTCTTGCTAGCTCTGGGCTGCCACCATGTTCCCGTTCTATGTTCCCAATCTAACCTGCTGGGCAGAGTGCAGGCCCTGGATCCACGAGATGTCGGCATGGTTCTTGCCTCCCATGGTGACCAGTCCCCAAAGCCCAGGAAATAACTGCCATCATCGTGGTACCTGGTAGAAATGAGACTCTTAATGCTTGAAGATTAACCAAATGGATTTATATACCAGCAAATACTCAATCCACAAGATGCCCACACAATCAGAATTGTTCACCCAAATCATCTAACCTTGATATGAATAACTGCTAGAGACAGGAAGATAACATCTCCTACCATCTTACCTCCTTCTTCTTTCTCCAGTCCTCCTCCTTTCTTCCTCTTTCCTCCTCCCAATTCCTAGCTCAACCTACCTCTTCTACTGCCCAATCACAAAGCTCCACTGCAAATACAATGGGCAGGAAAGGTCCTGCAACAGGTTGATATCCCTGGGAGGCCTGACCTTTTCTGAAGGGAAAAGAGGAAGAGTGGTTCTGGGGAGAGAGGAAGTGGGGCAGAGGGACTGAGTGTAGAGGATGGTTTGGTAAGGACGTATGAGAGAAGAATAAATAAAAAAGAAAGAAGAAATAACTAAAGAGGTGATATAATTTTTAATTAATTATTTAATTTATTTTTCTTTTTTTAAACCACAAAAGTTGATATATTTGATTTAAAAAAAATCACCAGAGTTCTGGCAAATATATGTTATGTTCACTCCTAATATAAAATTAACATAATAAAATGCATTACAAATTGACAAAGTAGATGGCATGATTGTTCTTTTTCCTTTATTATATTTTTATCATTTAAAATAAATTTAAAATTGAATGATCACACTATTCCTCTCCCCAACTCCTTTCAGGTCCTTTTGCCCTCACTAGCCACCATTGCTAAGTTATTATTTAATCAAAAAACAGTAACCCAAACAACAAAAACAAACAAACAAACAAACAAACAAACAAAAAACCCAGGCCAAACCAAACCAAACCTGCAAACTATAACAAATAAAACCAATTCAAAAAACCATGGAGTCCATTAAATGTTGGTCAACTAATCCTGGACAAGCAGCCTGTCCTGGAGTGGTGGCAATATAACTCCATTGAGAAAACTGATTTTCCATATACCAGCAGGAATAAATGACAGTTAACTTGTTACACCTGTACTCTAGTGTCAAGGTTTTATTTCATTTATTTATTCATTCACTCTTTTGATGTTATGTTTTTTTCTCTCATACATTACGTCCCAGTACAGTTTTCTCTTCCTCCTTTCCTCCCAATCCCGCCCCATGATACAATTTTCAATCCCAAGAATTTACAAACTGAGGCAGTAGAATGATCTTCAGTTGGGGGCCAGGTGAAATTATATTCCTATTTCAAAATGAAGCCAAGTTTACAGTAACTAACACATTATCTGAAAGGGAATGGCAGGATAAGCAAGTATCTGTATAAACTGAGAAAAAGCTGAAAAGCGCTAGTAGGTTATTCCTAATCTCTTGTTAGTAAATAACCACATAGACCTGTTCAGCATGGTCGGGCTGTACAGCACAGTGGACAAACATGCTGGATGTCTAGCCTGAGACCCAAGAGACCCTGAAGACTCACATAGTAAAAGGAGAGAACCAGCTTCCATGGGCTGTCATTTGACTATCATATGTGCACTCACACACACACAGACACACACACAGACACACACACACACACACACACACATGAGAGAGAGAGCACAAACACAAGAGAGAGAGAGAGAGAGAGAGAGAGAGAGAGAGAGAGAGAGAGAGAGAGAATAAATATAATAATATAACAGTTGTCTAATGTCCATCATGGTTAGTCACTAAGAAAATGAAAACTGAAGCTACAGTTATGCAGTTATGTACCATTATGAACATGACGACTTTTAGTTCATGGGAAATACTAAGAAACAATTTGCTAACTTCTCACAAATACATACAATCATATAGTATAGACTAATCTATTTATTTTAGACTCAACTACTACAACTCACTTTTTAAAATCAGATGGTTTAAAACAAAAAAAAAAATATGTATTCTCACACATTTCCTGAGGCTAAAAATCACCTTGTCAGTGTAAGAAAAAAAATACTTCCTTCCCCTTCCTACATTTAGAGGGGGTTGGTTAGCAGTCCTTGGCAGTGCTCGGGCTGAAGGTGTGGTACTGCATTCTGTGTCTACTTGTATCATCACTTTTAAAGAACTTCTAGTTGCTTTTGTGTCTATATTTCCAAATATGTTCTCTAAGCAAATATAACCGTTCCTAGATTTGGTGTTCATTATTAGCCACAACATCACAAAATTACTTGAAATCCAGAAAAGTGTCTTCTTCTAAATTAAGTTCTGAATGAGCACGAGGCATTTGAGGGCAGGGCTCCACACAACAAGCATTCTATGCATAATGAGTTGAAAATGGGAATATTTAACATCTTGGTAATAAATGCAGATGCCTGCTGAATCAATCTGTAAAAATTGTAACTTACAATCTATTTAGAAACAGAACGTTTGTAGCAGCATTAAATGGTTATTAAGTAATAATTATTTAATGAGTAATATTTAATTTAATTACTATTAGAATAGCAAAATGGTCCATTTGAATGAGACAAAAAAAAGCTGACATAAGAAAAGTTGAAATACTAATAACCAAAGTAGAAATTTCTCTTACTTTTTAAAAAATATTTTAATTTTTCTTGAAAAACTCATACATACATACATACATACATACATACATACATACATACAATACATACAATTTATTGTTTGAAAATTACTATCCTCATTACCTTTTAGTGATAATTTTGGAATTTTGTTTTCTTTAAAAGCATAAAATCTTGTTGGATAGTGTTTCTATTTTAATATCAGGTGTGAGATATGGGGCTGCTTCAGACTCTTCAGAGAAATTGACTATGATTTGCCCTGTGCTCTAAGAGAGGCATGGTTTTGCCAGTGGAAATAGTTTGGACAATTGTGCTGTATTTGGAATTCTGGAAACCTTTCCTAGTGTATATATATATACCCTCAAGAGTTGTGGTGGGTAAATGTCAATAGTTCAGAGCAGCTGTTTGTGGTTTGTTAATAGCTGTAGTCAAATAAGAAACAGAAAATAAATTAGATTCAGGAACTTTTCTAACTCCCGAATCCCCTCTATCCTTGTTTATTATTTCCTATCTACTGTAAAAGGCGTGAAACTACTGCATGGGGGAATGAAGAGTGAAGAAAGGAAAAAGCCCACAATGTAGCAAAGACTGGCTACATTACCCCTTTTCAGGTTCTCCCAGGATGTAATATGAATTTCTCCTGACTTCTTTAGTTATTATTAATAGCCTCTGAGTCTAATTAGTTCTGACTATGTACAATTGGGTATGAGATATCCACTGGTGCATAGTACATAGAAAATGTACCAATAGACACATTTCAAGAGAATAGTATTGTCCCTTCCTAAGATTATTTTTAACTTAAAAGTTGAACATTGTTATTGTCATTACTACAGTGCTGTCAAGGGAAATCTGAATTGTAATATTACAAGATGTATTTTGCCTTCTTCTTTTAATTAATTCTTCTGCCTGTATATAAGGCTACAGCCTCTGTTCTGAACTATGGAAACTCTGAAGCCTTCTTTGAAAACACTTTGACAATGTTATCTGGAAGGAAACACTCCCAGCAACTAGCTTATTCTATGTGTTTATTTTTTGGTATAGCTATTCTGGCTTTGATTTTGTTTGTTTGAGTTATCCCTTTTATTGGCCTCAGTTCTGCTAATCTTCAAAGGTTCTGTATGAGTATCTCCCTTTTCACATGTCATAATTTTATAAAATGTAATGTAAATTATTATACATTTCTAACTGCCTCTAACTTTTGAGGGACTCAGATGAGAAGACAACTGGAGACACAAGTTCACATTAAGAGTTCATATTTAAACATTTAACGATGTAAAGCTTGAAAATAGTTTGTGAGGTGGATCAGAGTCCATCCTGTTATATTTTCAAACAGACAAGATTGAAAAATCTATACAAAGATTACATTTTGTGACTAAACTAAGCAGTTTCCAAGAGAACTGTTGGGTACTTATGTTTGAGTACTTGAATCCTTTGATGTCTAGATGATGTATACAATAAATTTCTCATTCATTCTATAAGATTTTATTTTTCCTAAAATTATGATGAGCCCTGCTTGGCCACGTAAGGGACAAAGTGACATGGTTTCTGGTCCCTGGAACAGAGCCAGCAGGGCATGGACATTCATACATTTTGATGATTACTGTATGTGTAACGCTTGTTTGAATAATAATGCACATATTTTCACATTCTTCCATTTTGAAATGTCCTCTCTGCAAAGGTTAATGACTCCATGATAATCAGAGACAGCATGTGTCCAGGAGGTAAGGATGTGTCTACTATTTCAGCAAAATGGTAAAATGCCATGACCCTCACAGGACATCACTTAAGGTGTGAGAACATGAATTTAAAAATATATAATTTCTCAACTATGCAAAATATAATGATGCAATATGAATTGTATAAGGAGATCTAAAGGAACAGGATAGCTGATCTATGAGCCAGGTTATAAATACCAAGGAAGGAGGTAAAGAGATTTAGGGAAAGAAAATCACAGAGCAATATGACACCCCAGCTTTATTTACTTTTTGTATGTTTGTTTGTTTATACTTATAAAGGCAGGCACATTACTAAATTCAAGGTCAGCCTGCAACAGATGGAGTTTAGATCGAGGCCCAGGCATGGTTGGAATGGTAATTTCTCAGCAGGGTCCTACCCAGGTATTTTTTGGTCTGTACTTGTGCTTAGTGTCTCTTTCTAAGAATCGAAGGGCTGGAGTCATGGGATACTCATTCATGGGATAATCAAAAGGGAACCCTGGAAATGACACTTCTTCCTTAGGATCTAGCTCCATGATGAGCTGGTCCTTTGCAAAATTCCTCTTGGCAGAATAACAAATTTGTTGTTATTGTTGCTAACTTTTGTTGAATTGAAAATAAAAGCAAATAAAATGGCCTTTGGGGAGAAGTTTGGGTAAATTTTACTACCTAGAAAGACACAAATCATGTTGAAATGGAAAAATAAATTTTACACATTTTCCTTAACTCTTGTAAATCATTATAGTCATAAGTAAATACTATAGATGATTTTAAATCAGTCAAGTGTATGCCAATTCATTCATAGCTTTCACTGTCTTTAAAGCAATGCATTACTACACAAAAATATACGTAGACATTATTATATTTCTGTGCATACTAATATCTATAAATGCATAAATGACACCCAAAAATCAATTTATTATTATTTATATTAATATGAAATGTTTGACATTCTACAGTACAACCCCTCTACACCTGTACAGAACCACTAATAAACTGAACAGAATTCTAGAAACATAAATTAGCATGCACACTGATAAGCTACTTTTCTTTGTCCAATTTCTGACAATCTGTTCTTCCTTGGAATCTGTAGGAGTGATGTTTCACACAAATACTGACACTGACAAAACATGCCTGAGGCTTTCATTAATGATGTAAGAATGTTTTCATGAGAGTGAAAGTTGAAGTACAGATATCATATTTTAGTATACTAAGAAGGATATCTGAAGACTCAGACACTAATGGTGATGAGAATTAGATACAGGAACAAAATAGCTATAGATATAAACATTTATGATTAAGATATGCTTATATGTGTATATAGAGAGATGGATATATGGTATATAAGTAGACAGACAGACAGACAAATAGAATTCTAAAACAAAAGCTTCCTTGGAAGGAGACTTCCTTTTATGTCAGAATGGCATCATATTCTATAATTTCATTTTTATCACTTTATAACTGTTGAATACAAAGACAAAACATATAATTTTAGTTAACTGTGAGTGATGAAACGATTAACCTATAATATTTTGCATAAAATTCCTACTTAGTAGAAAAGTGACCGTATAAATTGCTGGTATAAATACAACTTAGCCAAATTATTCACACTGTTTTAAGTCTCAGGCCATCAGTAACTAAGGCTTTATTTGAAAGTATAAAGTGTTTATTTGCGTGATTCCTAAACTTTTCTCCAGTTTATCATAGGTGGAAGAGACTCAGTGATAGCATTATGAACAATGCATTCTGATCACATTTTAATGATACAAATAGTACCCTAGAGTTCCCTTTCTCAGGGCAGAGCACATAGTAATGACTAGGTAAAATATGCCATGTGCCAAGGTTCATGAGTGACAGATGATCATACCACCATAACTGTTTTACCATGGGAGTGTAAAGGCAGAACACAAGGGGCTGGGGAAATGCCCTAGTGGGTAAAGGACTTGGCATGTAAGTATGGCCACAAACCTTTGGACCGTGTCAATCAAGAAATGCTCAGCAGGCATGGCTGCCAACATGTGATTCTGGAATAAAGAAAGTCAGATAGGAGATACTGAAAGAAGCTAGCTATCTAGACTTTCCAAAACTGAGAGATGTGGATTCAAATGAGAGACACTCCTCATTTGGGGTAGACAGGGATAAAAGAGAGCTGATGCTTCTTTCTGGCTTCCACATTCGTTTATACACTGGTGAGAATTGGGAACCTAGAGGGTAATTGACTACTATCACCTTCCAAAATTAGCATAATTATTAACTAAATTCTAAAAACTTATCCCTATACCCACAGATAAGTGTATCTTTCACCTGTTATCAAAGAAGTTTCTTTTTGCAGCAAATGAAGAACATTACAGAGAATAGTCAATATGACAGAGGAAATATTTTCATGGGACACCCATGCCTGATTTCTAAATCTGTAACACAAACCCTATTATTTAAGGCTCTCATAATATTATCTGTGTGTGTGTGTGTGTGTGTGTGTGTGTGTGTGCATGTGTGCGTGTGTGTTTGTGTGTATTACTGATGGAGACAAATGACCATTGTTTCTGCTTCAAAAATGTGTCTTCAATATATGACAAGGAAACTGAATACATGATATCCTAGAAATATTGTAATCTAAACAAACCTGAAAAAGGACAATGTCGGGCTAATGTGTGGATCTTGGACCAGTTGTTGTGTTGATATGTGTCCTGTGTCTGTCCATGGGGCTAGGGCCACTCGGGGAAGACAAAGGTGTGGGAAGTTTGTGCTCTCCCAACACCAGTGTCAGGCTATGTGAAGCTACAGGACCCCACTGCAGGGGAGTAAGGGAGTATAGTCTGAGGTCCGCAGTGACTGCCAGAGTTAGCTGGGGCTTCCCCAGACCAAAAGGCAGCCAGGGTCTGGCTGGTTCTCAGGTTCTTGGGCCTCTAGCTGCTTCTAGAAGTTGCAGAAGAGCCAAGAACAAAGTGGGAGCGTACAGACTGGACTGACCCTCAGCCAAAGAGGAGAGCGGGAGAGAAGCTCTGGCTGTGTCCCACAAGGATGAGAGTACTGGGTTTGGTCGTGGCTGCTTAGTTGGCTGGCTTGGGTTGGTGGTCACTGTTGCTGGGAATGCAGGGAGATTGTTCCCTACAGAAGATTCTGATGAAAGAGAAACAGTCCATAGTTTTAAGATGTTAATTTTCATGGCAGAAAGTAGATAAAAAACTGTATGCCTGTTTCCTCAAGGTGGGCCTGAGGTTAAATACCTTTTGCAGGGAGGATGGTCTGGGAAGAAATGCTTAATTGGCTATGCCCTTTTGGTTTTTAGGTACCTCATTAATATGGAGATTTGTCTTGAGGCTCCTTGGCCTGTAGTCATGCCCTATACCTGTGAAAGGGCATTACCCTATGTGACTGAAGGACAAATCTATGGAGGGCTGCGGCCTCATGTCAGGAGCCTGGAGTCTGGGAGCATGGCAAAATGCCTGCCGTCCCTTGTAGGGAACTTTGTGGTATGTCTGGTGTTTTCGATCTGGTGCTCGACCAGAAACCAGACTGCCTTTCACAGTGTTACAGGACAATTCCAGTTGACATGTTAACATAAAAACACGGGCAGGGATCATGAAAATATACAAACAGTTAACACTTGCTGACAGCGGAAAGGTATTGCAATGATGAGCCCGTTAATTTGTTATCTAAGACTGTCTTAGTTATTTTTGTCTTGTCACAATGAGGCATAATGACTTAAGCAACTATATAAGAAAACATTTAATTTTGGGCCCACAGTTCCAGAGCATAGTAGAGTCCATGACCATCATGCAAAGATTATGACAACAGTCAGCACATGAATGGCACTGAAGCAGTAGCTGAGAGTTTATGTCTGATCCATAAGCATGAAGCAGAGAAAGAGAGCAATAACCTCAAATCCCACTCCTGGTGATACAGGTCCTTCAGCAAGTGTACACCTCCTAATACTTCCTAAACAGCTTCATCAACTGAAGACCACGCTTTCAAATAAGGGTCCTATGTGGGCTATTTTTAGTCAAACCACCACAAACACCAAGTGGTAGTCCTGAAATTTTTTGCATACAAATGACATTAAATAGAGTAGGCAGTTTGTGTTATGTAGTTGTATGTGTATAGACATGTAATAGCTAAAGAAAAGGAGAAAAAGATTGTATATGCACATATAGACATACAATAAAAATGACATAAACATCAATTCCTAATAATCTACCATTGTTATCTTTTTTTCCCTCCTGTCCTGCCTGTCATTAAATTTATTTGGCAATCTCATTGGATATGTAGAGTGAAAAATTATAAAGACCATTTTATGAAATATATATAGGCTTTTTCTTTAAACCTGAGCAAAAGAATGCAAGTTCCAGAAAGCGGAACTGGATGTAAGATTTCAGGCTTTCACTGTCCCAGGACACATTCCGGGTGGATGGCATTATCCCTGAATCAGAGGACACTTGCTGGATTAACATTCCTCAAGCCTCAGAGTGGGGCTATGGCAAGTGAGAAATAGTTAACCTGAAATAGTTGGTAATGACAGGGTAGGGCACAGTGACATGGAAAAACTATATTCTTGAGAAGAATGAGTATGCAGAGTGATTTTCACACGACTCTAAATCATTTAGGGTGGTTCCTCTGAAATGTTCCACTGTTCTTGGTTACCCTCCTCCTTGAGGTTTTCCCAGTGTTACAGCCTGCTGATGATCAAAATTTGTAAAACAACCAATCCTGTGTAACTGCACAAAAATGCAACCAATCATGTGTAACTGCACGAAAATTCCTTCCTTTCCCCACCCCATACTATTAAAAAAAAAACCCTCAGCTTGCTGGCCTTTTGTCAAAATTCTGTTCCTGTGTGACCTTGGCTAGCCAACTTTCCCCAATAAACCTCTGCTGATTGCATCCAGGTATGGTTTCTTGTGATTTTTGGGTGGTCGTGATTTCCTGAGGCTTGAGGAAGGGTCTCCCGAGTTTGAGGGTCTTCAGATACAGTTATTATGTTTCTATAGAAAAGCATTATTGAATTGAATTTTTTGATATAAAGGTAAATGGATATAAAAGCATCTATTTTATGAGGAAGGGCTACTAAATATAAAAATAGAAATTTATTATTTGGTGATACTAGACAGAAGGAAAATTATGCTTTAAAGATGACATTTAATTGAGTGACTTATAGATCAATATTAGAGTAAAAAATGGAAAAATCATTGCTTTTGACATAAGTAATATATCCTGCACTATTATGAAATCAAATATAATAAATATTATTTTACTGCTTTTTAAACATAATTTTTCTTTTCTTATTCAATCCTCTATTTGTGTTATTCTTACAATAATGAAGAATTTAAAAATTAATATAATAAATATGGCCAAATAAACTAAATTTCAAAAGAAATCAGAATATTGACTTTAACCAGTTTTCTACCTTTCTGGTAGAAATATACACATACTATAACTTTATCATTTAAAAAAAATGTGTATATAATTCAGAATAATTTGTTAGGTGTTTTATTCCAGTAAGTTTTAAGTTAAGGTTTCAAAATAAATGATAAGAATTTTTTCTTTTTAATTTTTAATTTTTGCTGTTTTTGTTGACAGAAATATCCACCTTTTACAAAACTGGTCATTGTCATTATGGGGATTAGAAAATTAATTAATTAATTTAATATTCACCAGTAGCAATGTGGGGCAGATAATAACTACAATTCCAGAGAATCAGACACACTTGACTGGCATCTGGGACACTAACACATACATGTGCACATACACACAGTTAATAAATAAATGAATCTTTAAAAAATTTGCCATATGTCAACAGAAACAAATGCTATTATATGTTGCAGTGTCTTTTGTATTATCTTACTTTATTCTTAGGGTAATGATGCTCTTTCAGGAAGACTATATTCTCTTTAGAAGGTATAGCCTAGAGCACAAGAGGTCTCAGAGACTTAGATCCTATTATATTTCCTGCTTTTATTCTGCCAAGGGAGAAGCCACTGCCACATCCTCTTTGCCTATTCTGACAATACAGTTGAAAACTTTCTGACTCCATGTCTCAATAAATAGCCTTCCCCCTTACATTGCATCTGTTGTGTGTTAATGGTCACAAAAACACAAATGGTGATGATGTTGATGTTTACGACCACAATCCTAGATTTCTAGACAGAAAGTGACTTATATAACTAAAAATACCAAGTGTGGATAGATTCAGGTGTTGTTTTACTCTCAGGGCCGGAGGAGCTTGGTTCCCAATATTGGTCATGGGAGCAACAAGAAAAACAAGCACGTGCTTCCTAGTAGCTTCCAGAAGTTTCTGGTCCACAGTGTCAAGAAGCTAGAAGTGCTGCTGATGTGTAACACATCTTACTGTGCTGAGATTGCTCAGTGTGTCCTCTAAGAACCAAAGCCATCTTAGAAAAAGCAGCACAGCTGGCCTTCAGAGTCACCAATCCCAACGCCAGGCTAAGCAGTGAAGAAAATGACAGGATGGCTTGTATGCATGTTTTGTGTTTAAATAAAACCACAAAAACTGAAAAAAAGAAGATATGGACTGAGGTCAACATACTCATACTGTCTGAAACAGACTTAGAAATCTCCTCATTAACTAAGCCCTCTGTCCATGTAAACTCATCACAAATATAATTTAGTTCTTAAATCACAGAAAAGGACACATTTCAGGTGCCCATCAGTCAATCACATGAGATCTATTGATCTTCTTTGCACAGTGTATTTTCATTACTTGAAATTAAATTTTATATAAATCACTATGGAGATAGTCACTACATTACATCCCTTAAGGTGATTTGTGTTTTGTGAGGTTTACAATGTTAAATATTTTCTCCTAATGATCTTTACTTGTTACAACTAATGTATGTGTTAAAATTAAATAAATTCAGAAAAATGATCAAAGTTTATGACTTTTTGGCTATAACTTTGACAAAACTTCCTTTGCCTGCTATGAAAGGTTTTTTTTTTTTTTTTTTTTTTCATCTAGGGTAGCTTGGTATGTGAACTGTGTGCCCTGATTCTTTTATTTTTAGATGCCATCCTCTCTTATTATACATCTGCTCAACTAGAAATAAAAAAGAAGGTAATGATTATTTTCTATTTATTATTATTTGAATTGGTTAAAATTCCCCCTTCACAATATAATAGATGCTGTAATTGCATAATATAAAATCATTAGACTGATCTCATTTTTTTTACAGTGAACAGATGTTGTGGTAAATTCTCCTATCATCAAAACATCCCCAAGCATTATGAAAGTTTTCACTTGCAAATGAGATAGTTCTCTTATTAAACAAAAGTGGAAAATATTTTAACTTCAGACTTTTTCATGTCTAATTCCATACTCATAACAACACAAGAACTTCTCCCTTATTTTATTTTCATTTATGAGTATGTATGTTTTTTAATGAATATTGAAGTGGGTGCCCACAGAGGCCAGAAGAGCATGCCAGATACCCATGGGCTCGAGTTAATATTATCATCTATCTATCTATCATATATTTAACTCTATCTGTCTATCTATCTATCTATCTATCTATCTATCTATCCATCCATCATCTATCTATCTATCTATCTATCTATCTATCTATCTATCTATCATCTATCTATCATCTTTCTATCCATCCATCATCTATCATCTATCTATCTATCTATCTATCTATCTATCTATCTATCTATCTATCTATCTATCATCTATCTATCTATCCATCATCTATCTATCTATCTATCTATCTATCTATCATCTATCTATCTATCTATCTATCTATATCTATCTATCATCTCTGTGCATAGCTAACTACACCTATCAACTGATATATATGTGTGTTTATATATGAACATGCTTATAATTTCTTATTGGAAATGATAAGAAATGGCAAAATTTTGAGCCATTTTATTTTTATAAAATTTATTCTTTTTTACATTCAAGAATTTATTAATTGATTTTTAAATTATTTTATTTGTTTATATTCCAAATATTTTTCCTCCCAGAGTTTTTTACTTCATCCCCTTTCCCCTTTGCCTCTGAGAGGGTACTACCCTCCCAACCCAAACACACTACACCATCAGGCACCTTTCTTCCCTGGGGCATCAAGTCTCTATAGGATTAGGCACATCCTCTCTCACTGAGGCCAGAAAAGGCAGCCATCTGCTACATACATAGCAGGGGCCATGGACCAGTCCATATATGGTCTTTGGTCAGTGGCTTAGTCTCTGTAAGATCCCAGGGGTCTGGGTTAGTTGACAGTGTGGGTCTTCCTATGGGGTTGCCATCCCCTTCAGCTCCTTCAGTCTTTCCCCTAACTCTTCCATAGGGGGTTCTTGATCTCAGTCCCATGATTATCTATAAGTATCTGCATCTGCCTCAGTCAGCTGCTGGTAGAGACTCTTGACTCTCAGAGGTCAGCCATGCTTGATAGAACAAAACCTTTTTTTAATGGAAATTATCTTAAAATCAATCAAGAAATTGACAGATATAATTTGGTTATTGATAATCTTATCTCTACTACAGTAAGATTAATAAAATTGACATAAGAACTGTTACTCAATCCCATTTTATCTAATGTCTATACTAATTAATCTCTGAATGCTTATCTAGCAAAATATCACCAATTAGAAGTCAACTTCATTATTAGATTCTTAATTCAGCAATGTTTTTATAATAATATTACCTGAAAAATAATGATCCTTCTTTGTGATAACATTTTTCAAGTTCAGCTTCTTTGTAGTGACTAAAATTATCACCATATCTCATAAGACAATGACATCTCTACAAACATCCCTGATACAGCTAAATATAGTCACAACGCAGTTCATTCCCTAACACTTAGGAATCACCGGTGTATTATCTATGAAGATCAGCCTATTCTTTTGGAGAACATAAACATAGATAAATACAATGTATCATATTTTCATCTGGGACTTCTAAAATGTAACATATTATCTCTGAGCTTTCTCATTGATGTTTTGTATATCTTTGGTTTGTTTATTTCCCTCCTTTACCAGTAATACATTTGTGTTACTCCTCCCAAGTTCACTTATATGATTGTTATAAAATATATACGTTGGTCTAATTTCTTGGAACTATTTATGGTTAATTTTCAGAAGTTCAAACGGAAAATATTATAATGCTCCTATCCCAAGATAGTTACACTAAATGGTACATTTTACATTGATATAAATAATATGCATACCTTTGTGATATCCAAGTATTTATTTATGTTTCATTTATCTTTTAGTTATTGTAGTTATTTAATAAAAATTGAACATTCTTGGACTTTAAATCGATTACAGTTTGTATTAATTACTCCCAGGATATGTAAAGTGATTGATTCTCATACATTTTAGAAAAATATTTGTTCAACCATTACTTGTACAGAATGTTATAAATCTCAAGTGACTTAATTTGGTTGATGATATCAGCTGTACTGCTAAATTCTTAAAATCTTCCTCATAAGGAAAATATTATTATAGTATGCTTTCCAGAAACTTCACCAAATCCTTAAGTGGTCATGTCTTTATTATGTGATATTTTAGAATTAAAACAAAATATTTTGTTTGCATTTTGTATGTTTGGGATTTTGTGTGTGAAACGTATGTGTGCAGTTCTCTCAGTGGCCTGAAGAGGGCATTGGATTCCTACTAATGGGAGTTACAGGGGGGTTGTATGCTGCAATATTGTACTGGAAATAAAACTGCAGTGCTCTAGAAGAGCAGCCAGTGCTCTCAACCACTTTCCCATCTTTCTAGCTTCTGTATTGTTCTATTTTTTTTATTTTACATTTGATGATTATAATACATTGATGAAATTTCTACCCTCCCTTTCCTCCCTTCAAGCCCTCCCACTATCCTTCCCCACTCTCTTTCAAATTCATGACCTAGTTTTTTCACAAATTGTTATGGAATGCAAAATTGTATACACAATTTTAGTGCTTCAGGGAAAGTAATTAGGCATATAGAACAGTTCTCATCACTTTACACTTAGTTTTAATTATGAAGATGTTAGCACAGAAAAATTAGACTGGATGTTCTGATCAATAGTAACTTTCCTTGGCATCACTTCCTACTTTGATGCCCTACAAGTATAAACACTGTGCACAGTGCACCTTTCCCTGAGTAGAATATATCTGGCATTAAAGTGAGTAACCCTTTATTTACTATAGTTGTAAAACGTAAGCTGGACTTATAGAAACTTAAGCTTCACTCTGTGAATAACATAAGCATTAAGGGGGTTGTTTATCATGTTCCTTCTCAAGTAGACTCTCCTCCATATTACAGATTTGACACTTAATTACTGGATATTTAAAGTGAGTCCATCATATGGATAGTATTCACAGAAGGAGCTCTTCACACCAAATTCTGCAAAATAGGATAAGCCCCAAATAATTTTCCACATTTTATTGGTTGACACGAGTTATCTAAACTGCTATAAGTCTTAGTGCTTCATTCAAAGTTGAACTATGTTGTAACATATTTTCTATTATTATAACAATGTTTTACAGCTTGTCAATTCATCATAGAACAATGGCAACTCGAGTCCTTTTTTAGTTGCATGTCATTTAATTAGAACTGTCACATTAAGTCCTAAGGATAGAAAGGATTTAATATGTTTATAGGTTGAAGATTGCAAAATAACAAACACCATAATTTGGGGGCTAGAAATGTGGATATTGACTCAGACTTGGGTCAAATGTGAAAAGACTGTAAGGTTGCCAAACTGTGTTTTCAAAAATTTGAATGTAAGTATAATATTCAAATCACTGGATAGACAGCTAACTATCAACACAGTTATACTACGTTTCCATTTTGCTTCCCCCACTTCCTTTTGCCCAGTTAAACAGAGGAGCAGAAAATAGTGTCTTCTCAAGACTGTGAGACTCAATGGTAGAAAAAATTACTACACTTGCAAAGAATCCTGGTATAATAACTAGGTGGTTCACACCTGCCTGAAACCCCAGTTACAGAGGATCCTATACCATCTTATAGCCTTCACAGACTTCTGCATGCACATGAGATACAGACAGGGATTCAGGGATGTAGGAAGTCGCGGTTAGCGGTGGTTAGCGGTGATACATCCGCCATTCCAAGATGGCACGGACATCCTGTCCTCCCCACTAGTAAACAATTAACTGCGCAGGTGCAAAGGCAGAAAGCGCGCCAAAGTCACTGGCCAATCCCGAGGCGTAATATTGGGTGATGAGTGAACAGCCAATCAGAAGTGAACACATCACTCTAGGGTGTATTTAAGCTGTGCCTCTTCCTGTGTTTCGTCCCTTCCGCGGTCTTCACTTCTGCTGATACGAATAAAGCCTCGCTGTGGTAACCACCCGAATTCTGCCTCTCGTGTCTCTCTTCCACGGGTGAAAGGGGACATGGGAGGCGCGTGGAACACAGGGATACATACATACACATATAAGTATTTACTTGTATGTATATCTGCGCCACACATGTGTAAAATGCCAATGGAAACCAGAAGAGGTCATAGAATACTCTGGGACTGTAGTTGAAAATAGTCCTGGGAATCAAATCCTGGTCTTCTGGAAGAACAGCCAGTGTTCTTAACCACCAAACCATCTCTCCAACTCCACATATACATATAAAATAAAAACAAATACTAACAAAATTGAAAAGGTGTCTTCTGCCACAGACCCTACATACAACATGACTTTAACAAAATTTTATGCCTTGAAACTCTTCCCCAGCAATTTAAATCACTGACTTCTAAAGAGTTTCCCAAGAAAAAGTGAATTTCTCTTCCTCGACATGATAGAATTTTAATGAATAACTTATATAGTATTCTTCTCATTCATGTGTTTGTATAATAGCTGATGCAGACACTCATTGGCTCAAGATCCCCGAGTTTTAGAGTAGTTTACAAAGTATTTTTAAATAATGTTTAAATTGTACCTCTTTGATGTCAGAACAATTACTTTCAATGTGCCCATATTTTACCTGCATTTCTGTTCTAATTTCTCTCCGTGCATCTTTAAACAGCTGTTCTTCACTCTTCCTACTGCTCTTGTTTCATAAGCATCACTAATGAGTCCCTGAGAAGTGTACTAAATGCCCTAAGGCTGTAATAAATAAGAAGACAGCTTTTAAAACTTACTTTTATTTGCATTCCATTTAAAATTCAAATACAAAATTAAATACAACATACAAGACAGAAAGACAGACAGAAAGAGGGAGAGATTTTAGAGGCTAATTTCACTCACTTTTCTTTTACATCTTAAAAATAATGCAAGTTCTGTGCATTACATCAAGTTTGAAAGCATAAAACATATATAAAATTAAATAAAATTAATAAAAATGTTTGTTTACACATGAACATATTTCACACATAAATGTTAAATATCTGGCATTCAGTTACATGTAATAATAATAAAATAATAAAAATAATAATAATAAATCATATGAATATGTTTCTTTGGATAAAGTCATAATCTTTGGCTTCAACATAACATTGTAATTACCTTTAAAGGTTGTTCACAGCTTCATAATTGTACATATTGAAGTTGATTCATTCCATAGCCCCTTACCTTCTCTCATCCCATTCACTCTGACCAAGGCTCATCCCCCCAACTAGTCTCCTTCCCACTGTTATATCTTTGCTTCTTGTATACACCACTGAATTTAATTACATTTTGTACATGAGCATGGTTAGAAGGTTATGTAAAGTATCAATGAGTATGCTGTTGAAAAAAATGACAACCCCCCCCCTTTTTTTTTAACTGATGGTAACTCTTCATAGTCCTTCAGGGAAGGATTTAGAAATCTCTCCTCTATCAATGCTGGACAGTTGACAGGCCCATTTTTGTGTAGATATTATGCAGGAATATATAAGTATAATTGAATTCTCACTCTTTTTTTAGGACTTTAAAAAATATTTAGCATTCTTCAGACACACCAGACGAGGGCATCAGATCCCATTATCAAATGGTTGCGAGCCACCATGTGACTGCTGGGATTTGAACTCAGGACCTCTGGAAGAGCAGTCAGTGCTCTTAACACCTGAGGTCTCTCTCTACCCCCAATGAATTCTTGAGTGCAATTGATGTACTATGCCTGAATGTCCTCTTTGTGGCCTATCTCTCCATCTTCTAGCTTTTCTATGATGTTACACAAGCCTTGGAAAGCATAAATAGATACTGTAGTTTAGCAAAGCTAGACTCTGTCACTTCTTCCGGACACTTTGTATTTTAACTTCTTTAAACTATTTGCTCCTAGTATTCTTATGTCTTCTTTATCCAGAAATAGCTGATAGAAAGAAAGCATTGTATAATAATTTTATTCTGAATACATAAAATTTTTAATATGAAATATAACTTGAAGCCCATTTGGGTAAAAAGGAGAATGTCATTTTTCTCTCAGAATTACTCATTAGTTGTTCTATTTTGATGAATATCTCTATCTAAATATTATTCAGTATTTAAAGACTTCAATAAACTCTTTCAGTGGCAGGATCCTTGTGGGACATGCTAAGTTGCATTTACAGTGTTCTATTCTCAAACATGTTGGTAACTACCTGTCCACAAGTGTAACAAATAAACACCAGAGTTCAACAGGCAGGTTATGTACCCTATCAAGTTTAAAAGTTTAGGTAAATATTACTCTGTTTCACAGAAGACAC
Source organism: Arvicanthis niloticus (assembly GCF_011762505.2). NCBI lineage: Eukaryota > Metazoa > Chordata > Mammalia > Rodentia > Muridae > Arvicanthis > Arvicanthis niloticus. Next base: position 14,920,507 of record NC_047666.1, read on the forward strand.
TTAAATTTACACAGCTCTTTTCCTCAAGGGGACTTAGTGGGTCAGAGGCTACTTTGGCTTTCACCCTACACATATCTTTTTCCTGGAAGCTGTCTCTGCAGACACGTGGATTTCTGTGCTTTATTCTTTTTGTTTAGAGGGGGAAAAAGAATTGCTTTTCAACTTGAACAGTGGGAGAACAGTACTACCTTCAGCTCCAGTCTGCATGAGGTTTATATTGTTTTACTTTCTCCCTGTACCACTGTGTTATAGTCACCCCTACCCCATGCTTGGATTGTTTCCATCATGATTGCTCTGCAGAGAAGATTTTTAAGGTGCCTGGTATGTTTCTGTATTTCTCTTTGCTTTTAGAGACAGGATCTTACTATGTAGCCCATGCTGGCACTGAACTTGTGGTAATTCTACTGCTTTTGCCACTCAAGTATTGGGATTATATATGTATATTTCTACAACATGCTAGAGTTTATGATTCTTAAATCCTAAAAGGGCTGGGCATGGTTTTACACCTTTAATTCAAACATTTGAGAGGAAGATGCAGGGGCATGTCTGTGAGTTTGAGGCCAGCCTGGATTTACAGAGAAAGTTCTATAATTCCAGGACAACTCAAGCTACATGGAGCTGTATTAACACGCATGCACACGCACACACACTGACACACACACACACACACACGCACATGCACACATGCACACATACACACACACACACACACACACACACACACACACACACACACCATGAATAGACCTAGTTCACCTTTATGTTTCCACTTGACTCTAATCTCTCTTCCTTTTTGCTTGATAGGTTATCTTAGTTGAATAAAATAATGAACAAGTACTAAGACACGTTTAATTTAATAAAGAAACCTCTAATCTGACTAAATGAACAGGACTGTTTAATCTTATTGACATTGTAGATTGTGAAATTCTGGGGATAGGCAATATTTCAATTGTTTTTTCCCTTTCTCAATTGTTACTTCTTACATCAGACACTGTTCTTAAATGTTTATTTTATTGAAATTCCATCTCAGGTGAAATTCCATCTCAGTGCTGAAAGTGAATATCTAACATGGGAACATGCCAACTGCCTGAGAAATGTCTGTGTTCTAAAACAAAGAAAGCCAACTTCCATTTCTTTTCCAGATGGAGACCTAGAGACTTTTGATATACATAAATTCTTTATCAGAGAGAATGATAAAACAAGTCAAAACAGAGGTTTTGGGGAAATCAATTTTTTACTATACTGGACCCTACTTATGGTATGGATGAGCATTAACCTTCCAAAGGAAGCTGTAATTTTTATAACTATATGTGGGGAGGTGGGCTGTGAGAAGCAGCTGGGTGCTTGGTCGAGCATGAGCTTGGAACTTCGGACCATTACTGGACAGCAGGAGTTCGGCTCTGTTCCTGGGCCCCCCGATTCTTTTCATTTAGCTTCAGCCCTCCACAGCCCCTCCCACAGATAGGTCTATAGCCATCAGTCATCAGGAACAGGCCTCAGGCCCTAGAGAGATTTACATACTAATGACGTACCTGAAGGCCAGAGGGTGGGGCCAATTAAGCATTCTTCCCCAGCCCCTCCCCCCTCTCTCCCTCCCTATTTAACTCAGGTCTGCCCTGAGCTTCAGGGGAGTGCACATCCAGATTCAACCACCATATGCCATGACATTAAAGCCTGTAAAAACGCATGGACTTTCTCTTGTCATTGGGACCATGCCATGAGGAACTGTGGAGCCACAGCAGCTGTGCCTAACTTTTCCCTGGAGGAACCCTCAGTGTTCCCAGCCACAACTACCCACAACTATAGGCATTATCAAAATCCATGAAAACCAAGTATAGCCTAGAAAATGACTCTCCATACCTGTATCTGCCACATGTTTGTTCTATCAGCATTAAGAAGCCCTGACCAGACTTGAATGTACTAATTTTATTTTGATAATTATTAAGGTATTTTACACCATTTCCTTGTTAAGCTTTCAAAAATTACTGGGTCATTGAACATCAACAACAGCATTGCAATGAATATTTCAAATTATGTTTCCAAGTAGGAAACTTCCCTAATTAACACATCTGTTTCAAATGTAAATATGATGAGAAATTCCTCATTTAAATTACATTTAAATTTCAATAACTTTATATATTTATTCAGAGGTATAAATATTCTTCATTATGTGTACTCCTTAATATGTTTTATTTCTGATTATTTTATCATATTATTTATCATATCATATTACTGTTTTCTACTTTTAGCTACAGATACAAAAGAATAAAGACTGATGTGACTTTTACACTTGATAATGTATGCAGAAGTGGCTCTAAGAATTTTTTTGTTGTTGTTCTTGTTGTTGCTTTCAATCACTTAGTTTAGCTTTTTAAAATGTTTGATTGAAAGACATTTTAACTAGCATGACAATAATTAAATAAAGGATTTTTTTTCTGCTACTTATGGTCACCAACACAATAACCAGAGTCAAAGATGGCAGACACACTGAGTTCTATACTATTTCACAAGAACTATTTTTTACCATTTTCCTCTTTCGATTAATATGTATTTCAGGTCTATATTTAATCTGGAATATTTGTCATCAGATTAAAGACTGATGTGTTACCATATGCCAATGGGTTAATGGGTAGCACTATAAGGTTTCACTAGGGGCCACTCAGGCTAGCCTCGCCTGCAGGTTTTCTATATATATATATTCAATGTTGACTATAATCCCACTGTTATAGGGAATTTGTTTTACTGGGAGGCTGACTGTGTCATTCTTACATCTCCAACTGAAGTTCATCAGCTGGAGTAGCAGAACCTAAGCTACTAGGGTGTAGGCCTGGAGCATCCTGTATGATAGACACACATATAAAATAGTCCAAATCTTTTTTCTTTCCTTACTAGCTGAGATTAAGCAACAGCCTAACTGTTGGCAAATACTATGGGCTAATTTATCAACCACATTGCAGGATGCTTCCATTCTGTCTCTGAAATCTTCCACAAGTAAACCTGCACTTTGTCATGTGTGCCAGAATGTTCCACAAAGAGCTCTTGATGATAACTTTTTGTGGTGTCAAGTATCCCCTAATTTACATATCTGACCTAAAAAACAGTGTGTCCCAGTTTCTCTCTAGAATTTTTTTTCTCTTTGTTTTTTAATGTTTCTAACGTTTTCATTTATTCACTATGGCTATTGATTATTATTTTATTATTTTCCTTTAAATACTAAGATGTTACTTTAAATATCAATGGGTTTACAAATTTTCAAACAACTCAAGATTTGAAGATGCTGAACATCTCATAATTCCAGAGAATTCTACTGAACTCTGGTTCAGTGTGTGCTGTTTGTTTTACTCGTTGTATTATAAATAAACATACATTATGTGAAAATTTATCATTTTCATTTATATACTGTAAATGGTTTATGTAAGCATGCATGCATGATATGTGTGTGTTCAGGGATGTGCCTGTGTGAAGATGAGAGCTAACTTTTGGGAGTTATTCTCCCTTCACTTAATTTGAGGGTCTCTCATACATGTGCTGTGATGTAAATTACAGGCAATCTGGCTGTTTTGTTTCAGATTAAATTTCCCTTCTCAACCTCTTACCTCTCCTTAGAGATTATTGATGTTCAGTAGTGTATCCAGACTTTGTACATGGTTTCTGGAGATCTGACACAGATAGCCAGGCTTGCACAAGTGAGCTTACCCAAGGACTTGACTACATCTTCTTCTTCTTCTTCTTCTTCTTCTTCTTCTTCTTCTTCTTCTTCTTCTTCTTCTTCTTCTTCTTCTTCTTCTTCTTCTTCTTCTTCTTCTCCTTCTCCTTCTCCTTCTCCTTCTCCTTCTCCTTCTCCTTCTCCTTCTCCTTCTCCTTCTCCTTCTCCTTCTCCTTCTCCTTCTCCTTCTCCTCCTCCTCCTCCTCCTCCTCCTCCTCCTCCTCCTCCTCCTCCTCCTCCTCCTCCTTCTTCTTTGATGTTGCTCTTTTGCTTTTTATTTTATTTTTATTTTAGTGGGTTGCAGTGTAGTCTAGGCTACTCTTGAATTTGCAGTTTCACTGACAATTGTTGAGCCTTCAAGTGTGTCCTGGAATACCTCATCTACATTTAAATTTTTTCATGTGAATCTTCTTTTGTATATATTTAACATTGATTAGAATATTTTTTCTGTACACCAGGAATAACACACAAATGAACTCACAGAGAATGTGGCAGCACAAACAAGGTTTGGACAAGTTCAAGTAGAACTAGTCCCTGGGATGAGAGGGAGAAACTGACACAAGCTCCCATCCCTTATCCACAAAGCATTAGTTTGGTGGATTTATTTTAATTTTTTATTATCTCCCATTTTCTCATACACTACATCCTGACCAGTTTCCTATCATACCACTCTTCCTAGGCTCTTCTCCACCTCCCCTAGATAAACTCTTTCTATGTTCTCTAAAATCATGAATTCTGCAGAAAATGGATGGAACTCGAGAATGTCATCCTGTTTGAGGTAACCCAATCCCAGGACATGCATGGTATGTACTCACTTCTGAATGAATATTATCCAAAAAATACATGACACCCAAGACATACTTTACAGACTGAAAGAAACTAAACAACAAAAAAGACCCAAGCAAAAATGCTTGAATCTCACTTAGAAATGGGGATAAAATAGTCATAAGAGGCAGATGGAGGGAGGGAACTGGGTTGGAGATGGGATCAGGAAGGGAATGGGGATTATGATCAGGTGTGATAAAAGACAGGGGAGATGGCCAGATGACCATGAGAAATAATAGAAATCTGCAGCTCGCAGGGGTTGTGGGTTGTGGAGGCAACTATGGGACATGGCAGAGACCAGGGATATGGGAGGCTCCCAAGAATCAATGGGACAACTTTAGTTGCAAATCACAGCAGTGGGAATATGGAACCTGAAATGGCTTTCTTCTTATAGCCATGCAAGAAATCCAGTGGAGTGATGGGAACATTAACCCACCCGCAAAACTTTCAACCCCAAAATTATCCTGCCTATAAGAAATGCAGTGACAGGAAACAGAACAGAGACTAAGGGAATAGCCAAGCAATACCTGGCCTAACTAGAGATCTATCCCACGAATAAGCACTAAACCCTGACTCAGACATATGCAAAGACCCAGTCAAATATTAGATGGATACTGGGGACTCTTTAAGTTGGCAGAGGGTTGAGGACCCTGAGGGGGTTAGGAACTCTGTTCCGCGCACCTCCCGTGTCCCCTTTCGCCCGTGGAAGAGAGACACGAGAGGCAGAATTCGGGTGGTTACTACAACGAGGCTTTACTTCTTGTATAAGCAGAAGCGGAAAGACCCAAAGCCCAGGAAAGGCACTGCTATATGTACCCTAGAATGGCATGTTCACTTCTGATTGGCTGTTCTTCCCCTCTATTGCTAATTGTAAGGTGGGTCTAGTTTTAAAGTCAACCACCAGATGAGCGAAATCAGTTCCTGAGGAACCAAGCCCTTGAGCACCTCTAAGCTTCTCGGTGGATGGAAAACAATCATGTAAGCTTGGAAGGACAACCAATTGAGCAATCCTGTCCCCAAGGGAGATGGAGAATACACCTTGTGGGCTAGAACAGAGAACTTGAAGTTTTCCGGTATAATCCTGATCTATTACACCGGGGTGTATCACGAGTCCTTTTAAGGTAAGAGAGGAGCGGCCTAAAATAGGGCCGACACTTCCCTCTGGCAGGGGGCCTCTATAATCAACCAGGATCGGCTGCACTCCCATGTGTGGCATTAGTAGGACTCGGGAGGTGGAGTGGAGGTCCACTCCTGTGGAACCCCTTGTGGCTCTGCAGCAAAAAGAATCCCCTGAGTGTTCAGCAGTGTCCCATATCTTTTGGGGCCCTGGGATCTTGGGCCTGTATATCTGTTTTTTGAAAAATTTTCTTCCTTAATGGCTGAGGGATTTGGAGGGAGGATCTGACCTCTTATATCTCTAACAGAGCGGCAATCCTGAGCCAGATGATAACCCTTTCCACACCTAGTGCACAGGTTTGATGGTATATGGTTATTTGGGCACTCTTTCTTCATATGTCCCGCCTTCCCACAGGCAAAGCATCGGGCCATATGTTTTGAAGGGAATTTTCAACGATTCTGACCCTTAAGGAGGACTGCAGCCATTTCTAAATTAGCCACTGCAAGTCCGGCATTAGTAAGGGGACCTCCCAAGCCACGGCAGACTCTTAACCAGTCTTGTAGCCCTTTGGCTCTCCGAGGAGCAATGGCTGCATGGCATTCAGCTGTGGCATTTTCAAAGATCATCTGTTCTATCAATGGCATTGCCTGCTCTGGTTCCCCAAAGATTCTGTCAGCTGCCTCAGTCATGCGGGCCACAAAGTCAGAAAAAGACTCATTAGATGTCTGAATTATCTTGGACAAATAAAGGTTACTGCCTTCCTTCCTAGGGAGAGACTTCCATGCCTTTATTGCAGCTGATGCTATCTGTGCGTAGACCTGCCCAGGATGAGTGGTCTGGTCGTTCACGTGTATGACAACTCCCGTCAGCATGTCAAAAGTCCATAATTGTTGTCCCTCAGTATTTGCATTAATCCTGGCTTGTACTTGCAGTGCCTCGTGCCACAAGGCCTTCCACTCTAGGTATTGGCCCATATTGTTAAGTGCCGCCTTCACTGTGTCCTGCCAGTCTCATGGTGTCGTAGCAGCTGTACTTAATCTCTCCACTTGGGATATAGCAAAATTAGCCCCAATTCCATATGCACGTACTGCCTCAGCTAATTCTTTGATCTGCCTATACTCTACTGGGGCATGAACACGGAAGCCTTCTGCCCCTTCAAAGACCGGAAATGCAAGCTGTAGCTGCCTCTGATCTCCTGGGCTGAGAAATGAATTAGAGGCATTGCCCAGGGCATAAGCTGGAGGCAAGGACAGGGCTGAGGGATTCAAGGTCTTTCTTATTCTTATCCCAGAACCGCTACCCTTTGTATAGGCAGCTGCTTCCTGCCCCAGGCTCTCTTCCTCTCCTTGCGTTAGGTCTTCCTCGGAGCTGCTAAGGTTTATGGAAGCAGGCTCCTTAATGGGGTACAGCCCCCCCCCCCCGAACTCCACTCTCTCTTCACCAGCCGGTGAAGGGTCCTTAACCTTAATAGGCCCTGAAGTGGCCCCTGTTCCTCTTGAGTACTCTTTCCTATGACCAGGCTCCTTGGCCTGCCTCTGTTGTCCAGGATTTCTTGCCTGCTTCTCCTTTCCAGGCTCTTTGGCCTGATGCCGGCTACCACGCTCTGGTTCTGATAGCCTGGAGCGGACCTCTCTTGAAACCTCTTGACTTGCCCTACTAGCTGTGCTTCGGGCTGGATCCTCACAACACAAATAAGCTAAAAGCGAAAACAACACGAGCAAGAGGCCAACTACTGCAGCGGCGGCAATGGGTGAATATCCGCTCGCAATGAAGGCTTCCACCCCAAGCATACCTCCCAGAGACGTACATCGATCCTGTAGTCTTTTAACCCGCCCCAAAACTTGGGGGGTCTTCCGCGGCGCCTTGAAATTCCTGGGTTTTTGGCGCCAGATGTTCTGCTCACCTCCCATGTCCCCTTTCGCCCGTGGAAGAGAGACATGAGAGGCAGAATTCAGGTGGTTACTACAACGAGGCTTTACTTCTTGTATAAGCAGAAGTGGAAAGACCCAAAGCCCGGGAAAGGCACTGCTATATGTACCCTAGAGTGGCGTGTTCACTTCTGATTGGCTGTTCACTCATCACCCCATATTACACCCCGAGATGGGCAGTGACTTTGGCGCCTTTCTGCCTTTTGCACCTGCACAGTCAGTTGTTTACTAGTGGGAGGACAGGATGCCCGTGCCATCTTGTAATGGCAAATGTTGACACACTCACTGCGGCTCCCAACAGAACTCCACAGAATACCAACAGAGTCAACTAACCTGGACCCTTGGAGGCTCTCAGAAACTGAACCACCAACTAAACAACATGCATGGGCTGGACCTGGGTACCCTGGCATATGTAGCAGATGTGCATGCAGCTCAGTCTTCTTGTGGATCTAGAACGACTGAACAGGGGTCTGTCCCATAAGCTAATTTTTCTGTACCTGGGATGTGTTTTTGTGTCTGAGTTGCCTTGTCTAGCCTCAGTGGAAGAAAGTGTGCTTAACCTCACAGAAGCTTGATATGCCAAGGTGGGTGATACCCAGGATGGAGTCTACTCTCTCAGAGGTAAAGGGTACAGGGTGGGAGGAAAGAGTCTTGGAGAAGTAAACAAGGAGGGAGAACAGGGATCAGGATGTAAAGTGGATTTAAAAAAAGGAAAGAATGAAGAAGGAGGGAGATGAGGAGAAGGAGGAGGAGGAAAAGAAATAAGTGAGAGGAGGAGTAAGAGGAGAAGGGAGACAAGGAGGAGGAAGAGGAGGAGAGCTGGCCTTTCAGAGTTATGAAATGAACATGGTCTAACAAAATATCATAAGAATAGGCACAACTTCTCATATCATGGCTGGATTTGGCCATCTAGTAAGAGAAAAACATGCAGGCATTTGTCTTTATTGAAAAGGTTAGCAGTAAATTCTCAGCCCTTAATTGATTATAAAAAATAAAGTCTTCATAGCAAGTTTCTATTCATCTTGGTTTGCTTTCTACACCCTAGGCTTTCATTATATTTTCTATTTCTTTCTCTCTGCTGAGATTCATTTAAATTTTGTGAAATCACTATCAGTTTCCACAATTACTTGTAGTATACCCTATGAAATTAATTCTTTCCAAAATTCTATATTTCTTTATGTTGATTTAAATGTCAATTTTATGTATTTATGTTTTCTATTCATTTTTCAGATTAGCATGCAAAATAATGGGTCTAATTATGGCATAATGTCAATTATTTTACACAGTACCATCCAATTCTATTTTTATATGTCTTAAGTATTTCAATTTTGTGTACATTTTTCTTGTATTTTCTACTTCTAATCATTTTATCATTTGATATTAATTTGTACATATTTACTAATGTTCTTTTAAATCAACTTATTTCAAATTTTCTCACTTAGAAATACATTTTGGTTTTCTTTTTTCAATATTTTTATTGGATATTTTATTTGTTTACATTTCACATGTTATCTCCTTTCCCCATTCTCTTCACATAGAAACCCCTTATCCTTTCTCCCCTCCTGTTACAACTATGAGAGTGTACTTCCACCCATCAACCTACTCCCTGTTGTCTGCCCTCGAATTCCCCCACATTGGGGCATCCATCCTTCTCAGGACAAAGGACCCCCATTTCCACCAATGCCTGACAAGGCTATCCTGTACTACATATACAGCTGGAGCCATGGGTCCCTTCAAGATTATTCCCAGGCTGGAGGCTTAGACCCTGGGAGCTTGGGTTGGTTGGTATTGTCGCTCTTCCAATGAGGCTACAAGCCCCTTCACCTCCTTCAGTTTTCTCTCTACCTCCTCTATTGGGGACTCCATAATCAGTTCAATGGTTAGCTGTGAGCATCCGCCTCTGGGAAAGCCTCTCAGGAGACAGGTACATAAGGCTTCTGTCAGCATGTACTTTCTGGCATCCACAACATTGCCTGCATTTAGTTACTCCACATGGGATGGATCCCCACGTAGGGCAGTCTCCAGATAGCATCTCCTCAAGTCTTTGGTCCACACTTTGTCTCTGTACTTGTTCCCTTGAGTATTTTGTTACTCCTAAGGACCAAAGCACTCACACTTTGGTCTTCCTTCTTCTTGCATTTCATGTGGTCTGTGAGTTGTATCTTAATAATTGTGAGCTTTGGGGTTAATGTCCACTTATCAGTGAGTACATACCATGTGTGTTCTTTTGTGATTGGGTTACTTCACTCAGGATAATATTTTCTAGTTCCATCTATTTGCCTAAGAATTTCATGACAGGCATGTAGATCAATGGAATAGAATTGAGGACCAAGAAATGAACCCACACACTTATGGTCACTTGATTTTTGACAAAGGTGCTAAGACAATCCAGTGGAAAAAAGATAGCATTTTAAACAAGTGGTGCTGGTTCAACTGGAGGTATACATGTAGAAGAATGCAAATCTATCCATTCTTGTCTTTTTTTTCACAATGTTCAAGTCTAAGTGGATCACAGACCTTCACATAAAAGCAGATATACTGAATCAAATAGAAGAGAAAGTGGGGAAGAGCCTGGAACATATGGGCACAGGGAAAAAGTTCCTGAACAGAACATCAACAGCTTATGCTCTAAGATCAAGAATTGACAAATGGGACCTCATAAAACTGCAAAGTTTCTGTAAGGCAAAGGACACTGTCATTAGGACAAAATGTCACCAACAGATTGGGAAAAGATCTTTACCAATCCTATATCCAATAGAGGTCTAATATCCAAAGTATATAAAGAATTCAAGATATTAGACTCTAGACAATCAATTAACCCTATTAAAAATGGGGTACAGTGCTAAACAAAAAATTTTCAACTGAGGACACTCAAATGGTCAAAAAGCACCTAAAAAATGTTCAACATCCTTAGTCATCAGGGAAATGCAAATCAAAACAACCCTGAAATTATTCCTTACACCAGTCAGAATGACTAAGATCAAAAATTCAGGTGATAGCAGACACTGGCGAGCATGTGGAGAAAGAGGAACACTCCTCCATTGTTGGTGGGATTGTAAGCTTGTACAAATAGTCTGTTAGTTCCTCAGAAAAATGGACATAATATTAATTGAAGACCTAGCTATACCACTCCTGGACATATACCCAAAAGATGCTCCAACATATAACAAAGACACATGATTCACTATGTTCCTAGCCAGAAGGTGGAAAGAACCCAGATGTCCTTCAACGGAGGAATGGATACAAAAAATGTGGTACATTTACACAATGGAGTACTACTTAGCTATTATTTTGGTTTTATTTTTCAAAATGTACTTAACTACTTTATGCTTTTATATTTTAAATGAATGTTCAAAAATGGTCTGTAAGTATACTAAACATAATTTATATCTATTTTATATCTACAAATATAATTTAAGTAGTTAAAAAAAAAAGGCCGGGCAGTGGTGGCACACACCTTTAATCCCAGCACTTGGGAGGCAGAGGCAGGCGGATTGCTGAGTTCAAGGCCAGCCTGGTCTACAGAGTGAGTTCCAGGACAGCCAGTGCTCCACAGAAACCATGTCTCTAAAAACAAAACAAAAAATATAATAATAATTTGAGTAATTAATGCTAAAGTTAATTTATGTTCTTTAAGTCTCAATTATGTTCATAATGTACCCTTGTATGCATACATGTTTGTGTATGTAAACATATATACAAATATAGATACATATCTATATTTCTATACAAAATTTCTTTAACTTGCAGTGAAATGAAATTCATCAATAAAAATATTGAAGAAGCTACCACATTATCTTCTGAGTGTAAGTTTAATATGTTTTGAATTAATACGTGGACTCAGGGTCCTGGGAGATGATTTTGAAGGAAAGCGCTTGTCCTCATCATAGTATCCTGAGTTTCGTTTCCAGAACCATGTAAAGCTGGGAAAAGAAAACTGACTTCACAAGTTTGTTCTTTCTCTTGCACACATGTGGTATGGCATATTTACACACACACACACACACACACACACACACACACACACACACACAAACACAAATTCTAAAATGAACTTGTAAGTTTGCTTAAATGTGAACATCATAAATTGAACCACCAAATGCAGAATAAGAATGCCTGTAGAGCCTTTTTATGAATTTCAGGAGACGATTTTTCAGGTTTCTCATTGGTTTTTTACTTGTTTTCTACTTGAAACACTGGGTAAGGAGAAAATATTTGAATTTGTTTATTATCTAATGAAAATTTCCTTTCATACCAAAATAATTAATACATAAGGGACATTTTGGAATTTGTGTGTGGGTGCATTGTTTTTCAGTTCTGAATTCCTACTTTGAAAGCCCAAAGGAAAATAAGCTGTAGGTGGGAGTCCTATGTCCATCTTTGGTGTACACTAATGTTTTCAGGCTTTTCCTTGGGGTTTCCTTGTCCTCTTTAAATTCCTCCCAGCATGCGCCAGTGCTATTGTAACAGGTACACAGACCTTAGCACAACTGATACCATTGAAGTACCATTCAGATCTTGGAACCCAGCAGGGAGGCAGCAACACTGTCAGATGAGAACAGAGACATGGTACATACACTAACCCTGTTCTTTTTCTTCAGTAGTTCTCCTTCTACTGACTATTCTTGCCAACTGAGGTGTGTTAAGCCAAGGTGTATCTTTTATGTTTGAAAGTTCACCTAACGATACCAACCAATCAGAGCTCCCAGGGTCTCAACCACCAGCCTGGGAGCACATAGGGAGGGACCTATGGCTCCAGCTGTATATGTAGGGGAGGGGGACCTTGTAGGGCATAGGTGGGAGAAGAGGTTCTTGGTCCCATGAAGGCTGGATGCCCCAGTGTGGGGGAATTTGAAGGTGGGGAGGGATGGGAGTGGGCAGGTGGGTGGGGGCACATACTCATAGAAGCTGGAGGAGGGGGGATGAGATAGGGAATTCCTAGGTGGGTGGGGGGAGATGGGGAAAGGGGTCACATCTAAAATGTAAATAAAATATCCAATTAAAAAAAGTTCACCCTGAGAAAGGCTCAGGGTCTGAACTAGGGTTCAGAACACCAGCCAACTAATAAATACTGTATTTGCTTAAACCTGTATCTGAGCAATCTTTTCTGATAGATATGTCACAACACTCCTATTTTCTCTGTACCCATTTGGAATTGTCTTTCAGTATATAATCTAGTACTTCTTTGTATTTGGTAGCATGAAATTACCCCAGAATACAGTCTTTTGCTTTCTGTCCATTGAGACTTCCTGATACAGATCCTATTTTTTGTCTTGACTATGTATGCATCTCTAGTTTTACCACATACTTGAATCACTGGTCCCAACTTGCATTACAGTCTATGTCTCCATGTTTATAGTGCTAAAAATTGAAACTTAGTTCACAGAATATACATTGTCTTAGTTCTCATTATGAAATCTAAAATTTTCTTATGTACATTAATCTTTTGCCTAAATATGTCTGTGCACTTCAGTGTGGAGTGCCATCAAAGGCAGAAGTGAGCATCATATATCAGATATTCTGGGACTGCAGTAATTGATAGTTGTGGGCTGCCATATGGGTCCTAGGAATCAAATTCAGGTTCACTAGAACAACAGCCAGAGCTCTTAGCCTCCAAGCCATCTTCCACTGGTCATTCTTCACTGAATCACAAATTTTAATTTTTTGTGCTTTTTGTAGTGAAGTACTGAAATGAAAGAGAGGGTGAATGATTGCCCATATTTCTGTAAATTCTAAGAATTGAACCAGGGTTTGAACTCAGGACATCTGTTTACATAATATCTGCCTTCATTTTCAGGTCACTTTGTGACACTTGAACAAATATAGAGACATTAAAATACCAAGAAATGAATAAAACAAAAGTATATAAGAAATGAAGAAATCTTGAGAGTGGCACATGCCTTTTATCCCAGCACTTGGGAGACAGAAGCCTGTAAATCTCTGTGAGTTTGAGGCCAAGACAGCCCAGGGTTGTTTAACAGAGAAATCCTGTCTTGAAAAAACAAAAAAGGTAGAGGAGGGGGAGCAGAAAGAAGAAAAGGGTATAGGAGAAGAGGAGGAGGAGGGACAGGGGAGGAGGAGGAAGAGAAAACAGTAAAGGAACTTTCATTTGTACTTGCCACACTATGAAGAAATCTGAACACATTACCTTGAAACAAAAATCTTTATTCTCTTTATTTTTCTGGATTATTAAACTGTGAGGATCATCCTTTTAGTTAACTACATCAGAAATTTGATGTATTATATTTTCTCCTCCTTAGCACATTCTATCAATAGTCATTAATTTCAGTGAATCTTATGCTTAAATTATTTTATTTTAGTGACCACCAACGTAAGTTTTCTTGAATGTTCATTTTTTCCAATATACTTGCCTGTTACAAAGCAACATGTAGTAAATTATTAACTTGCTTGTCAAGTTAATTATGAAATACAGAACTGTATGATAAACTGAAAGGAAAATGAAGGGAGTGTGGAGCAGAAAGGAAGAATACAAAGGATCCACAGGAAGGGGTAAAGTGAAGGAGAGTGGGAGTCTGCAGTGTGTATAGAATATGACACCTACAAAAAGGAGAAAAGAACCCGCCTTCACGACCCACTTTGAACAGACATCTCAGAATTTCAGGATCAGAAGAGGTGATGAGTCAAGTCATGGAAATTCACTAGAGATCTTCAGAGGCTTAACTCAGAAAAGGTGGTGGTGACATTATTACAAGCATCTTTCAGAAAGGATTATTTCTGATGCTAACTCAAATGTTGTTATAAAGAGTTGGTTAATAAGAACTTGGAACCAAGATGTCCAAAAATACACAAAAACAAAGGCAACATTTGGTATTAATTTGAAATGCGGAGCACAACCATACCTCAGCTGTTTGAAAATTAATTGTTTGCACATGAGGGACTTTGTCAACATGGAATGTTTTACAGGTGCTTTAGAAGGGGGGTGAGGCTGATGAGAGGAGACAATCTGATTCTCATCTCCACATTGATCAGTATTTGCAAGATTTTACCTTTTGATATAGTAAAACTCATTCTATATTTCACTGAAACATTATAACTTAATACATAGTATTATACAGCTCTTATTGGTGGCGTGGCAACTTGAAAATATATATTCAGGGTCAACATTCACATATCTCTATTTTAAATCATTTATGTAATGTGAGATTACATTTGTGACAGTTGTTTCTTCAGATATAAGTATAAATTCTCACACCTACAGAATTTGCTCTGTTATTGAACTCAGACAGTAGAGTCAGTTGTACAAGAATGGTTTCTGATGGTGTAAAAAGACCTCTTTTCACAGAATATGTTTCTGGAATCACAAATTTGTATAGAAGACTTTCTTACATTCTATCTTGGCATTGCAATATTTCCATATTAAATGTCTTTCCTTTAATTATTAAGGTTTGAGTTTGATTTACACAGTACATACAACTAATTATTAATTATACTTATTAATATTTAATGAAAATACTTTGGTTTTAAATTTTTATAAAAATGTACTTTTTTATTTTATGTGTATGAGGGTTTTGACCACATATGTGTATATGGACCATGTATTTGCTTGGTACCCAAGAGAGACAGAGGAGACTATGGAGGTCCTGGAAATGGAGTGACAGACAGTTTTAAATCATTCTGTGGGTGCTGGGACATAAGCCTCAATTCTTTACAAAAACAACCTGATCCTAACTACTGAGGCCATGAAAACATTTTGATTCAACTAAAATTTCTCATATAACTACAACAATCAGCACAGGAAAAAGAAGAGATTTCAACTTCCTAGATTTGAAATTAGACCAATTTCACTTGGAGGATAAGAATAAATTTTACCTAATAAATAAACCTAGTAGTCAAGTAGGATGTTTTTAGGTTAGAGTATCTCTATTTTGTTACAGCCTATAAAGAAAAAATAAGTATATCACATATTAAGCAATCCAAAACAGCCTGAGTCAATGAGTGACATGTAATTTTTCTGTGTTTGATTTTCTATTTACTCTGAGAGTTCTATTAAAATTCTTCATTATGCTATTATCTCAAATCCTCAAAGGAAATAAATGGTAGGCAATAATTTAATGCTTTTGAAATGAAAACAAACTCTATTGATGATGAAATTACAGAACATAAATAACAAAGGCAAATGATTAGAATCATCTAATTGTTTCTATTTGTACATGTCTTTTGAGAGCCAGAAAAAGACAACCAAACAATGTTTAGTACTTATTTAAATCCAGAGAAGAGAGTTCTGATGAAGAAACCATCAACTGTATAAATGTTAATCAAAAAATATTTTAAATGGAATATTTAATGGAAATATACTTAATAATGGGAGTATAGTCCAGTGGTTAGAAGCACTTGCTGCCTCTGTAGGAGACCTGCATTTGTGTCTTATAACCAATATAGTGGCTCACCAAACATCTGTGACTCCAGTTCGATAGGATATGATGACCTCTTAAAGGCTTCATGTTCTACATAAAGATGGTCCACAGACCACACAGGTAGATACATACACAAACACATACCCCACGTATATAATATATACATTAAAATTATGATAATTAAACTAAAGAAAAATTATAAATCAAAGTTTAAGGAAATCTATATACTAATTTGGCTTACATAAAGTCTATGTTAGGGATTAGTGGGGGTTTATTATGGAAAGGTTTTAAAAATGCAGCATTCCAAAGAATTTTAGCTTTTATATACAGGAAAATGGTGTTACCTCTGATACTATTTGGAAAATTAAGACTATGTATAGTAACTGAAGTGCATGAATACTATACATAGTCCACAAACAAACTATATATATATACATATATATGTATATATATACACACACACACAATATATATATATATATATATATATATATATATATATATATATATTGTGTGTGTGTGTATGTGTGCTATGTATCCATCTTCCATTTATCTTCCATTTGTCATATCACATATATATTCATGAGCATGTGCATGGACTTATGCATAATAATGGTAAGAAATAACATTAAGATTTGTATCCTAATAGTGAGTTTACTAATTTGGCTTAAACAGAGAGTACATGTTAACTAAGGAAAAGATAAAGACACATGCTTAGAGGCCACATATCTTAGGAATCTTAATGTTAAACATACAGTCAATTATATCGGTTGATAGATATCCTGGTGCCTACATAGTTTGAAGCAGAATAGCAGTGAGTCACCAGTCTGTTGCAGACACTTTTGGATCTTCATATTTTTTTTGACTCTTCCATGGCAGGATTAACTGTAAGACAGGGAGACTGACACCTCATTTTTCAGTTAAACACTTGCTTATTGTGGGGTATATAGTAGAGTCTGTCCTCTTGAACATTTACATAAAAATATAATTGCACATATAAATAGAGCTATAAGTTGTTTGGATATACTTTCTATTTTCAATTAGTAAAAAACTTTGGCTGTGCATGTATTTATGACATAATAGGATTCTAAGATAATTATTTGTTTGTTTCCATATTTTCAAATCTCACAATCCTCTGATTTAAGGAAGATGAGATTGTTATGTTCCTTTTTGAAAAAAAGACTTGAATATATAGTGCAGTTAAGAGACTCACATATACCTGGCAAACTGTGAAGATGGGGCTTGTTAAATTTCTGAGCATTATTCTGTAATCTTTTTTTTCCTATTATAGCTTCCACAAGATTCTAAAATAATTCATGAAAAATTCCATTTCTATATAGTGAAAATAACAGCCATGCCAAAGTAATGGAACAGCAATAAACACCGACACTTATATATTGCTATAGATTTCCCTAAGCACTTCCACAAACATTAAGGACCATAACATTGTTAAACTGTGGGTTGCAAAGATTTGTTACTATAAGCTCACCCAGTTCTCAGCTTTGACAGAAAAATTAACCTTGAAAATAGTCAATGATGAAAGCTCTACCCTTCTGTGATAAAGTTCTGGGTTGACAATGTTGCATTGTAGACACAAAGCAATAAGAATGTACTGTGAACACAGTGTAAAATCAGAGGTAGGCAGAGTCCAAGCCCTGTAGTATGAAGACAGCATCCTTGTAAAGCAACAGCTTTTATTCTACTACTGTATGCAATTTGCCCAGGAAATTTTAGATGATAGAAAGTCATACATTTTTATATGTAATATTTTGAATAACAGCCTAATCATTAAACAAGATAAGCTGTGAGTTTATTATCAGCAGAAACTGCAACCAATACTAACACAAAATAATATAATACATTAGAGTAATGCTTTTAATAAAGCAACAATCATGTTAATGATAATGATCACAGTTACTATTGTTACTAATACTCCTATTATAACACCCATTGTAAAGGCCTTTAATTATTTATTAAAGGTTTACTTTGGCACTTTGCTAAGAATTTTCATATAAACTGCATTACTTGATTATTGAGACAATCCACTGAGATCACATGTAAACAATTTTAAAAACTTTTAGTGGAGTTAAACAACTTACTTAAAGTAAGCAGGAAAAGGTGCCAAAACATCAAGAAAAATTAGGCTCATTTTCCTGTGGCTGGAGAATATTCTCAAAGACATGAAATTGTGGAAATGCAAGATGACCTTCCTGTATGTTTTGTGCCTCTCTGAGTTGGCTTTCCATGAGGTTTTCTGCTTCAGAGTCTTGAATTGCACGACAGTGAGGCGCCCTCTTCACTCTTATCAGTAAAACACAGCATTATACTTACCCTTCTCTCTTTGGAATTGGCTATCAGAAATATACATACACTATTATTTTGCATGTTGCTCTTATGAAATATCCACAAAAGCATTTTTTCTAGTTGAGGTTTCTATTGATTTGATGAAACAACATGACTGAAAACTAAGTTGTGGAGAATAGATTTACTTCATCTACTCTTCTAAATGCCAGTTCATTGTAGAAGACAGTCAGGGCAGGACCCTGGATAGAAGCTGATGCAGAGGTCATGGAAAAGTGCTGCTTATGGGCTTGTTTGTTTGTCTTGCTCAGTTTCTCTAGAGACTCAGGTGTACCTCAGAGGTCATCTCCTACATGATGCTAAATCTGACCAAGTTGACTATTAATAATATCACATGTACTTTGTTGATTAGTTAAAATACATTCAGTCTCATTGGACTAGTCAGTTTATTTTGTAGCACTGGAATTTTAGGGTGCATACCCTTGACATACCATTAATTCAACAAATGCTTTCTAAGAATCATCTATCCAAATGACTTATTGAACTAGGTCTTAGCTTTAATGTCTTTCTGGGTACATATATGATGTAGAGTTGAAACAATATTTGCAAAAATCCTATATTTTTAAATACGAATACCACAGAAGAACCATTATTATTAGACAGTTTTGCATTCATGCTTATCAATATGACAATAACAACTTTACATTCCTGTAACACTTGGCCTTAATTTACTACAATCTTGCAGTCATTGGAAAGCCTGAGAATGTTTTAAATCATAAGTAGTTGATTATCATTTATTAATAAGATAATAAAATGTTCAGTTCCACTGCAGTTTATTCATGAGTTTAATTTCTAGAGGAGCTAAGGCAAAAAGATGAGAAAAACCGTAAGCATTTGTCTCTGGAAGTTAGTTTAACATAGTCACTGCAGCTTAATCTTCAAGACTTGAACTTATGGAAGTTCAACAGCTGGCTTTTAACAAGTTATCAGTGGGTTTTATATCACTGCAATTTTTTCACAACATAAAGATTTTGCACCCAAAGTGTGACTCTGTTACACAAGAACATTATGTATGGAGGATTAACTACTGACTTTATATTAAACTATGGAGATACACAAAGAAGTACAAAGTATCTGTTACTGAGGGTATGCAGGTCACTTTGTCCATCTCTTACTCATTTTTATTTGTCCTGTGCATACAATATCATTTATCTACTTAGTCTCACTTCATCCTGGATTCTTAGTTCCTAAAGATTAAGAGAGCATGCTGTTAATTGTTAAAAAGTATCACCATAATTAAATAGATGGGCTTTTCAGCTTCCCTGGGATTCAGAACATATGCCCCAGTTACTCTCTGCTATGGATCGTCCTTTATCTAATGAGATATCACTTAACAAAACCCAGAGAAGAAACCACCCTCTCATGATATTATTTGCCACTGAAACTGAAAGATGATAGAATTCTATAATAACAAATAGGAATATGTCAGGTAGGGTGACACAAAATAACTATTACCCATAAATTTATATGATTTGGGGGAAAATAACAAAAACAACCAAGTTGTCAGAAAAACAGAGAAGGAACAAACAAACAAAATATAGTATGATTTATATAAATAATAAAATGCACAATAATAATCATTGAGCCATATTTATTTCATGTGTGAGGTAGAACCAAGAGAACATAGAGAAATGGGAAGAACTAGCATGAGGATGTATAGTCTTGATGTCAATTAATACCCAGGGGAAAGTTATAGTACAAATGGAGCATGATATCTTGTTAACTTTCAAACTTTAGTGTGATATACCTGAAAGGCAGAAAGAATGGACATAATCATGTATTCAAATAGACAGAAATTTGAGCATCTATCAAATGCAAAGTTGCAACCCCCAATATGAAATATTTGAGGCATTGATCTCACATACTTAAACTTATGATACAGTGTATATTATC
Organism: Arvicanthis niloticus; assembly: GCF_011762505.2. Lineage (NCBI taxonomy): Eukaryota > Metazoa > Chordata > Mammalia > Rodentia > Muridae > Arvicanthis > Arvicanthis niloticus. The sequence continues at coordinate 14,940,712 of NC_047666.1, forward strand.
AGACACAGTGAGGAACACAGTAGAGTTAAAGCACCAACAAAATTCAAGTTGGAAATCTGTATTTTGTTGAGCATTGTAGTGCGCATGTGTGTGTATGTGTGTGTGTGTATCTGTGTGTCTGTGCCTTTGTCTCTGTGTCTCTGTCTCTCATTCTCTGTCTCTCATTCTCTCTCTCTCTCTGTCTCTCTGTCTTTCTCTCTCTGTCTCTGTCTCTGTCTCTCTCTCTCTCTCTCTCTCTGTCTCTCTCTCTCTCTCTCTCTCTCGTGTGTGTGTGTGTGTGTGTTTGTGTGTATGTGCAACTCATGGGAGTCAGTTCTTTATTCTCTACATGAGTCCTAGGATTAAATTCAGATTGCCATGCCTGGTTAAAAATAACTTTACTTTCTGATCTGTCTCATTGACTAAAACTGTCATATTTATACTTAAGGTGACTGTGCAAAATCCTAGAAATAGAAAAACTGGTCTTCAATTGTCATGGTTGGAGGTAGGTGAAGCCTATGTATGCCTTCTCCCAACCATTCAATATATAGATTGAAGCAAAATTAGATACGAGGGCTGATAGCCATAGATCATTGTATTTTTATAATGCAAATTTAAATGCAATCTAGATTACAGAATTTTTTATGGACTTGACAGGCAATGAAGTAAAGATATGTATCATACAGACAAATGAAATTACTTAGAAATAAATTATATTTTATGTGTATATAAAGCAATATTCTCTCATCATTTAAGCTAATTTGCGAAACAATATCTGTGATAAAAAATGATATCCAGCTCACTGGGTTTTATGGAAACTATGGAAACTATAGTGCATGTAAAAGCACACCATAAATTTTAACATAAGTTGTTTTGTTGTATAAGATAATTTATCTCTTTTAATAACTGTCAGGACATTTGATAAAGGACATTTTTATTGCTTCTTTTTCTTTGATGAAAATGAATATTTAAATTGAATTGCAACCAGATACCCACAATTATAAGAGAACTTCACCCCATTCTCAAGAGTTGGGGTAAAGGAATTTTGGTCATTCAATAGATGTTAGTGTTTGTTGTCTTTAAAAAAGGGTGGTCACAAATGGTTATCATCTTGTACAGGGAGGAGACAAAATAGAGAGGTTAGATTCAGGGATTTCTTCCCCTTTCCCCTTCCTTCCCCTTCCCCTTCCCCTTCCCCTTCCCCTTCCCCTTCCCCTTCCCCTTCCCCTTCCCCTTCCCCTTCCCCTTCCCCTTCCCCTTCCCCTTCCCCTTCCCCTTCCCCTTCCCCTTCCCCTTCCCCTTCCCCTTCTTCCCCTTCCCCTTCCCCTTCCCCTTCCCCTTCTTCCCCTTCCCCTTCCCCTTCCCCTTCCCCTTCTTCCCCTTCCCCTTCTTCCCCTTCCCCTTCTTCCCCTTCCCCTTCTTCCCCTTCCCCTTCTTCCCCTTCCCCTTCTTCCCCTTCCCCTTCTTCCCCTTCCCCTTCTTCCCCTTCCCCTTCTTCCCCTTCCCCTTCCCCTTCCCCTTCCCCTTCCCCTTCCCCTTCCCCTTCTTTTCCTCTTTCCCCTTCCCCTTCCCCTTCCCCTTCCCCTTCCTTCCCCTTCCCCTTCCCCTTCCCCTTCCCCTTCCCCTTCCCCTTCCCCTTCCCCTTCCCCTTCCCCTTCCCCTTCCCCTTCCCCTTCCCCTTCCCCTTCCCCTTCCCCTTCCCCTTCCCCTTCCCCTTCCCCTTCCCTTCCCCTTCCCCTTCCCCTTCCCCTTCCCCTTCCCCTTCCCCTTCCCCTTCCCCTTCCCCTTCCCCTTCCCCTTCCCCTTCCCCTTCCCCTTCCCCTTCCCCTTCCCCTTCCCCTTCCCCTTCCCCTTCCCCTTCCCCTTCCCCTTTCTTTCTTTCTTTCTTTCTTTCTTTCTTTCTTTCTTTCTTTCTATCTTTCTCTTGGGGAAGAGGATGAAAAATAAAAGGGAGAATATAGAAATATTATAAGAAATTTGACCAGTAGGGGTACATTATTGAATTACTCATTTTTGCTTGTTGATGCAAAAGCAAGAGGTTTATTTTTTTAGTGCATCCAGGTCGACTTTCAATTAGTCTCTCAAGGCAAGTGACAAGAAAGCAACCTTGAATTTACTCTTTAACTAAAAAAATTATAGCCATAATTATACATTCATGGAGTTCTTTGTATTTTGATGTAAAATTGAGATTATATTTTGTTACATTGGTACTGAATCTTGTGTACTGATAAATATAAGGTTATTTTGTTACATTGGTACAGGTTATTGTATATTTATACTACTTTAAGGTTAATTTTGATACACAAATACATATATATTCAATTTTAGGTGAGAAATTATGCCTATAAAATTCTTTTTTTTCTCATTTGTCAATTCTTTTTTTCTTTTTATTTTCTTTTTTCAAATTTTTTATTGGATATTTTATTTACATTTCAGATACCATCCCCTTTCCCTTTCCTAGAAAACCCCTATCCCATGCCCCCTTCTCCTTTTGCTTTTATACATTTTTCATATTAATCAAAAACTTTATAAGTTTGGTAGTGCTCAGTATCAATCAGAATTGTAACCCAATACCCAACCTAGGTATATCAACTTTGACTGGCAGAGACATGTGAACATCCACCTCCATGTTTCTCTCTCTCTCTCTCTCTCTCTCTCTCTCTCTCTCTCTCTCTCTTTCTCTCTCTCATCACCTAACTCCTCCACTCCTTCTCCTCTTCCTCTCTGTACTCCTCCCACCTTAGCTCCTCCTACATATCACTCTTCCTGTTAAAACCTTTCTCTCAAAATACCATTAGAGCATAACCATACCAATTTGTGTCAGTGAGGTACAAGATAAACCTAATACCCAGTCCATCGTTTTGTTGACTAACCAGAACCTCTGTCATCTCTCCTAACTAAAACACTTAGTTCTGAACCTGGCTTTCTTCTTGGCTTTAGAATGAATGTTAGCTGAAAACCATCTTCTCAAATCTTTTCTCTCAAAGTAAATAGCCAGGATTGGCTATGAGACTATAAGTTTTCAACCCCATTAGAAATCCAGAATGACTAAAAAAACTGAAATTATGGGAAGCACAAAGCATAGCTTTTAAAACTTTGTAAATTTATAGAGACTGCTGAACACCTGGACAGTCTCTATACTACAAAACATTGGATCATCTGATCTTCAGACTTCTGACTCAGTATCATCTGACAAAACTAGTGATGCATAATTATTAAAGGCTGATGACTCTGTCTTGGAAGATATAATCAGTCTACTATTCCATAAGTGTGTTCTTTTCTGGACAGTAATTTGTCTGTAGATGAAAAAAAGGCAATTCTTGCCTAGTGGCTGTCTCATCATAACTGGAGTAACTCCAAAGATGCTCAGTTCCTTCTTAGAATCCAAGACAGGAAGCTGTCAGGAGTAGACAGGTCTCTAATCAAAATGAATATTATTACAGAAATGTTTATAACATCAATTCTGTGGACTTCTGATGTGTTGAAGACTAACTATCCACGTAAGATAATCTGGACTGTTGTATATTAACTCCTTTCAGCTATTTCTAAGAAAAACATAGAAAACACCCTAACAATAAACTCAAAGCCATGAATGTGCTATAGGCCCTTAACTCACAGGCTAACCATCTCAAATCAGTTAAAAAAGTTAAAGAAGGACTGGGTCTAAGCCTTGTATTCCTAAATGTGTTATACAGACACAATGCCTATGAGAGTAACAATATTAATCTCATTTTTATATCAATAAGAAGCTCGTACCAATGGAAACCTTAAATTTGAAATCAAAGTAAATTTTGTACCATTTAAGATATTATAAAACTTCATCTTAATAACAATTATACATATTTCTACCAATAGGTTATGGCTATGCAATAAATCCTAGGTAATCCTCCCTGTTCCAACAAAACCACAACTTTTTCGTAGAAAGACATCCCAATATTAACCACCTCAGTGCCTAAGCCAAGGAATAGGGCCGCCGATTCTTCATTAACTTCTTCAAGCTGATTATGGGCGTTGAGATATTAGAAGAGTAAATTGATAAGCCTCTGACACTGTGTCTTCACTGCATCCAGCTTAAATTTCAGGACATCAGAGGTTCTTGATGAGTAGATATACCGAGGCTGTGTATTATACAATATAATATTCTCAAAACAAATTTTAGTATCAAGATAATTTTTTTTTGTTTGAATTCTGGAATCTAGTCTTCTGGCAACCTGCCTCTGTCATGTCTAATCCATATAAATCTGGGAGTTGCTATGAGGTTGTGCTCCCACAATCCTCCAATTTCTGCCTCTGTGCTCCCAAATTCCCCAACACTAGGGAATACAAACTTTCAGGCGCTAAGGCCATCCACTTCCACTGATGCCTGGTAAGGCCACCCTCCACTACCTATACAGGTGGAGCCATGAGTCCCTCCCTTTGTGTTCTTGGGTTGGAGATTTTAGAATGGCTACTCCAGCTTGTTTCTTAGGACCATTTGCTTGAAAAAAAATTTTTTCCAGACTTTTACTCTAAGGTAGAGTCTGTCTTTGTCACTGAGGTGGGTTTCTTGTATGCAGCAAAATGCTGGGTCCTGTTTATGAATCCAGACCATTAGCCTATGTCTTTTAATTGGAGAATTGAGTCCATTGATGTTAAGAGATATTAAGAAACAGTGATTGTTACTTCCTCTTATTTTTGTTATTAGAGGTGAAATTATCTTTGTGTAACTATCTACTTTTGGATTTCTTGGAAGAGGATTACTTTCTTGCTCTTTCTAGGGAATAATTTCCCTCCTTGTATTGGAGCCTTCCTGCTATTATCCTTTGTAATGCAGGGTTTGTGGAAAAATATTGTGTAAATTTGGGTTTGTCGTGGAATATCTTGGTTTCTCCATCTATGGTAATTGACACTTTTGCTGGGTATAGTAGCCTGGGCTGGCATTTGTGTTCTCTTACTGTCTGTATAACATCTGTCTAGCATCTTCTAGCTTTTATAGTATCTGGTGAGAAGTCTGGTGTAATTCTGATAGGTCTGCCTTTATGTGTTACTTGACCTTTTTCCCTTACTGCATTTAATATTCTTTTTGTTTTGTGCATTTGGTGTTTTGATTATTATGTGATGGGAGGTATTTCTTTTTTGGTCTAGTCTATTTGGTGTTCTAAAGGCTTCTTATGCATTTATGGGCATCTCATTCTTTAGATTAGGGAAGTTTTCTTCTATAATTTTGTTGAAAATATTTATTGGCCCTTTAATTTGGGAATCTTCACTCTTATCTATACCTATTATCCTTAGGTTTGGTTTTCTCATTGTGTCCCAGACTTCCTGGATATTTTGTGTTAAGAACTTTTTGCATTTTCTTTGACAGTTGTGTCAATATTTTCTATGGTATATTCTGCACCTGAGATTCTCTCTTCTATCTCTTGTATTCTGTTGGTGATACTTGCATCTATGACTCCTGATTTCTTTCCTAGGTTTTCTATCTCCAGGGTAGTCTCCCTTTGTGATTTCTTTATTGTTTCTACTTCCATTTTTATGTCCACTCCTTTAACTGTTTGGTTGTATTCTCTTGTAATTTTTAAGGGATTTTTGGGTTTCCTCTTTAAGGACTTGTACCTATTTACCTGTGTTCTCCTCAAATTTTTTGAGAGTGTTAGTTATGTCCTTTTTAAAGTCCTCTATCATCATCATTAGAAGTGATTTTAAATCTGAACCTTGCTTTCCTAGTGAAATGTGGAATTCAGGACTTCCTTGTGTGGGGGAACTAAGTTCTAATGATACCAAGTACCCTGGGTTGCTGATGCTTATGTTCTTGCACTTGCTTTTCACCATCTGGATCCCCTTAGTGTTACCTGCCTTGTCTCTGACTGGAGCCTGTCTTTCCTATTATCTTGGTTGTATCAGAACTGTGTGGGGTGGTATTACTGGGGTTAGAGCTGGGGTCCAAGATCTTCTCAGTGCTCAGGCCCAGACAGGAAGGAACCAGTGCTCTGGGCCAGGAGTGACTTCCTAGGTCCTAGTAGGTCCCAGTTACTCCCTGTTTGGGGGAGGCGTTGTTGTCTGCTTACTTAAGATACTGCCCGGGTTAGAGCTCCCGGGAGGCCTGCTTTTTCTGGGTTCTGTGAGATTGGGGGCAGAGCTGCCACCTGGGATCTGCTCAGTGCTTGGGCCCAGACCAGAAGGAGCCTATAAAATTGTTAAAGGTAAAATACAAAGTTAAAGTCTTTTTGAAAGTTGCTATTGAGCTATTTGGTATGGCATGATTACAAACAGGGTTCTATCATGACTGCCCTCAAAATGGCCCAACAAGCAGTTGAAAAAGTCAGATGTAGATATTTAAACCCAACCAATGGACTGAAGCTGGTGACCTCTGTGGTTGAATTAGGGAAAAGCTCAGGAAGAGGGTGACCCTATAGGAAGATAAACAGTCTCAACTAACCTGGATCCCGGGGATCTCCCAGACACTGAGCTTCCAACCAGGTAGCATACACCAGCTGATATGAGGCCCCCTACACATACACAGCAGAGTACTGCCAATTCTGTACTCAGAGAAGATGCACCTAACACTTGGGAGACTTTGGACCCCAGGGTGTTGGGGGTCTGGTGGGATGATGTCAGGGGCAGCCCTGCTTGTACTCTGAAGGCCTGCAATCAGCCATAGACTTAACGTCAGCCTGCTAGCACAGAGTCTTGGGTTTCTGTGAAAAAACCTTGAGACAGATAGCTAGAAGCTATTGTAAACAAGCAGCTTTGGTGGACAGTTGCCAGGCTCTAGTCATAGACCTTGTAGATAAGTTACCTTGATGGATTATTATTATTATTATTATCCCTGACTTAGATAGGGACAAGTGAATCATAGGTAGAATCGGAGTGACCTGTCCCCTGAAGCTTCACCCAGCTGATACTCTGTTCTGGAAGATATCTGTATTCTCCCTAAAAACACTTATGCTCCTGCGTCATCCCCTTAGAGATGTTTCATCATTAAAAGATCTTTTGACTATGAGACAGGTCTGCTCCTGATAATACTCCACTTCCACTTCAGAGGAGATGATGAGCACCAATAACCTCCATATGGAGTTGCTTCAATTGTGGCAATCTCGCCATTGGAGTATGAAGAGAAAAAGCCCATGCTTCAGTTACGGACAAATCTGTTCAGAAAAGACAATTGGATGTTGCAGAAAAGTTGAGTGCTGGATTCTGCCAAGACAGGGTAAGCAAGTCGCTCATAGTTCTCCTTCACACAAAAAAAAGGTCTGTCATACAGTCTGAGCCAGAAGACTGAAAATGATGGTCCAATACTTTAGAGAATATTGGGGACCGTCCATGCAGTCAGTTGTCTCTGTTAATTCCTAGTCTTGGAAGCTGCTCCCTATACCTCCCACTTACTCGGGCAATGTTTATTCTTTCTTAGGTCTCTAATGGGATTGAAGACTAGATAGTCATAGTTTTACTAAAGGTTACATTGTTTAGGATTTAAGATGATGTTGTAGGTCTAAGAAGATATTTTTAGGCTGATAATCCAAGATAGGATAGATAATAGAAAGTTTACCTTAATTGCCAAATAATATGAACTAGGCATTATTAATTTACATCATATCTTATAGTTTTATAATTGTACTCAATTCATATTTGAAAGAAAAAACAGGTTTTATTTTACTAAAAGGGGGATTTAGAGAGAATATCTTGTGTATTGTATGGATGCATCACTTGTCATTAAAAAACTATTGCCTGCTGATTGAGACAGATGCAGATATTAACACCCAACCATTGGACTGAAGTTGGAGACACCTTTGGTTGAATTAGGGAAAGGCTGGAAGAAGCTGAGGAAGATGGTGATCTCATAGGAAGACCAGCAGTCTCAACTAACCCAGACTCCTGAGATCTCTTGGACACTGAGTTACCAACAAGGCATACATGATCTGGTTCAGGGACACCAACACATATATAGCAGTGGACTTCTGGATCTTGCCTCAGTGGGAGAAGATGTGCCTAACTCTTGAGAGACTTGAGGCTCCAGGGAGTAAAGAGACCTAGTTAGGGGGGGCTAAGAATATCTTCTTGGAGACATGTGGAGGAGGAATGAGATGAGGAACTGTGTGGGGGAGGACTGAAAGGTGTTAATGGCCATACTGTAAAAAAAATAAAAGTAATAATAAACAAACAAAACAAAACAACCTACTGCCTATGGGAAAGGGTAGAATATTAGGTGGGACATAGTAATATGGTCATGGTATTTGTGCATATATTTTAAGTCTGAATCTTATTTCTGGGAACAAGGGAGGAAGACCTAGACCTAACTTCTACTACACATCATTAGTTGATTAAGGAAGTATTCTTGTGTGTGTGTGTTTGTGTGTATACATTGCAATTGAAGACGACACCTAATAATGAGTCCCAGCTTAGCATGTGCTACAAAGACCTTGTTATAAACATTAAAAAAAACCAAAAAGACCAAAAGCCAATTTTCTTTCTGCCTGTAACAAACAACTGTGTAACTGTTAAACTGTTATTTAATTCCAGAATGTGTATGGAATCAGTTTTGCTTCTGAAATATGTTAAAGAGATAAATTCACAAAATTGATACAATTTAATTTTTATTTCTGCTTATATGCAGGGCAGAAATAAAAACTTTCATTTGTCTAAAAGATATTATATTAATAATATGTCAGGAAAAAAGTATATCAATTTCACAAAAAAAACATGTTTATCACTAAAACTTAATGTATAGGTGAATTTCATCTCTCTTTTAAGTACTATCTCAAGAACTTATGATTACATGTATCCAGCTTAAGACTTTCCTTAAGCTTACATAGCATGAATGCCAATCTTACCAGAGTTATGTAAGCACCAGATATTCTGTGTAACACACCAATGTTATTTTTTGCTAAATTCTTCCATGAGATAGTTATTGAGGACAACAGGTAGTTACAAAAAAAAGTCTCTTGTTGTTAGAGACCTTAGCTACAAGAGCAGAGCCTGCCTCTGACTCTGTTGTATGCCTCTAGACCACTTTTCCCTAACTGAGTTTCCTTGTCTAGGTTTAATAAGAAAAAAATCACCAAGTCTTATTGATATGTCAAAGGTAATATGTCAAAGTAAATTGATATGTCAAGGTAAGTTGATACCCATGAAAGAAAGGGCTCCCCTTATCTGAGGACAAAAGGAAGTGAGTGGTATTAAGGAGAGGGGAGGTAAGTGAGATGAACTTGCTGGAGAGAGTGTTGGGAGTCAGTGATCTGGATGTAAAGTAATTAAACAAATTAATAAATAAAAATAAATAAAAAATAAACAAAGAAATTTACATGAACTTTGAGGGCATAAAGATAATAAGGAAAAAGTGAGGAGGGAGTATGATGTGTACTTTGCTAACAAACCTAAGGTGTAACAAGTTAATCACACAAAATATCTGTGGGGTGGTGGGCTGTGAGAAGCAGCTGGGTGCTTGGTCAAGCATGAGCCTGGAACCCCAGACCCTTATTGGGCAGCAGGAGTTCGGCTCTGCTCCTGGGCCCTGGTTCTTTTCATTCAGCTTCAGTGCTCCACGCTCCACAGCCCCTCCCACAGATAAGTCTATGGTCATCAGTCAAGAGGATCAGGCCTCAGGTCCTAGAGATATTTACATACTAATGAGATGCGTGAAGCCAGAGGGTGGAGCCAATTAAACATTCTTCCCCAGCCCCTCCCCAGTCTTGCAGTCCCTATTTAACTCAGGTTTGCCCTGAGTTTCAGGGGGGGGGGGAGGAGTGGGGGTGTGCACATCCAGATTCAACCATCATTCATTATGTCAATGAAGTCGTTTTGGAAACCCAAGGACTTTCTCATGTCATTGGGGCCGCGCCATGAGGAACTGTGGAGAAGGCCTTTAATGAGCCACTGTAGCCATAGCCTCTGTGCCCAATTTCCCACCTGGAGGAACTTTTAGCCTTCCCAGCCTCCCTACTCACAAATATCATCAGGTCTGAATTAGCCATCTAAATGATGTGAAAATTCTATCATATGTGAATATTTTATATGGGGAACGTGACACAGCTATGATAAAACTTAGTTGTTGTAATGGGTAATATTTAAAATTTGTTGCTTGAACCTGCTCCTTCCCAGGTAGCCTCCTTGTTTCAACTGCTCCTCGGCTGTGACTGGAGCTCTAGCTATCTAGAAACACTGGCCCTGGCACCCACAAGATGCCAGTGTTGGGGATGGCTTGGCCTATCTACAATGCTGTCTCCACAAAGCTTGGCTGAACCCCAGACTATACCTGCTATCCTCACGATACTCAGTAGAAATGAGACCCTTAAAGCTTAATAACCAAAGAATGTATGTATTTGGAAATGTTCAAATAACAAGAGGCCCACACAATTAGAATTGTTACCCCAAATCTAACCTTTTGATAAGTTGCTACCCAGGACTGCTCTGAACCCATCCATGGTTCTCCATCTCTGCCTCCCTCCTCCTCTCTCTCCTACCCCTCCTCCTCTTCTCTCCCCAGGACTCCTCACTCTGCCTACTTTTCATACAGCCCAATCACCAAGCCTTATTGCAAATGTAGAGGGAAAATATCCTGCTATAAGTTGTCATTTGAACAACTGAACAGGTTGGTCTTAAGATACTACAATCTTAGTTCCTTGCTATGCTTTTAATTTGTCAACATCCATCTGATGTAAGACTGTGTAGTAACTATTTCAAGTAGAATGTGTATGAATAAGGTTATGATGGAATTATTCATTTAAAAATACTATAATGAACTTTCATCAAAGAAAATGAAAACGTATATATAAGAAGAATTGGAAAGTATGAGGGAAAGGAAACATGTATAATCTAAAAAATGATAACTGTATTGTGACACTAGCATGTAACTTGGAGGTTTGTTTGTGTGTTTGATGTACATGTGTGTTGATGTTTGTGGGTCCTGAATGGATACCACAGCAGATCTACTTCATATGTTGATCCTTAACTTCTATCTTGTTTGAACAGATTATCTTGTTGTTCGTTACTGTCCATGCCAGGTTTCTGGGTCCATGAGTTCCAGGATTCTTCTGTTTCTGCTTTCCATATGAAGTCCAGGGATTACAGACATGTGCTACTGCATATGAATTTATAGGGGTTCTGGATATCTAAACTTAGGTTTTTATTCTTATACGGCAAACAGTTCACCACAGGCTCTAGCATATAACTTTTCTTTTGACATAGAGTTAAAACTGCAGACCAAAAACCACAAACATAATGAAAGATAGTCATGTGTTTGCATGTGTGTGTGAGTGTATGTGTGTGTGTGTACATAGGTTGACAACTTGGCTAGTTGTTTCAAAGATCAGGTGGCTGGTATAGCTGGACTTTCAGCATTCTATCAAATTCACTAGTATAATACACTAATAAAAGGAGATGAGAATTCATTCAGGTCATAGGGAAACACACCATATAATAGTAAATGACAGTGTTTTTGCTTACCTTTTATTGCTGTGATAAAATGCCATAGCTAAAAACAATCTGGAGAAGAAGGGGTTATCTCACCTTACAGCTTACAGTATATTATGAAGGGAAATCAAAGCAGGATCCTGGAAGTGAAGACTGAAATAGATATCACAGAAGAATGCTGCTTATGGGCTTGTTACTCATAGATTATTCAACCTAATTTCTTGGACCACCTAAGACCACCTATCCTGGGCTGGCACTGCTTCCAGTGAACTGGGTCCTCCTATATCAATCATCAGTAAACAAAACAAAACAAAACAAACCCTGTAGACTTGTCTAGAGGACATTGTGATGGAAGGATTTTCTCAACTAAGTTTTTTCCCCTCTATAACTCTAGTTTGTGTATAGTTGACAAAAACTGATAAGCAGCAGAGACATAAAGTATAGTTAGAGTTGTGAGGGGTCAAAATGAAAATTTATAACATCTTCAGGCAGGACTCAGGGGTATGTGCTGCAGTTTCTAAGGAAAGGTGCAATCAAGGAATGGAAGCTCCTGGCATGTTCCTTGAGATGGACAGGCAGACAGTTACATCTAAGGTTGGTCTTGAAACTAAACTGATGACAAACATGAATTGTTTTCCAAAGCATTAAGCTGTTTCTCCTGAAATGTATTGGAAAAAAAATCTTCATACAAATAATTTATCAGTATAAAATTTTCTCTTTCTAATGAAAAGCTTAGTTGTATGAAAAAAAATAATGCCACTTAATATGCATCCTTTGGACTTTGGACACTAAGAACTATACCATATCAATGTAAATGGTCATAATTAAAATCCCATTACACGTGTTTACTAAGTAGTAACTATTTTAAAGCTTGATTTACTTTTATATATTTTGTCAATATCCATGTGTTCGTGTTTAACCAAGTATAGCCAGCTCTAATTAAATCCTATCAAAGGTATGTTCATTTGAGATTTTGCAGTTGCTATTTTGTTAATGACCTCATTCCACTCACTGGAAATGACAGAGAATGAAGTATTACACCACCATAAAATATTTAGTCCATCATGTTATCTACTCTATAAAATGTTGCAATGAACTTATCAAAAGCAGACATTTTCAGTGTCTCAGCGCCAAGAAGGGAACTAGATATAACCCCAACTCTTAAACAAGAAGCTGTTGCCAATTGAAGAATTAAGGGATAATTAGTTTTCTTCAGTAGTGTCTCATTGTGTATACTATAAAAATCACACCTGAGTGGGGGTGTGTGTCTCATGACTAGTTGTAGATGAGAAACAAAATGAACATGTTAGTATGTTGGGGATTGTTTTGTCTCATATTGCTTTTCATGGCAAGTTTTTAAACTTTACTTGCTATTATTGTTACTTTGTGGTTTTATTGGGTGTATATGTTTCTTGTGCTTGTCCTTGATGTATTGTTTTGTTTTTTGTCTGTTCTTTCTTTTGTATTTTGTTTTATTATTGGCCTGTTTGTTTTCTAAGTAGGGAGAGATGAGTTGGAGTTGGATGGATGACAATGGAGGGGATATGAGAGAAAATGAGGGAGGAGAAACCATGGAATATATTGTACAAAAATACTTTCAATGAAAAATACTTGAAAAAAGATACAGAAACATAAAAGAAAGGGTATTTTCTGAGTATTACCTAAGAAATTATATATTGTGGTAGATCTAATATTTCTACTTTTTTCAGGTTTGATTGGAAGAAGATAAAATTTATTTGTCAATCAAGTTGTCATCTAACAAATAGACATAATTTTTAATTTGACACTATACATGAGGCTAAGGAAATGATTATTTTACACACATTTCTAAAAAATTTCAAAGCTCTTTCTGGAAGCAATCCTTCAAGATTCCCCCCTCTTGATAGCAGACTACAGTCACAGAAGTTTATTGTTGCAAATTGTTTGACAATTTCAAATACATTGCAAATTTTGTTGTTTAATAATTTTATGCATTGAGTGGCACAATGTTGAAGTGTGGAAGACATTTGTTGGGGCTTCCTTGTTTGAATAATGATCTCTGGTATTCCATCTTCATACATGCTTCAAAGTTTTTCCTCATAGAATAAAAGAAATCTTTCTTTAGCTTTGATTGAAATGTGAAAAAAAAATTTAAAAACTCTAAGATGTTAAGTTATAAAAATCAAACTTTTACAGGAAGCAACTTCTTTTGAACACAGAAATGATAAACCCCTTAGCTTGAGGTTGGGTATTTAACTAACTGGTAGAGAAGCCTTACCTTGAAACCATATGATTCTGGAGTTGGTGCTCAGGTACTATAGGATGGAGAGTACCTTTCTACTTTGTGTACTTTTTCTTTATTGAGGTGTTTTCCCTTTGGAAGTCTAAAACACACAGGTTTCCATGAGCTATGACTTCTTTGTGTTTACTTGAGACTCTCAACTAGAGATCAAGATAAATACTGGAAAGAATAAACTTCACCAAACTTGATAACTTCTATTTACACATGAACAAGGACTAAATAAAGATATAGAGTTTAGTTTATCAATTTTTTAAGTAGAAAATCAGAATAATTAGAAGACTCCATTCTCCTAATGAAACACATTGCTCTTATACAATCAAAACACAACAAATCATGCTATCAATAACTGATTTATAATTTCAAAGTTGACTTATTGTGGACTCTCATTAAGTATAGAATAGGTTCAAACACATTTCTAGTTTACTTTATTCTAAATTTTACAAGTCTTTCAGCATTTTTCAAAGTTTTAAATTACATCCTTTCTGTCCACCATTATGAATGCAGAGCATTTCTTGATCCACAGTGAATTCTGGAAAAGTATGGCCCAAGCAAGTGAGAGGAGAGAAGATAGATGAGAATGAAATAGCATACAAAAGAACATTCATTATATGTATGTAAAAAACTGTTAAAACACTTCATGTAGCCTTCTGATATATATTATATAAGATTTTCTAAGAGTTTCATTATGTTTTATTAATTTCAATAATTCCTACAAAAAGTCAGACCATGTGTATGAATAATTGTTACTTAATAACCTTGTAAATGATTCTAACTGTGGAATAGCTTTAAATTATTAAAAAAGCTGTTGCCACTCAAGACTCTCTCTTGAGTCTTAGTCCCTATGACTTAATAGCTTTGCAAATATGGTCACTATCAATGAGGCAGTGCAGTTCTTAGAAAATTATTTTGACACTGGGCATCAGAACACATCATGTTCATAACATACTTTTACAATTTTTATTGTGTGATACATTTCTAGTATTTTCATATAATTTGGTGAGTGGTTTATTTATAAATTATATTATCAATGCATGTATAAGACCAAACTGAAACTATTTTTGGCTAGTGTAATCTTATCACTGAAGAGTAGCTTCCTGAAAATTTTGAATGAAATACCCTAGGTCACATCCTTCTTGCAGTTTAATTTCAGTGCTGTGTCTTGCCTGTGAAACTTGGTCACTTCTGTGTCTTAGAGTCAGTTTTTCTTAGCTCTGACTTGCAGAAGAGCCCATCCTATGACTGCTGCCAGGCCGATCATCATCTTCGTCCTCAGCACCTCTCTTTATTCACCAGCTTGACACATGGTCCCTGTCAGTACTTTAATAATGACAGACATAGAGCTATAATATATGTTTAGTTTTCCTTCATTTAACTTTATCTTATTCTGCTTCATTTTATTTTGTTTTATAATGGTGTTCTAGCTTTTGTGGAATTTTTATGACATACTGAAATAATTTTCTGTTTTCATTCACTCAAACTCCCTTACAGACCCATGACACTCCAAAACTGTGGTCTTCATATAATATCTTACATATCATTGGATTGATATATTGACAATTTTCTGACATAAAGGTGTGTTTCCTTTTGTTACAGAAGTAAACTTCAGAACTTCACAAACTGTTAAGTGCTTAAGCCCTTTTATCCCCATGTCACCTTGGCTTTCCTAACCATCCGTGTCGTCTAGCTGCACTGTCTCTATGTGCTGATGGGATCTAGCTTCCTCAGATTCTTAAAGCTGCAGACAAGTCACAAGAAAAGGGGCATGTTTTACAAATTATATTTATGAGACATATAAATAATGAAAAGGATTGCAAACACATACATAGTGCATACTTCTACTTATATCACTTTTGAAACTATTTTCAAGCAAGTTGTTTAAAAGGACAATTTGAAAGTTAAAATAAAAGGCAAAAATGGAATAAGAGGTATCATCTAATAAAGGGACAATAGCAACAAATAGTGAATATAAAAAGCATCAAAGCTAAACCACAGGCAATATATTTAGGTGATTCTACTAACATGCACGCCGATGTTATCTGTGATAATAATAAAAATGATAGTAAAGTTTTTAATGTTTATATGAACTTTATTATTTGTCTGGGACTATTTACATTCATTGCTGCATTTACTACATGACTGCCTTATAAGATGGTCACGTCTTTATCAATTCTTTCTTAGGAAATGATGAAGGCAGAGAGACAAAAAAACATATTAAAAATACCAAAGCTATAAGTGAATAGAAAATCAGGGTTTTTGATGCCACAAAAACATAATACTTAAGAGGTATTCAGTCACATGAAACATGATTTCAGGAACTGAAACCAAATAATATATACACATCAAGCAAAATTAAAAGAATCTTACTGTTTAACTAAGTAAGAAAACTATATAGAATGATAAAAAATGTAGAAAAATATTATTATTGTTGAGATCCCAGAAATGCTCACAAGTGTAAAAATACCAATCTCAATCAGACAGGGATAGTTTATTGAGCACATGTTGTAATACTGATTGACCACTACCATGGTCCAGATCTGAGAATTGAACTGTGACTCTGATTAATGTACTACAGAATGTTTTAAGCCTTAGATCTACAAACATCTATGCCAAATTTTTCCAACAGTCAAGATCTAGGGATAAGGAGATTTCCTTAAGAATATTTCTTTGTAGTACACATATCATGCTCCAATTGTTTGGGGTTATTCACCTGTGGTAGTGGACTTGCATTATATAATATTTATGTCTTAACTTGTCTTTCAGAATGGGACTTGTCTTTCTAATATTCATGTCTTAATTGCCAACCAGGATGTCAGTTTCTCAGGTACATGTCTCTTTCTGCCAAGTTGGGTGTCAGTTCCTAGGGAGGTCTTACTTGAACCACTACTCAAAGTGGAAGTTTTATTCTAAGTAGTTTCTTATATTGGCACAGGTGTTTTTCTAATGTTAAGGTCAATCCCAGGGGCAGCTTATACCCAATGATAAAAGTTTATGCATAGGTGTAGGAAGTACTATTGGGTCATTGGTTCAAGTCCAAGCTTGTTGTGGGTAACTATACAAAGCGCTACCATTGACTCTTAATTAGTTTCCAAGGGCACAGAACCCAATTTCACCCCACACCAATCATAATGGCTAAAATAAAAACTCAGGTGACAGCAGATGCTGGCAGGTATGTGGAGAAAAAGGAACGCCCGTCTATTGCTTGTGGGACTGCAAGATGGTAAAACCACTTTAGAAATCAATCTGGCAGTTCCTCAGAAAATTGGGAATAGTTCTATCTGAATATATATTTATTTGGTATATACTGTGCATATACCAAAAAAAGTACTCCAACATATAACAGGGACACATGCTCCACTATGTTTATAGCAGTCTTATTTATAGTAGCCAGAAGCTAGAAGAAACCCAGATGTCCCTCAAAAGAAGAATGGATACAAAAAAATTGATACATTTACACAATGGAATGTTACTAAGCTATTAAAAACAATGACTTCATGAAATTTGCAGGCAAATGGATGCAACTAGAAAATATCATCCTGAGTGTGGTAACCCAGACACAAAAGTACACATATGGTATGTACTCACTGATCAGTGGATTTTAGCCCAAGATCTCAGAATACCCCTGATACAACCCTCAAACCATATGCAGCTTAAGAATAAGGAAGACCAAAGTGTGGATGCTTCAATCCTGCATAGAACAGGGAACAAAACAATCACAGAAAGTAGAGGGAGGGAAGGGCTGAGAGGGAGAGAGAAGGGGAAAAAGGAGGGTAGGAGCAGATATGGGAAAGTACAGGAGAGAAATACAGAGGAATCGAATAGAAACATGTAGCAGTGGGAGATGGGGAACTGGGGATAGCCATTAGAAAGTCCCAGACTCCAGGGAAGCAAGGGGCTCCAAGGAGGCAATGGTGATGACATTAGCTGAAATACCCAACAAAGGGAAGATACAACCTGTAGTGGCCACTTCCAGCTGTTAGGCAGGGCCCCCAGTTGAGGAATGGTGCCACCCACACATCTCAAACGGTTTAGCTCAGAAATGTTTCTGTCTAAAAAAAAGACAGGGACAAAAATTGGAATAGAAACTGAAAGAAAGGCCATCCAGAGACAACAGAATATGTAATACACCTATCATTAGAAAGCTTTGTAGTAAGAGCAGAAACATATAAAAAAGTTTCCTTGTAAAAGCAGCCTAGGAGATAATAGTTACCTGGGCCTTAATATTTTACTAGACCTTAACATTTTCATTTATTTATTATATAAAATACAATATATATAGTATATACATATATATGTATATATATATATATACACATACATATATATAGTCTCTCTCTCTATATATACACACACACACACATATATATATATATAGTCTAAGGACATGTGTCATTTATTTAATTGTCATTTAACAGATTTAACACTCAGAGGATGTTCAACATAGACATGCACCAATTCACTTCTTGTAAATGTCACATTTAATTTTTTCAGATGAAGTGATGAGATGAGAGCTGTACAGAAGCATGGGTTGGCTTGATCCCAGAACATTTTCTTCTCTGTTCTAACCATCCCTAGATCTACTCCTGGATGCTTTTAGCCTCTATACAGTCTAACCTTCCAAGGAGACTGATTCAGTCTGGCTTTGCTGGGCTTCAGACTGAATATGGTGCCTGGCTTCATACTAACTTTGGCAATATATTGTAACCTTCTGGTCACTTCTCATTCTCTGGCTCATTCTGTCTTCTGGGCCTAGCTTGTTCACTCTGTAACTAAAACTGTCTCTCCAAAACTGTCTACATAAAACTGTCATATATACACACCATACCACCTTTATTTCTTTTATTACTCTTAAGTAGCTCCTTTTCCTGTCTGTTCTCCTGTGAGATGGGCATGCCAAGTCTTGAAGTCATTCTTTCAAATCTTTCTCTGACTCATCACTTTGTCTGAATCTCAGTTAGATGTCTTGTTTGGGATTAAAGTTTGTGTAAGGATGAGTCTATACCTCATTTAGAGGGATTAAGGATGTGTACTCCAGCCAGAGGGATTAAATATGTGTCATTCTAGCAGGATCACAGAGCTAAAAGGTCTTTGGATATGATCTCTTGGAAAGGTAGCAATGTTGCTGGGTTAAAATTCCTCTACAACTTTTCAAGAATTAACCATAACTTTTTCATAAAATATTTTTCAATCATTCGTTTTCCACTCTCCCAAACCTTCTCGAATCTTTCCACTTCGAAGACTTGTCAACTTTAGTTATTTTCCTCACTTGGCCTTACCCCGGCCTTATAGACAATAAAACAATAAATCGAAATAAACAAACATATATATATATATATAAACAAAATATATGACTACCTTAATATTGGATCAACAGGCCGCTAAAGCTCAGGAGAAGTCAGTTCTTCTTCTCTAAGCATTCATTAGTTTTTGTTCTTTTTCTAGAGTTGAGACACCATAACATTTCTCCCATTTCACTAGGATGTCAACTGATACTACCATTGCTCAGGTTTTATTAGGCAGCCATGTTATTTATGCATATATATATTCATTTCATGTAGGAATGAGTGTTCTTTATCTGCTTGCTTTTGTAATAGAAATATATTAATACTATCAGAAATAAGTACCTTGCATTCCACTCTGTATAGAATGAAGTGTAAATAAAAAGAGCTCAGGTACTTGGGTTTATAATGAAGGAATCTTAGAATTGAAGCAACTGATCAAAAGGTTCTTTGATATAGAATATATTTCTGTATAGTATTTTCAGAAAGAACACCTGTTAAGGCAATTACAAAATGCTGCTCGTTTGTTAAGAAGCTAGAAAAAGACCTTGGCACTTGGTCTGCAGGCTGATTTACTAGAAAGGTGCAACACTGTAGAATATGCAAATATATCATGATATTATTTTTAATTAAATCATGATATTTAGTCCATCATGAGACTTTGCATTAATTTTTTATTTTGTAGTGTTATGTTGGGTTGCAACTCACCTTGATTAATGTTTTGGTACCTCATTAAAACTTGTACTCTGATGTTGCACATGAAAATGCATAGCCTATGTGTATTAACCATATGGTTACTGATCATACAATGTTACTAATAATGCTAACTATAAAAAAGTATACATGGCAAGCCATTAAGTATTCTGATTATTTTAATGAAAGAATATAGCCTACCATATCTTTCTGACTCAGACAAGGCTGTTTAACATTCTCCTCATGTTTTTATCAGCAGTAAATTCTTTGAATGGCCTTCAGTTTTCTTAATGTCCTCTCTCTTTAAATTATTCCTAGACTCTAGGGTCTTTCAGAACTGTCAGATTGACTTCTATGTTCACAGTGGTGCATGGCAAAAGATGATTTGTAAGATTTAATTACTTAAAAATTTTTATTTATTTATTCCTCTTTCCCTCCCTCCAATACTCTCTATGTCCTCTTTCTTCATTCCTTCCCATGACACCTACAACTTATTCACAAATTCATTGCCTGTTTTGCCTTTATAAGTAAATATTATAGATGACACATGCATAAATATATAAATACAATCTGGTGAGCCTGCTCTGTGTTGTTTGTATATATATATGATTACAGGGCTGACTACCTTGATATTGGATAAACAGGCCGCTAAAGCTCAGGAGAAGTCAGTTCTTCTTCTCTAAGCATTCATTAGTCTTTGTTCTTTTTCTAGAGTTGAGACACCATAACATTTCTCCCATTTCACTAGGATGTCAACTGATACTACCATTGCTCAGGTTTTATTAGGCAGCCATGTTATTTAAGCATCATTAGTATACTTTCCCTGTCATTTTGAGAGAACAGACATTCAAAGCACACTTGTTTCTCCTCTTGCTTTAGCTGTCTTTCTGCCCCCTTCTGCATTCAATTCCTGAGCCTTAAATACTACACTTGTATATGTATCCGGTGTGGCTGGAGACTCCATAATCAGTTGACTTCTGCATTTTCATATGATGTAGTTATCTATAATTTTCTCTATCTGCCATAAAAGGAAGCTTCTTTGATGAGAAGCTAAAGCTATTCTTATCTGTGTGAATAAGGATAAGACTTAGAATGCAATTAGGGGTTTTACTGATCTAGTGATGTGAAGATAATAGATTCTTGTTCTCCTTTACTTCATGACCATATTGTTGCCTAGGTTTTTAGTATGAGGCATAATGTCGCTCCACTTAAATACAGTTTATATCCAGTTAGAGAGCTATTGATTACTTGAAGATATGAATCTTTAGCATCTTTAACAATATCTTGCCTTTTTGGTCATTGTTGTGGTCCATAGACATCACAGCTGTATATGAATATTTACTGCTTCTGTCTTTGGGCACCTTGTATAGAGCCATCCTTTATTATAAAAGCTAGACTCAGTAAGGAATTTTCAGGGCATATCCAACTCAAGTTTCCCTGTTCTATGAGAAGAATGCAATATTTTTTGTAATAAGGACTTATCTTGAACCTATGAAAGGTAACAAAAGGCATCAGTTATAGAATATGTTATTTTTGGGTTACCAAGATTAACATTTTAAAAGGACATTTCTCATGGTTGGTATTAGAGTCTTTATTAGATTGCCCTTGACTCTTGTAGAGAGAATTATCAATCCAAATGTTATAATAACTTTTATATCAATTACATTCATATAATGTAATTTTATATGACTATAAAATATGATAAAAATTTTATAATTTTATTTTGTGTTTGTATGTAAGAGAAAGAGAGAAAGAGAAATAGAAAGAGAGAGAGAGAATGCAATATGTATGAGACAAGAGACATAGAAGACAAGAAAAAATCATCAGATTTCTAGGAGCTAAAATAACATGCAGATGTGCCTGGCTCCAAACTCAGGTCCTCTAGAAGAGCAGCAATTCCTCTTAGTCACTGAGCCACAACTCCAGCCCCTAGTTTGTTAATATGCATATAATATATATATATATATTACTTTACACACTAAACACTATGTAATATAGCATACATACATGCAAACTTTTAATTCCATATTATGTATAATCAATATATATGCAGCTATAATGATGTATGTAAAGGTATATATTAGAGCCAACACTGAAGATTTTTGTTAAATTAAGTCTCTTACCCCTTCTAGCACAAACTAAAGTGACTAATTGTAAGTTAGACTATAACAGTACAGTGTTTACAGTTGTAACAGTACAGTACAATGTTCACAATCATCAGTTTCTTAATCTTCCATAGTCAAACTCTCTTTCTCCCTCTCTCTCTTTCTCTCTGGATTCTAAATTGGGATAAGGATTTCATCTTCAATATAGCTTTAGGTTACTATCTGAGCCTTTCAAATGACATTTTAAAATGTCCATTATATGAACAACAAACTTATTCATACTTCACATATAGGTGTATGCATACATGTTGAGAAGACTCGGCAAGCACAATGATAGACTTCCCATGAGCTAATAAATCCCACTTTGTCTTATGTTAAGATTTTATGGGGTTAATTTAGTGTTAACAGGCAGGAAACTATTTTAAACTTAATTTCCTACTGCATATTGGATGTGCATAAAAATGAAATACAGAAACTTATAAATAAGATGAACATAACCTTGGGCATGTGATTTAAACGCCCTGGTCCTCTACATCTCTCTTTGGCTTAGCACGACATTTTACCTTCTCTGTAAGGTTACTGACATATTTTAATTTTAGCATGGCCATAGAAAAGTATATGAAAAAGATTTAAGATAATCATTGTTCTAAAGTAACTTTTTTCTTGGTTTATCTATGAAGAGAGATAAATGCAACTACTTCCAAGGTTAGACTTTTCTTCTCTGAAATATTCA
The DNA here is from genome assembly GCF_011762505.2 of Arvicanthis niloticus. NCBI lineage: Eukaryota > Metazoa > Chordata > Mammalia > Rodentia > Muridae > Arvicanthis > Arvicanthis niloticus. Next base: position 14,963,164 of record NC_047666.1, read on the forward strand.
CTGCCCTTCTAAGAAACTCACTTTTTTTCCTAAAGGAACTTAACCTACCATAATACTTTGACTCCCTTTTAGTTTGCGGAACTTATAATGTGCAGTACATTTCTTTCTACTGGGGAACTCTGACCTATACTAGTATCACATTGCAGAGGGAGAAAGATGAAGAAGCTAGGAAATCTGGGAAAGAAGACAAATTAGGGCAGTTTCCTAGAATGGAAGTTTTTCCTGTCTAAATACTTTTTCCTGTGTTTGAGTTACTTTTATATTCTTTCCTTCAAACACAGACACATACACACAACACACACACAACACACATACAACATACACACACACACACACACACACACACACACACACACACACACACACACACATCACCACCACCACCAAAATATGAGCCCTTACTTTTATCATAGCATCATAACAAGAATTTAAATGAACATATTTCTTAAAGCTGTGTAATTCCCAATTTTGTACCATAGATACCCACCCTTAGAAACACAGATAAGTGTTGCTATCATACATTTCCAAGGTGCTTTTTTTGCAGCAAAAGGGAACTTTATAGACATCCACAACTAGTTAAAATACAGAGAACAACTGACTGTGGTTTGCCTAATCCCAAATGATATATCAACAACACAAGTCCTACCTATAAGGCTGAGTGAATATCATAGAAGAGGAATCAGAAAAAAATATAACACCCAGAGTACCTGAACATTTGCTTTGAGACACTGTCTTCAACCTAAGAAAATGACCACACTTATGAACTTTTGACAATATGGGTACCTGAACAAGACACAGAATGAGAACACCAATTGGCATGCTGACTTGAAATGAAAAAAATATTTACAAGACCCCATCTCTAGATGAAGAGATACAGGCAATTAATGGGTACTAAGAAAGGGGTAATTAGTTTCCCCTAGGGATAAGCTCTCCGATATGTTGTCTTATTCCATGTGGCTGGCTCTAAACACATACCGAAAGAAGCAAGAGTAAATAGATTTAGCAATTTATATTTATGTAGATATATTAATGGATCTACATCTCTGTGTATTTGCAATTAGTTACTATTAAAGGAAAGGTCATGAGTTTGAGAAGGAATAAGGACATAGGAGGGGTTGAAGAGTGGAGAAGGTGGAGTAAAAATGAGGTAAATACAGTGCAATAAATAATACATTGTCAAAAACTTAAAAAATAAAAAAAATGAAAAAATTTAAAAAATGGACTGCACCAAAACTTATAATAAAAGGTAAAAAAAACATGAAATTTAGATTTTGAAATGTTTATACAGTTTAAAGAAGAACTAAGGGGGTTTAATCTATTCATTTCTAAAAACCAGGAATAGTTAATATCATGTCTCTCAACTATCTGTATATATATGGTAATATATATGGTAAAATTCTGCCTGTGTTGGAGTTTTAACTCTGAATTATTTATAACACATTTGTGCTCCATTAATTTCAATTTTATAATTTTAAAATTCAAAAATATTAAATAAATATAATAGTTATTCCTGGACCCAGAGTAGTATCTCCTAAACTAAGAACAGAAGTTGAGGAAATAATGTTATTCAGTGGTTTTTTTCATTTATTTATTTATTTATTTATTTATTTATTTATTTATTCATTCATTCATTCATTCACATAATGATCACTGTGCCCCCTTCTTCTGATTCTCCCTCTTCACACAGTCCCACCTCCAATGTCTCCTTTTCTCCTCTGAGAGAGTGGACCCCCCCCCCCAAACATCCCTTATTTCCTGACCCTGGTATTTCATGTGCATGTAGGGCTAGGCAAATCCTCTCTCACTAAGGCCAGACAGGTTACCCCAGTTAGGGACACAGGAGATCAGGCAGGCAACAGATTTGGGGACTGTCCCCACTCCAGTTGTTGGGAGACTCCCATGAAGACTGTGCAGCACATCTGAAACATATGTGGGGGTAGAGGCAAAGTCCAGCTCAGGTGTGCTCTTTGGTTGGTGGTTCAGTCACTGAGGACTCTCAAAGGTCCAGGTTAGTTGATCATCTTATGAAATCTCTATTCCCTCCAAGTTCCTCAACTTTTCCCCCAACACTTCCAGAAGACTTCTCTACCTCTGCCTAACATTTGGCTGTAGGTCTCTACATCTGTTTTGGCCAGCTTCTGAGTGGAGCCTTTCAGCGGGCATTTATGCTAGGCTCCTGTCTGCAAGCATAGCAGAGTATTGTGAATAGTCTGGCTAATGAGATTGGTCTCAAGTTGGGCCAGTTATTGGTTGGCCATTCCCCTAGTTTCTATTTTATTTTTGTTTCTGCATTTCTTGTGAGTAGGTTGGTGTACTTATCCCTCCACTGAGGTCCTGCCTGGCTATAGGAAGTGCTCACTTCAGGTTCCATATCCTGAGGTAGGACTCTCAGTTAAAGTCACCCCCATAGATTCAAGGGAGGCTCTTGTTGGGAGCCGCAGTGAGCGTGTCAGTATTCACCATTACAAGATGGCGCGGGCATCCTGTCCTCCCACTAGTAAACAACTGACTGCGCAGGTGCAAAAGGCAAAAAGTGCACTGCCCATCTGGGGCGTATTATGGGTAATGAGTGAACAGCCAATCAGAAGTGAACACGTCACTCTAGGGTGTATATAAGCAGTGCCTTTTCCGGGCTTTCCGTCTTTCTGCTTCTGCTTATACAAGAAGTAAAGCCTCCTTGTAGTAACCACCCGAACACTGCCTCACATGTCTTTTTCGCGGGCGAAGGGGACACGGAGGGGCGCGGAACAATCTGGCGTCGAAACCCGGGAATTTCAAGGCGCAGTGGAGACCCCCCAAGTTTTGGGGTGGGTTAAAAGACTATAGGATTGAGGTACGTCTCTGAGAGGTATGCTTAGGGTGGAAGCCTTCATTGCGAGCGGATATTCACCCATTGCCGCAGCTGCAGTAGTTGGCCTCTTGCTTGTGTTGTTTTCGCTTTTAGCTTATTTGTGTTGTGAAGATCTAGCCCGCAGCACAGCTATTAGGGCAAGTCAAGAGGTTTCAAGAGAGGTCCGCTCCAGGCTATCAGAACCAGAGTGTGTTAGCCGGCATCAGGCCAAAGAGCCTGGAGATCAGGCCAAAGAGCCTGGAGAAACAGATAAGGCCAAAGAGCCTGGTGAAAGAAAAGAGTACTCAAAAGAAACAAGGGCTATTAAGGTTAAGGACCCTCCACCAGTTAGTGCAGAGAGAGTGGAGGACAAAAGGACCCTCCTTTATGGCAGAATCTTTGGGGAAACCAGAGCAAGCAATGCCAGTGATAGAACAGATGATCTTTGAAAATGCCACAGTGAATGCCGTGCAGCCATTGTCCCTCGTAGGAACAAGAGGCTACAAGCCTGGCTGAGACCCTGTTGCGGCCCGGGGAGGGGAGCTGTGTTTGTTTATTCCACAGGTGAAGACAATCCAATTTGGGTTCCTATGAGGCTGGTGCAGATTGTGAAGAATGAAGCTAGATTGCAAGATTACGGCTCTGATTCTCCTGATACTGATGTTCGATTTGGGGATAAGTATACCACTATGGGCCATAGTTAGATCTTGGCCTGTTCCCATGCCAGTACATTCAAATTCTGCAGTGCTGCCGTTGTTTACAGCTATTGAGTGTTACTTGGTTGCCCCATTCTCAAGGCGCACCTGCCAGCAGCCTTAGTTATATAATGCTACAAGTTTTCCATTAAATTTTACACTTCGTTTTGTTGTAGCAAAACTTTATAGCATAAAGGTAATCTACTTGGTGTTGATTTTAGAGAAAATAGATTGCTTACATTGTTAAAGATTGGTTTTGTTTCTCAAAAATATGGTTATACTCTAATATTACAAAAGAGGCTTAAAAACATAGTTAAACTGTCAATATTCCATTGGCTACAGTTGGTAGTTCAACCGAGAGTTTGAAAATTTTTGATTTGCCTATGTTTATAGAGAAAAGATACAAAACGTGTCTTTTAAAGTTTACAGTTTAAATTTAAGGTTTAAAGTTAAAGTTAAAGTCAAAATTGCACAGTTCAGGCCTAGCCAAGCCTCAGCAAACAGGCTGGAGGGAGGTTAAGCACATTTATATTTGAATTAAGACAATGCAGACTGAGCTCTGCAGCTCAGGTGCCAAAAGCTCCTTTTGTTCTGGGTCTTTATGACCAGGTCCTAGAAATGTGTTTACTGGAATTCGTCTTTTGTCTTCATTGTTTCTTGTGAGAAGAAGGATAAATCTAAGACCCAAAGACTTTACAACAGTCTGTGGGCTAAAAGTTATGATTATGCTGGAGACATTAAAATTATGCCTACTTCCCTCCATGAGTATAACTGTACCTGCTGATAAAATATTGTTCAAATTGTTTTAATTCCTTTATATTCAAAGTTGTTAAAAATGAGATGCTTTGGATTCCTCTAATATATGTAACAATTATTAGAGAATAAGGTTGGCTTTTATCAGATATATTCATTGGACTAAAAAGATTGGTTATTAAATTAATCCAAAATAAAGTTCAAATTTAAGATTTATACAGCCTAACTTGTGTACTCCAGCTGCCATTTCAGTAAATGCTTATAGAATTATTATAGATATAAAAGATGTTTTTATACCATCCCTTTACATTTCTGGTAAAGGTAAGAGGTTTACAGTCAGTAAATTTATTCATAATTTTTAAGAGCCCATGAAGCAATATTTGTTAGAAATAATTGCTTCAGAAAATGGTTAATTGTTTTACATTTTATATATATAAATATTTTTGTTGTTTTAATACAAAAAATTAAGAGGTTAAATCTTTTAGTATATATTATTCATTGTGTGATACTTTATTAGTGGATTTCTCTAAAGAAATTTTTTCCACAAGCCTTTGCTCCAATATAACGAGCTTTAAAAATTTTTTTAGAGTACTTGTTGCTCCAAAAAGATTCAAAGACAGTGTCTTTCAATATTTGAGACCTCAGTTATATCCTAATCAGATTGTGACACAGAAAATTCTAATAAAAATAGATAGTTGGGGCTAGAGAGATGGCTCAGCCGTTAAAGGCTAGACTTTTAAAATATAAAAGCTGAACTCCCAGCAACCACATGGTGGCTCACAACCATTTGTGGTGGGGATCTAACGCCATCTTCTGGCTTGTGAGTGCACATGCAAAAAGAAAATGGTTTACTTTTAATCTTGATTTGCTCTTAGTGATTTTTAAAAGTTGTTAAGAGATATTAATTCTCTAAAACCTCATCTTAAGCTTACCATAGGAGGATTTAAACCTCTATTTGATATTTTCAAAGGGATACAAGTCCTAATTCCCCTTGACAATTAACTAATAAAAGATAGATAGCTTTGCTGAAAATAATATAAGCTGTTAGTTATCAACAGATAAATTATATGGACTATGATAAATTGTTGGCTGTTTGTGTTGTTACTACTCATATGTCCACAGCAGCCCTTTGATAAAAGAAACCATTAATGTGGATTTATACAAGATTATATGATAAAATCCTAAAAACATTTTAGATAAAAGGTTTATTCTTTATTCCACATAACAATTAAATTGGTTATTGAATTATTAAATTTGGCCTATTACATGACAAACATTTTAGACAAATTTGATAATTATATGTTACAGTTTTTCTCTATACATGCTTTTATATTTCCTAAAATTTACTATGCATGCAGACCATAGAAAAGATGTTTCCTATATTTACTATATTTACAGATGCCTCATCTATTGAGAAGAAAGTATATGTAATTAAATCATATGTATATTTTCTTGAGTTTACCCTGCTTCAACACAATTAAATTATGTGTTATAGCCACTGTTTAGAATGTTAAAAAAGGTGTATCTGCCTTTGTCTTGTTGAATGGTGTATTTCATGAAGTACAAAATGTTTCAGCTACACGATCTAATATCTCTAGCCATTTGAATAACATTAAAATTAATAAGATGTTTAGGACTGCATCTGCACAACCGGTGTTGGTGTGTATGGACCCTCCATTTTTCTTTATGTTATCCAACTTTAGAATAATTCTGATATCTTGGATTGTAAGAATGTTACATGCCTTTTGGCACAATGCTGGAATGGATCACTAGACCTAGCCTTGGTTGTGCATGTGCCTACCTTTGTGCCCATCCCAGTAGAAGCTGATCCTGAAACTTTCCCTACTACATCATTATTGAGACATAAAAGAGACTTTGGCATTACTGCAGCCATTATCACTGCTATTACCATCTCTGCAGCTGCAGCTGTGACAGCTGGCACAGGCATGGTTAATAAAGTTACAGCAGCTACTGTTGTTAATCAAATTTCAGAAAAGACCTCTGAGGCTTTGACCATTCTACAGAACGTGGATGCATACCTGGCATCAGACATTCTATTGGTCAATCAGAGAGTTGATTTGCTCCAAGCCCATGTGGAACAGCTCACGGATGTGGTTCAAATGAGCTGCGTGTCAGCAACCCCACATCTTGTATTACACCTGTGAGATTTGTGAATGATGCATTTGTTCAAAGCCATAATCTTTCTGCTTATTTACAAGGGAAGTGGACTGGGGAGTTGGACCAGGTGCAGTAGCAATTGCAGATCCGGATCTTGAGCCTTGACGGAACACGAGTGGACTCTGTTACCCCTGGTGATTTTACTTCTTGGCTTACCTCTGCTTTTTCTTTCTTTCTTAAAGGGTGGGGATAGGCCTGTTTTGTACAGCCCTATGTTGTGGATTAGTGTTCATGATGGTTGGTCTGTAAGCTCAGAGCCCAACAAAAACGTGACAAGTCCGCTATCGCCCAAGCACTCGCAGCCTTGGAGCAAGCATCTCCCCCTGAAATTTGGCTATCTAGGCTAAGAAAGTAGCCGATGACTGAGACCCTCAGTCGATGCACCCCAAGGGTTCAGCCCATTGCACTGGGTCGATGAGAGGTCTAAGTCTAGCCAGCCCTTGCCTGAATAACTGTGGTACCTGAATATTTAGAGGTGTTGCGAGTGGGTACTCGACAGGGAATGTTCCACGAGTGTGGATAGATTTCCTGAAAGTATGCCTGATTGCACAAAGTTTTGATGCCAAGAAACCTCCCCTGGTGGCACCCCAGGGTGGAGGCTCCCTTTCCCCGTCAAAAGGCATTGAGATGGGTATGGGAAGTAAACCCATTAAAATATCTCATTTTGCACAGGGGATCAGGCCTCTGCTTTCCCTCACTGAGTTGGTGCCGTGCTTGATAGGCAATAGGCTGTTCCATCTTAAATATATAGATGGGGGAGATGTTGGGAGCTGCAGTGAGCGTGTCAGCATTCACCTTTACAAATGGCACGGGCATCCTGTCCTCCCACTAGTAAACAACTGACTGCGCAGGTGCAAAAGGCAAAAAGCGCGCCAAAGTCACTGCCCATCCAGGGGCATATTATGGGTAATGAGTGAACAGCCAATCAGAAGTGAACATGTCACTCTAGGGTGTATATAAGCAGTGCCTTTTCCGGGCTTTCCGTCTTTCCGCTTCTGCTTATACAAGAAGTAAAGCCCCCTTGTAGTAACCACCCGAACACTGCCTCACGTGTCTTTTTCGCGGGCGAAGGGGACACGGAGGGGCATGGAACAGGCTCTCCCATCCAAGGGCTCTGGCTCATTCTAGAGATTCCTCCCACCCTTGCCAGATGCTGATTTTCATTAATCCTCCAGGCCTTTTGGCCTCTTTCCTGTCTCTCCCCAGACTTGATCCTCATCCCTTCCATTCTCCTCTACATCCCCTCATCCCATCTTTTACCCATTCCTTCCCTTTATCTTCCTCCTGTGAATATTTTATTTCCCTTTCTAAATGAGATTCAAGCATCCTAACTGGCTTTTCTTATTGTTTAGCTTCTTTGTGTCTCTGGAGTATAGCACGAGTATGTTGTACTTTATGTCTAATATCTACTTCTAAAGTGAGTTCAAGCATGTCTTTTGGGGTCTGTGTTACCTTCTTAGGATAATATTTTCTAGTTGCATCCACTTTTCTGCAAAATTCATGATATTCTTGTTTTACTAGCTAAGTATCATTTCATTGTTTATATGAACCATATTTTCTGTATCCATTCTTTTGTTGAGGGACATCTTGGTTATTTCCAGTTTCTGGCAATTAAGTATAAATCTGCAGACTGAATGCCCCAGTGTAGGAGGATGCTGGAGCAGTGGGGCTGGAATGAATAGGTGGGTGGGAAGCACTCTCATAGAGATAAACAAGAGGGAAGAGAGGGTGGATGAAATGTGGTGGTAGTGGAAAGTCAACCAGGAAGGGGGGATGTCATTTGAGATATAAACAAATGAACTAATTAATAAAAAATTAAAAAAATAAAGCTGCTATGAACATAATGGAACATGTGTCCTTGTATAATGAAGAATCTTTGCGGTATATGCCCAGGAGCAGTATAACTTGGTCTTAAGGTAGAACTATTTCCAATTTTCTGAAAACCCATTAGATTGATTTCCAGAATGTTTGTACTAGTTTGCAATTCCACCAACACTGGAGTTTTCCCCATCTTTGGCAGAATGTGCTGTCACTTAACTTTTTTTAACTTAGTCATTTTGATGGGTATAAGTCGGCATCTTAGCCATTTTGATTTGCATTTACCTGATGACTAAGAACTTTGACTACTTCTTTAAGTGCTTTTTAATCATTAGAGATTCTTCTGTTGAGAACTCTGTTTAGCTCTGAACCCCATATTTTTACAATGTTAAGCCTACAAATCCATAAGCAAGAGAATTCTTCCCATCTTCTGATATCTTCTTTAATTTCTTTCTTCTGAGGCTTGGAATTTCTTGCCATATATGTCTTTCTTTTACTTGCTCTGTTAGTGTTACAAAAAGATAATTTATATTATTTGTGACTATTAAGATGGGTGGTGTTCTCTTGATTTCTTTCTCAGCCCAGTTATCATTTTTATAAAGGAGGGCTATTGATTTCTATTAGTTAATTTTGTACATAGCAACATTGTTAAAAGTGCTCATAAGCTATAGGGCTTCTTTGGTACAGTTTTTGGTGTCACTGATGTATACTATCTTATCATCTGTGCACAACAATACTTTGACTTCTTTCTTTCTAGTTTGTATCCTTTTCACCTCCTTTAGTTGTTTTATTGCTCTAGCTAGAAATTCAATTAGTATTGGAATAGATAGGGAAATAGTGGGCAGCTTTGCCTTTTCCCTAATTTCAGAGGAATGGCTTTATGTTTCTCTCCATTTAATTTGATGTTGACTACTGGCTTGCACTACATTGCCTTTATTGTGTTTTTGTGAGTGCCTTGACTTCCTAACCTCTCAAGACTTCTAAAATGAAGGGGTGTTGGATTTTGTTAGAGGCTTTTCCAGTGTCCATTGAGAAGATCATGTGGGGTTTTTTTTGTTTCAATTTGTTCACATTGTGGATTACATTAACCAATTTTTGTATACTGAACCTCCACTGCATCCTTGAAATGAATCTTATTTGATTATCATGAATGATTTTTTATAGGTTCTTGGATTCTGTTTGTGAGTATTTTACTGAGTATTTTCACAGCAATGTTCATAAAAGACAGTAATCTGAAATTCTGGTTTTTTTTGTTGAGTGTTTGTGTGATCTAGGTATGACTGAGGACTCATAGAATAAGTTTGGCAATGTTCCTTCTGTTTTGTTTTATGGAATAATTTGAGAAGTATTGGTTTAACTCTTCGTTAAAGTCTGGTAGAATTCTGTACTAAAACCATCTGACCATTATTTTACTTGTAGCTTTTAATATTCTTTCTTTGTTCTGTACATTTACTTCTTTAATTTTTACATCAAGGGAGGATGTTTTTTTCTGGCCACTCTATTTGGTGTTCTGTAAGCTTCTTGTACATGTGTGGGCATTACTTTGTTTAGGTTAGGCAAATTTTCTTCTATCATTTTGTTGAATATATTGTCTGGGCATTTGAGTTGGAAAACTCATTTTTCTTCTATTCCAATTATTTTTATGTTTGGTCTTTTCATAGTTTCCTGAATTCCCTTTTAGGAACTTTTTAATTTTGTATTTTTTTTGACTAATGTATCAAATTTCTTCTATCATATCTTGTACACCTGAGATTCTCTATTCTATCTGTTATATTCTGTTGGTGCTACTGGTGTCTGTATTTCCTGTTCACTTTGCTAGGTTTTTCCATCTCCAGAGTTTTCTCTGTTTTTTTTTTTTTCCATTCTCTCTATTTTCATTTTTGGGTCTTGAACAGTTTTATTCATTTCCTGTGGCCCAAGAATAAAAGTGCAGATCCAGGATTGTCTGTAATTCAGTTTTAAGTAAGAATATAGAGATGGAAGATCTCAATGAAAAACAATGCTATACCTAGTTAATTTTTCATTTTGTAATTTGGAAAAGTGAGTCTCATGGTTATGAAATTACCACATTTAATGAATATAATGTAATCTATATGGATTATTTTCACATAGGTTTATAAGATGCTGATGGAAAGATTTTTTCCATATGAACCTACATTCTAATGTTACCATGTATATTAAATTTTTGTAAAATAGTATAGTCACAATTAAAATACAAATATGAGATGGGATACAACTTGTTTAAAGAAATAATAAATTGCTAACTAAGAAAAATTCTAAAGATATAAGTCTATATCTTCTCTTCAATGGAAATTCTGCTTCCATTGTAAACTGAACATAATGTGGTTTAAGTGGAATAATTACCTTTCTGAGGTAGAGTCTTGGTTCTCTACATAAGTGTATAGTGATCTGTGCTTCAAAATGTACCCATTATTGTTTGTGCTCAAGGCACCTATGAGCTTAAAAATTCCAGCAAAATATCATTAGTTAGTTGATGTTATAATGCTGAGTATAAGCAGAAAAAGCAGCGTGTTTCTTCCCCTTCATGCTCCTTTCATTTTTGTATCATTAAATTAATTTCACTCAGGGAATCAGTTAATATAAATATGCTTATTGAGAAGAAAATGGAAGTTATCATACTTGTCAGAGAATATCTTTAAGTAAGTGGAAATTTACTCATAATTTCAATATATCTACAGATGTTTAAGAAAGACAAGCAGAAATATAATAGGGACACTTTTCCATTACATCTAATGTTTTGATAATATTGGCGGAGAAGAGTGAATAGCAAAGTGTCAGCCTTCTTAAAATCTCTTCTATCCACCACAATTTTCTTCAGACTTCAGTTGAATACACCAATTTGCTTGGAAATAAGGCATTTTTATAATAGCTCCCTTTATAAGTATGAGTTTTCATGCCATTGATAATTACTTTTATAAATTGGATATTTTATTTATCTACATTTCAAATGTTATCCTCTTTGCCAGTTTCCCCTCCACAGGCCCCCTCACCTGTCCCCCTCCTCCAGCTTCTATAAGAGTACTCCCCCACCCACAGACCCACTCTTGCCTCACCACCCTAGCATTCCCCTACACTGGGGCATTGAGCCTTCACAGGACCAAGGACCTAACAAAGAGGATAGAAATCCTGTAGAAATCATATCCAGAGGTTAGTCAAGGCCCCCAGTTGATGGATGGGGCCATGAATCCTTCTCAAACTTTTAATCCAGAATCGCTCCTGTCTAAAGGAAATACAGAGGCAAAGAGTAGAGTAGAGACTGAAAGAAAGGTCATTCTTAAAATTCATCCCATATGCAGCCACCAAATCCAGACACTATTTCTGATGCCAAGAAGTACTTGCTGACAAGAGCCTGATATAGCTGTCTCCTGAGAGGCTCTGCCACATTCTGACCAATACAAATGCAGATGCTCACAGTCACTGATAACTTCAACTATGAAAATTAAGCCCAGAGATAATTTTATCAAAATAGTGTTAAGATATCTAACACAAATATTTAAAAAATGTTAAAAGATTGTAAGAAATTTGGAGTGAATACAAGAAAATACAATTCTGCTTGAAATAAAAGCTTATTGTTTAAATAAGAAATAAGATATTTAGATAATGAAACATAACAAAATACATAAAAATGGAGATTTTATTTATGAACAAGTTGTTTCTAAATAATAATGCTTCAAGAATGATCTTTGGATAACTATTCTACCCAACCAAAACCCAAAATGGTACAATAAATAACAGACATACAACTATAGGGTATCCTGGAAAGACAAATCATGTTTATATAAAAATTAATTTACAACTAATATCCTGGAGTGTTCATTCTTTTATCATAACCTCTGTCAGCAGATTTTGAATGAAGTAGGTATGTTTTTCTCAAAGCAACCCAATATACCAATGAGAGTACTATACACAATGTCTAAATACTGACTTGGTTTTTGGTGGTGGTAGCGGTGGTTGATGGTGGTGATTTTTTGTTTGTTTGTTTGTTTTTTATTAACCAAATGTTTTACTTAAGGCACTGACATGAACATGTGTTAACTTAAATGTCTAATAATCATTCATATTAATATGTTGAGGATCAGAGATGTTGAATAAATTGCTCTAGTTCACTTTTCTAACCAGTAACCTTTATTTAATGATTTAACAATTGTTTATTGAGCCCATAGTATTTGTATGCAGAAATGTACTGGTGACTAAGTCTACAGTGGAAATCAAAATAGACATATTCAATTGCCATCAGCAAAATTTATTAAGCTTTTCCTATGGTATAACACATGCCTCCCCACCGGCACCCCTACACATACACACACACACACACACACACACACACATACACACACACACACACACACACACACACACACACACACAAACACACACACACACACACACACACATCCTCTCCAAAATTCTTTCTCTTCTCCCTATGACATCCTCCTTGCTGGAAATTAAACTCCAGAGAGTTAGAAAATATGAGTAGTAAACCAAAAGGCTGCTTACATGTCATATTGTCTTCAGACTCATTGGAAAGATCTTATAGAGCCAATTGATCTTTCTAAAAATGATATTTTAATTAGTTTTTGAAACTTTCATGTAATCTAATTTGGTCATATTTAGGTATAATCAGATGTTGATTTCCCATGTAATTCCAGATTCTGTAGAAGAGATTTGCTATTTTACATTGAAAATGAAATTGATAATTATATTAATACTAAAATCAGCAGTAGAGATCTTGAAACTTGCTTTAAATAACTTGACTTGATAGTCCCACCCCCCCAAAAAAAACCCACCATATAATTACAGAATATTGATATTATCTTAAACTTCTATAAAACATTCTGCAGAATAGATTTTATATTAGGCTTCAGGCAGGTATTAATGTTTTATTATTTTTATTGAAAATAAATTTCCATACAATATATTCTCATTTTAATGTAGTTTTTAAAATCATTTAAAGTCTGTTAGTTTTTATTTTTTCTTTTCTGATCTTCCTTTTTGATAGTCTCCTTTTAAAGTCTACCCTAGCCACCACTAGAAATACCTTGACATCTGCTACTTACAGGCTTGGCATGGAAACCTAGAACACTGAGCCCAGGTAAACCATCTTTTCTAACCGAAATGGGATGAAACTAAAAATCAATAGGAGGACAATGGAGAAACATTTAACAATTTTCCAACCTTTGACCACTATTACATCAAAGAAAAATAGGTACACAATTTATCAGATATCATCCTGATAGAGATACAATCAAGTGAATATGCCCAACCCTTCATGATGTAACAAAATAAGCAAATAATCAAAATGTAGCTATCAAAATTGTTAATAAAGAAAGAAAAATTTCTAGGCCACAACCTAAGTCATAACATAAGGCACAAGCAAATTTACGAGAAAATAAAATAATAAAAATTGAAGCAAAATAGACAAATGTTAACAACAGACAAGTTGAACTCAACTCTTTTTATTTTCCAGAAAAACTAAATAGAAATGACAAATATTCATGTCGCCCACAAAATAAGGAAACAATACACAAGGTAAATGGGCTTTCCTTGATATTAATACCATATTTTAGTCACAGTGGCAAACATGGCATAACATCCTTTTTGTACTGAAAAGGTTCTATATTTTTAATCTTACTTTTTCTATATGCTTTTGTTTAGTGCACATCTATATATATGGGATGTGTACATGCGGCAGTATATGTGTGGCGGTCAGAGGACACCTTGTGAGAGTCAGTTCTCTACTTCCACTATGTAGATCCTGGGTGGGGGTGGGGGTTCAAATTCAAGTCACCAGTCTTGGAAGCAAGTACCTTTATCTGCTAAGCCACCTAGCCCAACCCTGGAGACCTCATCTTTATTGGTAAGTTATTCTATTTCTTTTTTGGATGTGTGTGTGTGTGTGTGTGTGTGTGTGTGACTGTAGATTGTGCATCACATGAGTGATTTTCCCAGCAAAAGGTGTCAAGAATCCTGGAGATGGAATTACAGATGGCTGCCACGTAGAGGGTCTGGGAGATGAACCCAGGTCTTTTATCAAAGCAGTGCTCTTAATGATGGGCCATCTCTCTAGCCCTGTGATTCTGTTTCTTATTTGGACAAATGATGTTTTTACATATCATCACCACTTAGCCTGCATATACACTCTACACTCACAGATGTGTAAATGAAACCAAACAATACAGATGAGATAAAATGTTTCCACTACATATCTCTATTTTTATGCTAGTGTACAAGTTATGCCTATTAAAAGATAGATAGTAATTAATAATAAAATAGAATAAATATAACAATCTACTTCAATGGGAGTGGTTTGAAAATTATGAACTATATACTTATAGAGTTTCTCACTAGATATTTTGCACTTCAGTTGGTCAAGAATACTGGAAACTGGAAAGTGAAATCCAGAGGTATGGAATTGCTTTTATATGCTTGCTTTTTCTATTAACAATTAGTGAGAAATTAATTTCTTCCACGCACCATGATTTAAAAAAATATTCGAAGTTAAAAGATAATAGATCATTCAGTAATAGAATATTGTTTCCAGATTGTAGTTTATCATGAGACACTAAATTATTGCTCGCTAAGAGACTACTGTGAGTTATCAGGAAACATAGCAATAAACAGTCCAGTATCCATTTTCTACCAGTCATAAATTTTAACTCCTCAAGACAGATGACTTCTGTCATCACTATGGTCATCTTGCTATTATGACAATGTATTAAACTATATAAATATAAACTTCTACCCTAGGTCTGCGTCATAATATTTGGATGACCCTGCTGTCTTTCAGTTTCTCACTCAATTTGTGGAAAAGTCTTTGAAGTAAGACTCTCTTCTAGACTGGTGTATTTAGTTAGACGATGAGAGCTCAGGGTACTATAAACTTCATGCTCTTTCTTGGTTCTAAGTTTCTCTGAAATTCTGTCTTATGGAAGCCTGCACTGCTACACTGCCAGCCACTATTCAGCATGCATGTTCTTTCACTTTTGAGCATAATATATCAGTTTTTCACTACTTAACTATTCACAAACATACCTATTCCGTAGGTATGGGGTTCAGATAAACTCCTGATTGGAAGGTACATCAAGGACCCCAATGCCTCAGACCCATTGGAACGAAAAAGCTTTTTCCTGCTCCAGGTATGATGCTGATGAATGACTGACCATTAACTAGAAGCAGTTTTATCAGAAATTATCAATCACAGCTTTCTCTCTGTGGATGATTGCAACCTGAAACCACTCCCCAACAGGCATCTCTTATCACAATTGACTAATGCACTACTGCCTTCTTCAACTCTGCATAATAAATTAGCTCACATCTTCATTCAGTTGTGTACAATGAATCTAGTTTGTCACTCAGTATTATATAATAAATACACTGAGCTTCTTGGATGCTAGTAATCTCCATCTAACATCTCCATCTAAGAATCCAGTCTCCCAGATCCAGATCTCAGCTTTTCATCATGTGTGTGTGTCTGTGTATCTGTCTTTTTATCATTACCTCCTTGTCCCAGTGAAGTTAAGTCCAAAGTTAAGCAGGTCTCAGCACCTAGAGTATCATATACATTATTTGTTCATTGACGCATGCTGCATGATAAGTACTGCTCTTTAACCTGACCTTTTGAGTGTGCTTAACTGGTTAATACTTTGCTGCATCAACAAGAGATTTTATTTTGAACAATTGTGCCAGAGTTTACATCAATACTGTTCTAATGACTGCCTTTATTTTCTTAATTTACTACTTCTTTTAAGTATTCGTAATGAAAATATTCAAGTTCTCCTTTCATTACACAGTAATTTCATTAGCAGAAGATCTCCTGGGAATTAGTGATACATATGCAAGTCTAACTTAGTAATACTCAATGCTCAAGATCATTAAGACTTTGAGGAAAATAACTATAGATTTCTGTTCTAAAGTAAAAGTTATCTGCAAACTTCCTTCACATTTCTACTTAAATTATTCTCTGTATAAAGTTTAGTACAATGCAGATTCCACAGGCATTTGAACACCAAGCTGAAAAATATCATAGCAATTTTCTGCCAGATGTAATTTGATATGCTATAAACCCTTGAAAAATCAGAGAAGATAGCAAATTTGACAACTGACCTTTAGTTATAATACCAGAAATGTGATACCATAAAGATATCTGGGCTCATTTTCTTCCACTGAGGCCATTTGGGAAAAAGAAAAAGACCTTACTCTGAATATTTACTAGGGAGGGCTCTGAGTTTACAATGTATGTTTCCTGACAATGCACATGAGAATCGATTCTGTGCTACCAAGCATTTATCCCATCTCTTCAGAAAAAAAAAATACAAAATTGCAGCTTTGTTTTTTGTTGTGTTTGTTTGTTTTCAGCAAGC
Organism: Arvicanthis niloticus; assembly: GCF_011762505.2. Lineage (NCBI taxonomy): Eukaryota > Metazoa > Chordata > Mammalia > Rodentia > Muridae > Arvicanthis > Arvicanthis niloticus. Next base: position 14,979,819 of record NC_047666.1, read on the forward strand.
AAATAAAGGGCCATTTATCAGAGAAGCAACAGTGCAGACAAGCTGTAAATCTCAGCAGGTGATGGGGGAGGGAGGTGAATTAATAGGAAGAGTGAAACTCATGCTTCTGACTCAAAGTATAAGGAAATAGGCACACTTAACAATGGAGGTTGCAAACAGCTACACGTGTTCCTAAAAAAAAAAAAATGGACTTCATCAACACTGGATGATTTGTACTTCATTTAGTACAGTCCTTCAAGGTTTGACATGTCTTCCACTAGAAAATCAGCATAAGAGAAATAATTACCATATGTATATAGATAAGATGTTGTGATTTGATTATAAAATGTCCCCTATGTATTCATCATGTGTTAATGATGATGTTTGGCAGAAATGAGTCATTGGCAGTGGTCCTTAAGGATTTAGTCTATCTCCACTTATTATGTCCTTAAAACTCCATCTTTCAAGGAAAAGACAAGACAAAATAAAGCCCCTGTTCTCTCTACTCTATTTTCTATCTTATCATTATCTAAATAATCTACACTAAAAAAAAATCTAAGCCCAGACCCTGGTTCTCATTTCCTTCCAGACACTCAGGAACTCTCTATCACCTCCTTCATCTATTTCATGGTGGTTTTTCACCACGTTTATTGATTCTTAGCAAAGGTCAATTCTCTAAAATCACTGCCAATGCAGAAGCTCTTGTTTGTGCTTTTATCCTAAGTGGGTCCCTTGAAAATATGATCAGATTCTCCCAGAATCTGAGATCAATAATACTTTAGTAAATACTGAGTATCTCTTCCTTGTGCATTGGGCCAAAGCATTGTTGTACTATAAAACTAATACCTAATAAATTTATCAGGTATAAAACCACATAAATAAAATAAACCAAAATAAATGAAATTATTTGGATTTTGGAATTTTTGTTTCCTTAAAGGACTGAAACTATAGAGATTTTCCATGTATTTTCCTTTATCTATTTATTAACCCATTTATATTAACTTGTGTGCTATGGAAAATCATTATCTACATTTTCAAAATGTAAATTCATAAATTACATTCAATGAAAAACACATCTATAAGAGCACCACATTCCCTATATATACACATTATAAAGGTACAAAAGTTGGGAGCAGGGAGGTAGCTTAGTGATTAAGAGCACTTGGTGCTCTTGCAGAGGACTCACGTTCGGTCCCCAGAACCACAGTGGCTGGCTCACATTTGCTTGTAATTCTACCTCTGAGACATCCAATATCTTCTTCTGGCCTTCACTTACACTAGCTCATATATGTACACATAAATAATACAATAAAATTTAAAAAGTAAGAGTAACCATCATGTGGCCCATTCTTTATTGGAAGGAAAGAAAGCTGACCGTCAAGGAAAGGCAACTGTAAGTTCTCATCGGTATAGACAAGATTCCAGAAGAATTCATATGAACAGTCCTTGTCAGTTACCTTGTCTGTTAGTTGTCTGTCTCTCTCCAAATAGTTGTTCATATAGAATCACTTGTCTTTTCTTTTATTCTGTAATAGTTTTTCGTTTGTTTCCTTTCCTGTGAGGAAATTCCTGAAAAAAAAAAAAAACAATTTAGGGAAAAAGGATCTATTTAGGATTAAACTTCAAAGAAGTATATTCCATGATGACAATGGAAGAAGTGGCAGGAACAAGAGGTTAGCTGGTCACAGTGTATTCGCACTCAGGAAAAAGGAAATGCACATAAGAAGTAGAGATGAACTATAAAACTCCTTCCAGTTAGGGTCCACCTTCTAAAAGTGTTACAGTTTCCTCAATCAGTACCACTAGCTAAGAACTCAGTGTGTAAATGACTGGGGACATTTTGTATTCAAAGCATACCAGTTCTATAAAGATATAAAGACGTTTTTCTTGCAGGTACAATATAAGCTAAAATTTTAGGTTGATCTTTAAAGACAATTCTTTCTTAGAATAGCCTTCATTATATTATAACACACATATATAAGTTAATATACATTATTAACATATTATCAATATGAAAATAAATCATATATATTATTAATTTATGTTGATATATTATATATTACAACACATGTGTGCTAATAATATATATGTATATATAAGTATATTACTACATTAATATCACATGTGTTAATGAGCATATGTAGGTTAATAAGCTTCTTCCTATTTTCTTATCAATCCTTATTTGCAACAAGGATGTATTTCAGTTCAAGAGTGCTGTTACTTCTCTGCTTTAGTAAGTCAAGGGGTCAATATGATGGTGAGCAATATAGAATTACATATTCCAAGTAGAAGTAAAACTGTGTATCGGCAACTGTGACAAGCAGCTACAGAAGATGTTTCAAGAAAATACAGGTTAAATATTTTTGCAACCCAGTTGAGGAAGAAGAAATTCTCTCTTTCAAACAAATGCAAGTCATTGAATTTGTCAAGTAGGATTTTTTTATCCATTCGTATAAGTCAAATCACTGAACTCAGATTTTTAAATAATATAGTAAATTTTTTGAAATTATAATTATATCATTTCTTACTTCCTTTTCCTCCTTCCCACCCTTCCCATTCATTCCTTACCATGCTCTCTCTCAGGTAATGACTGCTTTATTCCTGCCCAGTTATAATTCTTATGAGCCACAGCAAAGAGAACTGAAGGAGCTGAAGGGGTTTATAACCTCAAAGGAAGAACAACAATATCAACCAAGCAGACCTCTCAGATATCCCAGGGACTAAACCATCAACCAAAGAGTACACATAGAGCAACCCATGGCTCCAGCCACATATGTAGCAGAAGATGGCTTTGTTGGGCATCAATGGGAGGAGAGGCCCTTGGTCCTGTCAAGGCTTGCTTCTCCAATATAGGGGAATGCCACTGAGGGGAAGTGGGATTGGGTGTGCGTAGTGGAGCATCCTCATAGAAGCAGGGGGAGGGAGGATGGGATGCGGTGTCAGGAAAGGAAAACAGGAAAGGAGATAACATTTAAAATGTAAATAAAGGAAATGTTGAATAGAAAAAGAAAAAAATAACTTGAAGGGTGCAGTAGTAGCATGCATTACTTGGCAGTAACAAACACCTCTCTAGTTGGCCTTTAGAGCAGCTCAACCACATGGAAACCATACTTCATGCCGAATACCTGGGGCTAGTGATGTCATGGACTTTGGAGAAGAACCTACAACAACCATTTCAGATAAGTGTAATTCTCACTCCTCACCAAAGAAACTTCTATTTGGAACAGAATCTTTAAATGTTTTGTTATTAAAGATCTTCATTTGTGATAGGATCATATCTATGATCATGTCATATACGTGCCTTCCATGTTTCTTTGATTCTTTCTTATCATTTAAAACATAACTATCCCTGAAAATAGTGTAATCTTTAACTGAAGGAACTCAAGGTTCAACATTTTTTACAAAAGCAGTTCAGGAAATGGAGTGTTCAGTGTAGAGTAACAGCATAATAACATTTCCAAACACCTGGGACTAGTGACGTCATAGACCCTGGGTATAGTGACATCATGGACCCTGGGTATAGTGACATCATGGACCCTGGGTATAGTGACATCATGGACCCTGGGTATAGTGACATCATGGACCCTGGGACTAGTGACATCATGGACCCTGGGACTGGTGACACCATGGACGCTGGGATTAGTGACGTCATAGACTTTGAAACAGCCATTTCAGAAAAAACTGAATAATCCCTAACTTTGCAGTTGTCTACGTCTTGAGTCTTAAGGAGCCTTTATTCAGGATGGATACTGCAACTTTCAGGAAATTGCTATACAACTATACAACAGATGTGTGGCTTACTCCTATAACTCCCAAAGTTAAATTAAAAAAAAAAAAACAAAATCCCACCTAAAATTACCATCTACTAGCTGGGAAGAAATATAAATATTCTAAAGAGACATTTGTGTATCTCAATCTGACTTTGAGACCATTGAAACTATTTGTACCAAAGAAATTGGAATTTCTTCAAGAATATTATGGTAGGAAAAAAATAAAGAACCAACTGGATGGGAGCTTGCTTCACAGAAATAGTTACACACTTCTAATAGCTTGTCTCACCACATTACAGGCCAAGACTGAAGCCCAGAAAACTATGAGTCAGTCGTGGGTAGGACCACACATTGACCTGGACTGCTTAGATGTACATGTTCTTGGCCTCTTGTTTAAATTTAAGTCTCTGTTCAGGACTTAAAAAAAGGAGTTGAGGACATTCCTGTGTCTATTTGTCTCTCTTTAGCACATGTTCACATTGCAAAATTCTCTTTCTCCTGTTGTTCACTAATAATTTGGCACCTCTGATAAATTTATTGAAGATAGGTGACTGATCCAAACTCAAGATAAAGAATTTGACCCAAAATATAGTAACAAGTGGACATTTAATTTGTTTGTGTTTAAAACAAATAAATAGAAAATGGTACTGCAAAAAAATTATAAAAATTATTTACTTTCAAAAATATTTGATTAATAAATATAATATTAGTTTAGGAATTTTTTTTGTAGATCCTAAATCCTCTCTGAACTGAAGGTTTAAACATTACAGAGTTTTTAAACACAGGTAGAAACGGAAATTTCTGATTTCTTTGGAGACTCAGTTGTGTCATGTGATTTTTTTATGTAAACTGTCTCATGAGAGGATGTTTTTGTTGAAGCAGACAGGTGGGAAGATATTTTTCTGAAAGTAGACATTTGATGTTTTTCTGGAAGTTGCCTAAAAAGGGGGGAATGTGGAGTTTTGCTAGTCTGGACACTTAAGAGAACATGTGATATTTGTAAAGGATATAAATATAACCTAACAGACAATGGACAGGGCTGCATGGTATTGGTTCATCTTGCCACTCTTTGCTGATAATCATCACTTATAAAGATTTAATAGAGAGAAATGTACCAAGAACATTCCACCAGTTTTCAGGGTGGGTTCTTGCCCCTTCTGCTTACTTAGGATGATATGCAGAGCCTTATGGTTAATTCTGGATCCAACTGCAGTTACTAATATATGAATGGTATTTGCAAGTGGATCAAGCAACTGCTACTGATTCATGTGAGGTGTATTGCTGATATCCTGACAGTACAAATTGAAATTGTGAACCCAAAGAACTATTTCTAAACAGGTCCACATCCTCCTTTGCTCTGTTAACCTTTCCTTTCCACAAACTCTGGTGGGTGGTGGGCTAGAAGGGAAGTTAAAGAATTTGAATACACTTTTAAAGGAGGGTTTTTTTTTAAAAAAAAAAAAAAAACTATATAAGCCTACAGTCAGTTGTACATGTGTATGCCCTGTCTTGACTGTCAAATAGTGATTTTTGGCTATAAAAGGGAGGAGGTTGTTGGAATCCAACTATTGCCAAGATTTAGCCACACTTTCTGCAGTATCTCACCTACCGACGTGCATGACTCCCTAATACTCCCATCCTATCTAGGATACAACTTGACAAAAGGCAGGCAGATATTCAACAGTATTGACCAAGCTTTCTGCCTCATAATGTAGTATCTTCCCTCCCAAAGGAACTACCTTTGTACCATAGAAGTATCATAGAATCTTCTCTAATGCTTTGGGTATCTACCACCTTTTCTGCATTAATAACTTAACCATTAATAACTTAAGAAAGCTATTATCTGAAGGATCTGCTCCTGAGCACCTTCTAGGTACATTTCTCTTAGAACTACACTTTTCTCTCTCTCCATTGATCTAACAGAGGTATTGTTAAGTAAAAGTCTAAATGAAATGTTCTTGATCTATCACAGAACTAATGGCATTGTCTTTTCTACTTAAAATTTGAAGCCAGTAAGCATGATAGAAAAGTCAAGACTTAGCTATATTTCCTTGTAAGAAGGTTTTTAAGTGAGTATATGAAAACGAAGCACAGACTTCATCTGCTACATTAATGTCTTCTCTTGATGGACGATAATGATTATAATCAGAGATTTAGACCCATTGTCTTCACTGAACTATGTCTTCCCCTTTAACCCTCCCAGCAAAGGCTGCACATAGAAAATTTTTATCCCCACAATTTTAGTTGTCTAAAAATTTGGTAATTTAGTGAAAAAAAATCACTTGTGGAAATAAGGGACAAGGTAGTCTCAGAGACTGAACCATATGTTGTCATTTCTTGCATATGCAAGTTAGACCTTATGCTTCAATCTTCCACTGAACCTGAAATGTAGGGACTCTATCTGTCTTCCTTGATGATTGCTGTTCAAAGGATAACTTTTAAGTCCCTGATAAAGACTGCCTTGTATCTCAAAGCTGGCAGGATGTTTTAAAGAACATTAACATATGGCGGAGAGAAAGAAGTGGTAATTACCAAAAGCTTCCAAGAAGACATTTGACAAAAGTGTATTCCAGAAGGTGAAAAGCACAACCAAGTATATCATGGAAATGAAGTGCATCTTAGTCCCCATCACACAGATGGAAATCATGCAGCCAGCACAGCCACCATCACGTTAAGCTACATGAACAGATGACAGTTTGAATGTCACTTTGAAGGTGTTACTGGAGTCTTAGTATCAAACTGGGCATTTGCAGCCCTTATACACTAGGCGCTTTCACCTATCCTCAATGCCATAGTTGAAAAGTTCAGGAGCATGGTATTGACATGAGTGTTTTGTTTAAATAGAAGACAAAAGGTATAGGTAACTAGACATCCCTCATCAAATTGTTGCCATGCTCCTCTGGCCCATCTTTGATGCAGTTGCAGACTGCCTTGAAATTCTCAGCTTTGTAAAGTCTGTCCCAGGGAAGCAAGCTCCTCAGCCTCGCACAAGGTCCTTAGGCTCTCCTTTCTTGTTGTGTGAGACTCCTGAAGAAGTTCAAGTTCTTCAAATCCATTGTTTCAACAGTCTGATTGCCAATAGGAGGGGCACTGTATCTCTTTAGAATATTTTCTCTTCTGCAAAGCCAGTAATAAATTGCATTAAATATGAGGATGCCTTTAACAACTTGATCCCCACTTACCAGTTTTTCATCTCAGGAGAGAACTTATTTTTTGTGAAAATTTATTTTTCAATTTCTATAAAGCAGGTGAACTCATTCTTATGAGATTTACAGTATTGTGCCATTAAGACAGATTTTTAAAAATATTTGAGTTCCATGTTCATAAAAAGGAAACATGAGATAAAATTGCAAGTCAAGAAGTCCCTTTGATAAACTATATTTCATTCAGCTTGTGATCTATAGTTTCAGTAATGTCAAAGGAGATTATTACAAAATAATAGAAATGATTCTATGTGCTGTCTATTGAGGGCTTTGTCCAACAAACTGTACAAAGACCAAGCATACAGGATTACACCAAAATTCTTCATATACCTATAACTGCATTTGCAAAAAAACAAACTGATTGTTGTGATAATATAAATGTAGGCTCTGCAAAGGAGTGGATATGATATTTAGAATGAGCTTATAGGGAAGGAGAGAGGGGGGGAAGAGGAAAAGAAGGCAGAGGTGGAAAGGAAGAGGGAAAGGGAAAGACTAGAGATTGCAGTGCCATGATTAGGCCTTGAAGGAGGAGAGCATTAGGGATATACAGCAGCATCCTTTAGATAGAATGATGGAACCTAGAAGTTACAGATGTAGCCTACATTTCAAAAGCTGGTGAAGACTGGCCTTAGGATAGATAGACATTGGGTACAATATGATGGCAAACCAAAAGGAAGGGACATTTAAAACCCTTTAATAAGCTCCTTCTGAGCTTTGCTGAGAGGTAGGGTGTGGAAGATGTTTTACAAAGTATTGTTTATCCTTGACTATCACATATGCTACAGAGGCAGACCCTAGATGGAGTTATAAACTTATGTTGGGGTTACAAGAGGGAGAGGCTAGGGTTAGTTTTTCTGCTTGAGACCTGAATGCTGTTTCTTAGTCTCAGGCAGAGCCTGTCAGTGTTTTTGTTCTAAATTGAAAACCAGGGGAGCTTGCCCATATTTTTGGAACACAGTAAAAGGCAGCTAGAGGTCTGTGGTCCTGAAATCTTATATGCCAAAAATAATGTCTCTTATCTAGAGAATTCTACAGGAAAACTCACCATGGGGAAAGCTGACCAGCTGAGAGAGCTAGTGTCTTTCAGGACAGAGAGTCGGCCTTCAATTGGAAATTGAGACACCATGTAGGAATGGAGAAGGCTGCTGAGAATAGAGATGGTAGAGGCAACCTGCAAGCCATCGGTCTGCCTTTTGAGAAAGGACTAGTTGAACTGCATCCTGTCACTATTTGGTAGTCATTGCATCTACTGGTCTTTGTCTCTCAGTATTACAAAAATTGTAAGACTACTATGTGGACAGTGGAGAAAATAATACTAAACTCTTGTCTCCCCACTTTTAATCTATCTTTGATTCATAATTTTATTTTGGAATATAGGATGGCTAAAGCAGTGGGTTATGGATTCAAGTCACTGACTGTGTGAACATTGAGTTCATTCATTTTGTTAGCTTTCAGGTAATTACTTGATTTTTCTGCTCTATGTCTGCTCTATGTTTGTCCACTCAGTCCCTGGAAACTCAATCAGAGCACCCTCTGTCCCATTTCCTCTCCCTGCAGTGATGTACAGTAAGCTCATTCTAATGACTTTTCTGATACTTTTCACAAAGTAGAAAAATAAATAAGAATTTTACCTAACAAAAGCTACTATTTTATGGCTAAGCTATTTTATGGCTACTATATTTTAAGTCCACTATATTATAATCATAAAGGGACACATTTGAGTCTACAATGTCATAATCTATCGAATACTAATAAATTCATAAGCTATATTGGGTTTGTTATCTGCAATTTCTTAAGTACTCCTAATATCCCCTGATAGCTGGCTGTTAGAAAACAGAGGTCTTTTTATTCCCACCTTAGTTGCTAATATTACTGCCTAGGTCATAATTATGTTACCAGGGAAACAAACTCAATTTCAATTTTTGAGTTCTGAGTCTCAATAATGAAAGAAATTAGAAATGGACTCAAGGAAAGCTCAGGGACCATTTGATTAGAGTTTGAATAAAAAGTAATAGGCCAGGAAGCCTGAAAAATCTCAGTGGCAGTCTGAGGAAGAAAAAGGAAAAGAAATCTATGTTTTTAAGTCAGATATATCAAAGGTCTATCTATGGTAATGGTTCAAGAGGGTCATGGAGATGGATTATAGGGGGTAAGGCATTTAGAAAAGTTACTAATACCATGGAAAGGCAGCTATATAAGGAACATGATTGTCAGTACACCAAGGAGAGTTCAGATCCCATAACAGAAGCAGACAATGTGGTTAATCTTTGAGGAGATGAATTAGAATCCTTGTGGCAGAGGTGGTAGTTACCTGAATAAAGGAGGTTCAATGAAGGAGCCTATAGCTAGCCTCTGATTCTCAGGCAAGAGTCAGGGAATGGGGCAAAAAGCAGGATATATGGCCAAAAATACTCCATCAATGTAAACTCATTTTTGAGATGAGACATTCTAGCACCTAAAAGTTTGCTACATAGAAGGTTCGCAGACAGGACAAAAAATTTTATCAGGGACACATAGTAGAAATAGGGTCAGTTTATTCAGAGAGGGAAAGCAATCGTGAGAATAGGAGTGGCCTGGTGAACATAGGAGCAAAGTCTCAATGGTTCTGAGCCTTTATAGGACATTTACCTAGCACCCTCCGTTCAAACCTTGGCAGAACATGGGCTCTTCTTGAGCATGCTCTGGTAATTTATGAAGCATACATGAAGGTGAAGGTTCCAGTATTTTCTAAACATAGGTGTGTTTCATATTTTATTCTTCATGGATAATCCCATAGTCAATACTTTCCTACCACAACTATATAAACCTATTTACCTATCATCAGTCTATCATTATTACTTTCTTATGTAGGTAAGAGTTATCCAAGTATTACAGGAATTGGAGCATAGTTGAAGAACTTTTAACAGATCCTACTTAAGATGGGTACTGATGCATATTCACTCCAGGGAATGGACAACAAGCTCAGATGGAGCTCTGATAGAAATAATAACAGAGAGAGCCAGCTGTCAGATAAGTCTAACAGTGTTAATTGGAACTGTAGAGACAAAGCTCAAGACCATGTAGATCATGAAGGTAAGGTATGAGGTCAGGTCCTGAATGAATGAATGAATGAATGGGTGGATAATCTGGCAAATTATAGTAACCTTAGTACTAAGAAGTAAGCAGAGCTTAACCCTCAGAGACAGTCTAGATAAAATGTTGGGGGCCGACTTTTAGCAGAAAGCGGCTATCAGCTTTGCAGCCATCTTGAGCCATATACCCTGACATGAGACTTGGATTACAATAGCCTACAACAGCTGAGCACACTCCGATAATCTTGGTTTAGATACCTTGAGATTAAAGGTGTGTGAGATTAAAGGTGTGTGAGATTAAAGGTGTGTAACTTAAGAGTATGACTTGGAAGTATAGAGATCAGAGTTAGAGACAAGACCTAAGGGCATGATTAAAGGTGTGACCAAAAGGCATGGCTTAGAAGTGAGATATATAAAAGGCAGAGACAGAACAGATCAGAATCAGACTATAGAGGGAGAATCAGACACATCAGACATTAGGGAGACACAGAGGAGAGAATCAGACACAGCAGACAGAGGAGACAGAGAAGGAGACACTTAGAGGAAGAGAGACTGAAGAATAAACGGGATTGAATCACACCCTGTCTGGTCTCCATTCTTCGAGGCTGCCCTCACCCTTGCTCTTGCTGAACCCTGACCCGCGGATCGGAGTGGCAGCTTGGGCTGGGATACAGTGGCCGCCCAAATGTGGGTCTGCCAGGGCCTCAACCTTTTGCCTGGGCTGCGACGTTTTTTGGCCGCCCCAACGTGGGGCTAGTGTGGACCCCAACATTATTTTGGCCGCCTCAACGTGGGGCTAGTGTGGACCCCAACAATAAAATATCTACCTGTTGCTTCCTTACCGAAAACTGAGTATTAAGATAGATGAGAGAGAGAAAGAGAGAAAAAGAGAGAGGGGGGACATGGAGGCAGATGTTCACATGTCTCTGCCAGTCAAAGATAGTTGATATATCTAGGTTGGTATTGGGTTACACTTCTGATTGAGCATTACCAAACTTATAAAGCCTTTGATTAACATTAAAAAATTATATAAAAGAAAAAGGGAAAGGGGGCATGGGATAGGGGTTTTCTAGGGAGGGGAAATGGGAAAAGGGGATGGCATCTGAAATGTAAATAAAATATCCAATAAAAAATAAATTAAAAAATATAAAAAAAACTCGAATGAACAAACAAAAAAAAAAGATAGATGAAAGGCCAATGGGACCTTCAACATTACAATAAATGTATACTTTTAGGGAATTCAGGTAAAGATTTAAATTATCCATGATACCTAATTTACCTACTAACTAGTTTGATTCCATTTAAAAAAAATTGTTTGAATATACTCATGTGGTCACAATACACTTTGTAAATTAAGAATTATGGCACCCTTTAACTCTTAGAAAGAAGGTATTTATTTTCATATTTGTTCTGAATGGAGCTGGACTGATGGTGATGCCTACATGGAAATGGTATAGAGAATCATCCAGCCTTTTATTTGTACTCAGAGTGACACAAATGTAATTTTATAAAATAACATGTCTCAGAACATACTCATCTTTAAAACGTTTATAGAGTATAGAATGTTATAGTGTTTTATAGAATCTAGCAGTATACAGCCTGATCACTATGCTTATATGTGATCTTCCCTACACGATACTTACAAGTCTATTGGCTATTCTCCACACATGTTAATGTATCTTCAAATTATACAAACAGGTCTTTGCATATCAGAAAAACAATAGTCCCCAGATTGGATAAAATGGGATGAGAAATGAATCTCAAAATTCCAATTATATGTAAAACTTAGTTCACTAAATAAAAAAAAAACAAAAGAAAACCTTAATTTTTGTTGAAAGTGATAGATCATCTCTGGGATCACAAACACCTATTTTTCAAAAATTTGATTTAATTACTGAAGGATTTAATAATAGGTACAGAATAGATTCAGAGTAATAAATATGACTTAAAGACAGGAGGAGTGTCCTGTTAAATTTAAATAAAATGTAGATGCAAGAATGGGAAATAAAAAGATAAAGGTTGAATAAAAAGATGTACCATAGTGAGAGGAACTGGGCATACTAGAAGAGAAAGAATAAAGTTTATAGGTCCTCAGTTCCTTTAGAATTTTATTGAAGGTCATAAAAACTTGTCCTACCATCATTGGCCAGGGATCCAAAAGAAGTAAGCTTTCATCATGAACTAACCATGAATGGAAGATTCAACCTTAGTATTATATGGTTTAGGCTTGTATTCAGTTAGGAATTATTCACCATGGTCTGGAATTTAGGATAAACCTAAGACAGAAAGGAAAAACATTCTAATTTAATTTATTGTTATAAGTTTACCTTTTATTTTTGAAGACAGTTTAAAAGAAGTTTTAATACAAACTTCAATACATACATATGACCACCCACACACAGCTTATCTTAGAAGATGCTCTGTGCAAACATTTTATGACTTGTAGATATAATAATTGTTTTTTAGTACTATGAACTGTGGCTTTTGTAAGTGCTATTAAAAGGTGCATGTGTTAACAGTGTTGTCAGAGTTGTTGGAACCTTGAATGGATAGCATATCCTAAGAGGGCCAAGTATGATTTCATTTAATATATTTCCTCAAATGAAATAGAGGGTCTGCAGTTCCTTAACTTGCTCCTTCACTTCTAGGTCATTCGTTGAACCATTTTGCTTTCTATCACAGAATTCTTCCCTGAACTGCTACCTTATTACAAGCCTCAAACAATGAGGAAAATTGACCATGAAGTGAAATTTAGGAAGCTATGAGATAAGCAAACTTTTTCTCATGAGCAAATCATCTCAGACACTTGTTCTAGTGACCCAGACTTCAATATCAAACAATGTGTGTATAAATTCATTAGATGTGTTTATTTATTATAGTCCATTCATATATTATTATATTAATATTTTATATGTCATTATAAAACAATAACAAGCCGGGCGGTGGTGGCATATGCCTTTAGTCCCAGCACTTGGGAGGCAGAGGCAGGCGGATTTCTAAGTTTGAGGCCAGCCTGGTCTACAGAGTGAGTTCCAGGACAGCCAGGGCTACACAGAGAAACCCTGTCTCGAGAAACAAAAAACAAACAAACAAACAAAAAACCCAATAACAAAAATTTATTCTAGAAAAAATAGAATCATAGATGATTCATTTATACCAATGATCACCAGAAGGTCTTTATACTAAGAATCACATAGGTAACATATGAGAAGTTTAAATGGCAAACTGAGTAGAATAGTAAATGCAACAGAACAAATGCATGGGTGGAGTCAACACAGGGTATTGGAGACAACAGAGATCCAATAGAATGCCCAGAATGATTAGAGATAGAACTGGATTGATAGAGCATAAAGGAAGTTTTGCCTTTAGAGTGATGATCATCTGAGGATGCTGGGTTTATGGAAGACAGCTTCCATCATGATGGTAGGAAAGTGGGCCAGGGGAAGATACAGACTTTCTGCTCCTCCTGTACCTCTGACTTACTTAGCTTCCCTCTATTGGACATATCTAGGTACCTTGGAAAAATGTTCAGCTGATCATATAGAAAGTCTGAGTTGGAAATGCTTTACATTGAATATACCTCTTTTAAAACTTAAATATTATAATGTAATTATATAATAGGAGAAATTTTTAAAAGACATTTAGTTCATATAAATATCTCCTTTATAAGTAGAAATTGGGCTCTAACAACAATAAAAACACAAATGCTCCAAGCATTGTTTACTTTCCTATTTGCTTTCCATCAAGTGATGATGCAGGGTTTCTCATCTTCAGATACAGTAGCCTTCAGAGAGAAGCCAAGCATGTCGGTGTCTTATTATTGGACTTTCTAAGCACCAGAAGAGTGAGAAAAACATACATATACATATATTATTCAATCTTTGGTACTTAGTTATATTAGCACAAACAGACTATGACAAGAATGAATGAACATTTTTCTTAAGTCTATGGTAGGTATCAGTTATTTAGATATTTTGAAAATAGAAATGAATGTTGAAATTTGACATGTGTGTAATACATATGTTGTTATAATGACCTGCCCATGTATTGTGATTAATGTTCATTATCTTTTTGACTCTAATTATAATTACCATGGAACAGACCTCTTGGTGTGTCTATAACTCTGTTTTCTAAAGCTCTAATGGAAAAAGAGAGAGCCCTGATTGTGGGAGGTAGCATATCATGGGCTAGGGAACTGGATTGAATGAAAGGAGTATGTAAGGTAATTATCAGCATTCATCTTTGTTTTCTTCCTCTCGACAAATGCAATATAACAAACTGCCTCGTCCTTCTGCTACTATGCTTTTCCACCATGATAGATTCTATTCCTTAGAACTAGAAGCCAACAAAGCAGAGCAAAGCAAAGCAAAGCAAAGCAAAGCAAAGCAAAGCAAAGCAAAGCAAAGCAAAGCAAAGCAAAGCAAAGCAAGACAAGACAAGACAAGACAAAACAAGACAAGACAAGACAAAACAAAACAACATCCTCTTTCTCCCTCAGGTTGCTTCACAACAAAGAGAAAAATTAACTGACATATGTGGTGTGAAGACAGAAATTTCTTGACTTACACGGCTTTATGACCCAATAAACTGGTGGTAAGTTAAATATGTAATAAGTAAAGCATCCATTCAATATTCTTGGTATATCAGATGACAGAATTCACCTACACTACTCAGCACAATGATGGAATATTATATTGAAAAATTAGTAAGCAAGGAAAGCACCAAAACTTAAATACTTAAATTCCAACAAACACTATTTCCTGGATATATATATATTTTTTTTTCTGTATATCATAAAATTGTAAATTGTAAAACATGAACTGTCAAAAGACAAGCTGGAGTTGTAGAATAAGGCTGAGCAAATTACCCAGTAGATTAGCAGGTTTGTGTTAGCTCTGTAATGCAACAATATGAATCTCCTACTGGCTTTCCTTAGTAAAAGCTTGTGCTATCTTGTTTTCATCACTTAGGCTTATCACAACAGGTATGACTGTGCTGTGCATCGCTACAGCATCTAGCCAGGGAAACCTATCCAATAGGCTGTGTAATTCATATCATGGTAGAAGGAAGATCTTTCTGCCTACATTTATAGGAGCTTGAATTAGCATTTGTACTTTAGCCTAGTTCTCAATAGACAATACCTGCCCCAACTCATGTGTTGAAAGGAATTGGGGATGTTTTAGGAGGTACTTGAAAAAATAGGAAACAGGGCGTCATTAGAGGGAGTATGTTTCTCCCCACAGATTGCTGGGTAATATGATCCATGAGGGTAAAAGGAGCAGAGATGCCAAACAGGGGGTTCTGGAGCCTTGTGAATATGTACAGTGAATAATCTCTCTGGTAACAGCTGTGTGTGTGTGGTGGTGGTGGTGGGGTCAGATCAACTTCATTAGAAATGATTCAAGGTTTGCATAATTTGGGGACCTGGAAATAGGAACATTCGTGATAGGCAATGGTCATTGGTTGAAGCCTTAGGGTACTGAAATGCCTCATTAACATGGGAAAGCATTCCAGGAATCTCAGGTCAGATGAACTGAATAAGTTCTTACCAGGAGAAAAGAAGTGGATCCTGTAATCTGAGGCTAAGTGACATTCCTCAAGTAGAGGTATGTGGCGAGCAGGGTTTGAATTCCCCAGGTCAATGAATGCAGTCTCAAAAGGCTATCTGGTCAATGGTGGACTTTAGCCTTAATTAGCAGAGTTCTTCCACAAGGGAGTAAGTCACAAAATCTTTGCTTTAAGAAATAGATAGACTTTATCCCATTGTCAAACCTCTGGTTTCTTTTTTTCTCTCTGTCTCTACTTCTGTTTTTATTTCTCTTTCTCTCTCTCTCCTCGTCCCTCTCTCCATCCCTTTCTCCCTCTTTCCCTTTGTTCCTCCCTCCCCTTTTTTTGGCTGCCAGGAGATGAAAGCTTTCATATGTTTTGCAATAATTCTACGTTGTTTATGATTTTTTCACCAGGAGCTTAAAATTAACGGAACCGAGTGATCATAGATTGATGTCTCTGAAACTCTGAGTACTAATAGGGTTTTCCTGCTGTAAGTTATTTCTCATGTCTTTGTCATACCAAAGGGGGGTATAAACATTCTTATGAGGAAGCCCAATCTCCAGTTTTGTTTTGTTAATGAATAACACATTGTGACATATTTATAACTATTAGGAAATAATTTAAAGTTCTTAAGTCAATCAAAATTCTTGCTTTACAGTTTTATTAATATTGTCAATTGAAGCAGGTGCAAGCTGGGGCAGTATAGGAGTTTTATTGATGAAGTAAATGGTCCAGAGAAAAAAAGTTTGTATCTATATCATACCACTAAACCATTATAGATCTATCCAGTTTCTTTCCAGCACTAGTCAATTCATGAAGAGGCTTTGTACATATTCTGTCTATGAAAGGTAGAGCTTGGTGATTATGATCTTGACACCTGCCACCTACTATAGACTTGGTTTAATGTTTGGTTTTTTTGGGGGGAGGGGGGATTCAGTTTTCAAGACAGGGTTTCTATACATAGCCCTGGTTGTCTTGGAACTCACTCTGTAGACCAGGCTGGCCTTGAACTCAGAAATCCACCTGCCTCTGACTCCCAAGTGCTGGGAGTAAAGGCGTGCGCCACCACTGTACAGCAATATTGTTCATTTAAAAAATATAAATTACGATATATTTTAGAAGACCTAGTACACACTGCCAACTCATTCCTCTGAACGATCTTTTCTATGCATGGCATTATACATAAGACAAAAATCAGAAATGAGGGCTGGGGAAAGTCTGAAATGCTAAAGTGTGTGCCGCACGAGCACCAGGAACAAAATTTGGATACTCAGAATCAAGAAAGGCCAGGCATGTGGCGGTTCCTGCCACTAATCCCAGTGTTGTGGGTTCAGAGGCAGAAAGGGTAGAGACAAGTAGAACCCTAAGGTTAATTGGCCAACAAGTCTATCTCCAAATCATTGAGTGTTACATTTAATGAGAGGCGTTGTCTTAAAACATAAAGATGCAGAGCAGCTGTTGAGCCATATGTGTCTTATACCCCAGTCCTCCACATGCAAACACAGGTACAGACATCATACACACACACCGCAAATTTACATTGTATTCCCTCATACAAAATTAAAAATATGGCTAATATATATATATTTATATAATATATATATATTATATAAAAAAACATATTTAAATAACTAGAATTTTAAAATTCAGGCAACAAATAACACATTTGACAAAGTTCTCGTTGTCATTCCCTGATTTCCTAGGTAATCAACTCCTTTCTTTAGTATATTAGTTTGTTTTTTTTACTATTTCTGCATTAATAATTTTAATTAATTATTTATTTATTTATTCATTTTAGGTACCAGTATTAGCTTCTCTGTGTTTCCTAATACCCCCTATGTAGATATTGCCCAATTTTTCCTTTACTTTTTCTCCAAGAATGAGGAGAACCCCTCTGGGTATTCACTACCCTAGTTACTGCACTTCAAACATCCAGTCTCTGCAGGACTTGGCACATCCTTTTCAACTGAGGGCAGATAAAATGTCCCAGTGGGGGAAAGTAATCAATGGGCAAGAACAGACTCGAGGACAGGGAGCACTCCAGTTGCTGGGGGACCTGCATGAAGAACAAGCTGAGCATAGTAAATTATTTTAAATGCAGACCTATAATGAAGACAATAGTTAGCTAACAGTGCTAGAGAGGTAGACAAAATCTTGAAAAAAAATGTTTAACTCTGTGTTGCAGAGGTTGTGTTGCTTTTCAGTCGTGCCATGAAACCAATTTTATTCAGCTGACAGCTCTATATATGTATAGCAGGACAGATTACATACCTGGGAGAGAAATAAGTTAAATGTCAGATACTCTTTCATCACCTGAAATGGAAATCTAAGAATAATGATCTATCACCTTCATCCTTAGAAATTTAAGATGAAAATTTTCTCATCTTGCTGGGAATCACAGCTCTTTACAATTTAACCGACTCTGAGATATTATTAGGCAGATATCATTTTAAATTTGATCTGTTCATAGAGCAGAGTTGGAGGTTAGATGATAATTTGTTGGTTTTTTTAATCATCTTTCAAAATAAATAATTCCCTGCCTGTATGTCTATGCTTGTGTTTCCATACATGTGAGGCTTGAAAGTATTTTTGCAATGATTGTGTAAGTCTGAGTTTTGCATGACATTTATTCTTAAATGTCCCTCATGAGAGAAGACTCAAAACTGCTCCTAACGGTCTCTTTCACTCAGTATGACATTATGAACAATTTTATGGACGACTACAATATGATTTTAATGAGGTCTATTAGTTAGATAAACAATGATAAATGTAGAAGAAGGGCATTAACAAGGTATAGTGAACAATAGTCAGGAGGATGCCTAGAACAAATTATATTGTTCTCATTGTTTTATTCTAGTTTTCACATGCTGAGGGTCCGAGTGCTCCGAATCGATGGGCAGTAATCTGAAAAGACAGGGAGGGTGGTTGTTACTATTTTTTATATAAAGGCTTGTTTCAAGTTTGTCACAAACATTGTAGTGTAATTAACTCATCTGGGTCCTTTAGGATGACTGATTGTCTGTTCACTTAGCTTATCTCTCATTCTTTAAATATTACAATAATGCTATTACAGAGAGGAAAAGTATTTGCTTGTCTTCAGAGTAACCCTATCTGTGACCTTTAGAATTTTTTCTGAGAAGTATATAAGCTCTTAGACAAGCTTACCCTGTCCTTTCTGGTCAGATAAATATCTGACATAAGCTCTACCAGACACTAACAGAACTTAGACTCCAATCTTTTTTATTATTCTTAAAATTATTTAGGTATTTCAATAATTTTAAAATATTTACTGGCTGGCTTAGAATTTTCTACTGTGAGTTTTGATTACATTTACTCATATCTTTACAGATCTACACTACTTCCTTCCCTACCAAACTTCATCTCTTTTTGTTTTTTGTATTTTGTTTGTTTGCTTGTTTGTTTTTGTTTTTGTATTAGACCCACCAGGCTTAATTTTTCTGCACATCTAATTTAGAATCCATGGTCTTCCATGGGAGTATGGTTGACTTACAAGGGGCCTTATTTTTATAGAAAGTCATTTCTCTCTTTTCCAGAATCTAGCAACTGCTCCTTGGCTATGACTGGGGTTCTGTGGCCAACTCCCCTCTCCACGTTGGGAGCTGGTCTGGCATGAGCTTGCACAGGTCTTGTGTATGCTGTAACAACTGCTGTGAGTTCATTTGTGCAGCTGCCATACTGTTCCCAGAAGACAGTGATGGCTCTTACAATATTGTGACCCCTTTCAGAATGGTTCTGAAGCATTCTGAGGACAAGTATGTGATATAGACACTCCATCTACATTTGAACATTCTGCAGCCACTTATTGTCTGCACCTTGGCCAGTTGTGGACTTCTGTGTTGATTATCATCTAATATAGATGGAAATTTCTCTGATGAGGGTTAGGAGACATATTAACCTATGGGTATAGTGATAAGTCATTGGAAATACAGGGTGACTTGGTTCAGCATTAATTTACCCATGAATTATAACTCAGCTTACAAAGATTTTAGGCCAAAACTAAAACAGAGCAGAAACAAAAGATAAATGTGTTGGTTGACCAATAATAATAATAATAATAACAATAATAATAATAATAATAATTAGAACTCTCGCATATGCTGTAAGTAAAACTTTTATTTGATTATCTACTGAATCTTCCAAGGGGATTTAATATGCCAAATATATTTAGTTGCATTCATACAAATGATTTTTCATTTTTAGAGGGTGACCTGAAATAATTCATGTGGAAAGTTGGAAAAGTCCCAAATAGTGGTTGTTGTGTCAAATAAATCACAGCTACTATTTTGTAATTTTTACTAGTAAAACATATTTAAAAATATGGCCTGCCATTCCTTTGGATGAAACACATGATTAATCAGTGTGTTGAGCAGAAAGAGCAGGTGTCAAGATAAAATCAGAAAGCCTATCTGTCATCATTTTCCCGGGAAACAAACTTTTTAGGGCTTTCAAGGAGGAAAAACATTGTTGTGTTGTGCAGGAAGTTTAATGCATCTTAGTGTTTTCTTTTTTTCCTCTTTCTTTTTAAAAAATGTTTATTCTTCTTATCTTTAGTACCTTGAACATATTACTGTATACACAACTCTTTCAACACATTAGCTGAGACATGAATAACTTATGTAGTATAAATCATCTTTTCTCTCCTAAACATATTTGTCCTTTAAAAAGAGACAAAATCTCTAAGTGAAAATAGCTCTTCATTTTCAAATTTCAGGTAATAAAGTTGTATGTAGGAAATTACAGAGAACTCAAGAAATTAGACTCAACCCTATTTTGGGTTTTAACCAAATAACCCTATTAAAAATAGGGTACGGAGCTAAACAAAGAGTTCTCAACTGAGGAAACTCGACTGGCCAAGAAGCCCCTAAAGAAATGTTCAGTATCCTTAGTCATTAGAAAAAGGCAAATCAAAACAATCATGAGATTGCACCTCACAGCAGTCAGAAAGGCTAAGATCAAAGCTCAGGTAATAGTAGATGCTGGCAAGGATGTGGAGAAAGAGGAACACTCCTCCATTGTTGGTGGGATTGCAAGCTGGTACAACCACTCTGGAAATCAGTCTGGCGGTTTCTCAGAAAATTGGACATAGCATTACGTGAGGACCCAGCAATACCACTCCTGGGCATATACCCAGAAGATGCTCTAACATATAACAAGGACATATGCACCTCTGTGTTCATAGCAGCCTTATTTATAATAGCTAGAAGGTGAAAAGAGCCCAGATGTCCTTTAACAAAGGCATTGATACAGATAATGTGGTACATTTAATTCTAACATTATAAATGAAAAAAAAAAAAAACAGAAAAGAAAACACGGAATTTCATATTGGAAAGATAGAAATGTATTAGGTGTTGGGTAGATATCCGTTGTCATTGGAATGTCCTGTCTGTCAGGTCTTGACTAAATCTAATAATGCCTTACATTTTTATATTATTTTCCTAAAGTAGTCTTTCTCTGGTTAAATCTCAATGCGAGAAAACCAATCTCTCTACTGAGGTAATTTAGTAGCATGTGCAGTCTCTCCACTGAGATATTTTGCTACCATGTATGTACTTCATTTCAGTGTTCCTGTGCTTTTTAAAGAATCTGTTTTTATAACATAGTGGTTATTTATTTAATTCTGTTTATCATTTATTAAACAAGATTTATAAGATTAGTTTTATTATAGGCAAGAACATGAGTGGGTAGAGGGGTGGAAGAAGATGTGGTATCTATGTACGTATAAATTCACTAGTAAATATTTACATAAATGTAATGTGGCATTAACACAATTATTAGTCACATATGATCTTTGAGCTCTTTCTAATTCCATGTGCTGACAAAGAATTCATGATCCCCGAATCATCAAAAATGAGGCGTAACAAGGAGTGACATTTGGAGGCTATGCTGCTGCAGCTGCAGTCACAGAGCCAAATTCTTGTCTATATTTTCCCAATATAATGTGGAATTAATATGCAGTAATAAGGACTTAGAAGAATAGAAATGAAGGTATACATGTGAAATCACATCTTTTCTCAAGCAAAGTAAAATTCCCAGGAGATATTTTGATTTGTGTCTTTCTTCATGATTTATGTAGGTTGATATGCTATGCCCTATATTTATGCACTTACAAAGTTCAACTGTAAAGCATGAACATACTAGAATGAGAATGAAGACACAGAAATCCCCAATATGGGTGCAACCAAATTACAATGAGGAGAATATGTAGATTTCTCAGGTAGGGTGGAAGGACATTCTTCTGAGATTTATTGTGTAAGGATTGCAGAGATTTGTCAGATGAGAAAAGTTCTGGTACTTGTTTAAGTTTGTTGAATGGGAATTGTTATTTTGCTTATAGCTTATTATAATTTTTAAAACTTATAAGAATCACAGTCTTCAAAGAACTTGTTATGTATTCTTCAAGAAAACACTGCAACACAAAGATTTCCTATAGCACAGAGTAATGGGCAGCATAATGTCATGGTGTCTAGGGATATTGACAGAAACTCACGTTGATCATGCAGATACAGACAGTTAAAAGTGTCTTATTTACTTTTCTAATGTTGTGAAAGGACACCATGTGCAAGGTAACTCATAGAGGGAAAAGTTTGTTGGGGTTCTTACAAGTTTCAAAGGGTGAATCTACAACCATCATGGCAGGACCATGGCGGCAGGCAGTGGGCATGGCTGTGCAACAGGACCCGAAGGCTAACATTTGATACACAAGCACAAGGCAGAGAGATCTGACTGGGAATAGTCAGGGTGTGTGTGTATGTGTTTGTTTGTTTGTTTTTAAATCTCAAAGTCCAATCCCAGTGACACATCTTATCCAACAAGGTCACATCTCCTAATAGTTTCCAAATAGTTCCACAAACTAAGGACCAAATTTTCGCTAATGGGGCACATTTTTATTTAAATCATCACATGAGCCAACATGATGTCTTATCACTTTTTAACTAACTTTTTGTCAGGTTCCCTTTTTTCTGGTCTGATTTAATAAGTCTCTGAACTTGATCTCCTCTCTCCAGGTTTTTAGTCACTTGACTGTAATAAATATTTGTTTGTTTATTGTCTCCTTTATGTTTTATTTATTTGACTACATGCTTAGGCCATAAAATTTATTATGAAAACATCTTACTAGGCATTTTCTCATTGTGAAGTGCTATAAATTACTGAACAGTTTTCATAAGTTGTATTTCTTTTTTACCTTTTAAAATGCTGTTCTATTTACTTAGAACACAGCTATTGTCTTAGTTAGTTTTATGTTGCTGTGCTAAAATATCCTGAATAAAGCAACATAAAGGAGAAAGGATTTAGTTTGGCCAATAGACCAAGGTGTAGTTCATTATGGTAGGGAAGTCCAGGGGTCAGGAGCTAGTCACTGTATCTCCACAGTCAGGAAATAGATGGAGAAGAATGTTTGTCCCCATATCATCTTCTTCATTCTTTTATAGTCCAGGATCCTCACTCAAGGGATTGTCCAAGTCTTACTTGCTTCATTTAAGACAGGATTTTGAACTAATAAGCAGCTTTTTCAAGTCCATCTGTCACAACATCTCAGAAACACAAATAAATCTAGGTAATTTCTCACAGGTGTGCCTAGTATCTTCTCTTGTAGTTGATTCTAGAATATGTCGTGAATAATTAATACTAAACATCAACACAATATTTTGTATGCATTTATGGAAATAACAGTTTATCCCATCAAATTATAAATATTTTAAGTAAAAGAACAATTGCAATAATAGGAAAATGAGCTTGTCCCTCTTTCTACGTACAGTTTCTCTGAAGTTACACAAATACTTTGAAAACAAAAATGAATACTGAATAAATTTATGGGAAATAAATATAAAAATAAATACACAAAATAAATACAAGAATAAATATATGTCAAACTATTTTCAAATAAAGGGAAAATACCTTTATAGACGCAAGACAATAACCAGACTATTTTGCTTAGGAGCTGGGTTCATGAATACACACTTTCTGTATCTTTTGGCCACATCTGAGCATAATTTATATGCAGAGAGATAATAAATACACTAAAGCCACCAGTTGGCTGTTCAAACTATGATTTTTGAATAGAGTTGTTACATTTTCTTACTACAAATAAGACTCTAGATATCAGTAGTACAATAAATGGAACCTACACTAAAGTGTATAGCTCAAACTGAGTTGATGATCAGTAGGTTCCTTAAATCCCCTAGGAAATTGGAACAATTGTTACCATAGTGTCAAGTGACAAATGCAAAGTTAGTAGGTTAGTGAGGATAGATAGTCAGAAAGTATCCCTGAATTGATCAAAATTGATTAGTGAATCAGAACTGGATACATCTAGGTCTTTAATATTAAAAAGACATCTGGGCATGTTCTCAACATATTTATTTCTCAAAGGAAGTAAAATACAACTTGGAAATACTAACTGGAGGGCAGAAATAGCTTCAAATGGAGATTAATTCTAATTCTGCTGGCATGATGTACTTGCCAGGAGGAAAATTATTTTCCATAAAACATAAACACATTCATGTGAAACTCCCATGCTTCAAAATCTGCAAAAACCCTTCAGGTTTTTTTTTTCCAGAAAACAAATGATCAAACAAACAAACCCTATATATTCAGAGCACTGTATAAAGATATAGCAGATCCATCCATAGAGTGCTTAGTTTGTTGTTTGGCTTGTTTTTGTTTTGTTTGGGGAATAAACTTCAGGACTGTGGTGTATGGCAGGAAGGCTCACACCTTTGTCCTCTCATTCTCTTAAGTCCACGAGAAGCCCCTTCATGATCTCCAGTATACTATGAAGGTTATATAACCAGGAAAACACTTCTCCTAAACCCAGAAACAACTTGGTTACAGAATTCACATCTACATTGGTAATGAACATTATTAAAGATACATCCCTGAATTAATTTTTTTTTCTGTTGTAAAATATCATCACTAAGTTTGGTCATTGTGTTGTGTACTACTGCTTTCATTCTGCTAGATTGCCTTTTCTAAACCTTTCTTGGTTCCTGCTGTTACTCTTTCCTCATATTCACCACTCCAAGCCATTCTTCCAGGCAGAGTTCTTGTCTTTCTAGATCCTAAACACCATCCACAGAGCTTTTTCCAGGAGATGGATGAGCAACTTTCCAAAAGGTGTTTCTGTAACGTAAGACAAAAGGGTGCATAAACTCACTGGGGTAACACGTGTGTTTTAGAATCCACAGGGAGTGATCTGTAGACTGTATATTTGAGATAGAAGCTGCTTACATATTGAGAAGTAGCCATCTACAAGCAAGACATTTTTATCCTGTGCCTTTATTTCCATTTTTTTTCTTTGACAGTATATAGCATTCTTAGAGACAGCCTATGAATCTCTCAAAGCCTGTACTCCAGAATGGCACAATCTGAACCCAAAAGTTCTACAAAGTAAATGACTTTACTTTCTTTTTCAATTAAGATTATATTTGTTTTATTAACAAATATTAACCTTTTATTAACAAATATTCTATACTAAGCCCACATTTCATCTAACCTGTGAAATATATTCATCTGTCTGTCTGTTTACCAGCATACCTAGTTGTCTAGCATTTGTCTGTCTTGTCCTCTTTTTCCTTTCCTATCTTTTGCACATACACATACACACACACACACACACACACACACACACACACACACACACACAGAGCATTCAGTATAATAGTATAATCACATACTTTTTTCTAGCCTTGTATTTTTCATGTAGTTAATGTAATACTAATTTGGATGAATTATGTTATATTAGAATTACTTTTTCTTTATTTCAAAAATCTTTTTACATGTGATTTGTAACTTTTAACATTTCTATACTTGATCCATACTTACTAATCCCTATGTATTGGTCAGAGATGCAATTGCTAAGATGAAGCATCATAACCACAACAATTTGGGGAGAAGGGAAGAGTTTATTCAGTTTATGCTTCCCCATCACAGCTAATCATCAAATGATGTCAGAACAGGAACTCAAGCAGTGCAAGTGCCTGGAGGCAGGTGCTGATGCCGTGCTGTCATGGAGAAGTGCTGTTTATTGACTTTCTTCACATGGCTTGCTCAACTTGCTTCTTACAGAACCCAGGGATACCAGCTAAGTTGTTCATGACTCCCAAAATGGTATGGATCATCCCACAACACTAACTAGTTAAGAAAATACCCACAGGTTTGCTTATAGCCTAATATTTTGGAGACATTTTCTTAATTGAGGCTTCTTCCTCTCAGATAATTCTAGTTTATATCAAGTAGACCTAAAACTAGCCAGCACACCACACAGCAGGCATGATGTCTTTGACTAGTTGTTGTTGTTGTTGTTATTATTATTATTATTATTATTATTAGGCCCTGAAATTAAGTTTTCAAGCACTGATGTGGGCAGACTCTTCTTATTCCTCTGCTTCAAGATGAGAACATTTGAAAAGTCTGTTCTCTCCAGTGCCCCATTCAGTTATTTTTCTCACTCAGATTCTGATTGTGTAGCTCTTATAAGGCATTTACTGGAGGTCACTTTGTAGGTTTTTTGGTTGTTTTGTTTTTGTTTTTGTTTTTATTTTCTACTTCACTAATATGCCTGATTTTTCTCAGCTTTTATTAGTCTGGGCTTCTTAAAGGAATAGGACCAATAAAATGTTTGCATAACTATTATAAAAAAATTAGATTGGATTCACCTGGGTCTAAGCAATCCAACATTGGACAATTATGAACCTGGAAGATGCCCTATCCAGAAAACTCGGGACCTGAACTCAGTGTAAATAAGCCTGGAAAATTCTGAACAGTCACTGTTGTTAAATCCCATTGAAAGAATGATCTGGAAACTGATGCCAGCCATGGATTGTAGCCTCAATGAGTAGATATATACACGTGTTTAGAGAAACGGAAGTGAGTTTGTCCTTGGAATCATTACCCAGTCTACACATGTTGAGGTGGGTCATCTCCTTCCCTCATGTTACTGTCCCACCTGCTACTGACCTCCTGAAATGCTGCTACAAACAGGCATCCAGAGACTTTTCACACACACTAGACATGTCTTATTCCAGTTGAGTTGACAACTAAGACCATCCACCTCTAACATTCAGAATATTCAAATATGCCTTATATGGTGAGTGGTGCTGAAGATTTTCACCCATTTGCAGTCAAAAAAGAAATAGATTATGAAAGCAAATGCCTATCATGTGTGCTTTGAGCTCACTTTCAACAGCAGGAGGACTGAGATTGCTCAATTGGTTTCTGTTGCTGTAGGCTATGTCATTCATATCATTTACTTTTGAAAAAAAACAATATTTTTGTGTTCTCTTGTTATGATTTTTGTTCAAATTATTAATAATTTTGAACATCTACTCCAGCCATTTTTGATGGAATAAAATATCGGGCACAAGGAACAGGAGATGAATAGAGTTTAACAGCCTGTTTAATAGAGTCTGCAATGGACCCCTTCAAAATATGTACACATTTTTATGATTCAACCTTAACAGGTTTAGAATAAAAGTTATCAAAAATGTTATAAATATGATTCAGATATTATGATAAATAATGAAGATAAAAAATCAGGCAAAACTAAAAAACAAGGAAACATATCACTGCAACATTTAAGCTCCGGGGTCATTGGTTGAGGGTGTGCATTTCTATCCACTGTCCCCTTCACTGTCACAGTTAGACACTCTCTGTCTTGCTAACAGCCCTTCTCAGTAAACTCATCGATCCTAACCTGCTGTGCAGAGATGGTGATTTCACTCAAAGAGTTTTGATGAGCTCCTTAGGGACAGACGCACATGAAGGATAGGTGTGCAAACCTAGAGAGTTTCCCTTGTTTTCTAAATACATGAGGCAACGAAGCTCATTATTTTTACTTCTTAAAATCAAGTTTTCTTCTAAAGCCTAATGTATGTTCTTGGTTCTGTTTGGTTAATATCTCTTGGATGGTGTTGCGGCCCGAGCCACCCTACATTTGGGAGTCAAAATGTCACGGGCCACTCTGTCAGTGTTGGAACCCACACTGCCAAAAGCCTTGGGGGCTAAATTGTTAGAGTCCACACTGCCCCAGGCTACTCCAGTCAGCAAGTCGGGGTTCAGCAAGAGAGAGAGTGAGGCCGGACTCAAGGACAGACTGTAATTCAATCCCGTTTATTCTTCAGTCTCTCTTCCTAGTTCAAGTCCCAAGTCTTGAGTTCCTAGTCCCTAGTGCTAGTTCCTAGTGCCTCCAAGTTCCAAGTTACTTCTTCCAAGTTCTCTTCCAAGTGCCTGCTACCTAATGCCTAATAACTAACCAAGTTGTACTGTAAGTCGTACTCTTCCAAGTGTCTAATGTCTACTCCAAGTTGTTTTCCTAATGCCTAATTTCTACTCCCAAGTTGTAGTCTCTGAAGTGTCTGATTCTGTTCCTAGTGTCTCTTTGAAGTGTCTGATTCTCTGATACGCTCTTCTGTCTGCCTCTTGCCTTTTATATGTCTCACTTCTAAGCCACGCCTCTAAGTCACACCTTTAATCATGTCCTTAGGTCTTGTCTCTAAATCTGATCTCTAAGTCACACACCTTTAAGTCTCACACACCCAAGGGAAAATCCCGGGTATCTAAAGCAAGATGGTATCAGAGGGTGCTCAGCTGTTGTAGGCTAATGCAATCAAGTCTCTTTTCAGGGTATATGGCTCAAGATGGCTGCAAGGATGATAGCCACCGTCTGTCAGCTCCTCACAGGATGGCCTGCTCTTTTCTGAGAGGAAAGAAAGGAGGAGAGTATCTGGGTGAGAGGGGAGTTCGAGGGGGAGGGATTGGAGTAGTGGAGGTAGGAGAAACTGTGGTAGACACATAATATATGAGAAGGATAAATAAAAAAATAAATTATTCAGCCTTTATGTATGTGTTTGAAGGTGTCACCTCTTCCTGATCAGACCTTTAATCAATGCTTCTGATATTTTTGAAAAGACTAAAATATTATATGTCTACCTGCAAATGATAAGGCATACTGAAATGCCAGCTGATTTAGACCCCTTAAAGATAAAACTGCTGGGAAAATAACATCTCCAAATGATGACTTTTGGAACTGAAATATGTTCATACCAATGGCATGTCATCATATCACATAACATCACAGGGATTTTGCTTGTTCTATTGGTAAAGGGATATATCATCAACCTTTTCTTCAATTTTATATTTATTCGAGTTAGCAACCCATGAACATTCTTCTTTTACTATTGGATAATGTTTTAACCTCTTTATCTTTATATTTTTTAATATCTAGAAAAGTAATGTTTTACTATTACCTACAATTCTAGTAATTCACCAACATTTCTTCAACATAGCCTATGGACCAGAGCAATGTATAGTATAGTCAGTATCAGTCTGCATTCCAGTACCATCACAGCCCTAATAGAATTCTCACCTCTGTGTCATCAATCACATATTCATTCCTCTACTCTACTGTGCAGTATTGTATCAATTGCTTAAATTTTTGTTACCATGTAGAACTGTGACTCAATCTTTTTATATCCTCTTGAAGTTCTCCTAGAGGATAGTCACACACAGGTAAATGTAATAATTATTATCGCTATTAGTACATATGAATATCTGAGTGCAGTTGTGTTTATAAAATACACTATTATTGGGGTTGAGAATTTAGCCATGTAGATGAACTCTGTCAGGTCCCAAAACTGAAAAAAAAAGGTAAATGAACACATGAAACCCAAAATATAATGTGTGTAATAATTTTTAATTTAGTTTCTAAGATTAATTTAAAAAAAACTTAACAAAGAATGAAACTTGGGAAAATAAAAAAAAAATGTATTTAATGGTCAGTCACTTTTGGTAATGTGAGTACTGGTTGGTTTCTCATACCCCAGTGAATGGTCACACTTCTGTGGAAGTGGATACCATTTACTGGACTCAGGGCATTTTAATAACAATAAAAAAGAACACATTAAGCTGGGAGGATGACTATCTTAGAGCTCACTATATGGACCAGCATAGTCTGGAACTCAGAGATATGCCTGCCTCTGCCTCTGAATGATGGGATTAACGTATGCACCACTACAGTCAGCTAACTTTCTGCTTTTTCAAATGAAGTATGTACACAGAGGTTAAAGGGTCAGCTGTGGCCTAATGATGGATACATTGAAAACCTATGCTATTGTACAGTTTCTTCATTGTGGGAGCATTACAGGGCACCAGAGCATGTACTTCCACCAACCTAGATTACATAGCAATATTACTTATTAAGGAAGAAGTGTCAGCAATAAATACAAGACGAAAGATGCCATAGCCCAACAAACTTTTTCCTATGAGTAGAAATATACTGTAATAAAATGATTAAAAGCATTTTCAGTAAACACATATGCCAGTTAGATAGAGATTTAATATTTTATGAGGCACCAGATATGCTTTGCAATTGTTTATGACATACTTTTACTTAGTTTTATTATAAGCTTACCCATACTGCACCACATGACACCAATATAGTAACTTCGTTTTATAGTAACTTTCCTCATGCCAGCAACATTACACACAAGTATAACTAGCTGGCTTTATGGTAGGCTTGCTCATATCAGCAATACCACCCAAGAATAGTTGGTTTATTAAGGTCTGTCTGGTCATATAAGCAACACCACATATAAGTTAGCATACAGCAGTGTTAAATATTATGCTTTTATGTTGATGGTGACCTCATTTAAACAATATTACATTTTAGCTCCTCTGTAATTCTTTAGACTACCATTTTGCATGTTGCCAGATGTTTATCAAAATACTGAGTTATATAAGTAGTATAGACCTTATTAGTGGGCTTCACAGTAATAAGAAGCTGAACTGGTATGCAAATTAAACTGTGACAGAAAACAGTATAAGAAACACAGTACCCTGCTACATCATTGATGGACTAAAGATTCCTTATAAAAAGAACTCCCTAGGGGAATGTCCTGAACTTTCTCAAGGTCTCTCCAATTCTGCTTTCTAAAGCTTTTCCCAGTTGGAGAAATATCTATCATGTTAGGTTACTCTCCTGTTAAAATTCTTTTTTTTTTTCAAGAAGAAACTTCCTGAGCCAAAACAAACTCTAAATATCACATCTGCCAATTAGCAGTGTGACCTTTCTGAAGTTACTCTCCCTTTCATAGACTCAGTTTTGTTTCTCTACATCCTAAAACATTTGCTACATCCTGGTGACTTTTTTATGTTGACACAAACTGAGAAATTAAACTTTTAGAATTGAGTTGGAAAAGTTGAAATGTTGATAGTTTTAAAAAAATTATATTTTTTTCTATGGCTAAATTTATGCTAATAAATTGAAAAGCTATAACTTGATATGATGTCTATGACCTTAAGAGGCTATGAGAACTTTCAGCTACATTCATTTGTAGACAAGCTTTACAAATTCTGTCAGATGGCAGGGAATGGAGCATGCTATATATGGGGTCATCACTGAACAAAATGAGGATCTAGTAGGATTCTTAGAAAATCAGCTTTAGTGTCTGGGTCTTGGAACCAACTACAATGACCTTGCTAAATTATTTAAGCATATTGAAAAAATTTGTGTGTACATAGCAGTTTTTGAATTAATGTAATTTTGATCAGTGGAAGAAAAAATATATGTGCACATGTCTGGAACATTATGTTAATTAATGAAAAATGTCCTGCCAAATTCAGTAAAATCCTCAATCCTTAGAAACTCATCAATGATGTTATTTTAATCCTGATTACCTCAAGCACTCTAGCATATCCATAGAGTTTGCAAACTCATGAAAACTGAGGAAGTCATTAATCAATGACAACTAAGTCAGGGAAGATATTTTTAAAAAAGAAGAAAGAAAGAAAGAAAGAAAGAAAGAAAGAAAGAAAGAAAGAAAGAAAGAAAGAGAGAGAAAGAAAGAGAGAGAAAGAAAGAGAGAAACAAAGAAATTAAAGACTTTCTAGAATTTAATGAAAATGAAGACACAACATACTCAAACCTATAGAACACAATGAAAGCAGTGCTTAGGAAAGTTTGTAGCACTAAGTGCTTTCATATAGAAATTGGAGAGATTTCATATTAGCTACTTAAAAACACACCTAAATACTCTAGAACAAAAGAAGCAAACATAACCAATAGGAGTAGAGAGCAGGATACAATGAAACCCATTCCTGAAGTCAATTAAAAAGAAACAAATAGAACAATCCAAAGAATCAATGAAACCAAGAGATAGTTCTGTGAGAATATCAACGCGATAGATAAACTCACAGCCAAACGAACTAAAAGACAGAGGGACAATATTTAATTAACAAAATCAGAAATGAATAAGGAGACATATCAAGAGACACTGAGGAAATCCAACGAGTCATTATGTCATATTTCAAAAGGCTGTACTCTGTTAAATTGGAAAATATAAATGAAGTGAAAAATTTTCATGACAGCTTCCACTTACCAAAGTTAAGTCAAAATCAGATAACCAATTTATATTGTCCTATAATTCCCAAAGTAAAAGAAGCAGTCATTTAAAGTCTCCCAACCAGTAAAAGACCAGCACCACATGTTTTAGTGCAAAATTCTATGAGATTTTTAAAGAGGAGCTAATATGAATACTCCTCAAACTTTTAATAGGTATAACAAAAGAAATATTGCCAAACTCATTTTATGAGGCCACAGTCACCCTAATAACTAAACCACACAAGCTCAACAAAAAAGAATTTTATATCAATTTCCCTTGTGAACATTGATGCAAAATACTCAATAAAATATTGACAAACTGAATCCAAAAAAAGAGAAAAGATCAAAAACATCATTCACCATGATCAAGTATTCTTCATTTCAGGGATGATGGGATGGTTCAGTATATGAAAATTCAACAAACTGAAAGAATAAAATGAGTTGATCATGTCAGTAAATGTTGAAAAGCCTTTGACAAAATCCAACACCCCTTTATAAAAGTCTTGAGAGACCAGGGATACAAGGCACATAGCTAAACACAATAAAGGCGATATACAGCAAGACAATAGCAAATGTCGAATTAAATAAAGAGAGAATTAAAGCAGTTACATTAAATCAGGGACAATGCAAGGCTCTTCACTCTTTCCATATATATTAAATATAGTAGCTGAAGTTAAAGATAAAGCAATAGAAAACTAAAGGAGATCAAGGGGATACAAACTGGGAAGAAAGAAGTCAAAGAATTTCTACTTACAGATGATATGACAGTACATTTAAGTGACCCTAAAAATTTTACAAGGGAATACCTACAGCTTCAAGGAAGTGGCTTAATACAAAATTAACTTAGAAAAATCAGTAGCCCTCCTTTATACAAATGATGTATTTTATCATTGTGTAAAGGCTGAGAAAAAAATTAGGGAAACAACACTGTTCATAATAACCGCAAATAATATAAAATATCTTGGTGTAACTCTATAAAAGTGAAAAAAACCTGTATGACAAGAACTTCTATTCTCTAAAGAAAGAAATTGAAGAAAATGTCAGAAAATGGAAAGATCTCCCATATTCATGTATTGGTAGGATTAGCAAAGTAAAAACAGCTATTTTACCAAAATCAATCTACAGATGTAATGCAATTCCAATCAAAATTATAACACAATTTTTTTACAGGTCTTGAAAGATCAGTTTTCAATTTCAAATAGAAAAATTAAAAATGCAGGATAGAAAAAACAATCATGTACTATAAAAGAACTTCTGGAGAAGTCACCATCTCTGATTTCAAATCACCATTTCTGATTTTTATTACAGAGCAACAATAATAAAAACTTTATGATACTGGCATAAAAACACACAGGTTGGTATTTTGAATCAAACTGAAGACCACAAAATAAACACAGCACACACACAGACACAAACACAGACACACAGACACACAGACACACACACTCACACACACCTTTAAAGACACTTGGTTTTTGACAAAGAAGTAAAAACAGCAAGAAAATTGGAAAAAAATGGTGCTGGTCTAACTGTATCTCTGTATATAGAAGAATGCTAATAGATAGATCCATATTCATAATAGTTCCATATTTATCAGCTTGCACAAAACTCAAGTCCAAGTGGATCAGAGACATCAACATAAAACCAGATACACTAAATCTAGTAAAAGAGAATGCCTTGAACTCATTGGTACAGTAGACAACTTCTTGAATAAAACGACATAACAGCTTAGGCACTGAGATCATCAATTAATAAATGGCATCACTTCATGAAACTGAAAAGTTTCTGTAAGGCAAAGGACACTGTCAATAGGACAAAATGGCAGCCTATAGATTGGGAAAGCACCTTCATCATTCCTGTATCTGACAGATGGCTAATATCCAAAATATATAAAGAATTTAAGAAATTAAACACTAACAACCATGTATCCCAATTAAAAATTGGGGTACAGAGCTAAACAGAATTCTCAGTGGAGAAATTTCTAATGGCTGAAAAACACTTAAAACAATGTTTAATGTCCTTAGTCATCAGGAAAGTATAAATACAACCATCTCTGAGATTTCATCTTATACCCTTCAGAATAACTAAGATCAAAATCTCAAGTGACAGTGCATCTTGCTGAGAATATGGAGCAAGGGGAACACTCCTCTATTACTGGTAAGAGTGGAAACTTGTACCACTACTTTGGAAATCAATATGACAATTCTCAAAAAATTGGGAATAGTTCCATCTCAAGATCCAGTTGTTCATAGACTCAAAAGATGGTCCAGCATACCACATGACACTTGCTCAACTACATTCATTGGAGCTTATTTGTAATAGCCAGAAACTGGAAACAACCCAGATGTCCCTCAACTGAAAATTGAATACAAAAAATGTGGTACATTTATGCAATGGAATACTACTCAGCTATTAAAAACAAGGACTTCATGAAATTTGCAATGAGTGGAACTAGAAAGTATCATTTTGAGTGAGGTATCCCAGATCTAAAAGTCCATGCATGTTATGTACTCACTTAGACGTTAATATTAGCCATAAAATACGGGATAACCGAAGAAGCTAATAACTAACAAGGATTGTCCAAGTGACACTCAAAAAGGAAATAAAATAGACAAAGAAAGTTGATGAAGAGAAGGAACTACATGAAAGAGGGTGCGGGAACAAAAGTAGGAGTGGGGTTTAGGAAGTGGGAAAGCAGGGATGGAGGTGAGAGGGATGCAAGAGAGGAGAGAAATCGATGTGGATAGGAATCACTGGAAACAAACTGGAAAACTCAGACAGGAGAGGCTCCTGGGAACATATGGGTTAGACCTAGCTGAGATCTCTAGCATTAGGGAACACTGAGCCTGAGGTGGTAACCTCCTGGATCCAGGCAGGACTTCCAGTAAAGGAAGAGAGATACTATTCCACCCACAAAAATTTGACCCATTTATTTGCCTTGCCTACAAGATGTGCAGGGATAAAGATGGAGCAGAGATTGAAGGAATGACCAACTAATGACTGGTCCACATTGATACTTACCCAGTGGGTAAGAGTCAGCCTCTGACGCTATTAATGATAGTCTGTTATGCGTGCAGACAGGAGCCGGGCATAACTGTGGTCTGAGAAGCTTCATCTAGCAACTAATGGAAATAGATGCAGAGACCCTCAGAAAACATTAGGCAGAGCTCCGGGTGTCTTGAGGAAGAAGAGAGGGAGCCAGAGGGGTGAAGGACAGCTCATGAAGACATATAGAACCAACTAACCTAGGTCCATGGAGGCTCACAGAGACTGAACTACCAATGAATGAGCACGCATGAAATGGACATAGGCCCGTAACACTTAAATAGTAGATATACAGCTAGGTCTTCATGTGGGTCCAGCAGCAATTGGGGCAGGGACTGTCTCTGACTGTGGATGCTATAGCCTGCCTTTATATTCCTTTTCTCTAGATGGGCTGCTTTGTTTGCCCCTAGTGGGAGAGGATGTGCTTAGCCCTAAGGCCTTTTCAAGTGCCAGGTCAGACTGGTAACCAGAAGCAGCAGGGATGAGTCCTCTTCTCTGGCAAGAAAGGGAAAGGAGACTGGGAGAAGGAGTTTGGGATCATAGAACTGAGAGGACAGAACATAGAGGGCTGCAATCCAGATGTAAAGTGAATACATAAAGTTAATGACAAAAATGTATATGGACATTCATGGAGCACCAAAGTTTTATTATATTTAAAATGAAAAAATTGACTGAATATCTACTTCCGGTGAACTTAAAGTCATCTTCTTTTGAACATATTATTTTCTCTTCCTTTTTTTTCCTTTAATTGTCTAATGTTAGATGTGGGAGAATATTTTCCATCAACATTTTGTAAAATGCAATAAGAAATTAGTCAAACAAGATAACAGTGTACAAAAATGTCTTTGGAAATACAATTTTTCATGCACTTTAGGTAAGACACCAATTGCATTTAGATGATTCATTGGTTGTAGAGAATGATATTTGACCAATGCCAATTTTGCTTTCTGAAAAAAAAATTAATTAAATATTGATTCTCCCTAACTGGAAAACATGTTTATTTAGTGTAATGGTTTCAGAGTTGTCGATGTGGAATTAATTTCATTCTGGTGCCTGATGAAAGAGCATTTTCCCCTCAGCACCATAGACAAACAGAAAACTTAAATTGTCAGTGCTTCCCTTTCTTTTTCCATTCTTCACATAACTTTCTTAGTAACAGACGTGTCCATTTAAGCTGTAAGATAGGCAGTGAGAGAACTAAGGGGTTTGCTCAGTGGTAAGTGTGCTTGCTGGGTTGATACCCTGGCATCCACAGGCAGAGCTTGAGAGTAGTGATGTGTGAGGCAAAAGTAGCAGGGATTACTGAGGTTTCCAGTCTGCCAGACTAGATACAGATCCAGTGAGAAACGCCATCTTAAAGGAGTAGAAAAATGATATTTTAGGAGATCAGTGGTTGTTTTCCTTTGACCTCTAAATATACATGCTGAGGAGTATAAATCTGATCACACACATGTGATGATAAACATCATCATGCATTCATAAAAAACTTATACAAGTAAAAGTAAAAGAAAAATAAAAGAATATAATGGTGTAAAAAGTAAATACAATTATTCCATCAATACAATAATTATGGTGGCTGGTACAACACATTAATAGAAATTTGCTACTGGGCTTAATCATATCCCTCTGAAATACAAGACCATTTTTAAATGGTACTAAAATAACAGGAAAAAAAACCTGATGTCATTTTGCCTTCAATTATTTCATCTCTCAAATATCTAATATGTGATATAACATATAGATTTTTAGATAAATGTTATGCTCTGTAAATGAATTGTTTGAAAAGGGATACACTGCACTTTTAGAAACAGACTTATTTATTTCTATTTTATGTGCAAATGGATGCACCACATGCATACCTGATGACTAGGGAGACCAAAAGAGAAATTATAGTTACAGATTGTTGTGATGCTGATAACAAAGAACAGTCATCTACAAGATCAGCAAGTGCTTTTAACTTTTGAGCCATTTATCCAGTTCACAGGGTAGTTTAAAACATGGAATATGTCCAGGGGACTTGTAATGAAAGTGACATTTTCAGCTTTGATGTCTCCATTGTGTACAAGCTACATCCTCCTTGATGTCCCTATTCTGTGCTGACCCTTTGTCTTGGAAGTTTTTTTTATCAACAATGGCTTGTCACTTTAAACAACCATATAATGTCTATGAACTTCCTTCTAAGTAAGTGAGTTTTTTACTTTTATGACGGAGCATAAACATTTATACCACATTTACTATGAATTTACTCTTTCTGTTCTGTGCGACATCACAGTTTAAATTCCACACAGCTCAAAGTTGTTCCTTTTTTTTAAAATTAGGAATTATATTACATTATAACAAACATGACATTATGTTTATTCCAGTGCAGATATTTATTGGGATAATTTAACACAAATACCCCTTAATGATTTCTGCTTATTCCACAGCTAGACACACACTTTTTCTTGCCCTTGATTTCACAGTATATTTTTTCTCTTTTCTAAGACATCGACTATTTTATTTTCTGTGTGTGCCTGTCTGTGGGGTGTGCCCACTTATATGTGAATAATACTATGAATAGAAGTGTTTAATGAGGTTTCCACAATGTGATAAACGTTTTTAGA
The DNA here is from genome assembly GCF_011762505.2 of Arvicanthis niloticus. Classification (NCBI taxonomy): domain Eukaryota; kingdom Metazoa; phylum Chordata; class Mammalia; order Rodentia; family Muridae; genus Arvicanthis; species Arvicanthis niloticus. The sequence goes on from NC_047666.1 coordinate 15,017,436, forward strand.
TCTTTTTGAATGATAGACTTCATTACCACTTTATGTGCTCAGAAGTCTATATAACTGACAATAAGCACCCATTAGGATTACTCTGTTTCATACCTAGACACACAATCAACTCTCTGAGAGCTCCAGTTACCATGCTCACTCACTGGTACCCTGTCCTGTAGAGCTAGACCAGTGTTTCTGCTAGCTGATTATTTCTTCCTTTGTCTCTGACCTTTTGAATCATATGCTCAAGGGTACAAATATATCTGCATTATTGGATTATATATTCATATATATATAAATTATATTTTAACATGAGTATCACACCATGCTGCTCTTATATGTTTGTGGATTTACACTATTGTATTGTACTACATATAATTATGTTATAAATTAAATTATAAAATAAAATTAATAAATTATATTATATAATTGTTGCTAAAATTTTCATCTAGCCTCAAATTAAAATGAGCCCAAATGGAAATACTCAAATAACATGTATAAAACAATATTAAATAAGGCTTTGATATTAGGGACCTTAGTACATGATTGTCTTAGGTTAGTCTTGTTCCTGTATAGAATTCAGTGCCAAGACTTTGTCTCACATGAACTTGTGTCATATGTTTTGCATTAGCTTTTTAAAAACTAAAATATAATTTTATCATCCTTCCCTACCTCTTTCTTAATTTCAGTCTCTTCTCATTCCTGCTTAACCATGCCTCATAATCACATATGTGCTTATAATATATATTATATGTTTCAATATATCAATATAGTAATACTAGCTTTACCATGGTACTTGCACGCATATAATTTCAAGACTGAGCACTTCTTACTGAATTACCAGTTAGAAAGTCCCATTGCTGAGGAGGAATATTTTTCCGAATATCATATTTCTTTAGTTGCCCCATGATATTTCTGTCTTGTTTAGCATGAGTATTGGTATTTCACGACCTTAGGTCTCTTATTGGGTAGCCATATTGTTGAGGTATCATAAATGAATCTTCTCTGTTATTTCCAGGAGACACAATTTAATTTTTCCCCTCCTCTTTTTTACCAAAAACTGGTTGCCACTTCTTCATTTATCAAACAGAACTAACCAGGGTCAGGTTTCCTCATCCCTCAGTGTCTTACTTGCAGTTTTGGGGACCAAAAAAAACATTATAATACAAGCAGAATAAACCCAAACCCACTTCATTGTACCTCCTCTTCCAGTATGTTCCCTAAACATTAAGTGCAGGAGTTATATTATAAATGTATGAGTTGGAGCTGGAAATCTCCACTATAGTGCTCTCTGTATTTTAACATGAGGTGGCTTTCTCTAATGCTGTCTTGTGTTGCAAAGAATTTATTTGATGAGATTTTGGTAAAAAAGAAGAGGGGAAAAATAATTATGCCTAATCTGCCAAAATATATTGCACTTTCCATGACTTCTTCAATGAGTATGGCAATTATATATTTTTCATAGGTTTTGCTAGGATAGGTCATCTTTATAGACATTTATATAGACAATTTGCAGCATATTTACTAGCCAATAGTAACTGAAGTTCATGGTATCATCTGAGAGTGCAAAGATGAACGATGTCCTTAACAACCTTTTCTAGGATTTTGATCTTTTTCACAAATTCCTCCCCTTATGAGTGTTTTAAATATAAATTTAATTCATTTAGAATGATCAGTGAGGGTAGTTAGAATAACTGTATGTCTAACTCAATTGATTTTCTTGTTAGTCAGTGAATTAGGAATTGATTAGATTTAAGTAGACAATCACACAAGAATTTAATCATAATAACAGATAGGCCAGGCTTCTCACATTGATGGTGTTAACTTGATCACATGATTTTTGCTATGCCTATATAAATGTCTTGACCAACCAATAACATTTTGATATCCTTATTTTAACAACTAAAGACAGAAGAAAAGAAGACTCAAGTAGATTTGAGACATCACTGGGAGGCACATATTTCTATTTCTTATATTTACAAAGTTTGAAAGATACAAGGGACATTTCAAGAAAAGCAAGGCAGTAGAGGAGAGACAAGAAGTTCATAGATGGCTTTTCTCTTTATAACGATGATACTCACTAAACTCCAGATAAGATCAGAAGCCAAGTGTTTAGATAGTGCAGATATTCTTATATATCTGTGCATGTAATTTTGAAGGCATCCTTGGGCTTGAAAAGTTTAATATATATATATATATATATATATATATATATATATATATATATATATATATGTGTGTGTGTGTGTGTGTGTGTGTGTGATGAATTATGATGTGATAAACTACATATACAGAATGCATGTCTATAAGTCTACGAAAGTGTCTTCTAAATTAATGTGAGATACAAGGGATATTGTCAGATGAGAGAGAGTAATCTAGCTAAGTGAAGAGCCACCATGAATTATGCATTGACTTTCATGATTAGGATATGAAGTGCTCCCTTCAAAGTGCTTACAGGTTGCAGGGTTGATCTCTAAGGCTATTGAGAGGGGACTGTTCATGAGAATGTTACCTTTTTTGTTAATAGTTGAAGGACATTAGGAGTAGACCCTGCTTTAAAGAAGGTCAATAGAAATGTCACTTAAAAGGATCTTCTCTTGAGACTTTTCCCCTCTTCTATACTTTTCTTTCATGTCTTTCCTTTTTTTTCTTTCTTCCCTCACTCCATTTCCTTTTCCTATCTTTCTTATTGGCCATTATGAGGTGAGCCACCTTCTCTGCCACATTATTTTAAGGCCATGATTTTCTGAAACTTGGACCAAACTGAGCGAGTAAATATAAACCATTGAACTAAACTAAGCATTCCTTCCTTTAAATAGTTTCTCTCAGGACTGTGTCCCAGTGACATGAAAATGAGGAGTTTACTTACCTTTAGTTTGACTTGGACAAATGTACCTGCTTATAAATGTTTTATCTGTCAATGGTTATGAAAGAACTCAAAGTAAGGATATTTTGTTGCTCCTGACATAATTTACACACAGCCCTTATTCATGGAATAGAGGCTTGCCATGTGATGTAAAGGTTCTCTAAAATGCAGAGCAGAGAAAAGAATAGAATATTTCTCTAACTTGCAATTCCAAATTCACATTTTTGCTACTGATTTTCTAATTCATTTTGAAGGATTTGAGTTTGGTTTGCAGTTCACAGCATCTGTGACTGGTCCACCTCCTCTGGATCATTGTTTAGATTCTATGAACTTTCATCAGTTGTGTGTGTGTTTGTGTGTGTGTGGGGGGGGGTGGGTGTGGCTGTGTGGCTGTGCATGTGCTATGTTCAATGTTAGAGATCTCAAGTTGCAAGATGTGTAGTTATGTCAAAGTAGTAGAGGTACGGGTCTATTCTTAGAGTTGCTGTATACATTCATGTGGTTCCAACATTACCTGACTTTTCTTCAGTCATGCTTCCTTGTAGACCCCTGTGTCATATAATGGATGCAGAGACAGTCTAGCTTCTTCTTACCTAGCATTCTCATTTCCACAGGAACATAAACATGATACTTCATGATATGATAGTTTAACTGATGATAGTTCTTTTGAAAATTGTACATATAAAATAGAACATCTTTTAAAGACTTTTTATTTTAGTTTTTGTTTTTCGAGATAGGACTTTTTTTGTGTGGTTTTGATCATTCTGGAACTCACTTTGTAGACCAGGCTGGCTACAATGTCAGAGATCCATCTGCCATTGCCTCCCCAGTACTAGGATTAAAGGCATGGACCATCACTGCCAGGCAAAATAGAGTTGTAAAGCTTGCAACTTGATTATTTTCATCAAAATAGTGAGATACAGTATAATACTCACTTGTGTTACAGGCTACCCAATGCTGTATCTCCTAGGCATCTACCTGATCTCAAGGCTCAGCAATGACTCTCTGTACTGCATTGAAACTCAGTTATGTTGCTTGCTAGGCTAGGTAGAGCCAATGTATTTTATAGCTATAACATAATCAGTTTACCAAAGAGGAAGCTTAGTATAAGTTGAAAAACATGTATTTATAACCATTCATTTCTTACTTCCTATATTACATAACTAAATAAATTCCTTTATATATTACATTTTAAGGTATATTTATATATCTCTGTAACAGAAGCTAGTAGATATACCATATTATTTATGAAGAAAAATGGCAGGAACTTAGATTCCTTGACATTCAAGTTCTACCTACAAGTCACTGTCTTTCACTCTCAAAATAATTTAAATAAACGAACAAAGGCCCAAAGTTAGTATTATATACTAAATATAAATTACACTGTACCCAAAAATATAAGTGTGAAACCAAAGGTATTAACACTACTTAATGCTGGCTACAGATGAAAATAACAAGAAATGTGATTTTCTTTATACCAATTTTTGAGCTCCAATACACATAGTTATAATTTGATTGTATTGTAGAGATTCGAAACATTTATACTGACCATTGGAGGTCAAATAACTAGAGTGTGGCATAGTCAGAACTGAAATTCATATTTGTTTTATTTGTCACTAGGAGACAGAATTCCCTTCTCATTGTCCAATCTAAAAGTCCTTGACTTTAACTTGGATTTGAAAAATAGCAATATAACTGATGTATTTTACAAGTTAATTTTGACTCTCAACCTATTTGTCTTGAAAAAGAACTAGGCAATTAGAAACACTGTTGTGTTGGTCTGCCTGTGAAGGCATTTTTTGGGGTTGGGGATTTTCTAAGAAAAAGGGGAGACATGGTCAGTGCAAAGTTGCCAGGCTGACAGAATCTAGAATGACCTGGGAGATGTGCTTCTGTGCATGCCAGAGGGAAATTCTATTATCTTAATTGATGTAAGAAGAACCATCTTAATTGTTTGTATTGGTAGTCCTCGGGTACCCCCAGACTGTATAAAATATAGAAATAAAGATTAACACTAATACTCTTCTGTCTGTGCTTCTTGAAAAGCAGTACAATATGGCCAGCTCCATTAAACTCTTGCTACTATGACTTCCCTGAAAAGAAAAAAAATAATTGAAGTTGGTAGACAAAAGCTACAACAACACACACACACACACACACTACTCTGGTCTGCTCTAAGTTGTTTAGTGAAAGTAACTATTGCAGAAATGGGACTAGAACTTCCAATGAATAACCTGTCCTGAATATGAACCACACAATTTCATGAATTGGGATTGTATGTGAAATTGAAACCATTATTAAAATAAGTCACTTACCCCCTACATTGCTTTTTTTTTGTTATATCACTAAAGTGACAAAAAATCTCACTAAGTAATTTTTCTGTATCCCTCTTTTGTATAAATAATTTTCATTTGAATAATATGAAACCTACTCAAATTATGACATTTTTAGGTGAAATGTTCTTTTTGTAATTCATAGACTATAGTGATAAAATGTTAGCCCTTTATGTTTCAGGACAAGTACAGAAAACATGCAGAACCATGATGATGACACTATAGAGTAAGCAGTGACAATGGAACTGAACTATTTAAAAACGATTTTCTAAAAAATAATAATAATAAGTATATTAAAAATCATTTTTACTTAGACAAATATTTATATCCATTCTGAGTAAATAAATATTTATAGTAAAAGTAAAAATTGCTATATTAGCTAGAGTAAAAATATAGGAACAAAATGTAATGAAGGAGTCACTTCTTCTGGCTCTTTTTCTCCTCTTTTTTTTATTGTGTATTCTACATATAAAAGTACACACCTTATATTTATTCTAATTATAAAATGATAGCACTATTGCTCAGCAATTATATTTTTCAGATAAACTGGGACATAGTTTTTTTAAAATATTCAGGATAATTTCATTCATTTTAAGCATGAAAGTATGTCAGTTCTTGAACAGAAAAATCACTTTATCATCGTTATTTGGTTCTTTTAGACTATATCTATGTTTTTAAAATGCCCTACCTGGGAATTCATCCTATATGTAGACACCAAACCCAGACACTATTGAGATGCTGAGAAGTACTTGCTGACAGAAACCTGATATAACTGTCTCCTGAAAGGCTCTGTCAGAGCCTGACCAATACAGATGTGGATGCTCACAGCCAACCATCGTACTGAGCATAGGTATCCCAATAGAAGAGTTGGGGGAAGAACTGAGGGAGCAGAAAGGATTTGCCACCCCATAGAAAAAAATAGTAATATCAACTAACCAGAGCTTAGAATAATAATATCAACCCCAGAGCTCCCAGGTACTAAACCATCAACCAACCATGGTCCAACCATATGTACCAAGAGTACATATGGAAGGACTCATGGCTCCAGTTGTATATGTAGCAGAGGATGGCTGTATCTGGCATCAGTGGGAGTGGAGGCCCTTGGTCCTATGAAGGACTGATGCTTCAGTGTTGGGGAATGCTAGGGCTGTGAGGCTGGAGTGGGTGGGTAGGTGAGGGAGCACTATCGTAGATGCTGGGGGAGGGAGATGGGATGAGGGATAACTTTTAATGTAAACAAATAAAATAACCAATTTAAAAAATTGTCTAACAGCTTCTAGTCCTTGGGTTCATGCATCTCATCATACTACCTTTCCAATTATCTCATACTGTAGGCCACGCTGACCTTGAATTTAGCCCCGAGCATGTGCAAGCCTTTTACTTTTATTAATTAGCTTTCATGTGCTGAGACTATAGGTGTGTACCACCATAGAGCCCACCGCTTCTTTTAACAGAGACAAATGTCATGTTGTCAGGTAACTTCTGGAACTTTTACTCATGGATTTATTGTGTCTTGAGAAATACTGTATTCTATGGTTATGCTTAGAGTTAGTAGTTGTTGATACTTCGTGTTCAGTCTAGGAAGACAAATGCATCTTGGAGAGAAAGCTAGCTGAATGAAATTTTGGATCCAGGATTACAGACTGGATAGGGTGATTAATCTATTAAATAGACTGAATTAACCTAGTGTGCTTCCCCCTTTAAACACAGCCAAACCACAGAGGAATAAAAGACTTAAATCTGAGACTTTCCCAAAGCCACACTAATGAATAGAGTGAACACATGTTTCTGACAACTAGAGCTTTACTGCTGTTATTTTTGTTAGACTAATTGCTCTGGAGATTTCTGATCATGCAGCGCCTCCAAGTAGCATTAAGCACTTGATAGCATGTGTGCCCTCTAACTGAAAGTTCTATTGGCCAATCTTTGTGTTTTATATTTATCTCTGATTCTTCATATTTGCTTAACACATTATATATATATATATATATATATATATATATATATATATATATATATATTTTTGTATAATGTGTGTATGTATGTATGTGTGTGTGTATTTTCACTCCAGTCTTCTATGTTTAGAAAATCTGACTTATTTTTCTTCTTGATAGAATTATTAAACATTTATTTAATACAAAGCCTACACTGAAGAGTTGTCTGATTTTGGTTTCTATCCTTCCACAAAAGTCTTACTCTACCATTTTTTCTAGTAACTCTGAAATACTGAAAAACTCTCCTGATTGATCAAACCATACATGTATACATGAAACAGAGAAAGACGATTTGAATAATCAAATAAGTTTGTAAAACCATAGACTATACCATCCTTGTGAAGATTGTATGGGAGGGGTTTTCTGTAATCATTTGAAACACATTATGTATTCTGGAAGTTTCTGTACATTCTAGACCATGTCCTCTACTCCTCCAAGGGCATAAAGTTGATTGATCAGTTGTCTGATTACCAATTCAAGAATTTACTATGTGAGGTAGACCAGACAAGCCTGTTTGGGAGTTTCCTTACAATATTGTATATTTCTCACTATGCAATTTAAAATCAAATTCAGAGACCTTTTCAACAGTAAAGGCAATACATAGCCCTCAGTTAAATGACTTCTCATTATGGTCCTCCCCTGTGACTTCCTTTAGTTTTCCTGCATTCAGTGCTTTTATAATGTATTTGCAATTAAAATTTCCTCTCTGTTTATTTAAAATTGCATTATACTAGTTTGGATTTTTATTGCTGTTATTCAGTTTGCAAACATTACTTAGAATATGCAATAGAAAGAGGCAATCCCTCTGTATTTACTCACACCTTTACTTTGCAAGTTCTTTTATTTCTTAAAATGTTCCACCTTCCCTCTCTTTGCCTTTTTCTTTCTTTCTTTTATTTCCTCGTGTATTTTTTATTTTATTTTTTATCGAAAAGTTTCAGTCATTGTTTTAGGATAAGGTTACTAGTGCTAAATTCATAATTATATGCTAAATTTATAATTACATGATAGTTTGGGTTGGTTCTTCACTTCAGAAGAATGTTTTCATAATTCTTTCCTCTCGTGACTTGTGAAATATCATGACATTTTCTTGTTCTGTTAGAGTTTAATTAGATATTTCAGTGTTTTTCACTGATATTCTCTTATGCATAAAGTGATATTTCTCTCAAATCTCTAACATGTCTTTAAATTAAGTATGTTTCTTACCTTAATTTTTACAAGGATTATGTGAAATTTATTTCATGTCATCCAGGCTCGCCTCAAAATAATATGGGGCCATTATTCTGCCTGCCTCCACTTGAGTGCTGGGATTACAATCCTCATAGTCAGGTTATGTGGTATTAGAATGGAATCCAGGGCTTTGTGTTTGTTAGGCAGTTGCTCTGCCAACTGAGCTACATCCTCAGCCAATTTTACACATTTTTTTTTTTTTTTTGAGAAAGGGAAACTTAAACATCAATTAGTTTTATTATTACAGGAACTGAAATATCAAGATTCAGAATTTGGTCAGAAATGCAATAGGGAAATGACGCTTGAGAATTCTAAAATAATGTAAATCAAGCAATAAACTTTTTTTTTCTTTTAAGACAGGGTTTTGTGTAGCCCAAGCTTCTTCAACCTTGCTATATAACTAAGAACAACTTGACCTTTTTAAAAGTGATCACTTACTAAGTTTCATTGGGTAATTATTGGCTTGTTATTCTTTTCAAGTTCACTAATTCAATACTTTATTTCACCTGTGAGCAGATTCTCTTAGCTTTCTATGTTTCTAGTTTTCTGTGTCATATCATGATTAATTTACATATTGTGATCAGATTGTCCAATTGTACTTACTAGGAATCATAGGAAATGTCTGCCTGCATTGTTTTAGGAGGGCATCCTAAAAAAATAGCTTACAAATATTTTACTCCTTTTCATTTTCTCTTTCTTCCTTCCTTCCTCACCTTCCTTCCTTCCTTCCTTCCTTTCTTTCTTTCTTTCTTTCTTTCTTTCTTTCTTTCTTTCTTTCTTTCTTTTTTTCTTTCTTTCTTAGAATTTTCAGAATAATCTCTGTAATGTATAAATCAAACTGTTTCTTCAACAAATGAATTTGCATAAGATCATAATCTTTAAGGCGACTACTCTTTCTGGACCATCAGATGACTTCATGTATTATATATATATGAATTTAGAAACCAGCTTAGTCTTTTCAATACATTTGGTTAATGATTCTTAAATGCAAGCCCAGTAATATGAATAAATGATATCTTTTTTTTTTACTTTAGATGACCTACTCATTTTAAGAGTTTCCAACATATTTGAAAACTGGGAAATTTTTATCACATGTTATTCACTTCCAATAATTTATGTTATTTCATGATTCATAGCTAACTTTTGTAAGCATTTTGTTTCTAACTAATTTGATTATTTTAAATCAATTTCGTTAACATATAAAGTGAATGATTTAGATTTAGTTATGGCATTTTATATCTCTCTCTCTCATTCTATGGAGGTGTGAGTGTATGTGTGTGTGATCATGACTTAAAATAATTCACATTTGATTCTGTTTTAACTTTTATCCATATCTTCTGAACTCTCTTTGTTCCTGTCATTTAAGAATTTTCATAGCACCCACTACTTCTCTTCAAAATACCTGTAATTGTATGAAGAAATGGAGCCCTCAAAATTTCAGATTAGAGAAGAGGACATTTTCTGTTTACTTGTAATTGCTATCCTAATCTACATATGTCTTGATGCCTTTCTATCACTTCCTTGTCTTTTTGGCTTCTAGTCACCTGGATGGCACTTTGAATGAAGATTGAAAAAGATAGGCATCAGGAATTTCAACCCATTTTACTATAGGATCATGGTAACTCAAATGTTTCAGTTGACAATTCAGTCTGCCTTTATCATCATCAAATCCACATTGTAGCTCTGTTGACCAACTCAGAAACATAGTGTCACTTTTGCAAGCCATACCTCATCTTTTAGTGGCCGTCTAGCACTGATCTTGTGTGTGTGTGTGTGTGTGTGTGTGTGTGTGTGTGTGTGTGTGTGTGTGTTTTATTTCTCACTCAGGATGATATTTTCTAGTTCCATCCATTTGCCTGCAAAATTCATGATGCCCTCCTTCTTAATAGCTATGTAGTAGTCCACTATGTAAATGAACCACATTTTCTGTATCTATTCTTCCCTTATGGGATATCTGGGTTGTTTCCATTTTCTGGCTATCACAGATAAGGCTGCTATAGACATAGTGGAATATGTGCCCCTGTGTCATAGTGGACATCTTTTGGGCATATGCTGGGTCTTTGAGTAGATCTATTTCCAATTTTCTAAGGAACTTCCAGATTGACTTCCAAAGTGATTTTTATTAGTGTGGAATCCCACCAGCAATGAAGGAGTGTTTCTCTTTCTCCACATCCTGGCGAGCATGTGCTGTCACCTGGGATTTTTATCTTAGCCATTCTGATTGATGTAAGGTAGAATCTCAGGGTTGTTTCGATTTGCATTCTCATGTGTTAGATTATCTTTGTCCTTTTCTTCAACCTTATGTTTGTGTTTTCTTGAGCATGATTTTCCTTCATCCCTTTTCTTTTGTTTAATTAAGCTTTTATTTTTATCTTCAATAAAATCCTTAAAGACTTTGAGGGGGTTATCACTGTTCTTTGAACTTCTGTGTCTAGAGGTTAATATAGGTAAATTTAATTGTAAGCATTTTTACAGACCTGGTAGGTTTTGGAGAGAAAATACTTGCTTACTCTTTTATATTGTTGGTGTTCCTGCAGAGATCTGTGTATGTGGAATTACTTTGTTAGTTATGAGTTTGTTATGGTAAAGTGTGTTGGGTGTAGTTGAGTCTAGAGGTTGGATATTGCATGGGGAGAATTCAGTCAGAGGAGCCACAGAGCCTAGGGTGGTATGCATTATATGCTTCCTGTTCTAATCCAGGACTGTGGGGATAGATAAACCTGAGAAGAAAGAGAAGAGAACGTGTTAGAAATGGGAGAATCCTATGGTTTGGCAGATAGATGGGGGTGTATGTTGACTCAAGCCTGTAGCTCATAGCACTGAAGACAAGGAAGATCATTGTAAGCAGGCACATTTATTATTATACCAAGGCTAAAATCAGTATGTTATAAAAAATGCATTGATAACAGGTCAAGGTTACTATAAGAGGGGACACTGGGACGTCTGGATATGAAGTGGGATACTAGGTACAGTATGAAAAGTTCTGAAGGTGGATATGGTAGAAGCATGTACATTGGTTGTGGCACCAGAGGAGGTGGCCCCAGAGTAAGTGATGAATTAATGAAGTAGCCAGTTCATTAATGTTAACATCCTTTACCCCTCATTGATCAATAAACTCAAGTAGTATTTTCTGAGATAATTTGTTTCTGTGAAATGTAACTGCTATAATTGGATCTGACTTGGATCCTTCTCCATCTACTTCTCCAGTTTTTGGGGAAAATTGGAGGTAGAGGATCCTTTATAAACTTGTGCCAGATAGCAGGATGTTAGACCATTGAAAACACATGTTTGATAAGGACATTAGGACTCTGGCCCTTCCTACTTCCTCTTTGTGCTTCCTAGTTGATGTATGGTAAACAGCTTGTTCTAGCACACATTGTTGCAGTGATTGGTCATATTGTTATATGCACAGAGACAAGAAGGTCAGCTGACCATGGATTGAAACCTAAGCAACAACAAAAAAAAAAAAAATTCTGAGTCTTCTGCCTTTTAATATTTATGTTCTCAGCTATTTTCTACAGTAAGAGTAAGTAAGCAACACAGTGGTTAAATGGAAAACAAAAATAAATTAATTACCTTATTAATTACAAAATAAAATCAGAGGTAATAGTTGCAAAAATTATGTTCTCATGTCTACCTAATTAATGTATTGCAAACTTTTTTTTTAAAATAAAATTGTGACATTGATGAAAAATTTTATTTAAAATAATTTTATCACAATATTAAACCTCTTGGACTTATAAAGAGATATCCAGGTGATCAAGCCTACCATCTAAACCTAAACAATCTTGTTGTGGTAATTCATTCCAAATTAATCAGAAAGAAAACAATACCTCAGCCTTGGGAAATAATAATTCTGACTCTTTTGGTGGGACATATAAAAGTACTATTTTATAATTTATGTCCATAGCCTTAATTCAAGTACAGACCAAATACTTGGCCATTAAAACTGTTACTGAGATATGGCAGACTATATTTTCCTGTGAAAAAAAAGTTTATTTAAAAAACAAAATGGAGTATAAGTACTTATCTAAAAATTTCTATTGCTATGATGGAATATTATGACCGTAAACAACTTAAAGATTTATTTGGCTTCATATCCTAGCTTGCAGTTCATTGAGGTAAGACAAAACAGGAACACAAACAGGGCCAGAACCCAGGGGTTAATGCAGAGGCCATGGAGCAGACCTGCTTACTAGCATGCTCCCCACTCTTTTTTCTCCTGCTTTCTTACAGAACCAAGGACTATAAGTCCAGAGGTAGTACTACCTTCAGGGAACTAGGTTCTCCCACATTAATCACTATTTTTTTTTAAAGGCCCTAAAGTCTTGTCTACAGCCAGATCTTATGAATGTATTTTTTTTTTTTTTTTTATCTATTAAGGTTTCTTACTCTCAGATTCCTATAGCTTTTTTCAAGTTAAATAAAAAAAAAAAATACTGTTTAAAATTGACCTGTGAACTTGACAAACAAAACCATAAAGTCTCTTTTCTTGCTTTTCACCAGTATCACACATTATATCAATCTCCTCCAATTTTTAAATTTCCTACAGTTTTCAAAAATTCAAATCCTTAAATGTGCAAAGATTCTCTTTAAGATATTGATAATCTCTCTAAAATCCCAGACTCTTTCAAAGTTTTTAAAGTCTCTCAATTAAGGCCTCCTGCAAATAATAATAATAATAATAATAATAATAATAATAATAATAATAATAAATAAGCTTGCTTTTTATTCTAGGAGGGAATCACCAGGAAAAAATATGATTGGATCAAAACTAAACCAACATCCTGTGGGGAGCTGACAGAAGGCAGCTATCATCCTTGAGTCATCTTGAGCCATATACCCTGACAAGAGACTTGTTTACAATAGCCTACAGCAGCTTGTTTTAGATACTCAGGATCTTCCCTTGGATGTATGAGATTTAAAGGTGCGAGACTTAAAGGTGTGACTTAAAGGTGTGATTTAGAGAGAAGACTTAAGGGTGTGACTTAAAGGCGTGACTTAAAAGTGTGACTTAGAAGTGAGATATATGAAAGGCAAGAGGCAGACAGAAGAAAGCAACTAGGAACTAGACACTTGGACTTGAGCTTGGGCAGTGCAGGCTCTAACAACTTAGCCCCCAAGGCTTTTGGCAGTGCGGGTTCCAACATTTGTAGAGCAGTCCAAGACATTTTGGCCCCCAAACATGGGGCACTGCGGTTCTCAACAATGTCCAGCAGTGTAAACTTCAGTGACAGATTTATAAGATGCATTCAAGATCGTTTGAGCTCTTCCACAGTATACTCATCTCATCTCATTTCATAGGTCAGACTTATTCTATCCAACGGTTGTAATTGTCCTTGGTAGCTACCTATTGGTACTGGTGTTTTCCAAATGCTGGACTTTCCTGCTACAGCTGGGTTACACTTTCACATAATCTCATGATGGCTTGCTTCATGGTGCCAAGCCTCAACTTCTCTACATGACCTCTTTGATCCTAAGGTTTCAACTGCTACTGAGGCTTCAGCTTTACTAATGGCCTCTTCCGTCTACTCATGTGCCAAGCCTCAGCTGCTTTATGTGATCACTTAATACATTCAAATAAAGTACCACATTGGTGTCTCTTACACATGAGTATATTCAAATGCCAGCAGGTAATACAACCTAAGCCTCTAACACATAGATTTTGTGTGAAGAACCCGAGAAAACACTTCCTAGTAGAGTCTCCATCAACAGTGCTGGTTTCCTAATCACTGATGATTTCTCAGCCCTTGTTAACCATTATCAATTGACCCTAAGCAAAAGGGTCATTTTGGTGATGCTTGTTTCTTGTTTATCAGGTCTAACTAATTCTTCAGACCAAGATTCATAGTTCAAAATAGCAAATGACCTCCAGAGAGTCTTTAAATGCCAGTTGAACTTTACAAGCTAGGTATATATCATCTACAGAGCAATCAGGTTTATCTACCAAGCTCTGATACACCAGCCCACTGAACTTCCAACAGTCAATGGCTTTTCTAGCCCCAAATCACAAAGTACTTCTAACAATTCTCTCAAAAACAACATAGTGGATAGCTCTGGTCTTATATTTTGATGCAAATTTCACTTTCCCAGGAGGAGCTGCAGACAAGGATTAAATCAGTATACAGGTGACTTTGTGAACTTTCTGCCCACCTTAATTTGTAAAATAATCACCAGCTAGAGCTGGTGATTGGATTGTAGAAGGAGTTGGGAGGAGAAAGGAACAAGGAAGAAGAAGAAGGAGAGAGGTTATCTGTGGATGTCCACATGTCTTTAGCTGTCTAAGGTAGTTATAAATATCAAGGCTAGGTAATTGGGTTAACAATTCTAATTGTGTGAACATCTTGTGTATTGAGTATTTGCTAATATAAAAATCCATTAGATAATCTTAAGCATTAAGAATCTTATTTCTACCAAGTACTGTGATGATGGTGGTTATTGTCTAAAGTTGAGATGAGCACTATGAAGGTGGCAGAGTTGGCCCAAGGGCCATGCTTAGAGCCATGGAGTCCTTGGAGCTGACCAATGGAGGCAGCAGCCACTGCCAAAATCTTGTGGGTCCTGGATGGTCCTTCTGGCCAGCTGGTGATGTGCTTAGTGTGGGAATTTAGAGCAAGAAAATGGAGGCATCTGGGAGCTAGCAAAACACACTACATTTTCTAACACCTCCTACAAAACCGTGTGTGGTGGCAGCCTATATATGAAAACAAACTTTAGTCTGTTTGAATTCACTCTCCCTTGCAAGGTCA
Source organism: Arvicanthis niloticus (assembly GCF_011762505.2). Lineage (NCBI taxonomy): Eukaryota > Metazoa > Chordata > Mammalia > Rodentia > Muridae > Arvicanthis > Arvicanthis niloticus. The sequence continues at coordinate 15,032,590 of NC_047666.1, forward strand.
TATATCTTGATGTTAAAGCATTCCTACATTAGCATTAGAATCTCCATATATTCCAATTTATACTGAAGATCAGCTGAGATAGCCATTTGAATTAAATAGCTAATGGATTCTTGGCTTTCCCATCAGAAAACTGTCATTTTAGAACTCAGTGGACTACAGCCTTAAGCCACTCTAATAAACTCCATATATATATATATATATACATATATATATATGTATATATGTGTGTGTGTGTGTGTGTGTGTATGTATTCCATATGTGTGTATATATATATATGAAAAATATACATAGTAAATAAATACATATATGTATAGATATATGTATAGTAAGTATATGTGCGTGCATTCATTCTATCAGTTCTACAGAACCCTGACTAATACAACATCTATGGATTATCTGTCAATATAGAATCACATTTACTTGACTTTAGTACTTAAATAAATGATATATTTTAAGAGGAAGTATGAGAAAAGATACTTTTCTGCTACATGTATCTTCAAAAACATGATTTCTAATTTAATACCTCCCTGTGATTCTAGATCTCAATTTAAATGTTGTCTTATATTTTACTTGCCCATATTTTTCATTTTCTATAAATATATCAGTTTAACATTTGGTTGAAAGAAAATTAAAATATTCTTTATCAGGGCTGCAGAGATGGCTCAGCAGTTAAGAGCACTGACTGCTCTTCCAGAGGTCCCAGCAACCCCATGGTGGCTCACAATCATCTGTAATGGGTACCAATGTCCTCTTCTGGTGTGTCTGAAGACAGTGACAGTGTACTCATACATGTAAAATAAATATATCTTTAAAAAATGTTCTTTATACATTTTTCTGAAAGAGTTAGTCAATATTCTTGGGGTTGTAGTTTACAAATGAATGTGCCATAAATATTATTCTTTAAAAATATAAGATTAAATATATTTAGAATTCAATAGCTTAAATAAGAATTATTTTTGTAAAAGTAGGACTAAAGCTACTGACCAGCAGAGATAGATAGAATCCAATAACAGTAGAGTTGTTCTCTTCCTTACCTGAATGTTCTAACTTTATCTGTGTGTGCAATATTCACATTTCTTTACTCTATTTTAGGCAATATCAAAACAAGTTGGACTCGTATTCTTATATGCTTATTTTTACACATGGGGTATTTGTCACAAAGACTATTTCTTACATAATATTTTGTTATGGGTGATGTCTATGGCACTGTTCTAGAGCTGTGAAAACAGCATGATCAAGGCAACTCATATCAGATAAAGCATTTAATTGGGAACTTGGTTAGAGTTTCAGAGATTTAGTACATTATCATCATGGTGGGGAGCTTGGTAGCATGAAGGCAGATGCTGGAACAATAGCTGAAAGCTGCATCCTGATCCATAGACAGAGAGAGAGCCTGAGCTTGGCATGGGCTTTTGAAACTTCAGAGTGACACAAACTCCCAGTGACATATTTTCCCATACAAGGCCACACCTACTAATTATTTTAATCCTTTTAAATAGTGCTACTCCCTGGTGACTAAGAATTCAAATTAGAGCCTATGGGACCATTCTTATTCAAACGTCAACAGGAAAAGAATGTGTATTTAAGTAAATCTTGTAGGGTACATGGTGTTTAAAAAACAAAGCAAGTCACACGTTATTAGAATTGCAGATATTTTCTATTTATTTATTTTTTTTTTGTGAACCAATGAGTACTTTCATATTTATAAAGATGAACATCACTTATGTGGAAACCTTGAAGTGTGAGACATCACTCACTCTCCATTAGCAAACTTTAAAGTAGGTGATAAGTCACTTAAGGGTTGATTCTCTGCCTCATCTACAAAGATATTGTATCTTTACAGTATGGTACCCCAGTATTTTTAGATTTATCATGTATATTCTTGATGCAAGTTAACGTTGTATCAGTTGTTAGTTTCAGTTATTATATATTTATTCAAATAAATTTTGAAATTTAATACTTTTTAAAATTATTACTTATATGCAGAGAGACAGTGGTTTTAATATTTACTCTTCCTACTCTTTTGTTATTTCTTACTCCCTAGGTTCATTCATCTGGACATAAAATTGATAGCATCTAAAACCTGCACTTAGGGATGGAGGGAAGTGTTAAAAGCACTTGCTGTTCCTGTACATTTTTCCAGAAATCCCATCTGACTCTGAGCCACAAGTTACTGCAGTCTCAAGATATATGTCATTTTTTTCTGGCCCCTGTAGGTACTACATATATGTGATACACAAATGTAAGTTCACACATGGATACACACATACCCACATATAGGTGAATATATCTTTTTAAAATTTAAAATAAAGCTGGAATTTATATTCTTTATATCAAAATAATCAATGAATTAAAAAATTTTGTATTTAGCTTAACATGGACCCTATGAAACATGATTTGTAAATAAAATTATAAAATTTTTTCATTCTTTTTGAAATGTGATGGGAATTATGTATAATACTTGGGGCATAAAGAGTGGAATTTTGCTTGCTCAGTACTAATTGAGATAATTTTAGAAAAAGGAAGATTTCTCAGTTTATTATAAAATTTGTAAGAATTAATTCTTAAGTAAATGTGCTCCATGGTTATAGAAGAGGTAGGTAAGTAAAATTGTTATCATCATTGTATCTATCATCTATCCATCTATCTATCTATCTATCTATCTATCTATCTATCTGTCTGTCTAATTATCTATTAATAATCTATTCTCTCTCTTGTCTATCTAATATCTGGCAATAACTTGTGTTTCACCATACAAGTGACTCTTCTTCATGTAAATTTACATATCATAGATATCTCTTCCAATCTGACAAATAGATAAATGATTATATGGGTAAGATTACATACAATTCATTTTAAATCATAATGTGTCCAATTTTGTGTACAATCTTATTTTTTGTCTATGATACATTATCAACCAAGATATTTAAAATATAAATATTAGGCAAAAATCCTCATAAAATAATCAATAATTCACAGTGGGAAAATCTAAACATGGAAATCATTCCAGTAGAAGCCCAACGAAATTTCATTAAGTAAATTTTGTTTTGTTAATGTGTATACAAAGAATCACATTAGCAAGTTCGCATACTTATATTAAATTACTTGGTCTTAGCATTTGAGAAAACACAGCTTATGTTTGTAGTCTTTTCTCGATTATCCTAATGTTTGTGTTAAGCTCTGTTGGTTATTATCCACCCATTTTAGCAGAATGCATTATTTTACAGAATTACAATATCCTCATTGTTGGGTAGAAGTGATTAATTACTGGTTGTATAATTACATTATAATGAAACACAAAGAAGAGTTTAAATAAAATGCTTGGATTCGTTTCCACTCAATTATTTATTTCGGAATTAACATTGGAGTTCGATTGACTATTATTTAAAGAAGTTCAATATTAACACAAAATTATATTTAAAATGTCAGCATGCTTTAATACCAAGTAACCGTGTAGTTATCTAACTTTAATTTTATTAAATGGTACAACAAAATGGCTTGCTTATTAAGTGGGATTTGAGAGTATAAAAATGAAATATAAAATAAGCATGAAACTGATAAATTGATGATTTTTAATTATAATTAGAATACATTAATTAAATCTTGGAATTTTTAGAGGACATTTCTATTTGTAATATCAAAACTCCCATCATCTTAAAGGAATCAACTATGTACTATTTTTCGAGATTGAAATTCATACAGGTTTGTTTTCAGAGGAGATTGCATCCAAGTAACTGCCTCTTCTAATTCCTTTTAGATCATCACATAAAACAATGAGGAATATAGCCAAGTATTTTTGGAATACTCATTTTTTCAGCTACTTATTTTTATTGGTTATTTTATTTATTTACATTTCAAATGTTATCCTCCTTCCCAGTTAAACCCCCATCTCCTACTCTGCCCCCTGCTTTTATGAGCTTGTTCCCTCCAACCCCTCCAGCCTCAGCACCTAGCATTCCCCTACACCGGGGCATCAAGCCTCCACATTTGGTTGGTGGTTTAGTCCCTAGGCGCTCTGGGGATTCTGGTTGGTTGATATTGTTGTTCTTCCTGTGGGGTTGCTAACCCCTTCAGTTCCTTCAGTCCTTCCCCTTACTCCTCCATTGGGGTCCTACACTTAGATCTATGTTGACTGCTTGCATCAGCATCTGTATTGATCAGGCTCTGGCACATCCTCTCAGGAGATAGCTATACCAGGCTCCTGACAGCAAACACTTCTTGGCATTACAATAGCATCCGGGTTTGGTAGATTACTCATTTTTAAATAGAAATGAATTCATTACCCAACTATTATATTATTAACTCTGGATATCTGATCTGAAGAGAGTAAGAGAGTTAGTAATATATATTACTAGAGAGAGAGAGAGAGAGAGAGAGAGAGAGAGAGAGAGAGAGAGAGGAGAGAAAGAACAAACAAGCTAACCAAAGATTAAGATACTAAGACCCTAATGTTTTTGTTAGTCATGAAGTTAGGAAAGATTCTGTTATGATTGCTATCTTAATTTTGTGGGAAATTTACAATATAATGTCATTGTCCCTCCCCTTTTCTCCCTTCAAACAGTAACATATACTGCCTTCTCCACCCTCTCAAATCCATGGCATCATTTATTCATTTATAATTGATTATTACTACATATATATATATATATATATATATATATATATATATATATATATTCCTAAATGTAATTTTCTTTGTATGTTATTTTTTTATGTTTTCAGAATTAAGCATATTTTAATAATTTATTTATTTTTACTATGTAAATTGGTATTTTGCCTTCATGTATGAGGGAGTTGGATCCCCAGGAACAGTAGTTATAGGCAAGTCATAGACAGTTGCTAGTTGCTATGTAGGTACTAGGAATTGAACCTGGGATCTCTGTAAGAATAGCTCATGATCTTAATGTCTGTGTCATCTCTCTTGCCCCTTGTTGAACATTTTTTATTGGATAACCAATTGCTATGCTGATCTCTAAGGAAGAATATTTCTCTCACTGTCAGTATTCCTTAGTTGTCTGTAGTTCCTTATGTAGGGTTGAGGCCTTATGGGCTTTCTTCATCTGCTTTTGAATGTCCAATGGTGTCATCTTTGTTCACATCATCTTTAGATAGTCATGTTGGTGAAACTTTAGTAGAAGACACAATTTGAGAGCAAACTCCATGATCTTCTGGATCTTAAAAATCTTTCTGCTACCATATTCCTCAATGTTCCATGAGCCTTTAGTGTGTGAGTAATTTGTAGATGTATCCTTTGAGACTGGCACCACAACTCTCATTCATCATAAATATTCCATATATATTTTGTGGAAAATTCAAATTCATCAGCACTTCCAATCCTAGTCCAGGTGACACAATTTTTTATTAATCATTTTATTTGTTTACATTTCAAATGTTATCTAACTTCCCAGTCTGCCATCCTTGAACCTCTAATCCCATTTCCCTCCTGTTTGCCTCTAAAGGGGTGTTCCCTCACCTACTCCTGTCTAAATTCTATAGCATCCTCCTTCTCTGGGGCAACAAGCCTACATAGGACCAAGCACCTCCCCTCCAACTGTTGCCAGATAAGGCAGCACTCTTCTACATATGTAGTTGGAGCCATGTATATACTCTTCGGTTGGTGGTTTACTCCCTGGGAACTCTGAGGGGCAAGTTAGTTGATACTGCCATTCTTCCTGTGTGGTTACAGCTCCCCTCAACTCCTTCAGCCTTTCCTCTGATTCTTCCATTGGTGTCCCTGGGCTCAGTCCAACGGTTGGCTGTGAGTATCTGCAGAGCCTCTCAGAGGACAGCTATACCAGGCTCCTGTCTGCAAGCACATCTTGGCATGAGCAATATTGCAGGAGACACAATTTTTATAAAACTTTTGTAACTACTACAGTAAAAATATTTTCCTACCTTAAATTCTTATACAATGCATAGACTCTGAAATTGATTTGGGCATTTTAATTACATGAAAAAATAATCATTTTCCCAAGCAGTTATTATTTAATTATTGGAACAGTTCAAGGAGGCTAAAAATTGCCACTTGTACAGGAAGAAGTCTCTGTATTATATTTTATATGAATCTGGATCATAAAGTTAACACTTTTTTCCATCTTTTAGGTTATAAAGATGAATCATAGTTTTTGTTTAATTATTGCTTAAGGTTTTAAAAGAAATGTTAAATAGAAACAAATCAGAATTTAATGTTGAAATTATAACCTAGCTAAGGAAAACTGAAGATATTTTCTCTGCCAAAAAGACCAATTAAAAAGTGTCAGAGTCCTGGGAGGTGAGAGAATCTCAGGATTCAAAGAGAAGGACCTTAGATAAAATGCCCAACAGCAGGAAGAGGGAACGTGTAGAGTAGAAAGACAGGGCATTGGGTGGAGGGATGAGGTGCCATCCCACAGTCAAAAACTCTGACCCAGAATTGTTCCGGTCCAAAAGAATTGCAGGGACAAAAATGGAGAAGAGACTGAAGGAATGGAGGTCCAGTGACTGGCCCAACGTGGGATCCATCTCAAGGAGATGCTCCAAGGACTGACACTATAATTGATGCTATGGTGTGCTTACCAACAGGAGCATAGCATGGCTGTCCTCCAGAGGCCCAGCAAGCATTTGAATGAGACAGATGCAGATACTTACACCTAATCATTGTAGTAAAGTTGGGGACTCCTGTGGGTTTATTAGGGAAAGGCTGAAAGAAGCTGAGAAGGAAAACTCCATAGGAAGACCAGCAGTCTCAACTAAGCTAGTCGCCAAGAATTCTCAGACACTGAGCCACCAATTTGAGCCACCAGGGCACAAATGCAGCAGAACACTGTCTAGGATAAGAGTCATTTTAAACCTTCAGAGACTTGAGATCCCAGGGAGTGGGGAGGCATGTTGGGGGAGGGAACATCCTCTTGAAGACAGTGGAGAGGCAAAATGGCATGAGGAACTCTGGGAGGGCGGACTGGGAAAGGGTAATGATGGGTCTGTAAACAAATAAAATTAATTAAAAAATTGCCACCAAGACAAAGTGTATAACAGGACAATCATAGATGGATTCAGGAGTGGAGGGAGTAGTGATGGGCATGTTACTGATAGGGCATTGTAGAGGGCTAGCCACTGAAAAGCATCACTGTTAGCTGGCTCATTGAATAGATGGAAAAGCATGTAAATGAAGTACAATTTGGTGTCACATTAAGAAAACATATGCACATAAAAGTTAGATTTCTTTCTCTTTGACAAATATATTGGTGTCTCTTGCTAAGATATCTGTGTGCAGAACATTTAGCAACTTCTCCTTTACTTTAATTGCTGATTGTTAATACTAAGCAAACATATGAACAAGCATTTTCTGTATACAAAGTGCTGGGAAGTGATGAATACGAAAACTAAGTTTTCAGAGTAAGATTACTGCTACATCCTGTAAAGTCTATCTGTTGGCAATGAGACCTCCTGGCAGAAATATAAACTGGCAGAATACTACATTCAATTTAAATACTTAAAATGCAATGGATTCTTGCCCTACACAGGGCTGAGGTGACTAGGTTAATACACTAGCAATTGGGCTTATGAGATTAAGTGATTATGTTTGCCCCTCTTTACAATAGCTTTTAAAAATTGGCTACTTTATCTGTATAGGCTAATAGTATGTGATTTTGTAGTATATGACATACTCTATGCTAAAGTACAACAAATAAATTAAAATGTTCATATATAAGAACTGTCATTGTACAAATATGAACTCCTGAGTTTGGTCATAAAAAGGAAGTTATAACCAGGCACTTGCTTGTAGCCCTAGTGTTATGCAGAGTAGAAGAAACAAGTGCATTGTTGTCATTTGCTGGTTACTAGCCTGGCTGGAGGTTTAGTGAGAGACCCCATCTTAAAGGAATAATGTGGGAAATGACAGCATGAACTATAGTGCTTGTTCCCTGGAAGAAACTCCCCAAATATATTCTTGAAAAATAATTCTTTGAATCATGTATACATTTTAGAATTGGTTAGCTTATGGTAGTTTTGGTAATAAGCTTATCAAAACACCAAAACTTCCAGAAACTGAGTTACTAGAAATACATAATTTATCAAACCAAGAAACAAATAAAACACACACTGCCTAATAGTGATACCATTAAGGAATAAGAGAATTTTAATACCTCTTTTGGAGGTTCTGATTTGAATTCTGTAATTTTTTATTTAGAAAATAAAATGTGTTAAATGCCATTTCAGTAAAGAATATTCACCCTTTCTTAAATAATAAATTATGCTGTTTTTTTATGCATAAGTGTTTCAATCAAAAGTATGCTTAAAGGGTCAAATTGTGATAATTAAAAGGTCAGGTTAACTAAAAAGTTGCTTTGAAGAGGTCAGCACAGAGCCTTTGAAAATTCCACCAGGACCCTCCCCTCCAGGAAAAAAAAAAGGCATGGAAGGGAGAGGATTATTACATTCTTCAGGAGGACTACAAGAGGCACCAACCATTGGCCACCTGCAGATAAGGGAAGGCCAGAGCATATAGACACATTCCTCAGGGTAGACGATCCTTTGCCCCCCTCTCAACCCCACTCAAAAGTCACACTGTTCTGCCAATCACCTTGTGCCTAGTGGTTGTTGCTCTATGCTTCCCCTGAAAACTGTATAAAAACTGGCCAACTGGTCTCCTGGGGTTGTCATTTCTCCTTTGGATTCAGGAAGACCCCAGAGGGGTAAAACAATAAACTCCTCTTGCTTTTGCATCAATCTCCAGCTCCATGTGGTTTACTCCGGTGTCCCTGGTAGCTAAGGCTCCTCAGAATCTTATAGCTGCAAATATCTGCTTTAAAATTAGTAGTTATTCCATAACAGGAGGGACATGCACACAACACAAAACACACACACACACACACACACACACACACAGACTCTTGAGCACACATACAGGCTGACGTGCATGCATCCACTCATGCACTCATTTATGCAAGCATGCTCACCTGATACCTACAATGTACATCAGATTGGATAGTGTCCTTTTCAGACACTATCCTTTTCAGATGATTCAGTCTGAGCCTCTTCAAAGCAGCTTAGCAGGTCTCAAGTTTCTTCGACACAATTCTGGTATCTATTATTTTCAGGTTGCTCTGTTGGTCTCTGCTCCTTCCAAGCACCTTATTTGGCTTCAGAGACTTATTCATAATTTGGTCTGTCTGAGAGTGATCCTCAGCAGTCTTTACTGCATATGTACTCTTGGGTGTGTGGGAGGAGGGCCTACTGAATCTGGTCAGTTTCAAGGACTTCCTGAAGCTATGGTGAGTGGTTTGTTTCCTGTATTACCGGAGATTCTCTGGAAGACATGGTTTTTTACATTGCCTAAGCATATTATATTTATAAAATGCTTTTTCTGAATGTCCTGATGTTTCGCTTTCATTTATATTCTATGCCTTAAAAGGTTTTCCTCCAGGGTGTAAGGTTTTAATCATGGAAAAAAACTGCTATATAACCAGAATACATATAAAATATTGTCATTATTTTAGAATTATACAAAGCATGTATGACAGGGTCTTCCTTTTAGAATGTGTCATTATTGATATGTGGATTACACAAATTAAATGCTAAAGTTTTCTTCTGGTTGATATATATTTGATATCAGTACCAGAATATTTTGAAACTTTCATTGCCAAAGTACCATGAACTGTGAAATATGAAATTACTTTCAGAACATTCTGTAATTATTATTGTGACTAGGCAATGTTTGGTGAAAGCTTGGTGTACAACATTTATGTTTAAAGCAGTCACTGTCCATATCTCCTTAGTAGGTTTTGGTGTAATGCTAAAAATGTAACTTTTTTTTTCAGTTCTTATGTGGTAATGCAGTTTGTTTTCAAAGTAAATGAAACAATAGGGTAAAGAAGTCAAGAAGATAGACTCCAACAAACCAAATAACCACGTAAAAAATGGGATACAGAGCTAAACAGAGAATTCTCAAGAGAGGGATCTCAAGTGGCCAAGAAACACTGAACAAAATATTTACTGGTTCCCTCCATTCCCTACACCCAACTGCTACAAATTTCTATTCATTCTCCTGGCACTCTGGACTTCTTTTTCCATACCTAATTCTGCCCCCAAACTTTTTTGATTTCTCTTCCCTCTCCCACCCAGGTTCCTCCCACCCTCTGCCTCCTGAGATTATTTTGTTCCCCCTTCTAAGTGGGATTAAAACATCCACACTTTGACCTTCTTTCTTGTTAAGTTTCATATGGTCTATGAGTTGTATCATGGATATTCTGAGATTTTGGGGTAATATCCACTTATGAGTGAGTGCATACCATGTATATCCTTTTGGGACTGGGTTACCTCACTCAAGATGATATTTTCTAGTGTCAACCATTTGCCTGCAAAATACATGAAGATGTTCTTTTTAATACCTAAGTAGAATTTCATGTCAATGTAATGTAGAATTTCAGTAAATGTACCGAATTTTCTATATCCATTCTTCTGTTGAGGGACATCTGGGTTGTGTCTAGCTTCTGGCTCTTATAAATAAGGCTGTTATGAACATATTACATGTCTTTGTTACATGTTGGAGCATGTTTTGTGTGTATACTCACTAGAGGTATAGTTCTTCAGGTAGAACATTTCCAATTTTCTGAGGAACCAAATTGATTTCCAACATGGTTGTACAAGCTTGTAATCCCAGAAGCAATGGAGAAGTATTCTTCTTTCTCCAGATCCTTGCCAGCATCTGCTGTTACCTGTATTTTTGATAATAGCCATTCTGATTTGTATAACAGGGAATCTCAGGGTTGTTTTGATTTGCATTTCCCTAATGACAAAAGATGTTGAACATTTCTTTAGGTGCTTATCAGCCATTTGAGATTCCTCAGTTTAAACTTCTTTGTTTAGCTTTGTATACCAATTTTTACTTGGGTTATTTGGTTTTCTGGTGTCTTTTTGAGTTTTTTGTATATTTTGAATATTAACCCTCTAACATAGGATTGGTAAAGATTTTTTTTTCCAATTTGTAGGTTGCTGTTTTGTCCTATTGATAGTATTCTATGTCTTACAGAAGCTTTGCAATTTTCTGAGGCCCCATTTGTCAATTGTTTATCTTAGAGCTTGAGGCATTGGTGTTCTATTCAGAAAATTTTCTCATGTGCTAATGTGTTCGAGGCTCTTTCCCACTTTTTGTTCTATTAGATTCAGTGAAAATCCCAGGCACCAGGGATGTGAGAGGCTCCCAGGACACAGGAGGGATGACAGCCAAAATACCTAACAGGAGTGAGATACAACCTGAAGAGACTATCTTCAGTCAATAGACATGCCCCCAAGTTGAGAGATGGGGCCATCCACCCATCTCGAAATCTTTAACTCAGAATTCCTCCTGTTTAAAGAAAACACAGGGACAAAAAAATTAGAGCAGAGACTGAAGGAAAGGCCATCCAGAGACTGAACCACCCTGGGATCTATCCCATTCGCAGGCATCAAACCCTGACAGTATTGAATGAGCCTGGGGATCTCAATAGAAGAGTTAGAGGAAGAACTGAAGGAGTTGGAGGGGATTGCAACCCCATAGGAAGAACAACAATATCAACTAACCAGATCCTTCAGAGCTCCCAGGGACTAAATCACCAACCAAAGAGTATACATGAATGGCTCCATGGCTCTAGCTACATATGTAGCAGAGAGTTAATCAATGGGAGGGGAGGCATTTGGTCCTGTGTAAGCTTGTTGCCATAGAGAAGGGAGATGCTAGAGGGTTGAGGTAGGAGTGAGTGGGTAGGAGCACCATCTCAGAGTCAATGGGGAGGGAGGATGAGGTTGGGTGTTTTCAGAGGGCAGACCAGGTATGGGGAAAATATTTGAAATGAAAATACATAAAATAATTAATAAAAATATAAAAAATGCATGAATGGGTACTTGTCAAAAAATATTTAACATCCTTAGTCATTGGGAAAATACAAGTCCAAATATCATTGGAATTTTACCTTAGACCAATCAGAATGGGTAATATAAATAACTCAAAGACAGCATATGCTGGTGAGGATGTGGAGAAAGGGGAAAAGTCCTCCATTACTGGTAGGATTGCAAACTTGTATAATGACTCTGGAAATCAAGCTGGCAGTTTCTCAGAAAACTGGAAATAGTTCTACATGAAGACCCAGATATACTGCTACTGGTCATATACCCAAATGATGCTTCATTATAGGACAAGAGTACATCTTCCACTGTGTTCATAGCAGTTTCAGTGGCAATAGCCAGAAAACTGGAAGCAGCACAGGTATCCCTCAACCAAAGAACAGATACAGAGAATATGGAACATTTATACAGTGGAATACTATTTACCTATTAAAAACAAGAACATTATAAATTTTGAATGCAAATAAATGTAATGAGAAACTATTATCCTGAGTGTGGTAACCCAGACCCCAAAGGACATCCATTGTATGTACTCACTGATAAATGGATATGAGTCAAAAAGTTCAGAATACCCAAGATCCAAAGAAGTGCAACAGCAAGGAAGGCCCAAAATAGGACGCTTGAATCTAACTTAGAAGGGGTAATAAAACAGTCATAGGAGGCAGAGAGTGGGAGGGAATTGCTATTAGAGTGGATGGCTAAGAAAAGGGGGATCAGAATCTCAGGTGTGGGGAAAGACAAAAGGACAGGAAAATGAATGGAAATCCACAACTGCTAGGAATGGGGGAGTGGAAAGAATCTCTAAGAAGCCTCAGAGTCCTGGGATAGAGGAGGCCCCCACAGGTCAATGCAGATGATCTTATCAGGGATGGCTAACAGTGGGGACATGAAACCAGAAGAGGCCACCTCCTGTACCCAGGCAGGTACCCAAGTGGAGAGATAAGAATATTATGCAATTTATGCAAAATTTGTTCTGTCTAAAAGTAAATCAGGGACAACGATGTAGAGTCCAGCTGAAATGGGGAGTTTCTGGTTTAGTGAAATATCGTTTCTCAAGGACCTATGTCAGAGAGTGATAAAGAAATTTAGCTGATGTCCAGTCATGCTTCTGTGTGCTTAGGCACCAACACGTTCATATGACTGCAATATTCATGCACATAAGAGAGAGATATAGTACACACACACACACACACACACACACACACACACACACTGCCAAATTATAACTTCATATAAAAATTTATTTTATGTGGTCTTACAGATATACATTTGGAAGTTGGGAAAGGTGTACAAGCTTTTTTAGGATACTTAGCTTATTTATCCACTGAATAGCATTCCTAGACTTAGAATCCCTGAGATAACCATCCTGAAGACACTTCAAGGATCAGTACTCTCCAAAGTCTACAGTCCTGTGGCTTACCCATTGAGAACAAATGCACTGTGGATAATTTCCTTTATTTTGTGTACAAGAAAAAAAATTCTTAAATTATTAACAACAGAAAAAAAAAGAAATACAAAATAAATGACTTTGAATATTAGGTAGTTTTTTTGAATATCAGTAGTTTGTTTAGTAACCCAGATTTTGTTACACTTGTTAAGGTAAGCTATGAAACTGGAGACACAGGTCATATGCAGAATTAAAGCTTATTGATTCCAGAACAATGTTTTAAACTGGAGAAAAATATCTTGACCTTTGAGGCCAACAGAATAATAAAGCTACTTTTAGAAATTATCATTTCTCTTGGGGAAGTTTAATTGATCACTTCTAAGAAAGCTGTCAGCAAATATTACAATTTCCCAATATGTCATAAAAGATTTGTGTAAGAATTGGTGTTACCATTGAAACACAGGTAGAAAAAAACATCTGTAACCCCAGGAAGGAGCAGGAATAATTTCTAATTTATATGCACAACAACAAAATATGTCCAATTCATCTCTTCTGGCTCAATTAGTTAAAGATAGAAGTGTGAGTGAGGAAAATGGACTTAATATCACTGTGTTGTTAGTACAAGGTTCATGTTTCCAAAAAGAGCTGCTAATGGCTACATGAGTGGTGTGTGAGATTAGCCACTTCCATAAGAGCTGCTTGACAAATTTTGCCTCTAAACATGTATGTCAAACCTTTAAACACACTAGAATATCTTTTTGAAGACTCACCAAATATAGAAGTAAAAATATGATTTTAGACTCACAAGAAAAAGAACATTAATTCATAGCTAAATTTTCTATTGAATTACTAGGAGAAAAATTACTGTAATTTGTTAATTATCTAAATGCAGTTTGTTATAGCTTCATTAAAAAAAGTCTTTCTTTCTTACTCTCTCTCCCTACTGTCCCTGCCTGTCTCATACACACACAGATGCAATGCTGAATATTAATTTTATAATTCCTTAGGTCTACAACTATATAATTCCTTTACTAGTTACTTGTAAAGTTTATATATGTGTGTGTGTATATATATATATATATATATATATATATATATATATATATGCCATTTGTGTCACTATCATTAATATAGTTGAAAATGCATAGAACAGCTTTGCGCATGTAAACAACTAGCAATTTCAGTTTATACAGACCCAGGTAAACTTTACCTCTAGATTCAAAACCAAGGTGCACATCCAGTTCTTAAACTATAAACAATAAGTACTGTATAGAAGAAAGTAGGGAAGCTTCAGTTGACTATACTTATTGATTCCAGAATTTCGATGCAAATTTTGTCTAAATAGGGAAAAAGTATATCCCATGCTAGGCTTATTGCTGAAAGCCTACATTTTCAGATGTAAGTAGTGATTCTTTTCAGTCTTACAAAAGTTGATTAATGTATTACTAGGGGTTACGAGTGTCCAGCCTTGACCCTTGGGCCTCAGTCTATGGAGCATGTGAACTGTTCATCCACACCTATTATTTCTTCCCTGTTTTTATTTCTTTGCCCATAACTAATATATATTTTAGCAACCTTTAAGTTCTTCAGATTAGTTACAACTTAATACTTTTATCTTATTGAAAATATATACTGTACTATCTCAGAGACATTCCTTAGATCTCTACCTTAATACTTTTATCTTATTGAAAATATATACTGTACTATCTCAGAGACATTCCTTAGATCTCTACCATGTATAATATATAATGTTTGCATTACAATAGCTGTACACAGAGAAATGTCAAAATAAGTAGGCTGGAGTTGTGAATCAGAAGTTTAGGTACTTTCTATTCTTGCACAGGACCACAGTCCAATTCTACACATCCACATTATGGTTCAAAACCATCCGTATCTCTAGCACCAAGGGACCTAGTGCCCTCTTCTGACCTCAAGATCACAAGCCACTCATATGGTGCAATATGTATCTGTAAACAAAAAAGTCATGCATATAAAATAAAACAAACAAATCTGAAATAATTTAAAGGGCAAAATAAGTATTTAAATGTATATGAAATTATGTCTAAACATATAAAATCATAAATATTGTTTGATATGCAAAAGTATTTCTATTTTGCTATTAATAAGCATGCATATAAAATGTTAGTTTAGTATACATCTAGTGTGGTAGAAAATGATACAAGTAAATAATTTACATTTCTCCTGTTCTGATTCATAAGAAGGCAAATATAAAATATAAGATGGAATCTACTGTATATGTTTTTTCATGTGTTTTGACACATCCTTATAGTCACAAAAATAGAATACAAAAATAGTCACAAAAATAGAATAATTTAAATACATGCACAGGACTTACACATAGATTTTTATATTGCTTTTTCAGTGGAACCTTTTCTCTTAGTTCTCCTGAATTCACAGAGTACTTCTTTCTGATTTTTGACCCCAAGTTTTTTCTCCTTATATACTACATTGGCCAATAGACTATATATTCTCCTATTCAACGCATTGTTTTAGAAGTATTTTCTTTATATATTTATTTGTGTATGTGTGTGCACACAGATACTGCCACCATGT
Source organism: Arvicanthis niloticus (assembly GCF_011762505.2). Taxonomy (NCBI): domain Eukaryota; kingdom Metazoa; phylum Chordata; class Mammalia; order Rodentia; family Muridae; genus Arvicanthis; species Arvicanthis niloticus. The sequence goes on from NC_047666.1 coordinate 15,048,413, forward strand.
AGCTGTTGTTGTCAAAGAAAACCCTGAAAGTATAAGTTCTCTCCTTTTATCTGGATCCAGGTTATCAAATTTCTGCAAGCAGGCTTGGCAACTAGTCCCTTTAAACCACTAAGACATCTGACAGGCCCTCTTTTTTGTTTTCCTTTGTGTATTTTTTTTAACAGGAAACATAGAGATCAGTAAAAATAGAGATTTAATGAACTCTGTTCTTAGTAATTCCTATGTTAGAGACAAAAATGCATGAAAGTATGTTAACAACAAATGTGGACCCATTTTTAAGTTGGTGATGAAAGCTGAGGTAAATTATGATGTTAGCTAGTATCCAGAAATGAATAACTGAATCATATTTTTACGTATGGATCTTTAAACTGAGATAGATAGGTAGGTAGGTAGATAGATAGATAGATAGATAGATAGATAGATAGATAGATAGATAGATGGATGGATGAGAGATTGGTAGATAGAATGATAGATAAACTTTCTGTTTCAGAAAGTTATTATTATAGAATTTCAGTTTCCTCATTGTTAGTCATAGTCTATATTTTAATTTACATGTTGATTTAATTAATCTTGTTTTTATACAAATTTAGAAAGAACATATTTATTCTCTAAAATATGCCAGGTGTTATTATTTGAGAGCCAGAAAAAACATCTAGGAAAACAAGTCTCTGTCTCTTATGGAGGTGACATGATTGTTATCACTTTATTATTCAAACTAATTCATTTCATAAAAGCCACTTAATAGCACTGTGATCTGTACTAATTTTTTCTCTTGAGTGAATGCAGGATAAAAATAATTTTAACTTACACTTCAATAATTTATAATATCTGACTTTAATGAAATGAAAACAAATTCATAAAATTTTCTTTTCTACCACCATTATTTTGATTAATCCACGAACTATAGCTGTGCCATGTTTCTGTCCTACCTAAGACAACTGAGCCTAATTAGTCTGTTCTGTTTCCATTTAATACACTTGCTTCATCCTAGACACTCTTAAATAGTTGTATAAGTCACATTCTACTTTATTCAAGAAGCTCAGAGGTGTTAGTTTAAATTATAGTCATAATGAATTATTTAAAAGAAAACAAGGAAGAAAGAGGGAATATTCAATGTTGAGAGTACTGAGTTAGTTTTGTCTATGTAACCATTCATCTTAATGTTTGTTACCATTTCACATTCTAACAATATCTTGATATCATTCCTTTATAATTTAATAAGATATCAAGGTCTGCCATTTAAAATTTCAGTTAAATATGATTATTACTATCATGGTTTGTGAGTAAAATTTTGTTTACACTAAAACAATAATCAATACAATTTCAGTTAATTTGTGGCATTACTCTGCATTTAAATCTAATTTCTAGGCATACCTTTATCCAAGGGTAGATCAGTAACATGAAATGAATATACTTTCAGCACTAAAATTATATTATATAATATCTAATGATAAGGAGGTAGCAGCCAAGGCATGACTAACGGACATCATCATCACCAATATTAAACAGAACTGCTTTCAGCAAACAAATTAAGGCAAATTTGGAAATGTATCTAAATCTGGGCTTGCATGTGATATCAAGCCATCATTACCTTTTATATCCTGTGTGATACCCATCACACACTCATGCTTCACAGCTGTTTTCAGATGTGTTGCTTTTACAGAACCTTTGCCATATTTCCTTCCACCAAAGACAAAGTAGGAGAGAACTGTGGAATATGCCAACATAATTCTCTGTAGATGAGGCATTATGAATATCTACCTAACTTACATTTAAACTAGTATCTGCATTAGGTTCAACTGTTACCTTGACACAGACTAGAGTCATCAGTGAGAAAAATCTTTCTGTCTGTTTGTTTTAATTATTTAATTTATTTATTTATTCCAAATGTTGCCTTTGTGCCTGGTTCCCAGTCTCAGAATTCCTCACTACATCAATCCTCCCCTTTGACTCTGAGAGAGTGCTCCCCCAGCCCCTATCTCACCCCAACCCCCACACCAGACCAACTCTCTCCTTGGGGCATTAAGGATTAGGCACATCCTCCAGCACTGAAGACAGACAATGCAGTCTTCTGCTACATATGTATCTGGGATCATTGACCAGACCCTGTATGCTCTTTGGTTCGTGGCTTAGACTCTGGGAGTTTCCATGGGTCCCCGGAATCCTAGTTGACACTTTTGGTCTTCCTATGGGGCTGCCATCTCCTTCAGCTTTTTCAATTCATTCCCTAACTCTTCCATAGGGATCCTGACCTCAGTCCAATGGTAAGTATCTGCATCTGTTTCAGTCAGCTGCTGGTAAAGCCTTTCAGAGGACAGCCATGTTAGGTCCTGTTTGCAAGCACAACATAGCAGCACTAATAATGTCAGGGTTATATTCCTGCTTATGGGATGGATCCTAAATTGGTTCAGTTACTAGATAGTCTTTGCTTCACTCTCTGCTCCACTTTTTGTTCCTGCATTTCTTTTAGACAGGAATAATTATGGGCAAAAATTTTGAATGTGGGTTTGTTGGGCCTAACACAAGGTCTAATCTCCATTTCACCTCCACCCTTCAGTCATGTACACAGGTGGAGGGCGTGAACAGGCCCTAGAGAGATTTACATACTAATGAGGTACCTGAAGGCCAGAGGTGGAGCCAATTAAACATTCCTCCCCAGCCCCTCCCCCCTTCTCCCCTCCCCTTTTAACTCAGGTCGATCCTGGGTTTGAGGGGTATGCATCCAGATCCGTCCACAATTCGCCATGTGAATAAACCAGTTTTGGAAACCCAAGGGCTTCCTCGTGTGTTGGGGTTGCGCCGCTATGAGGAACCGTGAGGAGCCAGGGAGAGACTTTTAGTTAATGAACAGCCGGGCCCAACTTCCAGCTGGAGAAACCCAGAGCGATCCCAGCCGACTACCCACAGCATGGCAGGAGGAACCTCGGGATCCCCAAGCCTTTTTTTTCCCCACATGGGTTGGTGACTCTGTTATCTACTAGAGGTGGTCTCTTCAGATTCCATCACCTCACTGTTGGAAATTTTGGCTAAAATCACTCCCATTGAGTCCTGGGAGGCTCTCATATCCCAGATCTCTGTGATTTCTAGAGGTTCCCCCTTCCCCCAGAGGATGTTGAACATTTCTTCTTGCCTTCTGGGTTTCTTTCCTGTTTCCTCTATACCTATACCCGATTCTGCCCTCATCACCCCCCTCACCTTTCCCAGAAAGTTCCCTCCCTCTGTTTCCTATGATTATTTTGTTCTCCCTTCTAAGTGGGATTGAAGCATACACACTTTGGCCTTCCTTCTTGTTAAATTTCTTACAGTCTGGATGTTGTATTGTGGGTATTCTGTACTTTTTGGCCAGTATCCACCTATCAGTGAGTACATAACATGCATATTTTTGGGGTATGGGTTATCTCACTCAGGGTGATACTTTCTTGTTCCATCCAGTTGCCTGAATTCATGATGCCCTAGGTTTTAATAGCTGAATAATTTTCCACTGTATAAATGTACCACATTTTTTGTATCAGTTCTTCAGTTGAGGGACATCTGGGGTACTTGCAGTTCCTGGTTATTATGAATAGGGCTTATTATGAATAAGTTTATTATTATGAATGAGGTTATTATGAATGAGGTTATTATGAATAACTACATAGTGGAGCATGTGTCCTTGTGGTATGGTGGAGCAAATTTTGGGTATATTCCTAAGATGGTATACCTTGAATTTTAGGTAGAAATATTTTCAATTGTCTGAGGAAATTTCAGATACATTTCCAGAGTGGTTATACCATTTGGCAATCCCACCTGCTATGGAGGAGCATTCCTCTTTCTTCACATCCTTACAAGCATGTGCTGTCATTTGAATTTTTGGTCTTAGCCATTCTAATCCATGTGAGGTGGGATTTCACGGGCATTTTGATTTGCATTTGCTTGATAACTAAGGATATTGAACATTTCTTTAAATGCTTCTTAGCCATTCAAACTTTCTCTATTGACAATTCTCTGTTTAGTTCTATACCCCATTTTAATTGGGTTATTTAGGTTTTCTTGGTGTTTATCTTCTTGAGTTCTTTATATATTTTGTATATTAGCCCTCTATCAGATGCAGGAATAGTGAAAATCTTTTCCAATCTGTAGGTTGTGGTTTTGTTTTATTGATAGTGTCTTTTGCCTTACAGAAACTTTTCAGTTTCATCTGGTCTCATTTGTCAATTGTTGATCTTTGAGCCTGAGCCACTGGTGTTCAGTTCAGGAAATTGCCCCTCCCCCCCCCCCTCCCCGTGTCTATGCTTTCAATGCTATTTCCCACTATCTGGTTTTATGTTGAAGTCTTTTTGTTTTTTACTTTGACTTGAGCTTTGTTCATGATGATGAATATTGCTTTTATTTTTTTGTTTATTTATTTATTTATTTATTTATTTATTTATTTATATTTTTCCCAATCTGCTTTTATACCAATTTAATTACATGTAAGTATTAAGATCAGTTCTAGGTTGAGGAACAGCAATATGATAGATACAAATAGTCAAGGAACAAGCAAGGCAATAAACACAAATATTCAAAGAACAAGCAAGGCAATAAACAAAGTCTCATGATCACCCCAATGATCACTATTTCTAAGGGCTTATCAGGATGACGAAAATATCTGAGACTACTTCCCAGTCCTAGCCCAAAGTCATTTTCATGCCTGAAAGCCTACTTCCTTCTTCTAACTTAAGATTTAGATTCCTGCCTGAAATTACTTCTTTGTTCTAGCCTAATGTCAGATTTCTGCCTGAAGCCCACTTCCTTGTCCTTGGGCAATGTCAGATTTCTGCCAAGAAGTCCCAAAAGCTCTCCATATCTACCCCTTTTTTATGTCATAAACAAGACTGAGCATGTTTTAGATCATTCTGACACGAATGCCTTCCTTACCTGTTGTGAAATATGCATTATTAAAAGCAATGAACTTCTGTCTTAGGTTGGTAAGGCTCTGTACAGAATCTTACCCATCCTTGTCTTGCCAGCCTGTTAAATTAATAACACTGTCTGGGAGTCTATTTTCAGTTTCAAGCCATGTACTTTGGCTGCCAAGATGTTGGTGTTGTAAAAGACAAGCTTTAACACTATGGGCAGGAATAAAAGTGTTCCCAGGACAAAAAGGCATAGCATTATCAAGCTATATATGCCATTCTTGAAGCTTTACCAAAATGGAAATACTGAGCTCAGGCCATGGATAATTTTATCAGCAGTATCTGCAGCATCAGAGCTCTGGAGAGCAGCAGTCTTTAAATTCATAATCTCACTATACAAAATTAAAACATCCAGAGAGGTGTTAGAATTATGCCAAATGCCCTGCAAGTGTCTTTAAACTTTTTCCTAATTATAATGACTAACATTGTAAATTTTAGAAGTAACACAATTCCATTGGAATTTGGCATGATACTTGAGATGGCTTTTTACTCTTAAACTCTGAACCTCCTACCAATAATTTGAAAGGACAAAGAGCATCAATCTGTTGTTCCAATAACCTACCAAAATCCTCTTGAGTACTCAACAATGAATATTGATTAATTTGTATTCTTCTGCATGCAGACAACCAGTTAGACCAGCACCATTTATTAAAGATGTTTTCTGTTTTCCACTGTATGGTTTTCGGTTCTTTGTCAAAGATCAAGTGTCCACAGGTATATTGTTTTGTTGTTGTTGTTGTTTGTTTTATTTTGGTCTCTGTTCTGCATGCAGACAACCAGTTAGACCAGCACCATTTATTAAAGATGTTTTCTGTTTTCCACTGTATGGTTTTCGGTTCTTTGTCAAAGATCAAGTGTCCACAGGTATATTGTTTTGTTGTTGTTGTTGTTTGTTTTATTTTGGTCTCTGTTCTCTGATTCTATTCCATTTATCAACCTATTTGACTACGTACCAATTCTATGGGTTTTTTTTGTTGTTGTTGTTGCTGTTGTTTTCACTCTTGCTCTGTAGTACAGCTTGAAATCAAGGAGAAAAATCTTTGACTGAAGAATTGCCTGCATCAGTCTAGCTTTTGATGGATTGGTATGTATCTGAAGGATTATTTTCAATTTTCATGGATAAAGGAGTGTCCATCTCACTGTAGATTGAACCATTCTTACACATGTGCTCCTGGGATGCATATAAAAGTTAGAAAAAGATAAGGTAATGAGAAAGAAAAGAGTGTTCTTCTGTGAATAATAATTAAAATGCCTGCCCTGACTTCACAAAATTATGGGCTGTGAGACAGAACTTTAAACTGAATAAACATTTTCTAACCAATGTCACAGTGATTTATCACCAACAGAAACCAAACTAAAGCACATTGTGACAAAAAAATGGTACAGCTTAGATAGAACAAAAAGAAAATCATGTTTATTGTTATAGTAGAAACTGTGTGTAGTACATAATTGCCAGTAATCTTGGATGGGTCGGGAGCTTCCCCAGCATAGATAGGAGACTTAGTGGGTCCTTGCTGACAAGGCAGTCCACAGATGAGGTGAACAGCTGGCAAAGGAAAGAATGAGCCAGGTGAGATGGTCACGGAAATCTTGCAGCTGATTTGCTAGCAATCAAGCCACTTGTGTGGCTCTGACTTGTTACCAATCAGGTCATTTATTCTGCTCTGACTTACTAGAAACCAGGTTCTTCTTTGTTTTTTACAAATTTCATAGAAAAAGGACAGGCTAATGATTATCCAATGATACAGAATATATGTTTGAGTGTTTATCACATGTCCAGGGTTAAAAGTTCAATCCCAATTACAAAAATACAATCAGAATAGATTTTTCTTATTATTACTAATCCTGTAAGTCCAATTTAAAGACTCTAAAAAAATGTCATCTCCAAAGTGAACACAATGAGTATATGGCAGTCTGCTTTAAGGTGGGCCTTAAAGCACTTCTCACAAGCAATAAATATCTGAACCAGTCTTTTTATGAATAGTAATACTAATACCTAACTTCTAGTATGTCTTATTGTCTACGCTACAAAGTAAGAAAGTTTATTTTAGTCAATCTATCTTACTTACTGTGTTTTATTTCTTCATAAATATATATTGTATGACTTTATTTATTTATTTATTTTTATTGGATATATTTACATTTCAGATTTTATCCCCTTACCTCCATTCCCCCCACCACCCAGGGACCTACTATCCCATCCCCTTCCTCATGTTGCTATGAGAATGTGCTCCCACCTACCCCTTTGCTCTTACCTCCCTACCCTGAATCCCCCAGCCCCCACTCAGTGTTCATTCTTCATGGGACCAAAAATCTCTTCTCCCACCTATGCCTGACAAGGCCATCTTCCCCTTCATGTACAGATGGAGTCATGGGTCCCTCCCTATGTGCTCCCAGGCTGGTGGTTTAGACTTTGGGGAACTCTGGTTGGTTGGTATTGTTGCTCTCCTCATGGGGCCACAAGCCCTTTCTGCTCCTTCAGTCTTCTCTCTAGCTTCTCCATTGGAGGACCCTTGATCAGATCAGTAGTTAGTTATGAACATGAGTATAGGTTTCTGAATGTGTCAGCTTTTGGCAGACCTCTAAGGAGACGGCTATATCAGGCTCTTGCCAGCATGCACTTCCTACCATCCACAGCAGTGTCTACCTTTGGTGACTGTACATGGGATGGATTCTCAGGTGGAATGGTCTCCAGATGGCCCCTCCTTCAGTTTCTGTCCCACACTTTGTTTTCATATTTGCTCTCTTGAGTATTTTTGTTACTCCTTCTAAGTAGAACCAAAGCATCCACACTTGGCCTTCCTTCTTCATGAGCTTCATGTGGTCTGTGAGTTGAGTCTTGGCTATTCCAAGCTTTTGGGCTAACATCCACTTATCAAAGAGTAAATACCATGTGTGTTCTTTTGTGATTGGGTTAACTCACTCAGGATGATAATTCTAGTTCCATCCATTTATGTAAGAATTTCTCAAATTTATTATTTTTAATAGCTGAGTAATACTCCATTGTGTAAATGTACCACATTTTGTATCCATTCCTCTGTTGAAGGAAATCTGGGATCTTTCCTCTTAACTTTAAACTACATTTTTAGAGACAACCAAGCCTATAATAAAAAGATATCCAGAATCTGGAATCTAGTCTCCTGTCCAGTCAGAGTTTGTAAATTGTCTCTGTTTTCCCTGCATCGATTATACTTTTTGTGTTAGCTCAAATGCAGATAACACCCCCCCCAAAGTTTTTAGAATAATAGCCTCATTTAGCTATGTGATTATCTTTTAGTGGTCTCCAGGGCATATCAAAGACTTCCAAATAGGGGCCAGATAAAGTTGATTATAGAATTCCCCTAAAAGACTCAGACATACTTTTTCTCAGGAAAAGAGATAAAATGAATCTTAATGTAGCAAGTTCCCAATAATGCAACACACAGTGACCAAAACCAAAAAATTAGAGATAGAAAGACAGCAATTTTTGCAATCCACTGAGCATTGCTGGAGCTGTTTCAAGCTACAGTGTTTGCTTCATGATTCTCACCATTTCTAGTGGATATAACTGCCATATAATGATTTTGTTTTTCCATTTTGTGATTTCTCAGGCTCAGAATTCACTTTGGATATTATCATGTCAAGAGAAAATCCCTTAAAGCACATGGTCACGGGTGTTCATGAAATAACACTCAACTATGATCAAATGTGAAAATAGGTAGTCAGTCAACTCTGGCTTTCATGTACTTATCTCCAAGAGAAGAGATCACATAGCCATAGCTGTCTCAGTACTAACTTGAGATGATCAAGGAATCAATGCAAATAAGAACTAAAGATTTGAATCTGTAAGGTTGTGATTCTGTGCCTCAATATATTAATATCAACACAATGTTAATATATTTTTTTTTCTGCATCCTGTCTTTGTAAGACTGCCCTGGTAACACTGCCATACACACACCAGGCTGTTATGCCCAGATCACAAGTTCCCCACAGACCAGCACAGTTAGATATTAAAGGTATGTGGTCTTTATTCCAGGCAGAACATACTGTAATCCTCAGCATGACTGCATTCCAGTAGGACCATATAGACCTAGAACATCTCAGGATGTGATTGATCCTTTGCCAGAGCAGCCCTAGTGCTGAATTAAAATTCCTCTACAGAGATAATTCCTGATTCTCATTTTCTGAGAAGTAATTCAAAGAGATCACATATTTAGCATGCTAAATTGCAGCAGTATATGGTGCTCTAACATATTTTCCAAGCCTTCAGTACTGTGATGATTCCAATGATGGATACCTCTCATCCAGCTGGTGTTCTCTGTCACAGAATGGGCAGAGCCAAGAACAGTAGATCTCTTGTTTATCTGTTAATGTATACATTACTATTTTGTGCATTGTCCCAATTTGATTATGCTAAATATCTGGTAGCAGCTAATTTAATGACAAGCTTCAAAGAAGAGAAAGCAGGAGATGCTGCTCCTGATGTGAGAAACCCAGTCTTCAATACAAAGTGAAGAGTCTACACTGAAAGAATAAAAGGATAAAATGGGAGAAAATGTTAGGAAAGAAACGAAAAAAAACAAAGAAAAAAAACAAAAACAAAAAAAATGAAAAACAAAAGCAAAACCAAACAACAACAACAACAAAAGATTCAACATCTAAAAGCTAGCCAGGCTCTACCTTCATTTTGAAAAATTTGGGGATATCACTGGCAAAAAATAATCTAAACATGAGATAGTCATGAGATTTAATGAATACATTGACTTGAATAGAAACATCCTTATCTGGACATATTAATAATCAGGGTATGCATTCCACTACCTTCTAAAGTGTTAATTAAAATGCTTCATCATATGTTTGTTAAATTATTGGTTTATTTAATTTTAGTATATATGTAAGTATATGGAGCTTGTGTAAGTAAGTGGCTTATCTGATATTTGAATGTGTATATAATAAGAAACATGTGTGGGGGACACTCAGATTTCTACTCTGTCCCTTTCTGCCTTGTTCCTTCCAGGTAAGGTCTCTCATTGAACTCAGAGCTAGACTGCTAGCCACGAATTTCCAGTGATCCTCATGTCTTTGTCTCTCAGAATGCTGGAGTCCTGTCTTGGTTCTAAAACACCAGACTTCTTTTATTTTTTAAGCACAATATTTATATATTTTGTTTGTGTGTATGCTTTGCTTACAGGTATGTAAGTATGATGCATGAGTGTCTAGTGGCATAAGACCATAAGAGGGTGCTGAGTCCTTGAACAGCAGTTACAGATGATTATGAGCTACTTAGTATGTGAGTGCTGGGAACCATAGTAGATCCTTTATAAAGGGTGCAAATGTTCTTAACAAGTAGAGAGCATCTCCAACCCTAGAATTGAGTTCTTATGTGGACACTGGTCTTAGAACTGAGGTTCTCAGGCTTTTTAAAAAAGAGCCCTTAGCTATGAACCCAACACAGTTTATTCATTAGATGCTAGCATCACTTGGACTGGCATAAGGGAGTTATGAGTAATTGGTTTGAAAGTTTATTTATCTCTTCTGTGTTCAGATATAAATCATGTAGTTGAATTCACTATGCAGTTATGCAGCATGTACAGCATTTCATTTAATTTTCAAAATTATCTTTATATCATGTAACATAGTGACCATAGCTGAAGTGTGTTAAGTGACCTATCTAGAACAATAACGTGTAAATTGATAGGTTATGAAGATAAACATATTTCACAGGACCTGAGACAATGCACCAGTGATGACTGCCTCCTGAGACAGGAGCAATTCCACAGCAATTTTCTTAATGTTGGAAAATCACAAGATGGACAGTAGATTTACTGGTGAGAAAATATAATCGCTGTAATGGCCTTTGTTACACTCTACAGCTTATAAAACATTTCTGTGAGACAAATGTGACTCACTTAGTTTGTGGTGAATTCTTTAGGGTCCATCTGTCTTCCCCAGTGTGTCAGAAAAGACACTAAAGGCATCATGGAGTGTGTTCCTCAAGGGAGTTTTATCTGCTCTTTAATACAGTAGCCATTTATAAAATACTGCAGAAGAAAAAAGTAAGTTAGAAGAAACTCATCAGGGATAATGCCTTACTTTGCAAAGGCAGTACAAATGAAGCAAGAGTGTTTCCTTTACAGAGTGTTTTCTTTCAGACCTGAAGAGTAATCGTATATGGTCAGGAACAAGATAATGTTCACTAGTATAATACAGGCGTTCTTTCATGTCTGTTTCTATATATGTATGCTTAATATAACTTCACCCTTCAGAAAACTATCTCATTAAAACATTATAATAGATGTCTATTTCAGTTAAAAACCTGAAACAAATAATTTAGTATGAAACAAGTAGAGGGATTATGTGTAAATTTCTTCTCCTTTAAAATGTTCTGTATTTTTGAACAAGTGTATTGGGTTATCATTGACACACAAAAATGCATTGATACTGGATATCTTGTACCATACATAAGCAAAGACAGATGATAACAGTTGTGACAATAAAGACAGATGGATATATATATATCCATATATATGGATATATACACACACACACACACACACACACACACACACACATATATATATATATATATATATATATATATGTCTAATATATATATTAGACAGAATGATTGATAGGTAGTTACTTTGAGATAAAGACTTGTTATGTAGCCCAAAGTGACCTAGAATCATTTTGTAGCCTAGGGTAGCATCTTGAAATTTTTCTGTCTCAGTCTCCAAAGGCTTGTGTTTCTCTAGCTGGTATAATGCCTTGTTTTAACCTATATAAATCTTATCCTATTAGCAGATGTCAACTATATATTATAATATTTTTATTATCTCATTTCAACAAATTAGATACCTAGAGCTGTTTCTTACATAAATGAAATACTTTATTCTTTGATAAACATTTCTCAATCTGCCTATGCACACAACTAATTGTAAACATTATCCTATTCTATGCTTCTGTTTATATGTCTATTTCAGATTCCCATGTAAGGGACATTATATAGCATTAATTCTTTTTGTCTGTTTCTTGCTAATTTTGCTCAACAAATTATCATCAGATCTTTTATGGTATTTGCTTCAGTTTGCTTTGTATTGCTGCGATACAAATGTTCAGAATGAAGGTTTGTTTGGTGCACATGTCTTTCAGAAGTCCATTACCCATAGCAGAAGCAGAGACTATGGGGGGGAGGGGATACTGCTTACTGCCCTATGATTACTTAGCTTGCACAAAGCAGGATCACCTGCCCAGAAATGGTGCCTTCCCCAGTGGGTTGAACATGCCCACATTATTCCTAAATCAAGAAAATACCAATGTGTAGATATTTTTTCTCAATAGAGGTTTCCTCTTCCCAGATGAATCTAACTTATGTAAGTTGGCAAACAAACAAACAAACAAACACAAAAGCAAACATCCTAACCAACAGAATGTTAAAACTACGAGGTTCTATATTTTAAAAACTAAAGTCTCCATGACGTACATGTATGTGATATATACCATCCATTGATATCCATTCATTTATCAAAAGACAATTAAATTGCCTTCTAGTTTAGCCATTAAAATAATATAACAAATTCAACTGCTAATTGCTATACTAGCAGAAAGAAAGTAAATGCTGGCAAGATTTTTTATTTGAGGGAAGCCATGCTAGGCTCCTGTCTGTAAGTACACCATAGAATCAGTAATAGTGTTAGGCCTTGGAGCCTCCCCTTGAGATGAATCCCAATTTGGGCCAGGCACTGGACATCTTTTCCTCCAGTCTCTTCTCCATTATTTTTCCCTTGCAGTTCTTTTAGCCAGGAACAATTGTGGGTCAGAGATTTTACCGTGGGATGGCAACTCCATCTCTCCACTTGATTTTCTGTCTTTCTACTGGAGATAGACTCTACAACTTCCCTAGCCCTGTTGGGCCTTTCATCCAGTGTCCCTTCCTTTGAGTCCTGACAGTCTCTCACCTCCCAGATCTTTGGTACATTCTAGAGGGTGACTCCACCTCCCATCTCTGGAGGTTGCCTGTTTCCATTCATTCTCCTGGCCTTCATGGCTTTACTCCTTCCCACCTACCCACAAATGACTGATCATATTCCTCTTTTACCCTCCTCCCCCCCTCCAACACCCAAGTTCCCTCCTTCCCTCTGACCCCATTATTACTTTCTTCCTCCCAAGTAGAATTGAAACATCCTCACTTGGGCTCTGCAGCTTGTTTACATTCTTGAGTTCCGAGGATTTTGTCCTCCATATTTTGTACTTTATTTTTTTGGCTAATATCCACTTATTAGTGAGTACATACCATGCATGTCCTTTTAGTTCTAAAGATCTGGCAGTCAGTAGGTATAGCCGAAAGTACAGGGCTGAACTTCCAGGCAGGCAGAGAGACAAGAAGGATGCAAACAGAAGTGGGAGAAATGAAGGGGACACAGAAGGGAACAAACTCAGACGGGAATGTAGCAGGGAGGTAAAAAGGTAGTCTTGTATCAGGGAAAGGTGGGGGAAGTCAAGTTAAGTTAGAAGCTAGCAGAAAGACTGCCCCAACAAGAGGCCTAAGCTTTAAATTGTATGAGAAATCTCTGTGTCATTAGTGAACCACTTATGGGTCTCAGAGAGCTGTCAATACAATGTACAAGCCTTTTCCACATCGTTCACAAGAATGTTTCCATCTTATTGATTTGATTACAGACATGTCAGTTGATGTGAGATGACTTCTGACTGCAGCTTCATTTTATTTTACAAATGGGAAGCAATGTGGAAACCTTGACATACAACTAACTGCCACCCACTAGAAGTAGTTCATTTAGGAAGGATCTATTGAGTTCTTTGCCCACTTTGTAATCTGTTTATTTGGTTATTTGATTTTCAATAGTATTAATTTTAATGCCTTTTTAAAATTACTAAGTTTTGGGGTTACAAACATTTTCCTCATAAATGGTGTCTTTTTATCCTCTCCCTCTATTTCTATCCTAGGTTCCATCACTGCAGTCATATAATTGTCACTACTCTGCTTTGTGTCTTTTCTTTATGTAGGTTATTTCCTTAATTGTGTAAGGAGGATTTTAAATTTGATGGGGTTTTTGCTACTTTTTTTTTCTCTTGTTACTTTTATTTTCAGTACTGTGTCAGAAACAAATGACAAATCAACTGCTAAATCTTTTCTTTTGTTATTAATCTGGAATTCACCATTTATTTTTGAAATATGTCTTCCATACTCTGAGTGAAGCTGTGTTTATAATGAAACAAAATAAGGTGCAGCTCAAATATTTGCCTGTAGGTATTGGTCTTTAATAACATCACTTACTGAAAAGGCTTCATTTTGTATCCTTTTTGTCTTAGAACAGTTAGTTACCCATGCACATAGGTGGGTTTATTTTTTGGTTTCTATATTATGTTGCATGGTTTTCATATAATTTGTCATCTATCTATCTATCTATCTATCTATCATCTATCTTTTATCTATCTATCATGTATTTATCTATAAACATTAATGTTCTCATTTTGAATGCCATATAGTTTTCATTTCTATACCTCAATATTATAATTGGAATTCAGAAACTGTTATGTCTAATTTTCTTTGTTCTTATTATATAAGGTAGGTTTAAGTATTTAAGTTTTCCTATATTTTCATAGTTATTTCATGATAGTGGTTTCTAGTTTTTAACAGTGGAGGGATTTTGATTGTGATTACATTGGGTCTATAGAATACCTATGTCATGTTAATAATATTATTTGTTCAAATTCTTTAAAATTATATATATCACCAAAATTTCTCACATTAAATTTTAGTTGATTGGTGTTTTCAACAATGGATTGGGCTATAGAGGTCGTTTAGTGTTTACAAACAAATACCATTCTTTTAGAGGACTTAAATTTGGTTCCTAGCACCAGTGCCAGATAGTTTAAGAGTGTCTATAACTACAGCTTCAGACAATCTAATAACTCTGGCTCCAAAGAGTACCTTGACACACATGTGCTCATACTCACACACAGAAACCATATGTTGACATATAATGAAAATCAATATAAATAAATGTTTTAACTTTGGTGTATAGTTTTCACTTTGGAATAGTTTTATGTGAGAAATTATAGTGGACAAAACATTATTCTTTCTTGTGTTACAGTTTTGCTACAATGGGAGAGTTGGGTTTCTTGAGAAAATATACTTTTCAAGTATTCCTTTAGCTGTCTCCATTCTTATATTATGAACCTAAATTTAATAACATTTTTTAGTCCCTTCTCTTTCTCATTTCCCAAAATTCATCTTCAATCTCATTTTCAGTGTTAATCTGGACAAGGTTCTAATATACTAGTTTAATACTAAAATAAATGAGTAAAATAAATCTAAGCCATATGGAAATAGGTGTTAATAACTTAATGAAAGACAGCTTTATGGTGAATTGGCAAAAGCCACCAACTTCCATTTGTCACTCACTGTGGGGCAATGTACTGTTCCAGAAAACTTGGTAAGGTTGAAATTTGGTAAGATTGAGTGTATTGGAAGCCCTGGAACCTTTGAGAGGATGGTAGGAGCTTCACCTGCTTCTGACCAGGTCCCTGTCATGTTACCACACTCTCTACACAGGAACATGACCTATGGTCATGTAGATCAGAAGAGAGTTCTTCATGCTAATGAGGTATCTATAGGCTCTAAGGGTTTAGCCAATAAGCTTCCCTTCCCAGACATTCCTTCCTACAAGTGGTATTTAATCTCTGGTCCACCTTGAGGAGGTTGTATGAAGTCATTCTCCACTATGAATAATCAATAAACATTATGGATAAGCATAGACTGTCTCTTTCATCAAGAACTGCTGTGGAGAGCATGGCAAAGACCTTTGTCTACAGTCTCCTACAGAAGGGCCCCCCACATTTCCAGACAATTGCAGCTAAACTAAGGACAATAATGAATGGGCTACACTGGTTTCCAAATGCTACCGGATGCCTAGAAAGTATTTATATTTCAGGCAAATTTGACAAAGATGATTTGTATGTTAATTCCATTTCTTCACCTTTTGGGTTATGGACAATTTCATTCTATCCCTCTTGTTTTTATTAGATACCTTTAAAGTTTTGCTTAGGTTTGTAAATGAGTTTTACATTAGGGTGGTCATTTTAGCACATGTTGTAAAAGCTTTTAATTGTAGTTTTTAAATAGTTACTCCTGTTACTATCTTGATATTTATCAACAAAATAATAAAATGGAATAAAAAGAAAGAAATCACAAATTGAATCTTGAAGTAACCTATAGTCATTAAATTAAAATTATTAACTGATAAGCTAGCTGATCAACAGAGACCTGATCATAACTATCCACTTACCAACATTCCAAGAGAAGAGCATGAGAAGAGATGAGAAGAGGAGAGAACAGAAAGGCAAAGGAAAGAAAATGGGTAGAGGGTTAAAAAGCAGGGGGGGACAAATGAAAGGGATAGAAAAGCAGAACATGAAGGGGAAGATGAAAATGAATAAAGGGGAAAGAAGAAGAGGAGACAACATGGAAGATAGAGGAAAGGCCATAATGGTAAAAGAGTAAACATGGTCATGGTGGAAGGAGCAGAAAAGTTGTAAGCATCAGAAATGTGGACATCAGGAGCAAAAGAGTATTTGCTTGACATACCAAGGCAATGCCACACATGAACGCTCAATCGTTATTGTTTCATGCACAAGACCTGCACAAGATCAAATGATTAAAAATCTTAGGGCATGGGAGTTATTAATGCAGATTCATCCCTGTCTATGAAGCTATTGGCTAGTAATTTATTTTTCTGCAGGAGGGAGAGTCAGGTTGTTTTTCACCAAGAATGTTGCCCCTGGAAAGCTACTGATCCTACAGTAGATGGTCCTGTACTTGTGCGTATAGCTAGCATTCAATAGACTTAAAGGCAAAAGAATATGTAAACATGGGAGGTTAAAATATTCCGGGAGACAAGGGAATGACTGAAAGGGAGGATAGTACATGAAAGGGATCATAAACAGTAATAGGCTCATTGGTTTGCATACTTTTAATTTAGTTTTTCTTCTTTTATTATTTTTAAGGTTATACTATAATTATACCATTCACTATTTCCCTGTCCTTCTGCTAAGTTTCCTCATTTACCCCCCCCCGCTTCTTGCTTCTTTTCAAATTAATCATCTCCTCTTTATAGTAATTGTTGTTAAATACATAAAAGTATATGCATACATGTATACATTCCTAAATATGTCTTTTTCAGTCTGTATAATATTTTTGTATGTATGTTTTCAGGCACGATCATTCAGTATCAGATAACTTATTGGTGTATTTTTTTCCCCTTGTGAAGATTTTTCTCTCCGATTTTCAAAATTTACTAGTTGCTTATGACTAGTAGCTTGTGTAGATGGTCAATGTTGTGGTTCATAGACTTCACAGCTGGGTGGGACTGTTGATTGCTTCTCTCCTTTGGAAGGTTGCATGGTGCCTTCTGCAAGAAATAATGCAGGGATTTAATCAAAACACATATGCATGTTTGAAGTTCTCAAGAAATATAAAAAGGTGATTGAAAGAATTTGCTATAGAGCTATGTGTGTTCCATAAATTGTGATTCCTTTTGATCTGAGTACATGATTTTGTATTGGCCATGTTTCTAACAGATTTGAGTAACTCATAAAAAGTCAAATACCGGATTCTTCCTTTGTTTCTGATCATGACTTTTTTTTTTAATCTTGAAGGGTATTTAAACCTTATTTGGTTTTAGATCATCTTGAGTCCTAAAGTGGCCAATGTATTAAGAATTCTTTTCCTTTAAGACCAGTATGCATGACTCTAAAAGAACCTCATTAAAATCCACATGTCATCCAGTTCAAGACATATTACTTGTCACACAGTAGATAATTATATGCATGACATTCTTATTATACTGGGGTTTTGGTTGTTTTTCATGATTTATTTTCATCTTCATTTCTTCCTAAAGACCAAGCACTTAATTGGCATGTTAGCTCTGCATTCACACAAACAAATGAATATCAAATGCAGATCATTTCTTTCTTTGGCTTGTTTGGAACCACATATTTATGCAAATGTAACTGTCAGAAAAGAACATTTTAATAAAGTCATATTAAAAGACATTTTAAAGGGTGATTGGAATTTGCGTACAGAGCAGTTATCAGGGAAGGAGTGGCCTTGGCGTTTTTGGAGTGCTACAAGCAAAATAATCAAGATCAATGGCACCTTGCTTTTAGTTACTTTTTAGAGAATAGCCTATTTTGTCCTCACATTGATTTTTTGTTGATACTTGAAATGTTTCCATTTGATAATGTGTGTGGTTATTTATACCCAGGCACTGCTAGATGTACTAACTTTCAATGGAAGAGGAAACGCAGCCTGGTCACCCTGTCATTCAGCCACCACTTCCAATCTTAGTTTCACAGCATATGTCTCTAGAGACGGTCAGCTTTAGGAAAAGAAAGTTAAAGAAAAGAAGACTCCTTCAAATCCAATCTGGAAACTGTAAATTTCTGAGGGGAACTGATAGCAAGAGAAAGATCAGAGTAAGAAATACAGAGGGTAACAGAGATAGATGGGGAAATCAATTTTAACCATAATTATTTATTTAATTTTAAAATCAGGAAGTGGTGTTTGTGTAAACGTGTATGCAGCTGCATGTATCTGTGAGCATTCATGAAGAGTCCAAAGACTGAGGTCATGTAATATTCTCTCCTCCTCTGCACCTGATAAGTTGAGATAAGGTCATGAAATTTATTTCATCTGGACAGTACAGCTAGGAAGTTTTTACAACCCACGTCTCTACTTCAGCACTGGTATTATAGGCACAAGCACCCATACCCAGCTTTCAGCTAAATGCTGAGGATTTAAACTTAGGAATTCATGATACTGCCCACTGAGCTCTCTATCCAATATCAGATTACAATTTGAGCTTCATAAAATTCATCCCACTCCCAATCTCTCTCATTGAAATCACATAAGAAAAAGGTAGAGAAAGGGGAAGAAAAGTGACAGAATAGAATGAATAGGAAAGAGACAAGAACAAATAGTAAAAGAAGAGGAAGAAGGAGGGAAGGCATAGAAAATGTTCCAAAGGAAAAGCATTAGAATTTAGAGAAGCCTTGGGAAGTAAGGCAACTGAAGGTGACACAGAATCTCCCAAGGGGGGTGTGGCTTGTGCTTGTTTTGCTTTCTCAATGTCTTCCTTGCTTACACCTCAATGAATCAGGAATCAGAGAAGAGTGATGGCAGCTTCTCAGCTGCTCAGTGGCTTTCTCATTTCCCACTTTTGGCCAGCCATGAAACCTAGCATGTAGAATTGTGCCACCCACATTCAATGTATGTCTTCCAGGCTTAGGTAATAATTTCAGAAATATCCTAACATGCATATCAAAATGTACCTTTGAGAACATGAACTACAGATCTCACGAAGCCATTTTGCTTTTAGGATTGGGCTGTAAGGAAAACGTGTGGAACTGTGGGGTTAGATAACTCTTCCTAAGAAGTACTAAAGATGAGATTGACAAAGATGAAATTTCAGTATACATGACGAACAATGTGGAAGCCCACTTGTTTTGCCAACCTACACATGAGGCAGGAGAATTACATTAGCTTGCTAGTTTCCAAGTCTAGACCAATTGGTGAACTCCAGATTCAGTTAGAGACTCTCCTTCAAAGTATCTGGTGAAGTGTGATCAATGAAGACATACAATCAATGTCTTGCACATTTTGGCTCTACATATTCAAATGTATAAACATATATTCACTTACACATATGGGAGCATAAAGTACATACATCACATACATACATGCACAGACAGAACAGCAAGCCAGAGTGAGAGCAAATGAGAGAGAGAAATAGAGAGAGAAAGAAAAAGAGCCTACCAAATTCTAGAGACAAATTAAACATAGGTTTTAATGCCCCATTTACTCAAAGCAATCCTAGAATGCATAGCTATTATAACCAACAACAGATTTAGTTTCTTAAGTGTGTCACTAAGAAGCATGAAGGAGGAGTAGATAGAGAAATAACCAGCACATAATTTGATTACTGCAGATAGCTCTAGATTCTACTATACAACAGTGCTCCTTTAGGGAATATTACTTGCTTTTTATTGCTTTTCCAATGTTAATAGTAATGATTATTGCATGTGACCAGTATCTGATGATCTCTGTGCAATTGCACACTGATTAGCATTTTCCTGGTGAGTTGTCTTTAGTATAGGTCAATTGAAAGCAATGATGCCCTCTGCCCAGCTTTAGATGTAATTTTTGGTACCTCATCTTCTTTAACACGATTAAAGTCTAGGATTCTTTGCTTTTCATTTCTCTTCAACTGAATCACAAGATTTTTTGTTTTTCAATTTGAGACTAGAATTTGCCTCACCATGCTTATTGAAGGAGGTAGTATATACTTTCCAGCATTCCTTCTTTCTTTGTATTAAGTATTTTATATTTAGATGCATTTATTTTATATTATATGTATGAGTGTTTTGCCTGTGGTCTGAAGAGGGGATAAGATCCCTTGAAAGTAGAGTTATAGACGGTTGTGAGCAACCATGTGGGTGCTGGGTATTATACCCAGGTCTACTGCAAACAGTAAGTGGTCTTACCCTTTGAGTTATTTCTAGGGTTTTAGTTTATATTCTTCTGCAACTCTTGTGCCCTTGCTGAAAGACATTGTTTTATGATATGCATACCTAGCCATGACATAGAAGAAATATAACTTTCAAAAATAGGTAACTTGCTTCAATGTTATATCAAATTGAGGTAAATCTTTTTTATGTGTTACAACTTCAGTAGGAGTCTCAGAATCTTCTTATATAACATAGTGACCCCACTATAATCTATTTTTCTCAGCTACCTACTCATATGATATTCATTAATTTCATCAGTCAGAGCCATTTGTAACACTGTGTCTGTGAAAGTAAAATAAAGATAATTTTTCCTACTACCTCTGTGCTACTAAGCGGAACAGATCTCAGTTCTTAAAAATCTTCCAAGAGTACTTTTCCCTGTAAACATAACTTCTGTTTACTTTGAGTTTAATGGAAAATTTCCCCACGACAATTGACTCATTACCTTGTCTCAACTCAAAGGTGTATGATGTCTCTTGAGTTCAACATCGGTTTAACGCATGCTCAGTCTCTCAGACCAAAAAGTGATCTTAAATTCCCATGTTGTCATACTTTTAGATTTACTTGCCCTGTTTTTATCCAGTGGATGCTCCTGTTGCATCAGGAGGTTGGTAATCAAGTAAGCAAATCTTACTGGGTTTTTCTGCTGCTATTGTTGCTTTTTTTTTTTTTTTTTTTTTTTTTTTTGAAATAGTGTCATGTAGCCTATACTGCTATACTGGTCTCTGGTTCACTGCAGTTGAGCATAACCTTTAATTCCTAATCCTTCTCTTGACATTACAGAGTACATAGGAGTTGTACTTTCTGAGGTAGATCTAGAAATCCCTAATTCTAGTCACTATATTCCTAGGAAAGATATAATCTGTTTCTGGACTCAGACTGTCTTTGTAATCTTTACATTCTCAGTGTAGGGTGATAATCCAAAATTCAGTAGGAGGCTGATGGCGCAGTAAATGACCTGGAGCTTGTGAGATCTAAGGGTCTTTAAAACACCCCATACCACAGTAACATGGTCATCTTTTAAAAAAAATCATTTTGGGCAATTATAACTTGGAATCACTAGATTGTCACATTCAACACTAGTGAATATGCTGGTTAATCTAAGTTGCTAACTTGACTAGATCTAGATTACTGAAGAGACAAGCTTAAAGACATGTATGTTGGGATATTTCATAGGATAGATAACTGAGGGCCAGAGTCCCAGTAGAAATAAAACACGTGCAAATAAGAAAGCTAGCTGAGAATTAGAAGTCCTCTCTTTTTCTTCTGACAGTAACACAATGTCGATAAGCACCTCCTATTCCCACCACCATGACTGTCTTGCCATGATGTAATTGCTGTATCTTCTCAGATACTAAGCCACGATAAACCCTTTGCCTTTTATGAGTTTCTTCTCAGAAAATTTGTCACAGCAATGAGAAAAGCAACTAGTACCTCAGTTATCTGTAATAATCACCCGATGAAGAAGTGAAAACATTTGGAAATTACAACATTATCTCACACATATATGTTTCAGATATACTTGGATGGCAAATGTTTTCTTCTTCGATGATTGTTACAGAGTCATATTCAGTACTCACACATTTTTATTTACTAGTTGAGGTTACAGGCTAATCTTTAAGTCAAATGCATAATTACAAAAGTAGACTAGACTTCCCTCTGGAATTGAGCACAACTCAACATTGCTTTGAATATAAAGGGCCTGACGAGGCTGTGTTCAACAACACCCCTTAATCACAGAGACAAAAAGTAGCTCTTACATCCACTTCCATGTCCACATAGCAGTAGGGCAAATGTTATCAAGATGCATTTTGATTGCCAGACTTCCAACTTAGCAAGAAATTACATCTTCAAAAAAGTACACCTGAAGGTCACCCTGCCCTGTGGAGTTTATGATATCACCAGAGCACTTTAAAGTTGGAGGAAAATAACTCTAAAGTCGATATTCCCTCCAAGTACACCAAGTAGTTATTTTAAAGGAGCTTAATGAGACGGAACAGCGTTGGAAGAACCTACCATGTTGGATGAATTTGGACTGATGTGTTTTATTTTTAATTATTAATTGAATTGATCTTTTAGTTTTTCTACAGCCTACTGTTACATCCTCCATAATCAAAGGGATTTATCATGCAGAAGAAATATTTTCCAGGGCAGTTTTTTCTGCCTTTGCTGAGCATAATAACCCTTACAAGGATTTCAACAGGGCAGCTGGGAATTAAAAAGGAATAAAAGAAACTTGGAAAAGCAGATTTCAGAATACAGATTAACTCAGAAGGCAGAAAAGCAGAGACTGCCAGTCAGGTGCTATAGGTTCACCCGTCCAAGCTGAAAATAGGCCCAGTAATTCTCAGCAAAAATTTCTCCACAGTATAAAAGTAGCCAGCAGCATTTAAGGCTAATGCTCTCACGGTTTTTATACTGTGGCAAATAAAATCTCATGTTATATAAACTGTATCTATTAGAAAAGATTGTCATATTTTCTTTTAAGAGAGAAAGAGAAAGAGGAGAGACAGACAGAGACAGGCAGAGACAAGGTGAGAGACAGAAATAGACACACAGAGAGTCATTGGAATATTCAGATGACTCACAAAAACTAGATGCATTTAAGCTTCAGCACTTGAGAATTATCTAAGCATCTGGAAGAAAAGGATGTAGAGAGTCTTGGTAAGCCCCGGGCTCTTTGTTTCTATTATACATTATTAAGCAGTAGTGTCTAAAGTAAATAATATCAGAAACAGAAATCTAATATTTTTGTAATTATAAATTTTGCTTGTTATTTATATTTTTCTTACTGTTCTATAAAAGTAAAAGTTAAAATATGTTTTAGCTTACCCATCATATGTAACTATTATCATTAAAGATGTAAACATATATTTGAGTATAGTACATTTTCATTCTAATATTAGAAAATCTATGTGAATTTCAGTGACTCCTTGTTAGAATTTGTGACTTAGTTTTCTTTTGGTGTGATGGAACATCTTGAAAAAAAAAGCATGACTTGGTGGGGAAAGGGTTTGTTTTAGCTTAGCATTCTCTAGTCTAGTCTGTCACAACAGTCAGGGAGGGCATGTTAGCAGGAGTATGCCCAGAGCTTGCTGATCACATTTGATTTGCACAAAAGAAGCAGAGCGAGGAAACAAAGAACCATGCTCAAAACAATCCATAGTAACCTGTCTCCCTCAGTCAGGTTCCACCCCTGAACTAAACAGCTCCCCCAACTGGTGACCAAGTGTTAAAACATGAGCCTCTAGGAGATATTTCATGTTCAAACCTCAGCAGCTTGGATCTTTTGAAATTCCGTTATTAATTAGTGTACAAAATATTATGTTTCTTTGAGGCATTTTTTATACATAATGAGCTTCTCACTCAGCCCCATCAATTGTATTTTCTTCCTCAGCAACATCATATTAACCTCCTCTCCCTCTTTAACACCTCTTTTCCCCTCAGATTATCTCTTTTCTATACCCACATTTTACCCACACATTCACACGCATGCACACACACATGCATGCACACATGCACACGAATAGGAACAAGCATACCCATGCACACACACACACACACACACACACACACACACACACACACACACACATATGCACATTAAATGATAGTCTGCACATATGAGAAAAAAAATACACAGTGCTTGTTGTATTTCTGAGTTTGTCACCTCACTTATATGATAATGTCCATAGCCTCTTTTTTTGGTTACTAATTTTATAATTTTTATTTTTCTTTACACCTGAATAAAATTCTATTAAGATCTAGGGTGATTCTGTTTCTTTGGTGTTGTGAACAGGGCAGAATAAACATGCTTATGTTAATATATAGACTCCTTAAAGTATATGGCCAGGAGTTATATAACTGGATTATATGGCAAATCTACCTCTATCTTTTTGAGAAACATTTATGCTGATTTCCATAGGGCTACAGCTGTTTGAACCATAAATAACCTATAAGGCCCCATATATTACAGGGTTATTTGTTAGCATGTGGTGCTATTGGGAGATAACCGATCCGATAGGAGGTAGGGCCTACTAGAAGAAAGGTCATCTGTTAGAAATGTGCTCTAGATGATGGTAGGGCAATCCCTTCTTGTCATTTTGCTTCCTGGGAACCATGAACCAAGTAGTTTTCTTCTGCTACACATTTTCTATGTTACACATTACCATGATCCTCCAAAGCATGGAACGAACCTACTGCACACTGAATTGCCTGAAGTAGAGCCAAAGTAAATTTTCCATCTTTATAAACTGACTTTCTTAGGTTTATGGGTATAGGCGTTAAGAACAACTGACTTACATATTCTTGTAATGTGTGCTAGTCATATTTCTGTTCATTAGCTGCATGGGTTTATGGACAAGGGAATTGAACAATGTAATTGGAACTGTCTTGGGTGAGATGAAAAATCCTTCTCTAAGATGATGTTCATTTTTAATAATTATTTGACCAATTAATTTATGATCTAGTTATATTAGGTCAGCTAGGCATCAGCTGGACACTAAGAAAGAAAATAACTTGAAATGCACTGATTGATTTTGTGATAGAAGAAAAGCCTGGCTCCTTTTTCTTCCTTTCACTATCTTTAACTATAAGCAAAGCAAAGCAAAACAAAACAAAACAGCAAAGGGAAAGTCCAATGAAAGACAACAAAAGAAGATAAAGACATCAAACAGTTCCATTTGTATTTGCTAGCTATTGACCCTGAGCATGGAATAATGGAGAATTTGAAGACTGTGACCTTGCAGATTGTAATATGAAACAAGAGGACACAGACATACTCTGAAAACTAACTAATGTTAATTAATGTCAGTGAGTGCTAAAACAGTTCCCTGGAGAAAAAGTCCTGTGCAACCTGCTGGAAGAAGTCAGCATTAACATTCACAGGAGCCTTCTTTCCTAGGGCAGGGTGTATAGGGTGAGCCTCAGAGAAGAGGCAGCATGATATAGAAAGATGTCAACACATATTAACACTCAAGGGTATCCAATGTTTATTTTAATTTTCATAATTTTTTTTTTTTTTTTTTTTTTTTTTGGATCACAAAGATAATCATTGCAAGCCATTTTTCTATTTATGCCACAAGAACAACTTCTCCATTTGGATCATAAGTACTCAACAGACTTGACAGTTACAACCACAAGGGTATCAAGTGTTCTTTGATTCTTTCTAGAGACTTGAGGCCCCAGGGGGTGGGGAGGTCTGGTAGGGTGGGTGTCTGGGTGTGGAAATCCTCTGATGACTGGGGGAAGGGGAGGGAATGAAGTATGGGATGAGGAACAGTCAGACCGGGAGGGGGATGAAGACTGGACTGTATAAAAAAGATTAAAGAATAAAAAAATAAGAAAAAAAAAAGATTCTCAAATTTTGTTTGAACTGTTTTTTTTCTAATTATATACTCACCAACAAAACTGGGCACCTGTCATTGCCCAGGGCTTACCTGAAAAATAGTGCAGAAGATAGAGGCATAATTTAAATTAGATCCCTATATCAAACAGCTGTGCTGAGTGTTACTTGGACAAAATTGTAGTGTACAAGCTGGAAGTAGAAGCCAAATGCACAGACTGTATTTTGAATGAGAAGGATTGTACCACATGGTTTAAGTTAGGCTGTGCACATTTAAGATTTTAAAATTTCTAGGAAAAAATATAAATTATAAGTAGTATAGGATCAAGTGCTTTCTTGCAATTTATTTTGCAGTCAGATACTATAATAAGAAATAGAAATTATGCTGGGTGTTCTGGGAATACATTAAGAAACAGGAACCAAAGGTGCCTTTCTTTGTAAAGTTTGAAAGTACACAAAGAATTTAGGGTGAATGTAGGAAAGACAAAAGATGAGGAAACTGGCTCCCAGATAGTGTCCCCTACACATGACAGAAAATGACAGTATTGCTGGCTGGCATAATGACTTTATCAATTGATATACCAACAATGACAACTGGAAACTCCCAGAGGTCCTAGTTCTAGATAAATAGCTCTAAGTGGTTGTTAATGGCTGTTAAGAGAGGGAGACAAACTCCTGTATAGGTTGTCCCATCCCCAGAGAGACAGATAGATGGATAGATAAGAGAGGAGAGCAACAAATTAGAGAAGTCATGAAATTAGAAGGAATACAGGGTAGAACAGGAGTTGGACATAGGGATTGAATGTATATTGCTATTAGATCTAAATTACAGTAATAGAATATTTAAGATAGTCAACTTTTAAAGAGAAAAAGTTCACTGGAGCTCACAGGTTTCATGGCTTCAGCCCAAAACCTATTGGAATCACTGTTTTTGATGTGTCATGAAATGCAATTTTAGCTATAGTTTTGAAAAGGAGCAATGGCTCTCATTTCAAATTGGGAAAACAAAATGTTAAGATGATACTGATATCCTACAATTCCATTCTAGAGCACACTGCCAATGACTTAGGGTACCTCCAGTGGGCTCCACGTTTGAAAGTTTTCACACACTCCCAAGAGCACTCTTTCAAGACAAGACGTCTAACATATAGGCCATTGTTGGATGATTTATTCAAATGTGCTAGTCTAAGTAAACTACTATTTTCCTATTTTATATTTTAGAATATATAAGCCTATTAATTGTAGAAGTATAATAGTGTGCTAGCAGTGTGAAGCAAGAAGGAGAAAATGAATTTAATGTCAGTCTAGTATAGTAAATCTATTAAATATGAAAATGTCACAGTAGCTACATATCCTTACACATTTGTAAAAATCCATGAATCTCTTGACAACAGAGTAAAACCTGAAATACATTTTTGATGATAGTTAACTATGATGGCTACATATATGGATTTAACAGAAATCCATTTATATTCAAGAGAGGAAGCTCTAGAAAATGAAGGAGCAAGTTATACTGAAGGTTTCTCAGGACTCCATAAACAAATTGTCCCTGATACTAATCTGTGGTTGATTGACTCCAGGACCTCACCAAGATGCCACATCTGCTGATGCCTAAGCCCCTTATAAAAAAAGATACAGCATTTACATTTAATCTATACACATACTTCTGAATACCTTACTTTGTTTACTGATAACACTGAATCCATTGTAAATGCTATATTAATAGTCCCTGTGTATCACTTAAGGCAGAAATAAACACTGTACATGTTCAGAAGATAAAATTTTGCTTCCAAATATTTATTTTATTATGGTTGGTTAGATTTATGGATGCAAATCACACACCCATTGAAGGCTGGCTGTACCATCTGTTCAATTGTTCCATATATATAAAATTGTACCAGAAAGTCCAATTACTTCAAAAATGAGAAAGAGTTAAAATATGTAGTTCTATACAGTTAGAAGCTAAACATGAGATGTAGCAGTGGGTTTAAACACTATCAATAGGCAATACTTTTCTTGTTTACTGCTAATGTTACTGTTGTGATAGTAAATTGACTCTTATCATAAATGGCCTTGTACGATGTAAAATAAATCTCCTGATTTTTATGTATGCTAAAATTGGTTCTTAGCATGTAAATGGGCTCCCTTTCTTCTCATATAAAGCCCATAAGATTCTAATGACACACTAAATCAAATTGCATGTTATTAGGAAATATTGGAATTGCAGAGGTCTGTCAACCTTTAAGACTTCCTATTGGAGAAATGTGAAATTAAGGCAATGAATTTAGCTACTGCTGAAGACAGACTATCAGTCTTCTACCCTTTTATTTCCAAAAGGTTTGAGGCTATTGATTCTTAAATGAAGATTGTCTGTACAAATTACAGGACATAGATTCCATGGATGATACTATGATATGATACTTTGGTTCTATGAGCAACTGAGTAGTTCAGATGAAGTTTAAGGCCTTAACATGGAAAACACTTTCCTAATATGCCAAGATAATTTCCCCACAATTCTTGATCCCATGTGTGGAAATCTATAGTTTACTGCTTATAGCAAGCCACAGACATAAAAAGTTTTGAAGAAAAGCCAAGATTTAAGCCAAAAGTTCTGGGGGGCTCAGAGTCTATATACTATGTTTGCCCCATATATGTGTGTGTATATATTTATACATATATGGGGGAGTATGTGTATGTAGGTATATGTATATCCCCACTTGTTTGTTTGTTATTGTGTAAGCACTCTGGATGCTAACCTTGATACCCTAATTTGACCATTATCTAATCCTAATTACCTTTTCCAAACCCCACCACTCACCACACTCTTAGTATCTCACAGTGGTTATGCTGACTGTATTAGTATCATGTAAAAACAACTGGATATTGTTTTTTTGTTGTTTTCAAATCACACTTTTACCCTTGAGAGACTAACAATGAAAAGAAGCACCGTCAAACCAACAAATTACCATATTAATTATATTACAAACATTCTTTTTATGTTTCTTCTGTGTTTGTCACTTTTAACCGATATATTGTTTAATTATAGAGCCTCAGTTATACCTAATATTAGTTGAAAAGTAGAATTTTATTTCAACAAGAAAAAATATAAAGTCAACAGTCCTTGGAGTAGTAGTGATGCTGTAACTGTTCATGTGTCGGATTATATCTTCTTAGTTTGAACCTAAGAGCCAACAATCCTTCAATCCTTCTAAAGAAGAGAAAGAATATGTAGATCTACTATGAAACCACTAAGATTCTTAAATTAGCTTGGCTTAATATAGACAATTGAAGAAAAAATTGTATATTATAATCTCTTTCAAACCAATATAATTATGTTCTTAAAAATACTCCTGGAGCCAAGCAGTGGTGGCACAAGCCTTTAATCCCAGCACTTGGGAGGCAGAGGCAGGCAGATTTTTGAGTTTGAAGCCAGCCTGTTCTATAGAGTGAGTTCCAGGACAGCCAGGGCTATACAGAGAAACCCTGTCTCAAAAAAAAAAAAAAAAAAAAAAAAAAAAAAAAAAAAAAAAGAAAAAAAGAAAAAAAAGAATGCTGAATGCTTTGGATTATTTAAATAAAAAAAAAGGAAAGATGCTCACTGAATATTATTTAGTGCTGCATATTTTTCTCTTTTCTTATAGGAAATATATATATATATATATATTCATGTTCATTCTTTCCTTTTATTAAAAACATAATAACCTATATTCTCCCAGTTTTTTTTAAATAAAGAAATCTAAGACTGTTGATATAGGTCTTTAGTCTCAGAGGACATGGCAGGACAGTTGAGATCATAAGGAAAGCATAGGCAATATCCTACAATATGTGTGGAGAAAAAAACTAAAACACTAGGCCATTTGTGGTAAAGTCTGCCTGTAAATACAAACCAACACTTGGGTGGTAGAGTAAGGAACAATAGAAATTAAAACCATCTTCATCTACATAGCATGTTTGTTGCCAGCCTGAGCTATACAAGGCTATCTTAATATAAAAAGAAGGAAAAAGTAGAAAGAAAGATTAAAGAATAAAATAAGAAGGTAGCAAAAAGGATTTACATATTATCCATCTTTATAAGCCATCAGCAATTTTCAATTTCATTATGAAAGATTACAAAATCCTATATAGTGATTTCATATATCAAAGAAGATAGGTCTTGTTTCATTTTAAGTGATTTGTAATATTCCTCAGGCATTTGTGATGTTTTGAATCATACTTATTACTTATATTGCCTATACATAGAGGCTGGTAGCCTCCAGACAAATATTCTTTCTATTTACTTTTGTTTTGATTATTTTCACCATCAGATACTACACTATAGACTAGATTTCATTTGTACATTGCTATGGTCTCCCATCAAATGACTTTTTTTTTTTTTTTATAAAATAAGTTCTACTATTAAAATGTTACCTCTACCAGAGAAAGATGATTGGATGTTTTATTCATCATTTTATGTAAAGAAACTTAGAATAATTTCTGGCATACCATAATGTTTCAATAGATATTTGTTCAGTGAATGAATGAATGAATGAATGAATGAATATTCCTCTTTCAAATATTGCTTGATATCATTAGACTTAGCAGTGTTATTCAATGGAAATTTCATAGAGCACCCTGACTATTTTTCATACTTTTTTCTAAATTAGTTTTAAAAATTCAGTAGCATGGTTCTGTAATTATATGTCAAGTAGAACTTAACATTAAAATTGATGGAAATAATTAAACACCTCTTTGCATATACTAATTTCCCCCCAAACATCGATTTGCATCTATTTAGAGTTTTATTCTTAATGGAAGAAAGAAGTGATATTTGAAGTTTATATGGGTAATTATGGCAGCTCTTCAAACTACACCATGATGTTCTAGCACAGACTTGTCAATTTTTCTCATGATGGGTATGCCATCTTACAATTGGCAATACTGACAATCATGGATTAAACTTTAGATTAGCACTGTATAGACACTGTATAGCATTGTATAGTACAAGCATATATACACTAAAGCAATAAAAAGAAATATTATTTTGTCATACAGTCTCTATTCTTATAACTTAAAATTCTTTTTCTTGGTTTCATGTTAAAGAGTGTTGACATTGAGCTGAGGTGATATTTCAGCCAACTAAGTGCTTACAAGTAAGACCTGAGTTTAGGTTCAAGGACTCCACATAAAAGGCAGACTGTGAGGTTCTAACACCTATGCAGGAGCTGTGTGGCTCATCTGTAATTCTAGGGTTTAGGAGGTAGACTCAGGTAAGAAGAGTCTGCCTCAAAAAATCAAGTTAAAAGCAATTGAAAAGACTTAAATTTAACCTTTGGGCTCCAAATGCATGTGCATATTTCTGTGCTTATACCTGCACATATGTATTATGTATATCCAGACAACATATGTGACCATGCATAAACATGTGCTTGCACATGAAAATAGTATATATGTAGAGTGTATCCTGTGTCAAGATTTAAGAGCTCCAAGAGTGACTAAATGCTCTGGTGTCCTCCTAGTATGCAAAAATTTTAAGCAGGTTTCTCCCTTGCTCTGGTTCCATGACTTATCTGTCCTAATAGAACTTACTTCAGAAGATTCTAAGTACATATTCTTTCCAGGGCCATTTAAAAGGAAACCTATACCAGCCTCTTGCCACTTCCCTTCATCCCATTACCTTGACTCGAATGACATTTTTTCTGATGTCAAGACGTGTACTCACAGTGTGTATGTATGCACACGTATATGTGTGTGCGTATGCATGTATATTTGTGTGCACAACTATGGTATATGTGCCTGTGTGTGTGAATATGTGTGTTTTTGTGTGTTTGCGTGTTTGTGCCTTGTTATTACCCTTTTCTTCTTCAATACCACTTTGCTCACCTTTCTCTGTCTCCTTTCCAGTTTTATAAGAAACACCTTTTTAAGTCATCTTTTTGAAATGTAGTCATTTAAAATATGGTGTTTCTCCTTCAGTTTCTGGAAAAAAATCAAAGCGCAGACAAGCATAAAAGAGAAAGTCAGATGACATATTTACTTTGCAAGCATAATCTGTAATTCCTCCAGTTATTTCTACCAGCTCACTCTAACTATATTTTCCTTTTATTGAAAATAGAATTTTTCTCAAATAATATGTCCTGATTATGAATCATCCTCCCAACTCCTCCCCATGTCTCCTCCTCATATGTTTCTGATTGGAAAAAAAGGCTTCTAAATTAAAATAATAACATAAAATAAAATTTGAAAGAGATGAAAGAAAAACAAAATATGGAATGACAAAAAAACAAAAAATGGAAAGAACTGAAGAAAAGGTATTTAAATATTTACAGACTGATGAATCCCATAAAAAGACCAAACTGGAAACAATAATATAAATAAAGGACCTTTGCAGGGAGAAAGAGAGAGAGAGAGAGAGAGAGAGAGAGAGAGAGAGAGAGAGAGAGAGAATAAATAAATTAAACAGAAAAAAATGTAAAAAGCTCTGAGACAAGGAATCTGTAAAGATGTTCCTGAGTTCCTTTTCTGTTGGCCATGTAGTGCTGCCTCTGTTTGTTGTTGTTTTGTTTTCAACACTGTCTGTCTACTTCTTTGATATAATATTCTTGATCAAACTACTGCAGCTTGCTGACTAGTAAGAACTACCATTCTTTGACTGTTATTGTCTTAAGCCTAATATTTCTGCAGAATTCAGGATGTGATTAGACATTACTGAAAACTTTAAAGACAGACAGATGATTTTCCATTTCAGAAAAGAAAGATGGGTTGAGATGTAAAGCAGGTCAACACGCCCATCATTAAAAAGATGGTAATGGTTTGATGTACTTCAGTAAAGATGAAATGGCCACATTCGAAGCCCATTTAAAAGCAAAATTAGTCAAGTGTTTATTGATATCAGCTCATAGGCTCACATTGATGCTCATACACTGATATATCTATCTGTCTCTGTCTGTCTGCATCATCTATCTATCATTTATCTATCTAAAACCAGGTTTTTATATGACATACATTTTTCATACATACATTTTTTTTTCAGCATGAAGCCGAACACAAAAACAATAATTTGTTATTAGTATCTGTAAGCATCCACCAACTGTTCAGATTATTTAACACATTTTATGCCTACTTGCTTGACTCACAATCCCCAATGACATCATGAATAAACACTGGTTGTATGCCATAAATGTATTTCTTATTGGTTATTTTATTTAAAAATATTCCAACATTTCAAATGTTGTCCCTCTTCCTTGTTTTACCTATGAAAATCACCTTCCCTGCTTCTATGAGGGTATTCCTTTACCCACCCACCCACTTCTGTCTTACCACCTTAGCATCCCCCTATCCTGGGGCACTGAGTCTACACAGAACCAATGTCCTCCCCTCCCATTGATTCCAGGTAAGTCAATCCTCTGCTACATATGTGACTGGGGCCATGGGTCCCTCCATGTGTACTCTTTGGTTGGTGGTTTAGTTTCTAGGAGCTATGGGGTGTCCAGTCAGTTGATACTGTTGTTCTTATGGGGTTGTAATCCCCTTCTGTTCCTTCAGTCCTTCTCCTAACAATTCTATTTGGGTCCCCATGGTCAGTGTGATTGTTGGCTGTGAGCATCCACATTTTTATTGGTCAGATGCTGGCAGAGCCTCTTAGGGGACAGCTATACTAGGCTCCTGTCAGCAAGGGCTTATTGATATTAGCAATAGTGTCTGGATTTTGTGTCTGCAGATGTCATGGATCTCTAGGTGGTACAGTCTCTGGATAGCCTTGCCATAAAAGTTAAGTATATGGTATTTTTATTTTCTTCTGATTTCCGCATGTAAAAAATATTATATATATATATATATATATATATATATATATATATATATATATATATATATATATAATTTGTGTGTGTGTGTGTGTGTAGTATGGTTGCCTACATAGACTTGTAGAGTATCCAATCTACTAAATCTGAAAATGAAAGCTGTTGTGAGCTACTGATATTGGTAGTAATGTCCAAACTTTTCTCCACTGAAGGAGGAACAGGGATTCCTAACCACTGAGCCATCTTTCCAGCTCTTGATCCCTCTTTCCATTTACCAACTTTCTGTCTACTGCTGTCACCATCTAGCAGTTTCTATCTCTATACACACTCCCAAGATTATCATTTGTTATTCTTCACATGTAGGTTGGGTGAAATTAAAACTCTATATTTTAGTATTCTTGAGGGCAGGCAGCCATTTCTTACTGCATCTCTATGAATGGGTCTATTTTGACATGTATGTGTAATGCATTGATCTATTAATTGTGTTTCCTGAATAACTGTAATAAGATCTAGAAACTTATATTTCATTATTTTTCTTAGAACTGAGGGATGTAGTATATTTTTCTGTGTATTAACACGGAAGCTTGAAGGCAAAAGAATGGCTATTGCTATTAGAAGGCTATTTTTGGAGAGCAGCATACAGATGGTAAGGACAAGGGGCACTGAAGAAGTCATGGAGTCCTCAAGAAATCAATAAATTGATAAGAATGTCATGCTTAGCTCCTGGTTTAAGAAAATGGAAGACAGAGAAAATGAGAAATAATTTATGGGACTGATGAGAAAAATAGACTATCCATGAAGAAGGAGGGGACTCAATAGAAGATAAATCCAGAGTTTAATCCTGCTTGCTTGAGACTGTGATGCCATTCAGAGGATATTGTTTTGATTGATGTTAGAAGCAGAGAACACTATCAAATTGCAGTGCTGCCCTTAATTTATAGAAAATGTGTTTAAGAAAGCAATCCCAATGAACCACAGAAAGCTTCTAAAGGTTCAGATACGTCCTGGAGTATTTTTCTCACTTCTGATGCTTCAGTAATAGAACTTCCTGCCTTGGCTACGTTGCTTCATCTTTGTGCCCTGTCTAATGACTAAAAGCTAAGCTCTTTGTTTCTCTAGTTATTCTTGGAACACTAGTTGTTCTTTCAACATGTATGTTCTTTTAGTTTGGTATTTTAATCATTTGAACCTTTGATTAGACATTTTAAACCCTTCCTCAGGGTTCTTATTTTATATATAAAGGTTTCTCACTTCTGTACTTCTCCCTTCATAGACATAAGTACGTTTGCCATATAAATAAATTGACATGAAGAACCAGATCTTATATCTCAAACTCAAGAAATAAACATTCTTGTAAAGTGTCCTCCAAAATTTCCTGTGATTGGTTACATTAAGCCCAGCTCTATACCAGGGAGAAAGAAGAAAAGCAATTGATTCAGGATAGTGAAAACATTATATTCTCAAGAATCACTAGAAGACAAACTGTTTACAATGGAGGTAACAATTGCTTATGCCACAGTATTGAAATACCTGGAGTGGAAACCAGAAGCTGGATGCTCATTTATACAGAGAGCTCTCTCATCTACCTGACACTTTTACTCCTGAACTTCATTATGACAGTTTCTAAAAGGCTTCCCTATAGATTTTTGCAGAAAGCTGTAAGCATCTAATCTTATAATATTGCCTTAGTTGCTATGTCAGGTAGGCTACACCTATCCTCTCTTCCTGATAGTCTAAACGCTTGGTTGGATATTTTACTACATATTCTCTCTCTCTCTCTATCACTATATGCTACTTGCTATTTATTCTTTTGCTTCTTCTTGCTGAGTTCTGAATAAATTCACTGATTTAAAAACATAATCATGGCTATCCTGGCCCTTTCTGATTAAAAACACCTTTAAGAGTCTATTTTTTTTTTCTTCTAAACTGACATTCCTTGAGCAATGGAGAAATAATTCTGAAACATTTTATTGTGCATCAGAGAATCAGAATACATTTCTTTATGATATAAACATGTATAATTAGTGGTTTAATTTAAATAAAAACACAAATGTCTATTTCATGACTTAATTGAAATAAATAAGCATATTTACTCTGGTACAAAACAAAGTTTTAAATAAGATTAAGTAAAGCTTGAGGCTCATGTCTATGTGAGTAGTGGGAGCTACATAGTTTTCTTGGTATCATCAGCCTAGAATTAAGAAAACAGAGCTGGATTTCACTTTCTTTATTCCATTCCAGAAGTGTTAGAGTTTACTTTTTCAAAAGAGTGTACCAGAGGATTGTGGGCCATATTTCCAGGCTTTGTCTCCTGCCAGAATGAGGTTTCATTTGGCTCCCCATCAGAGCAATTATATTCTCAAACAAAATAACAAAATAGTAATTATAAAAGCCAAAGGTAGGAAGCCAAAGGTAGGTAAAGGATTGTGACTTTTCCCTATCACAAGTTTGGAATGCAACACTTTACAAACCATCAGTTCTCTGAAGGACGGAGTGGTCAGTTTTTCCCAGTTAAATATTATTCAAACTTTAGGAAAAAAGTAATTACATAGTTTTAATGTAGCCTGCATCACTAGCATATTTGTGCTTGTAATTATAGTAAAGATTCAGATTTGGAGGACAGGCTTGTTGTACCATAAAAGGCTCACCACATCCTATTACTGATTTCCTCTTGTATTTATGTTTGAACTGAAATAAAACAAATAAACGAACAACAAATTTTAAGTTTGAATGTTAAGTCAATGGCAATTTAATTTGTATGTTTATGCATCTCATTGTCAACTGTGTTAGTTTGAAACAAATCTTCCTTGAGTTAAAGAGCTCTCTGTTAAACTTTACAAGCATTTTAATGCCTTGGTAGTTACTATTTATTAGTAGAGATACCATTTCAATAAATATTTTGATATAATGGCAATGATACAACTCTTCACTTAATGGCTGTCTTAATCTTCATCACTAAACACAAAACTCAAGATGGGGATTTATGGAAATAAGATTTATTTGCTTTTTAATAAAAATTTTAAAGAGTACCAAATATAGACATGAGGTCACCTCATAGTAGGTGAGCAAGAAGATGATGGTACAAGAGTCTGTGGTTTGAGATAGAGTCTGAATTTTGTCTTGCCAACTAGAGCCCTGGAGCCCAAATTACAGCATGGAAATGTTCTTATTAATATGATGTTAGCTTTGGATGTTCCTCAAGGACCTAAGCATTACATGCTTGATCCTCAGTCTGTGCCATAAACTGTCAGTGACAAAAATAACTAGGGAAGATTAACTAGAGAGAAGCAGGGTTAGTTGAAAAAGGTGGGGCTTAGGTGTCATTTAGAGGATGGGACCAGACCTGAAACTGAATTGGTAACAGGTGCTTTGCTTTTAGGTTTCTTCTTCTCCTCCTCCTCCTCCTCCACCTCCTCCTTCCTTTTTTCTCCTTTCTCTTCTTTTTCTTCTTATCCTCCTCCTCTTCTCCTCCTCTTCTTCTTCTCCCTCTTCTTCTTCCTCTTTTTCTTCTTTCTCTTCTTTTTCTTCTTCTTGTCCTCCTCCTCCTCTCCTCCTCCTGTCTTCCTCCTCCTCTTCTTCTTCTCCCGCTTCTTCTTCCTTTTTCTTCTTTCTCTTCTTCCTTTTCTTCTTCTTGTCCTCCTCCTCTCCTCCTCTTCCTCCTCCTTCTTTTCTTCCTCCTCCATCTGCTCCTCCTTCTCCTCGTCCTCCTGATCTTCTTCCTCTTTTTCTTCCATGACCACCATGAGATGAATGGCATGTCACAATTATGGGAACCTAGTATGATGTACTGGCCAGAAACAAGCCAGAGACACTTCAAGATGAGCCATGAACTGAAACCTTCAATAATATGAACGAAATAAATGAGATCTTTACTCCCTCAGGCTGATGGTCACACATATTTTATAACAGTTTTGGAAATCTGACATCCACCATTAGCTTGCTCTAAGAATATATTATAGGGATGTGATTAGTGAATGTATTTTGCATTTTATTTGTATATGTTAATTATATATAACAATGGTTCATTGTGACTTTTTTATATGAGCATATAATATATTTTGAGCACATTTGTTCTACCCTACTCTCTCTTATCTTCCTCCTACCTCTTCTCCCAAATATAGCACTTTGTTCACTCGGGATTTTTTTTTCTGTATGTAGACAAATACATTCCTTATTTTCCCCTTCATGAGAATTCAGCAAACCACAGCAATGATAAATTGATATTGATTACTGCAAAATTACAAAGCGTTCAGGAAGCAGATGTTTTGTTTACATTTATCAAAGCAAGACACAAAAGGATTCCAATGAAGGGCAGTCAAATGAGTGTCAAGAGAAAAACCTGTTTATTTCATTCTAAGGTTATAGAATTGCTAACTTGTTATAAATATTTACACACTTTCAGCGGATTGGTTAATCTCTTTTGGATTTATACTGCCTTGGCAAGAGGTACTTTCCTTAATTGTTTCTATGGTTGCTTCTCATTTCCCCCCATTTTTAATAGTTATTAAACATGTTCTCTTTTCCTCATTCTGAGATATACTTGCCCATTTGCAGATAAATATCCCTTACTGGCTGTGGTGGCACACACTCGTGACTCTAGCACTGCAGACATTGAATCAGAAGATTCATAAATTTTAGGCCAATCTGTTTGTACTGCAAGTAGTTGTCTGGCCAACACTACACAAGGATACCCCATAAACAGTGGTCACTAAAAGTTGTTTCTCCTTTTCCTAGTCCACTCAACACAGTGTAATACCCTGTACTTAATGTAAAATGTATCTGTTACCATCAAAATTTTTATTTTCCCTGAAGTTAGATCTTTATTTTTAAACATATTTTCTGTACACAGTCTATCCTCTTGCAAGAATGCAGTTGAACCCATGAATATAACTTTTCCCTAACCTCATATTGTTCTATCTGCCTCCCTCTCCTTTCCTTCCCCCCCCTCTCTCATCTATTAATCTATCATCTATATTTTTATCTGCATATCCATCCGTTTATCTACGTCATTGCATATATTTATATTTCACAAGTATAGATTTTTCTGATTGTATTTTTCATTCTATGTGAAAGCTTCTGATGCATAGAAGCAAATCATTTAACTCATAGCTGTCAATGACTATCTTCATTCAGTCAAATTTTCCCCTGCCATAGGTCAGGGATATGGTGTAAGAGACAAACTGGTACACCATTAAAAAGTGCAATAGGTTCACTTATCTTTCTGATTCACTGAAGTCACTTTTTTATGATAAACACATGGTAGAGGGCATTGTTTTCTAATATAAAGGAATCATACTAATTTCTTGAAAAACCATATGCTTTTAAAATCTATATTCTAATATTTTAATAATATTCCTTTAGATTTTCACCTGGGCTTCTTTTTATTCAATATTTAGAATTTAAACATATTAATAAACAATCTTTTAAGATTGGTTGTTAAAATCTGTGATTATCTTGTTTTTTATTTGTTTGTTTGTTTGTTTCCTGAAAGAAATGAAGTGGTTTTGTACTCTCCAACTGCACAGTGACATAGAGATCAGTTCTGAAGACACAGCCCTGAAGCCACAGCCATTTCCAACCAGGTTAATTCCTGGATAAGTTCGTTTTGATATGTTATTTTCAGAGATAACTGCCCCATTCTTACTCACAGAGCAGAAGAGCAACTACTACTCTGATACACACAGTTCTTGGATTCCCCTGCTCTTCCTTTTTTTTTTTTTTTACTAAATTTGCCAACTGCCACCACCACCACCACCACCACCACCACCACCAAGAACAACAGCAACAACAAAACAAATCTTTCCAAAACCAATTTGAACTGTGAGCTCAGATTAAGAAAGCTGCGAGAAGCCTAGTCTTAAATGTTCAGAATACAATCTAAACATATTTTTCTCTATCTGGTTCAAGGTTTGTTTTTCTAGGAAGCAACAACACTGGAAACACAGAGGTAAATCATTATGAATATTTATTAACATCCAACCTCACATTCCTTGTGAGCCACATAGTCAGATGGACATCTCACCTATCTGCTTTTTCACTTCTATTGTTCTGATCAGTGTCCGTGGAAAGAGCAGGGAATCCACAGCACTGGGAAACTCTAGGAAGTTCGCTGGCTAGGACCTACATTCAGAACCCAGGGAAGCTGAAGCCCAACAATGTACAATGGGCATAGTGTAAGAGAGTTCACATTGTGCAAAGTATAAGAGACCTTGAAACACAATATTAAATGAGACGTCTCCATCAACTGTCTTCCCTCAGAGTTCAGGGAACTTTGTGGAAGAGGAGATTGAAATATTGTAAGAGGCAGGGTAGGTGGATGACACAAAGGAAACAAGTGCTAGATACAAGAACACTGACCACCTATGAACACACAGAGACTGTGACAGCATGCATGGGGCATGAATAGGTCTAAGCCAGATGAGTGCCAATGCTGAGGAAGGAATTGGACATAAGCTTCCATCCTTAACCCAGATGCTATTTACAATTGGCAGCTGCTAATAAAAGAAAAAAAAAATAGCTTTATTCATGGGAGTCTCACTAGGTATACAAAACACACTTAAGGGTTGCCTAGCAATAGATGGTCAAATCAAAATGAACTTCATGCTATTTTTGGAAGTTGTTTCATAATATTTTGTCTGAATATTTGTTTTAAACTTACAGGTCTTATTTCTGATCTTGAGTTTTATGGGATTTCTGTATATGGAAATGTGTGTGTCTTTGTGTCTGTGTTTCTTTTGCTTTTTCTTCAGCTCCTTTTCTGTTTGTTTGTTCATTTTATCCTACTCTGTTTATTTTTGTTGTTGCTGTTGCCTATTTGTTTTCTGATAAGAGAAAAAAGATGAGGACTTGGGTAGGTGAGGAGATAGAGGATCTAGGAGGAGCTGGGGGAGGTATGGCCATTATCAGAATTTAATATATGAGATAATTATTTTCCATAATCAAAACAAAACAACAATAATACAGAAAACACTACATTTCTCAAGATAAGACAAAACTTATTTGAGGCAGCATATAATGAGAAAAATCTGTAACATATTTCATAATATTTTATTGTTTATATTTTTAAAATAGAAACTTTCAAGAATAAATGTATAATAATTTTAAAAGTTCCCAAAGTGACACAGTCACTACTGTGTAGTTCTGCCAAGTGTCTTTGTGAACACAGTACACTGAACAGACATGGAGGCTGAAACTAAGGAAAATTAATAACTAAAGTATATTCATAATTTAAATTACTGCAATTTTTCTGGGTTCCATTAATTATTCCACAGTTTTTACATTTCTTCACACTCTTCTACAGTGGACAAGACATTCTCCAAACTTTTATTTCAAGTATATTTATGCATGTTTGTATGATATATCTATCTATCTACATTATGACATTGATTTATCTATCTATTTATCTATCTATCTATCTATCTATCTATCTATCATCTATCTCTAATAACCTTGACAATTTTAAAGAATGATGCTGTAATCTTCAGTATTGG
Source organism: Arvicanthis niloticus (assembly GCF_011762505.2). NCBI lineage: Eukaryota > Metazoa > Chordata > Mammalia > Rodentia > Muridae > Arvicanthis > Arvicanthis niloticus. The sequence goes on from NC_047666.1 coordinate 15,089,526, forward strand.
CATTTGTAATGTAATGCTTTTCTAATGATTAGATGTGGTTAGTTATAATTTCTTAAATGGAAAAGGCATTCATGAAAGACAATCTACTATACTTTGTCAAGTGTGCATGTAATTAATTTTATTGGCTCCCTTTAACTTCTTCCCCAATTAAAAAATAAATGAGACTTCAAGAAAAGGCTTAGTAAAATATCCCTTGCTTCCCAAACTTAAGAATATATATGTTGTTTTCACCTTATATGAGACTTCTATATTTCATAAAAATGAATGGTTAAGAAGTGCTTTTATTATATATAATATACCCCATGGCTTCTCTTTCAAGTAAATAAATATTGGTACTGGATTATTGTCTCTTTCAATGCTCTGAGTCGTCCAAAGATCAAAGGATTTGTGTGTGTGTGTGTGACTAATTCTCCAACTGAAGAAAAAGAAATAAATTTGTTTACTTTTATGGACAAGGGCAATAATCTCTAGCAAACTCTGGCTTTTAATTAAGAAAATTTTCACAAACTGTAAACTATGAACATATGAACAATTCTCTTTCCAGAAGGCTGACAGCTCATTCACTGTAAGCAAATTAAATAGACACAAAGGCCAAGAAACAGAGCACCAGCAAAAGCTGAACCTTTTACCAGTGCCCACTTGCTAAGCCAAAATTTACATATGATGATATTAGCCAAAGATGTCCCCTCACTTATCCTGATAGGTGTGAGTTTGATTTCTTAAATTTGCAAATGTATTTAAATCAACATATTTGGTGCAATGATTTATGTGATTTATTTTGTGTGTGTGTATGTGATTCTGTCTATTTCTGTGCACAAGTGTGCATATATCACTGTAGTAGATTTACAGGAAGTTGTGACTCACCTGACACGGATGGTAGGGGGTGAACCCTCTGCAAAAGCAGCCATCACTCTTAACCACTCAGCTACAATTACAGGCCTGACAATTATTTACAAATTATTAACAATATTCTTCTTCTCAATTTTTCTTATGTTTGTCACGACAGCTCTTCACATTTTACACTATTTGATATAACCACAGACACCAGGGAGGCCCTGCTTTGGAATTTGACTAATTCTTTTAGGTAGTTTTTACTTGAGTACTAAGATTTCTCAACTACCAAAAAAGGAGCCCATTTCTTTGTTGCTGAGCATTGAACATTTGTATTTATTCATGTTCATTCTCATAGCTCAGGTGTCTTCAAAGAGATGTGTGTGTGTGTGTGTGTCTGTGTGTATGTGTGTGTGTGTGTGAGTGTGTGTGAGTGTGTGTGTGTGTATGTGTGTGTGAAAAAGAGAGAGAGAGAGAGAGAGAGAGAGAGAGGTATTTAGAAAAAACCTTTGGGAGTCAATTATCTCTTTGTATAATGGATTTTGAACTGATATTTTCAGGCTAGGCAGCGAGCACCTTTCCGACTTCCTAAGCTGGTACAAAGGCTATGTCTCCCATGCAGCACTTAGGCCTCAGTGCTGGTGAATTATGTGTCAGTGATCCAAGGTTCTAGTGTAAGCCATTTTTTAACACTGCTTTAGGTGTTTCTGTTTTAGCACATGCCTGACCTCTGCATACTAACTCTGCACACACTACAGGGAAGACTCCTCTGCCTTTACTTGGGTCGGTTGATACTCGCATTAGGCTACAGCCCCTGAGTTGCATACTTCTAAGGCGCCCAGGGTGTTTTGCTCTCTGGATCTTTCATTTCTGATGTTCCCCTTTACATTTCCAGAATCAGTGGAGCAATCCCTTTAATTCATTAATCCTCAGTATATTTCTATAATTTTTATTGGTTATTATATTTATTTCATTTCAACTGTTAGCCCCTTCCCAGTTTCCCTTCCACAAACCCCCATCCCCTCCCCTGTCCCCCTGCCTCTATGAGAGTGCTGCAGCCTCTGCCCACCCACTCCTGCCTCAGTGCCCCAGCATTCCACTACTTTGTGTCATTGAGCTTCTACAGGACCAAGGGGTCCCCTCCCATTGATTCCAGATTAGGCCATTCTTTGCTACATATCCAGCTGGAGACATGGGTCCCCTCATGTGAACTCTTTGGTGGGTGGTTTAGTCCCTGGGAGCTTTGGGGTGTCTGGTTGATATTGTTGTTTTTCCTGTGGGGTTGCAAACCCCTTCAGCTCCTTCAGTCCTTGTCCTAATTTCTCCCTGGGAATCCCTACACTCAGTATTATTTGTATGTACCTGAATCTGAATCAGTGTGTTTCTTTTAAAGGCCTGTTTTCAGATAAAAACAAGAAAACTGGTCTGCTTAACTTGTATTTCTTTTATGCAAGCTTCATTTCTGGCTGGGCATGTGCAGTGATGGTTTCCAACTCTTTTGTTTTAACTACAACATACGTAGCAAATTACAGTTTTTTTGACAGTGAAAATTCCTAAGCTTAAATTGGTAAAAAGCCAAAATTAATAACATTCGGAGAAATGTCTGATAGAATCATTGAGCCAAAGAATATCCTGATTTCTAAATATTTAAAATTATAGCTGTTTGGACAACTTATGCTTTTCATCAACAAGCACATTGAAATAGTCTACTGTGGGGGCTTCTGTGTCATGTGGCAGCACGTAGTTAACCACTTTAGGGGCTGGAAAGATGGCTCAGTAGTTAAGAGCACTGACTGTTCTTCCAAAGTTTCTGAATTCTGAATTCAATTTCTAGCAACCACATTGTGGCTAGCAACCATCTGTAATGGGATCTGATGCCCTCTTCTAGTGTTTCTGAAGATAGCTAAGCATGTTAAATGACAAGAGAATTGCATGTCTCTCACAGGACATACTGTCACTGGGAATCCTTATTGAGATATGCTACCATAAATCTGTGTTTTACTGATGGGTGTGTCCTGGGCAGAATACTTTTTGAAGGAAAGTTTTAGCATTTCCTGCTTATCCTGTGCCCTTCACTGTGAGAGTGACTGGTTAGATAGGCTTTTCAGTGGCTTGCTATCAGAAGATCACTTTGTCTAGGTAAGTGTCAGCATGCAAAAGCACCACAGAGAAGACAGATTTTAATACTTATCCTAGAACAAACAGCTATTTGCTCTCTTCTTTTAACAACAGCTGGGGCAAACAGAGAAAAACAAAGATATAAAGCCATGTTTCTTCCATAATATATTTTTATTAAACTATTTTAATATTTTTAGCTTTAATTTTCCTTTGGAAACAATACCAGTATATCCCCATGTGTTTCTGCTTGAAAATTGGAAATTATCTCCTATAGTACTTACCAGCACTTTTAGAATATACTATGAAGTAAAGAGGATTTTAGTTAATTTAATATAGAGTATTTGATGTTGCAGGCAAATAAATTCTACTTTAGTAACATATTTAAAGGGCAACTTGGGGGCAATTTAAGTAGTTTGTGCACTTACATATTCATACACACATATTGTTGGTGGCATTTTATGTATTTTAAAAGAAATATTCTGTTACAATTTGAATGTTTCATCATTTTGTCCAGTTATTATTTAAGAGAATTACCCTTTCTGTAGAAATATCAATCAGGCTAACCACAAAAACATGTTGGTATATTAACCCCTTTAAATGTCTGTCTTAGAGGAATAGAGGTGCTGTTCTGTATTGTAAGTCACAACTGATAATCATTTGCCTTAAAGCATATTTCCAGCTGACTACCTTCTGTAATGCTGTACTCCAGCTACAAGGACCTTAGATATTATAGGTCCTGTTTTACATCAATAGATTCAAATTGCCAGGAAATTGCTAAACTTGTCAGTAGACACGGACACCATAACAGCTATATGTCAAAGATATTTATTATTTCCAAAGGTAGGTTTTATATTCAAAGTTACTTATTAAGATAAATGCAATGGAAACTTTATTGATATTAATAAAATCCTAATGGGAAAGCATCCTATGTTTCTTAGCCTGATTCTCAAAAGCTTAAGTCATCTCATATTTTTAGGCACCATACAATGTTCCATTAGAGTTATCCATTACATATTCTACATGGTTTATCTTCTCAGTTATCAAATCATGTACATTTCTGTTTCAAACCTGGAAGTGTTTCTCTATGATATCAACCATGTTACTACACATTCATGAAAAGATGTGGAAAGGTGCTCTTATTTTATGAATAACATAATCCTAAATAAAAGTGCATGACTTCCATTATAGAAGTTCTGCAAAATGCTTTTGGTGCCAAAATAAACTTTGTCAACTGTAAGTGTTCATGTGGCCCTCTTTGGGTTTTGTGTTCTACTAACAAACTCTGAGAAACTCCTTTGGTTATGCAGAAAAATCACCCCAAATCTTTGCCAGTCTTTTTAAACTCTGTAAGTCACTTCCCTAGCAGCAGTCACAGCTTAAACCCTCAAGTTTGATGCATAGATCAACACATTGACTAACACAGTTTTGTCTCCTCCATGAAGAACATTAACTCTCTAACTTACTATCACTTTGAAGTTGTTTTCTAGGATGTCTCATTTCCATGAGAAGGATTCAAATATTAAAGAAGACTATGAAAACAACTAGAACAATCTGATGGATGATTAACAATATTTGTTCCACAAAACGTACAGTGTAGAGAACGTTAGCCTTCATGTACTGACGAATAACAGGAGTGCAGATCCTGACCCGAATAAGATGACACTTCAGAGTGGAACACTGATCAAATCTGACATTTCCTTTTTGTTCCCAACTTTGAGCTTAAGGGACAGAATTCTTTAGTAGATAAATGACTTACTACTCAGTCTCTCAGTTTCTTTACAATTATTACCACTGTCATCCTTAGCACTGGCACTGTATTGAATGTCCCTGAGCCCTTCTCTGCCATAGGTGACAAGTAGCCTTTCTTACTCATGGCCTCCTCTGTATTAAAACACTAATAGGACAACATAGTTTTCCATGTTTACAGAGTTAAGATTCAAACTTAGGCCTAATGTCCCAGCTCATGTTCTTTATAAAATATGTCACTGATTCGAGTCCACCTGTATTTAGCACTTAAATAACTTACCACTACTTGTTTTTATTAATATATGTTCATATTTTATACTCTATTAAATAGTGATTCCCTGTTCATGAAGAAAACTACATAGGCTCATGTCAACTGATTTTTTTTCTTTTCTTTTATGCGTATGAGAGTTTTATGTGCATATATGTATGTATACCGCATGCACAACTATTATCTGTAGAAATCAAAAAAGAATGTCCGAACTTCTGGAACTGGAGTTATAGTTGATTGTGTGCTGTTCTGTGTGTGCTTAGAAACAAGCATGGGTCTCCTGCAAAACTAACAAGTGCTTTTAAGTAGCAGTCTAACATGGAGGTTGATTGATTACTAAAGAATATTTAATTACTGCCATATTAGATAAAAATATACTACTACATTTCTTTTAAGGAAAAAAAGGTTAAGTATAGATACTTTTGTAGTGATTTCAAAAGTACTCCTTTGATAAGTTGTCACTTCTGTAAATTTTTATTCTAAAATGATGTTTTCTAAATGCATTTTTCATGCTTAAAAACAGAACTAAGCCTAGGATTGGGACAAGTATAATTGATGTCATTGTGAAACAGTGGGAATTTACTAACACTGTGAATTCAAGTGGAAGGAAACAGAAGTAAGCATGAAACTTCTACAGATCAAAGAGAAATATCAAGGAAAAAATTTCATCATATGAAAATAAATTTAAAAGCCTCATAGCCAATCCTGACTATTTATTTTGAGAGAAAATATCTGAGTGGATGGTTTTCAGCTGACATTCATTCTAAAGCCAAGAAAAAAAGCCAGGTTCAAAACTAAGTGTTTTAGTTAGGCGAGATGACAGAGGTTCTGGTTAGTCAACAAAATGATGGACTGGGTATTAGGACTATCTTGTACCTCACTGGTACAATTAGGAATAATTATGCTCTAATTGTGTTTTGAGAGAAAAGTTTTATTTTAACAGGAAGGGTGATATGTAGGAGGAGCTAAGGGGGAAGGAGTACAGAGAGGAAGAGATGGAGTAAGGAGAGGAGAAGATGAAGGTGAGGAGAAGCTAGGTGATGAAAGAGAGAAAGAGAGGGGGGACATGGAGGCAGATGTTCACGTGTCTCCACCAGTCAAAGATAGTTTATATATCTAGGTTGGGTATTGAGTTACACTTCTGATTGAGCATTACCAAACTTATAAAGCCTTTGATTAACATTTTAAAAAATTGTATAAAAGCAAAAAGGAAAAGGGGGCATAGGATAGGGGAGGGGAAATGGGGAAAGGGGATGGCATCTGAAATGTAAATAAGATATAAAAGAAAAATAAAAGAAAAAAAGAAAATAAATTTATATTCTTTTGCAATTACCATCTATATTAAGTTGTTTATCATAACTGTATAGTATATTTGAAGTCATGTTCAGAGCTGTCCATTCTTTGATGTAAATAAATACCAGCATAATCTCAACTTCATTGTCTGTCCTGTGTCACTCTGGTGACAGGAGTGGAGCATGCTGGAGTGGCTGACATCCGACTGTATCTCTCTATAGCTTGAGGTGTGCTAAAGACTTGTGCTTCAGTGTAGGCTTTCAATTTTTAGTGTAGAAGAAGCATTTGCTAGATACTTGAAAAAGCTACTCTTCACAAGGCTTATTTCTCTCCTTCCCTCTTCTCTACTTTCTCTTTTAATAACCAGAGATTTATAAATATGTGGGATTTGTCTTCTATCAGCTGACCTCCCTTCTATCTTTCAGTGGCCAAAGACAAATCATAAATAAACTGAATATGAGCCTGGCTGTAATTTAAACATTCTTGGTGGTTACTGCTACCTTAAAACCCCTGGTAGCTATATAATCTAGAATGTAATTGAAATAACTGCATTAAGACCATACTTATATGTCAACTTTGTTGACTATAGCCAACAGTGAATTCCAATATTTATAGATTTAAAACATACATGTTGAGTTATAAAAACCAACTTATATCATTAATAGTTGATATATGATCTATTTATGTGTTGAGGACAGGTCATAAAACTTTATTTCACAATTTTGACTCTACACTGAGAATCAGAGATTTCCAGGTGTGTAATTTTCTGTACTGTGTCCCCATCTGACATTTAAAGTCTCTGAAGTAATAATTCTTCTTCTGTGTACTTATATACTGCAATTATCTGAAATTTTGGGTAACTTCACAGTTGTTATGTTATCTTAGAGTCAGAAAGAAAAAATTCATCTGTGGTGGTTTGAATGTTTGGTTCTCATGGACTCATGTGTTTTAATGTTTGGCCCACAAGGTATGGCACTATTTGGTCTTGTTAGAAGAAGCATGTCACTGTTGAGGTGGGCTTTGGGGTCTCCTATGATTATGCTCTGCCCAGTGTGAATGATATTCTCATCCTGACTGCTTGAGGACTGCAGTCTTCTGGCTACCTTCATATCAAGATATTGAACACTCAGCTATTTCTCCAGCTTCATGTCTGCTTATAGGCTGCCATGCTCCCTGCCATGATCATAATGGACTGAAACTCTGAAAAGTAAGGAAGCCCCAATTCAATGTTGTCTTTTATAAAAATTGCCTTTGTCATGGTGTGTCTTCCTAGCAACAAAACACTGACTAAGACATCTGAATTTTCACAAGGATCTCTAATTATTTTAATCAAAAGGTAAATTTTTGGATGTATGTTTTAGCATGTTCATGCTGTGACTTCATCAGTGATAAGCATTTTACTAAACTACCATTTCTCAAATGTGAATGTGAGAATCTATATTTTTACTAAACTAGCCTTTCTCAAATAGAAACCCAGTTATATTCTTGAATAACACAAACCTGAAAGTTGTTTCATGGGGTATGTTCTTCCTCTAAGGGGGCAGTCTAGGGTGCATGGAGGCATTTACAAGAGAAGGGGTTCCCTATCATCTCCTTAGCAATGCTTTTCTCTCTAGCAAAGGAACTTTGCTTACACAGTTCTAGATGATGTCTGTTTGCAGTGGTTTTAACAGTTGCAGAGCTTAATTATATCTCTTTATGTTCATTCCTTTCTGCCTTAGATTCCATTAGCCCAAAGTTTTACCTTCTATTTAATTTGGAGACTGACAAGAAGAGAACAACTTGGTGCCCAAGGGGGGGGACACAAATACACACATACACACACACACATATACACACAGACACACAGACACACACACACACACACACACACACACACACACACACACACATGAGATTCTTTCTGAGTTATTTCTAAGGTAATTTTCAATATCTCTATCACTTACACATTGTGTTATCATTTAAAGTAGGTAATATATGATTTTCATGGGGAGATATATATGTTTGTATGCATATATGTGGAAGTTAGAAGACATGTTCAATATCACCCTATTCACACCATCCACATTTTATTTCAAGACATGACCTTTCCTCTGTAAGTAGTCTAGGCAGATGTGCCTTGAGTTTCAATGAGTGACACTTCAAGTGTTGGGAATACACTTGTGCCATCAGACCAACACAACTTTCACAGGAATTTTTAGAATTTGAACTCAGGTCTTCATGTTTGCAAGCAAAAACTTTATTAAATGAACCATCTCTGTAGATATGCTTTACTTTTTCTAAACATAAAGAAACTTCCTGAGTACCATGCATGAATATTTTGTTCTACATTTCTCAGAGGTAAATGGTGTAGTTTTTCAGTAAACAGTGGTTGAGCACAGAGGAGACTCAAAACATTACAGAACAAACATTTGCTAAGTAGCATTCTTGTTCTCTTTGAAATTTTTAATAAGAGTTCATAAAGAATATTGTTTCTTCTAAAATTTTTAACACACACACACAGAGACATATATACAGTATTATAGTTCCTATCAAATTTCTGACCTTAAAGGCTTTTATAGGGTGATAAAGTAGAGTATTAACAAGAGAGTCCCTTGTGTTTCTATTTTGTAATTATATTTCTATGACTCTAAATTTTTCAACCACTTATGTATTGATGATTTCTAATATTTTATGTTGAGGTTTGATCTTTTTATATGTATTATAATGCTAAATACTGGCCCCCAAGATCTGGTTGCCTCAGGGACAAGGGAATTTTCATGTACACCAAGTGATGTTATGTAAACTTAGTCTTCAATTTAGAACTGTTGGTTTCATAAACATGGACTATAGTAGGGCAGACAACAGCTGGGTGCGGTTTAGATTTCCAGAGTTTGGGTCTGAGGCAGAGACCATGAGGAGGGAAGAAGAGAGATAAAGAGAGAGGAAAAGGTGTCATGGATAAGAGATTTTTAGACCTGGTCATGAGGGCTGGCCAATCAGAGTAACAATGGAACATGACAAGACATATCTCAGGGTTATCATCAGAAAAGTAGACAAAGTAGCATAGAGGGTCAACATCTGCCAAGCTCTAGTGTTATTAATGTATTAAGGGTTAATATAAATATAAATATAAATATAAATGTTTTAAGTCTTTTATTTTGAAAGTGAATGATCAAATGTGGGATAGAAAACTCCAATTAATTTTTACTACAATAATTTTATTTCAATATAATTATAAATATGTAGAGTACAACTTTAATGATTAAACCTTCTCATTCAACTAAACTGTTGATGGTTCATTTGGGCTGTTGTGTAGTTCATGTTTTTCTTGGCAAACAATACACTTGTAAGGTAATAAAATTTGTATAATCATTTGTCTACTGAGTAACTCCCAGGTTATTAGCAATAAGGCTACTAAGAATATTTGCTTGTCTATAGCCTTAGATAATATCACATCTTCAGTTATGTGTGATAAGTGAGATGTGAGATGTGATATCTGATATCTCATATGTGACATATTATGTATGATGATGTTTGATAATGTGATGATATATGATTACATATGATTATATATGATATACACTATATGACATATGGCATACATCATATAACATATGACATATGATGACATATTATAATATATGATACATGACACATAATCATATATTATATAACAGACAATATAATATTTTATAAAATTTCCAGATTTTTTCCATAGAACTGTAGCAATTTCTTCATATCCTTAATATTATTCAATGACACATTTTATTTCAATAATGTGTTGTGAATAGTTGTGTTTTATGTGCTATTTCTTATGGGTAGTAATAAAGAATATTTTTATTATGTCATCTTTATGTCTATTCTTTCAATGTTACTTATCTTCATACTATTCTTCTATATGCTATTATGAGTGTTGAATTTCTTCAGAAGCTTGAGTGTCATATGTATACATGAACTCTACTAGCCATTGCATTATATAATACTAACTACACACACACACACACACACACACACACACACACACACACACACACATACACACACACACACAAACCCTCCCCGGATTCCTCCAACATCCATCTTCCTTCCCTCTGCCTTAAATTCTGTACTAGTTTTTGTTTGTTTGTTTGTTTTGTTTAACCCATTAAGTAGAGTTGAAGCTGTTCTTTTACTCTTGGATGTATGGCCTTCCTCTGCAACAGGGCCAAATCACCTGTTACTGTACTTTTAGTAAAGACTGACTCTCCCTCTCCCAATAGCTATCGATTTCCAACAGCCCCTCGGTTAAGAATACTTGAGGATCACTTCCCCCACCATGTTAGATTTTGCCATGCTTGAGCTCATGCATGATATCTCATGTGCTGTGAATTTACATGTAAAACTACTTTTGGAAAATATTTCCTTTAAGTTATCTAGAGAAGTCTAAAAGAATTACTTTTTGTTATTTACAACAGGTGCATGAAAATATGAGTGTCTCAATAACATTTTAAATAAAAATGCTATTTTACTATGCTAAACCACCAAGAGTTTAAACCGTCTGCAATTAAATTTGATACATTTATTCAGTGCTGTAATTCATACCAGCTCCTTAAATTAAACATGATAAAATAATAAAAAATCTGAAGGTTCTTCTATTCCAGCAAGTATAATATAAATGTAAAAATTAGAATTTAAAAATATTTTGTACCTTTTGACTTTAGTCTTTTACTTACATGCTGAGAAAGCAAATCACTGCTGACTGGACTGCAGAGATAGCTCACTGGTTAAGAGAACATACTACTCTTGCCAAGGATCTGATCTCAGTTCTCAGAAGTCAAATCAGGTAGCTCACAATTGTCTATGATTCCAGCAACAAAGAGATCAAACAACCTTTTCTCATCTCCACCCTCACCTTACTCAAGAATACAGTGAGACAGGCCAACACACACAACACACATACCACACACACACATGTACACACACACTTAATAATAATGAAAATAAAACTTTAAAGATTCTAAGTGACCCTTTGAACAACATGTAATCATCTTTACCTTGCCATATCATGAGAAAAACACTAATTCATTTATATAGATTTCATTATGGCACAAGGTTATGCATAAGTACCATGCAAGCTATATATTAGTTTATTTTTATTCATCACATATAAGTTTATCCTTATTTATTAGTTACTTTTTATATTGGTTTGAAAAACAAAATGGATCAAAGGAAGGATTTAATTTGGCTCATCTATTGAGAGAATCAGGCATGTGGTATTAGGAAAAAGCATGGTGGCAGAAGTGTGAGGTGGTTGATGGCATGGTATCATCAGTCAAGAAGCTGAGGGAGATGAATCTTGATTCGCCACCCACTCTCTTCTCTCTTCTCTCTACCTTTTATTTGGCCTGAGCCTTCTGTACTATAGAATGACTGACTCACATGTTCTTGATTAATTTGCATAACAATGCCCATAATATTGCATACCCTTCATTTTATTGGTAGACTGGGAATAATCACAACTGAAAAATTACATGATAAAAGCAGGAATTAAGCTACCTCCACTATCCACAAATGTGTCAAAAATCAAGCTGAATAAAGGCAGAATACTAAACTCATCATTGGCATGCAACAGTAGAAGATATTTTCCAATCATCATGGAAATGAATACAGTCTTTGAGTCATGCTGGGTCTGCATCTTCTGCTAAGCACTCCTGAAAACACCCTTCCACATACACCCAGAGTATGTCACTTAGTCAATTTGATACAAAAGAGAACCATCACAGGCAGATTTACATTTTATATAAACTATGATAAAATTAATGATTTCTCACGCAAAGTTTGGCAATTGTGTACTACTTCATGAATTAAAGATGTAAATGTATTGTAATTAACAAAGATTATGAGTGACTTTTTGGTAGTAGTTTCTGTAATCTGTTTAGAATAGTGTACAGTAAGCAAGAAAATGAGTGATAAACAGTAAGATGTATTGCCTGTATATTGATGATTTATGAATAGAGTTATAATAGAATCTTAAGAGAAAAACAGGACATTTCTACTCAAGATTATTAGCCTATGTTCACTAATTTAAAACATTTCAGATTTTTTAAAAAATGACAGTACTAGGGATATAAAAATTATACATAAAACAATAAGCAAGAGAAACAATTCTGTGTACAAGAATTAGGAAAGAGAATGCAGGAGCAAACAGGCTGGTTCTGTGTGTGCTGGTATCAAGGATGGAATAAAAGCTTAGAGATATTGGATTTAGAATATTGGATAGCAGGGCCCAAAGATACTTTGGGCATTATGAAGGATCAAAGACTCTTACACCCTAAAATACACAATTACACAGGGTCTTTCTGCCTGTTGACAGTGTCTACCACATCTTCAGACCAACAGCCTAAGCTTTGCATACAATTCATTGTTTTGGGTGCTTACAAGAAATAAGCAAATCTAAAAACCAACAAACTGGAAATGAGGGAGGTATAGTATGCACCTGTGCCTCAGGAAGAAGGTTGAAGAAATATTAAGTTCTAAGTATACAAGTTTGAGCTAATCATTCTACATATGAACCTGAGAAGGAAAATTCAAAACAAACGTGAGAAAGTATCACTTGAGTTGGAGGTTAATATTTTGAAAAGTTAGGACAGAGATAATCTTTCAGATAATGTAAATAAGAAATACTTCATTAAAATATAAATAGAGAAATAAGTATGACTCAGTGGATGAGGCATTTGTTCTGATAAAACTGAAGATATGATTTCAGATTGCCAACACTCATTTCACTATTGTTTGGTGGGCATAGCAGTCTGCCTACAATTCTTGAGCGTAGAAGCCAGAAACTGAGTACCAGGACAATGTTGGCTTGACTTTCTGTGTAATTAGGTAAGAACAACTAGACTAGCCTGTAGGAAAGGTTTGGGTCTAAATAATAGACCGGTTTCAATGAGTAAGGTAAGCAGTGGTCAAGGAAGACACCTGATGTTCACTTGAGCATCTATAAACACAATCATGTAAACATCTTTCACACAGTTATGTATGTCACACAAAGACTAATGTAAAAATGGTGTATATATTATTTCTATTCATGGATATGTTTAGTGTCAGGATCTAACACAACCTCATGACTAACATTAAAAGAAATTAGCAGTATAGAAGCTATCTCAAATAGTTCAAGAGCACAAAGTTAAAACATGAACAAAAACCATAAATAGACCAGAATGTACACACACGCAGCTCTTTCAAATTGGGGAGTCTGTCAGACTCTAATTTCCTCCACCCAAATTTAAATTTAAATTAAGAAAACTGAAGATAACCTGGTGCCAAGTGCCTCTTCTACCCTAGGAAAGGACAAATGAGCCTGTCCTTCTTGTTAATTCATGGATGTTTTAGCCTGTATCTTATGGTACTATTTTAATTATTAGGCAGTCATGGGCAGATTGTGGAGAAAATCATTCCTGCTAGGAGTTTCACTACATCTTGTCAACACTAAATATAACGTTCACTTCAAAGTTAAGAAGAGAAGATAAATTATGAGCCAAATGTGAGTTGTTGTTATTTGTTTATAACTTACCTTTCACTAAAAAGTAAAGTTAGTTCAAAGAATAAGATAGATAGTCCACAAATGAAAACAAAAATAAAATTCTGTATTTACAGGATGATAATACAGCGAAGAAAGCTTGACTTTCTGCAGAGTCCTGCCTGACCATGTGGGAGAGAGGGTCTGATGTATTTTCCACCCCTGAAGCAGAGCCACCAGGGCATGGGCCTTTATGAGAGTTGACAGTTGTTAGGTGTGAGGCTTGTTTATGTAATAATGTACAGAATTTACTTTATGTTCCTCCTTCAGGAAATATTCTCCCTGGCAAGAATATTGGGGAATGTCCTTTGTGCCATTGTTAATGACTCAGTGACAATCAGCGTCAGCACAAGGTGGGGAGGAAAGGGCGTGTCTACATCCTTAACAAAAATGATAACTGCTGTGACTTTCAGGATAGCCTTTCGGGCTGTGGAAAAGAAGGCTGAAAACATCAGTTCAAAACTATATAATTTCTCAACTATACAAAATATAAGGATGCAATATGAATAAAATGAGGGATTTTTGTGGACCTAAAGTAGCAAGGCAGCTACACTATGAGCCAGCTTGTCAGAAAGATAAAAAGGCAGAAAAATCCAAAGGCAGGCTGATTCTTGGGGCAGAGCAAATTTAGGCTCAGGTGTGGTGGTATCAGTGATCTCAGAGCAGGATCCCACCAGCTATACTATTATCTGCACTTATAAAGGCAGGCAAATCTCTGAATTTATTTCTATTACTAAGAAAAATGTACTTGCTGGTTTTTCCTAGGAGTCAAGGGACTAAGGTCAAAAAATGCTGATCAGTGGAATAATCAAAAGGGAACTTGAGGTAAACAATTGAACTGGTATGTGAATATGGTCTGGGAGAGCTGAGCTGTCCAGTGATCTTAAGAGAGCTATCTGGAGGAGAACACTGGATATCAGTTTGTACCCACATCAATTTCTCAAAACCCCTCTTCAAGCTGAGGCTGATCCTTGGCAACTTTACAAAGAACAAAACCAACAAAAAAACAAAATATCAAACCAAACTAAAACAAAAAACAAACAAACAAAAAACAAGCAAACAAAAGACCCAAATAAAAACAAACAACCAAACAAACAACTCCCTCCCCCCCCCCCCTTTTTTCCCTTTTTAAGTAAAAGAACATGTTTTGGAGCTACCCCAGTGTGTGTAAATAAGGGACCAAAATAGTCTGAGATTATAGGAATGTTCTTATTTGGCACATAAAGTACCTTTGCTTATTATTTCTAAAGTTGAATAAGGTTGAAAAATCTTCCAAATTTGTTAAAATTGTTCTCCTTTGATAGAACTGAAATCACACTGTCCTAAGAATCTTTCAGGGAGTAAAACCCAGGGCATTGAAATGAGGGACTTTAATCGTAAAATACCCGATTTATATATGAGTTTATATCTGTCACTGTTCCCTAATTGAGCTTTCTCTTTAGGAACGTGTGCATGGCCAATTTCAAAGTCAGTTCTACGAGATTAAAGAAAACTAGTTAGGTGTACCAAGATAAATTATGGTTAAAGTTTTCCCTTTCTATGCACTTTATTATGTAATATACATGAAACTGCAAAAATAATGAAGAAAAATATGTATATATATGTGTGTGTGAGATTAAACATGCAGCTCATATTATCTATAGAATCTCATGAATATTAAAATTCTAAAGCTATAAGTGAGCTATAACATATGTTAACTTGATAATTTTATAATACATATTAAGTAAAGTTTCATATTCAAACTAGCATTTTAAAGCCACATTTTGTAGAGAGTTGATTCCTTTTATTGAGCAAGAAACTGCTTAAGAAATGTATTTTATACAAACTCTATCCATAAAATACTGATTCTAATATTCGTATACTTTCATTAAGTTAAATCCAACAATATTTCTAAGCAGCAAGATATTGCTGGCTTTTATTTTACTCACTATAAATAGTTGCAAGCAATACAATTATAATCATGCCTATGAAAGCATTTTATAACCTCAAAAATATTATGCACATGGCATTTATATCTTCCAGCCTCCAAAAGTACTGGAAGTCTTGTTCTTACCTAATCAAGCCTCAATTTCAAAATTAATAAAGATTAACAGTGGAAGTATGTGTTAATTCTGTTTGTGACTTATTTCAGCTGAGACCACTTCCTCTTGACAGTTCAGACCTATCCATTGCACTGTATTTAAAACTGTAAGCATTATTGCCAGTGCTATAAATGGATTCATTTTCTCATGAAAGATCATATATTTTTATTGATTTTTCTTTTAATAGTGAAAGGAAGTTATGACTGTGAACATCTTTCCTTTTAATAAGATCTACAACACTGACTACAATATAAAAAATAAGCATTCTCTCTTCTGGTTTATATTATTTGCAAGATGGTAAATCCTTGGGTGTTAGCTGGCTACTTAGATGCTCCCACATTTGAAGGATATTGGAGACACACCTACATTGAACCAAAAACTACAATGGTAGTTCTTTAATTACTTATCAGTGGAATGAAGCTTCAGCTATATATCTGGCCTTGAAAGGAGATGTAAGCTTTCGAGTTGCACAGAGGCCACTATTGTTAAGTAGCTAAACCTGGCTCTCAGAGACCTATACTTTGAAAGAAATTTTCTGCTAAGGAACAAGGACATGCATTTACTCCCTCCTAGAAGAGTCCGTATAAATGAGATTTCTAATTACCCAAACAAGAAAATGCCTCTCAGTAAAACTTTACCTTCTGGACACATTAGAAATCATGTCTAATCTCTCTGATGGACACAATGTACAGCATTACAATGGTCCTTAAAACTATTGTTACTCTTATCCCTGTTGGGTACCCCATTTATTCTGATAAACTCTACTGTTTTCTCCATCAAATCATGCCCATATAGTTTGAATTATTTGGGACTAAGGAATCAAGCAGACACAGAGTCCCAATGGCAGCTGTACTTACTAAGTTATAAATGTAAATGTGTTGATGTGGATGCTCTTCTTTCTCACTCTGTTTCATGGGTTTTAAATAATTACTTATATAAATAGAATATAGTCAAATCTATGAAGTATCAATAAAAAGCACAACAAAAATAATTCTCAGCCTAACAATTTCAGCAACCCAATGATAGAGCTGTTTCAGAGTTGACACACACTTGTTTGCATCTAACAAAGTTGAAACAGTTAATCATTAGAAAGCAAGAGACTAGCCACTCACAGTTTTGTTTTCTTTCATTTTCTTTTTTTAAATTTCTTTTTAGTTTTGCCAAACAATATTTTTTTTCTGTGTTACAGCCCTGGCTGTCCTGGATTCACTTTGTAAACAAGGCTAGCCTCAAACTCAGAATGATCCGCCTGCCTCTGCCTCCCAAGTGCTGGGATTAAGGCATGTACCACCACACCCAACAGATAATTAAAGTTTTATTACAGCCTCTCAGTGCTATGATAAAGCAGGCATAGGACTTAATTTAATCATAGCTGTAAATCATTTGAGCTTTGAGGATAATTGTTTTGAGAATACATAGATGGCAGAAATAAGTTTCACGATGAGGAATCTCAGATTTCTATGTTACTTACCTCAGCTGAAGTATTACCTCTCTTGATTCATGACTATAATATTGAAAGTAATGCTTTCTGAAGAAAGAGATGGCACAGCCCTTGCTTATAGATGAGTAGTATAGTATGCTGTCACTAGGCAGATCTGCTTTATTCAAACCCATCTTAATGATAACTCTAGACTAAATAGAAAATTAAAACTTTTTCCCCTTGATGGATTCAACTTTTTCCTATGAGTCAGGAAACTTACTGTCCTTCGATAACCCAAATCTAAGATAACGCTTTGATGAATGGCCTTTACTAATATGTCTACCTGCATGTTGCCATGTGGGTAATGGTCTATATCTCTGATCTGTATCCCAGTCCCTTTACTAGAGTTGCTCTTGTCATGGTGTGCCTTCACAGCAATAAAACGCTGACTAAGAAGTTTGCATGAGGAAATTTAGTATTGCTATGATAGGCCTGACCATGCTGTTGTGTGAAAGAATATGGACATTGGGACTTTGGATTAGAGAAGCAGTTGAAAGCTTCAAGATGGGCATAATGGGCCATATGAGTAATAACAGAAAAGGCAGTGATTCTGAGAGTGATTTGAACTGTGGTTACCAGCTTCAAGAGATTTCATATGAAAAGAATAGTAATAGTACTATGTGGCCTAGAAAACATTCTTGTGATATTTTGCCAAAGTATATATATATATATATATATATATATATATATATATATATATATATAAATTGAAGAGTTATGATCTCTAGACAGGCTAGTATTGACAATGTTGCTTGGTTAGTAATGGTCACACTTAGGTAGATCTATAATGAAAAGGAGGAAGCTAAGAAAAGAAAAATACAGTCTAAGGTAAAAAGAAGCACCAGGAAAAACCTTTCCCCTGAGGTTCCCTTGTCTAGCCTCAATGAGAAGATATACCTAGTCTTACTGCAACTTGATATACCAAGACTGGTGGGTATTCCCAGGAGGCCTCTCTTTGCTTGAAGAGAATGGGATTTGATGTGCTATGGGTATAGGGGGAAGACTTGGAGGAGAGGAGGGAAGAAAAACTGTTCTAAAGCAAATATAAAAATACATAAATACATACATTTTAAATAAATGAAAACCTTGTTCTAAATGAAATAAAGGAAGTGGTGTCTTTAGAGCAAGACCCTACCCAGTAAGTTTCCAACTCCTGAAAAGAAATAAAAAAAAAAAAAGTTTTGAGCCAGGTGTGTCACCTACACCTTTAAATCCAGCACTCAGGAGGCAGTTTCATGTAGATCTCTGAATTTAAGACCAGCCTAATCTACAGAGTAAGTACTATGACAGCCAAGCTGAAGTGGTAAAGGATACTGCAAAAAAAAAAAGAAATTTATTGAATATGTCTGTAATCAAGGAGACCATGTTCCAGTCCCAGAATGCAGAAAAACACGACCACATTGTCTAGACTACATGGCTTTAGAATCAAGGATAAAAGAAAGGGGTTATAGAATTTCCCTCCATGACTAAGAAAAGCCACGGAAGCCCGGTGAATAGGAGTGTTCCCGCATGGAGTCCCAGAGAAGCCATTGCATAATGTTGTGGGGACAAAGCCTGGGTTGCCTTGGAGACCCCCAAGATGATGGAGATGCCAGAATCTTGGTATACTGCAAAGGAAAACTGCTAACCAGGTGTGGAACCAGTGCAAAAAAGAGAAAGAAGTGTGTTAAAGTCAACAAAGCAGAAAGAAGTTGGAGATTTTAACTTTGATATCAGACATGGAGATGCAGTTTGGAAGTTGCCCAGCTAGTTTTCATTCTTACTTTGGTCCAGTCTTTCCTCACTGTCTTCCTTTTCCTCCGTTTTGGAACAGTAATGTACATATTGTGCCATTATATGTTGGCAGAATATGATCTGCTCTTTTCTTTTGATTTTACAGGGGATTACAGTTAAGAGACTGCATGACTCTCAAAAAAGACTTTGAACTTTGGACTTTTACATAGTACTGATACAGTAATAGATTTTGGGAACGTTTGAACTGGGAGGAAATGCATTTTGAATTATAATACAACTACAAGCTTATAGGGCCAGGGAGTGAAATTTGGAGGTTTGAATAAAAATGGTCCCCACAGACTCACAGGAGGTGACACTATTAGGAAGTAAGGCATTGTTGGATTAGGTTATGGCCTTGGAGAAAGTGTGTCATAGGGGTGAACTTTGAGGTTTTATATGCTTGACCCAGGCCCAGTATTTCCTGCTGGCTGTCATCTGTCACTCTCAGCACCATTTCTGCCTATGTGCTACTATGCTTTCTGCTATAAAGGTAATGGACTAAACCTCTGAACTGTAAAACATTCCCAGGTACATTTCCTTCATAACAGCTGTTGTGGTCATGGTGTCTTTTAATAAAATCACCGCTAAACATTAATCTAGGATATGCACCATTCTAAGCATACAACCAAGTTTCAAAGTAAAAGTAACATTACTGAATAGTACTCCATTGTGTAAATTAACCACAATTTCTGTATCCATTCTTCTGTTGGGAGACATCTGGGTTGTTTCTATCTTTTGGCTATCACAAGGCTATTAAGAACAAGAACATAATGAGCTTTGTAGGCAAATAGACGGAAATAGAAAATATCATCCTGAGTGACGTAGCTCAGACCCAAAAGTATATGCAAAAGAGGCAGAATTTCCAGAATACAACCCACAGAACTCAAGAAGGCTTACAAGCCAAAGGGACCAAGTGAAGATGCCTCATTTCAACTTGGGAGGGAGAAGAAAGCAATCACAGGAGTGGGGGAGGGACCTGGGTGGGAAAGGGGACAGGGAGGGGAACATAATCGGGCATTGGGTAGGGGACAGGACTGAAGCCCTGGAGGCCAGCAGAAAGAACTGAAACAGGCAACCTCCAAAGGTAGGAGGTGGGTGGACCCTCTAGTATTTACCAGAGACCTGGAAGGTGTGATAGTCTCAGGACTCAAAGAGAGAGACCTTTGATGAAATGTCTTACATTGGGGAGAGGAAACTGCAGAGTCCACCTCTAGTAAAAAAGACAGGGCATCAAATGGAGGGATGGAGTTACCATCCCACAGTCAAAAACTCTGACCCAGAATTGTTTCTGTCTGAAAGAACATCAGGACAAAATGGAGAAGAGCTTGAGGAAAAGGAGGTCCAGTAACAGGCCCAAAATGGGATTCAGTTCCGGGTCAGGTCCCAAGGCTTGATGTGCCCTTCCCCCAGCCTTGAGCAGGCCAGAAAGACCTTGTTTACCACAATAGACCTAATAATATAGGACCTAGGTGGAGTTACCCACCTAGGCTGCACTTACAACCTCCTTACAGGAATTTAGAAGAGTAGACTGCCAGCTGAGTTTGCCTTGAGCCATAATCCAGCTGAGACAAAACATGGGTTCTCAGGCTGAAACAAAGGTTGGGTTTGAAGAAATCTCAGGCCTCAGCCTAAACGTTATCATCTCTGGGCTCTGAGAGAAGTGCATTCCAAAGACTTATACACATTCAGGAAAGGTCCAAGATAAGGGAGTTAAAAGGTTTTCGGGAAGCTGCGCCCTTAGCTCAATAAACCTGGGTAAACAGGAGCTACGATAAGACAGACTCAGGTAACACTCATTGTCATATGATAATGTGCAAATATGAGTTGCCAAGAAACAGAGCACATGGGAGTGGCTGTTTGAGGTCAGCCTTTTTGGTTAACATTGTCTAAGAGGTGACTGTAAGATTGCCCTCATAAACCCTGTGAAAACCTTATAAAAACTGCTCTTAGCTTTTGCTAGGGGTTCCTCTAGCCTGTGTTCAGGGGAACACCAGTGCACTGGAATCAATAAACCTCTTGCTTTTTCATCAAACCCCCTGTTAGTGAGTGTTTCTGTGGGACCATGTCTTTCTGGTTTAGATCTTAGGGTCCAACAGGTTCTGTGGGGCTTTCCCTGTAAATAAAAGAGCTGATTATTAAAATTTGAGCATTTATCAGAAAACTTTTACTTGGCTTCATGCTTCTCTTGCCTCTCTGTCTCCCTTTTTCATTTCCAGCCCCCCTTTCAGGTGAATCCAGTTTCTCTAAGGTCAAAGGCGGCTACAGCCTGACCCTATTACTGATGCTATGGTATGCTTACAAACAGGGGCCTATCATCATTGCCCTCTGAAAGGCCCAACAAGTAGCTGAAAGAGTCAGATACAGATATTTACACCCAAACAATGGACAGAAGATGCTGACCCAGTGGTTCAATTAGGGAAAAGATGAAAGAAACTGGGGAGGAGGGTGACCCCATAGGAAGACCAGCATTCTCAACTAACATGGAATCCTAGGATCTCCTAGGATTCAGACACTGAATCCTAGGCTCAGACACTGAGCCATCAACCAGGAATCATACACCAGCTGATAGGAGGTCTACAACAGCCGGGCAGTGGTGGCACACGCTTTTAATCCCAGCATTTGGGAGGCAGAGGTAGGCGGATTTCTGAGTTCGAGGCCAGCCTGGTCTACCGAGTGAGTTCCAGGACAGCCAAGGCTATACAGAGAAACCCTGTCTCGAAAAAAAAAAAAAAAAAAGGAGGTCTACAACAGTAGAGGTCCATATACAGTAGAGGGCTGCCAGGTCTGGACTCAGAGAAGATGCACCTAACCCTCGAGTGATTTAGGGCCCCAGGGAGTGGGAAGGTATGGTGGAGTTGGGGGCAGGTGGGGCCATTCTCTTGGAGATGAAGGGAGAGGGAGGAAGTGTGTGATGTGGAACAGTTGGAGGGTGGACCGAATGGGGTTTAAAGTCTGGACTATAAAAAAATATTAAAGAATAATAAAAAAGTAACATTACTGAAGCTTAAATCACACATAGAACTCCCTACTAATAGTAGGAGACATTAACTCTATAATCTCACAAATGGGTAGATCATCCAGACAAAAACTAAACAGAGAAATGTCAGGACTAACAGACATTATGATTCAAATGGACCTAACAGATTTCTACAGCACATTTCTTCCAAACACAAATGAATATACCTTCTTCTCTGCAACTTACCAAATCTGAATTTATACTCAGTCACTAAACAATTTCTCAACAAATACAAGAAAATTGAAAATTAAAATAATCTTCTGTACTTTATCAGAGCACTATAGATTAAAGCTGGGTTTCAACAACAAGAGAAACAACAGAAAGCCTACAAACTCATAGAAATTTAACAATTCTCTACTGAATGAGAAATAGGTCAAGGCAGATATAAAGAAAAAAACTAAAGACTTCCAAGAATACAATGAAAATAAAAGCACAACATACCCAAACTTATGGGACTAAGTGCTTTCATTAAAAAAAAAAAAAAAGAATTAGAGATGTCTCATACTATCAACTTAAATAGTATACCTAAACCCTCTAGAACAAAATAAACACACACAACTATTGGAGTAGACAGTAAATTATAATCATACTTATAAATCCATAAATTAAAACAAAGAGAAAAATACAAAGAATCACTGAAATAAATATTTGGTTCTTTGAGAAAATCAACAAGATAGACAAACTTTTGTTGAAACTAGCTAAAAGGCAGACAAATAATATCCAACATTAACAAAATCAGAAATTAAAAGGGAGACATAGGAACAGACAGTAAGGAAGTCCAAAGAAGCATGAGGACATCCATCAGAAACCTGTACTCCACAAAATTGGAAAATCTAAAATAAATAGACAAATTTCTAGATAGAGACCAGCTACCAATGTTAAATCAACTGCAGATACACAATTTACATTGATCTATAATTCCTGCAAAAATAGAAGTAGTCATTAAAAATCTCCCAACTTGTTTGCTTTTTTTGTTTTGTTTTCTAAAGAGAAAGAAAAAAATTGTAGAGTTGGGGGGTGTTAGAAAGAGGAAGAAGAGGGCAAACCATACTTGGATATATTATATAAAATATATTTATAAGCAGCCCATTTCCTTGACCTTGGCCAATGTCAGATTCCTGCTAGGCATAGGTCAAGGACAAGGAAATGAACTGCATGCAGGAATCTGACATTAAGCCAGAACAAAGAAGTAATTTCAGGCAGAAATCTAAATCCTAGGCTAGACCAAAGAAGAAATTTCAGGCAGGAATCTAAATCTTAAGCTAGAACAAAGAAGAAGGCTTCAGGAATGAAAATGACTTTGGGCTAGGACAGGGAGGTAGGCTCAGATATTTTGGCCATCCTGATAAGCCCTTAGAAATAGTGATCAAAGGAGTGATCACAGGACTCTGTTTAAATGAGCATGTTCTTTGACTATCTGGGTTTATTGTTTTGCTTGTTTCTTGACTATTTGCATCTATCGTATTGCTAGTTCCTCAACCTAGAACTGACCTTAATACTTGCATGTAATTTAAACAATATAAAAGAAAAAATGGAGGAGGAGGGATGGGATAGGGAATTATTGGGGCGATGGGAAAGGGGATGGCATCTGAAATGTAAATAAATAAAATATCAAATTAAGTATTTTTAAGAAAAAAACTACTGAAAATAAACAAATATTTTGTATTTGTGCACCACTGAATGACTCTTACATTTAATTTTTGCAAATTCATTTTGCTAAGGATTTTGAAGAAGAACTCTTTGGATATCACAAGCTAATACACAAAGGAAATCCCAGAGATTGCTCAGAAGTTAAAGGAATCTGCAGTTTTGCAGGAGACCTGGGTCCAGTTATGGATGTACATCATGGCTCACAAACATGAAAGCTGCACTAAAGGAGGATTTGATATATGCTTTTACTTTCAGCGGTACTACACACACATATATTCATATAGGTAAAACACTCACATATATAACATAATTATATCAAAATATTTTAAAATGTAATACATACAGTGGGCATTAATATTTGGCAGATGTTTTTCACTTGTACTATCAGGATAATGTTGGGTAAAATACTGTTTGTTCCTTTTGACAAGTTTCTGTGCTTTTCCTTGGTATTCAAATTCATCTAAAATTAATATCATATACTGGTTAGATTCTCAAAAACAGAGAGAACGCTCTCTGTATTTTCTAATTACTACCAACTCGTAGAATTATTTGCAGTTTACTCTTTAATGCTGGTTGAGATTTTATTGTGTAAAGCTATATATTGCTAGGTGGTAAAGAAGGAAAATGTTTGGTAGTCACTGGATTTTATATTCCTGCCTCTTAGATAAATACATTGTATATCTTATTAACTGCCTAGTACAAGGACCAGCATCTTGTAATTGTTCCTTTTGTATGAAACTTTGATTGGAATTTTATAGGCTGAGGTAGAATGAATACTAGGAGCTTTCTTGAAAATGAGGAACACAGAGCTAACAATTTCTTTACTTGACAGCCAGTGGATTCTCAGGTGATATCATACTTTATCCAACAGTCATCAGGTTTGTAGTTTAATCTGCAGAGAAATCATTCCACTTAGTTGCTTGTGATGCCATACTTTTTTTTTTTTATCAGACTCTGAGTCCCTTAAACAGGCCTTGTACTTATTCTAACCAATCACATAGCATTGGCAATCAGAAGTATTGGGTTATTTCAGAAGATTACTGAGCTAATAAAAAGTTTAGGAAGGGTAACTATTTCTTTGGTGATTTATGACTCAAGCTCATTTCCCCCCTTGTTATCAGTCTGAACCTTAATAAACTTTCATATACTAAAATAGGTGAACAATATTTTGAAGTATTTTGTCTAACATAAAGTGGCTCCTTTCATCAGGCAGATGCCACATGACACATCAGAGTGAAGCTTTTTACTTATCATTATTAAGTACTTCTTGGTAGAGTTAATATTTCCTTTATTTTTTCAATTCATTTCCAGAATGTAGGGTTTCCATACAGGATTTGTATGTGTCCTTCATTGTAGTTGAATCCCCTCTTTCTGTGTCCCTGCATCTCCCTGCTTCTTTTATTCTCTGATGTGACCTTTCACATATCCCAGCAATTCTACCTTCTCCTTAGTTTAGTATTTTTCCTACTCACTTTCTTTGCGATCTATTTTTTCTTGCCTCCTTACACTGTTCTTGATTTCTGGCCTTACATTTGTTTCCACCAACATTCACTTATTTAACAACAGAGGCTAAAAATCTACATATATTAGAATTTACAGTCTTTGATTTTTTTAGCCTAGATTATTCTTTTAATACAATATTTTCTCTTAACATTGTAATCATTTGTCCAAAGGTTCAATCTGTGCATGATTGTTAGTTGCCACATATATTAAAGTCCAGTCTGATCTAATGTAGAAATCAAGTCAAGAAGGAAACATCATTGGATTACCATTCCATCTTTTCATGCATTTATTTCATATTGATTGCTATCTTATACAAACAGATTAGCAAGAAAATTCACTATGCAATCATCTGGGGGTGTTGAAAGAGGCATACTCCAGCAAAGAACCTGAACACTGCCTCTTGCCACTGTCATTTCTCAACCTCTGTAAATCTTTAGCTTGGTTCATAGCCCAGGCCCTGTCATTATTATGAGTGACGCTCTTTTTCCCAAAATGGGCATTCTATTGACCTCAGCATTGATTTTTGTTTCACTATGATTTAATCTATATACTACAATGGTTGTTTACAAAGACTTATATTCAGGGACTTCTGTTCTACCTCAGAGACATTCACTTGTAATTTATTTTATCCACTAATACTACATATTATGACTCTCTCCTTTGTTATGTTCTTATTTTAAAATCTATCCTTTTAATTTAGTCCTTTCAGTTCACCTTACCCTTTGCCAGTCAATCTCTATAAATAGCTGTAGATTGTATATTGGATAAAGACAATCTATAGCATGTATCTGGAGTGCTAAGAAATATTTAGATTTTATAGATGCCTTTAAAGAATAAACATCCAAATACTCCATTTTTAGAAGTGGTCACTCAAACCAGAGCAAAACTGCTAAATCTTCTGTCCTTACCACTTTAGATTCTTTAACTTTGTTTCATTCATATGTACCTTGTCAGTCTTTGTAAAGTATACTAAAAACAGATGAAAGATAATAATCCAGTGGTCAGATCAGTTCCGGCATCTCCAACCCTTACACATACCTAGAATGGTATACATGTTCACATATATAAACCTATACAAACAGCCTGTTCCCAATACTCACTAAAACCTCAAAACAGAATGCAGTGTGTTAGTGGTCTATGTTTCATACTCTTTCTAAAATCCAGTACAGTTCCTAATGTGGCCACCTTAAATACTAAATATTCACATGCTATGCTTCCTGTTACTTTCAAAATGAAAATATAATTTCTTAACAATTTGTCACTCCCAACTCTTGAGTAATGCCTCAGTGTGAAGGTCTTTGTCCTTATAGAAAGAGAAGGCTTAAGAAGCAGGTACATATGTGATTCTCTTCCTTTTTAATGGTTTAATGATTTATAAAAAAAAAAAAAAAAAAAAAAAAAAAAAAAAAAAAAAAAAAAAAAAAGGCCTTAAAACTGATTGGACTTCAAAGGATGTAAGCTCTACTAGACTATTTTGTTCAATAATCTTCCTTTGACTACAGAAAGTGCTTGACTTTCATTGAAAGTCTTACCTCAGTAATATGTCTTTTTAAAAAGTAATAAAGAAAGAAAGGAAGGAAGGAAGTTTTCAGAAGACTGTTAAAGTTTAGACAGTTTTCATGTTTTCTGCCTACACCTTCCTACATTGCAATCTGTAGCTTATGTGATTTCAGTGTTTATACTTAAATAAATGCACTACTTGTATGACAGACAAGGGCTGTTTTTACAAGAACTGAGCTAGAAAATAAAAAAGGATCCCCACTTTATCAGCATTTTCTGAGTGTTTTGCATAATAGGATTCAGTTTTGTTTTTAAAGTTCTATTTCCGTTTCCCTACAGGTTATTTTCTTATGGCTTATAAGGAAATAGGACAAGTAGTAATAATCATTATTTTTCAGATTGGGATTCATAGGGTGTCTTAGGGTTTTGCCGCTGGACACATACATCATGACAAAGGCAAATTGGTCATTTAATTGAGGCTGGCTTGCAGATTCAGAGGTTTGGTACGTAACTGTCAAGTTGGGAGCATGGCAACATCTAGGCAGACATGGTGTAGGAGGAGTTGAGAGTTCTATATCTTCATCTGAAGGCTGCTAGAAGAATACTTGCTTCCAAGCAGCTAGGACTAGGGTATTAAAGCCCATGCCCACAGTGACACACTTCCTCCCACAATGCCACACCTCCATATAGTTTCACTCCCTGGGCTAAGCATATTCAAACCATGACATAAGGTAACTTCAATCTTATTATATAGCTGTGAACGAAATTGGATGTTTTGGTCTGGTCCTCTCGTTTTAACACATCATGCATTGAATCTGTAGTTATTAACTATGACCCTTGATTTATATGATGGTGGGAACTGAATCCAGGGTCTTACAAATACTACTTAATGACTTTACCAACTAAGCTGTATATTCAGCTCAAATTTCAATAATTTTTTTAATAATTCCACTTTGGCCTTATTTTATTATATCTATATCCCAAGAACATATAACTTCACAGTATATTTATGAAAGTTATTCACATCTTAAGTAACATTTTGTTCATTCAGCCATGCCAGAAAAAACTGATTCTACCACTACCCTATCACCACAATTCTTTTGCTGCAACCAGTATAATGGATAAAGAAGTGAATTCTTTCTACTGTCCACTAATTTTAAAATTTTAGAAATATGAGTGAAATTATTTTAAATATTCAATAAAATTAAACAAATATTAAAAAATATGAATAAAGTACACAGTATTACCAAGTAGATTTTAGCCCTGAAATGTAATGATTTTTAAGATAAGCATCAATAAATATAATAATTCACATGAATGTGCTTAAGTATGAAAATTACATAATCTTATCAATAGATGCAATAAAGCCTTTAACAAAATTCAATATGGAGGAAAATGGATGGAAGAGGAGGTGAGGGGAGAAGAACTGGGGTATGGATCAGATGTGGGGAGAGCAGATGTCAGGGAAGAAGAGAGATAGGAGAGAGAACAGAAATTGGTGGGGGGACATATCTGGGAGGATCTAGAGACCTGGGACAGAGGAGGCTCCTAGGAGTATATGAGGGTCATTCTAGCTGATACTCCTAGCAGCTAGGGAATCTCCTATAGCCAAGCGGGACTTTCATGGGACCCAAGAGGGACAGCAATCTATCCAAAAACCTCTGGACCCTCCAACATAATATCTAACAAAAATTCTAACAGTATGCTTAATTAGTGTGCTCTTTTGAGTTATTTGTCAGGGTTGTCTAAGAGACTCCCAAAACATTACATGCTATTAAACTTGAGTCCCACAGGGGTGGAAAGTAAATTTCTATTGCTAAGATACCTTGCAGTTACGACACAAGCACCAGATGTCCCTAAGCTGGAACTGTTCTACAGGCATTCTCCCTGGGAACTAGCTTCAATAATACCAGAGGAACTATAAAATCTTTCAAATGAAGGAACAATCAACAGACTACCTAGCTATCATGACTGTAACAAGCACCAGCATGACATGATAAACCTTAAGATGCAAAGCTAGCAGGCATACCTTGGTAGTAATCAACAGCTTTTGATTTGGACTGAAGACCAACAAGAGGAAATCAGAACTGGTACTGGAAACCTATTCAATTACCAAGTGAAGCCAATTATCTTAGAAAATAATCTGTAACTGCTATTTTTCTAAGGCAGTCTGACCCCTAACTACATTCTAAATGTCTGTCGTTAGTCTACAAATAAGTGTAGTCCTTGTCTCTTGTGAGGAAATGTTCCCATTTCAACAGACCAAGGCTGAAACCACATCCTGTCAAACTGGAGAGTTTTGGGACCAAACCTAAGAGAAGAATATACAACACAACTCTTGTACCAAAGTCACAAGGATTATTCATGAATAGAGAGAAGGAAGATTATAAGAGCCAGAAGAACAGGGAGCTTGAAGTGAGATTGTCTTAGGAATATCAGAAGCTAAAGTATCATCAGTGTGAACGACTAAACATGAGCTATGCAAGAATTAAAATAATAGATTTGATGACATCAGTGAATGAATGCCCCTGAGGCTTTAACCCCACACAGAATTGCAGGCAACTAAGAAATGCTGACAGTGAGAGAAATAGTCTATCTCAGGGGAAGAGTACATTGACTGGTTACACAATACCAAATGTTCAGATCTAAAATCCTATCAATGTCAATAACATTATATGTATATGCACAATTAATGAGTAAAAATACCATGGATTTGATAGAGAGCAAGGTGTAGCATATGGGTGGTAAATGGGAGTGTTTGCTGGGAGAAAAGGGAAGGGAGCATGATTAGTTATATTATAATCTCAAAAACTGCAACAAATACTTAAGTAGCTAGTGCAATGGTTTCTAACCTGTCATGTGACACTCCTCTGAAAACACAGTTTGCAAGGCTTAACTGTTTCTATGTATTAGGCTCAGTGCCAGACCAGAAAATCTACGCTTTTAGATGTTATTTAATGATTATAACGTAACTACTCCATGGCTCTTCACTTATGTAAAGTTGCATGTAGTTAGGTTATTCTGCTTTTATCCTCTACTCTTGCTTTTTAGTTTTGTAAATTTCAGAAGGCAAGTGAGATTTTACTACAAATATCTAGTTTATTTATTTTAAATTGTTCTTTAGCTATCAGTAGGGTATTAGAATTTAAACATCTAGGGTTAGTGAGATGGCTCAGTCTATAAAGTACTTATCTCAAAGGCTTGAGGACATTAATTTAGAAACCAGCATCCAGGTACATGTTTGATGGGCATTGCCACAACTTTGTAATCACAGCACTGAAGAACTAGACAGCTGATCCCCTGAATAAGTTAGCTATCTAGACTAGCTCTGTTTGTGAGGTCTGGGTTTAAGCTTGTCTCAAAAAATTCAGTGGAATATTTAAGGAAGACACTTTTTGTGAACACCTGGTATCCAGGTATTCATGCATACAACTATGCACACTTACCCTCACATGTGTTTGTTCACACCGATGTGAGCTCACATACATATATACATGCATTCATACACATGCAAAGAAAATAAAAATAAACAAAAATACAAATATCTCACCTTTACAAATGTATTCTACTAATAACAATCTTATTTTTGCAGCTAGACTGAAAGTTTCCTCTTTAATTTATAGACAGATTTCAATTTATCTACTCTTTCTGCATAAACATCTCTCTGTCTCTCTCTCTGTATGTCTCTGCGTGTCTCTCTGAGTCTCTCTGTCTTTGTCTTTCTCTCCCACTCAGAATATTGTAATTCAACTATCAGTGGCAAATTAATTTCTTGATTTGGGTTCTTTATCTAATTAAGAAAAATTGAGTTAGGCATTTTTAATCCCTGGTGTATAAAGTGAAGGCCTTAGAATATTTACGGCACTGAGCTGGAGAAACAAGATACTGAATTTTAAAAGAAATTTAAAATCCTTGGCTAAAAAGTAAATGAAACACTGACTGCAAACTCTCTGGATTGCATTGCTCACAGCAGCAGATTTCTTTGATATGTAAAACTTTAGAGTCACAGGATAGAACTGAGATGTGAGATGTGACCCCATAGCCTACTCAGTGCCTCATAACTGGGTAGTCAAACACTTGTTTCTTAATTAGGCATTGTCATTGCATTTAAATACTTTTTTAAAATAGAAGTTACAGAAATTTGATGATTCTCACCTGTGCTTGTGTCAGTAGCTCTAGCTTCTTGTAGTTGAGATGATACTGGGTTTGAACTGACCTTGTGCTCTGTTCCCATATCAGGGCTATGGAGATTCAGTTTTATAATTTGTTATTTACAAGAATTCATGCTCTACCATAGGATAACGACCAGTCAACATGATCTTTGTCCTTTAAATGTATGCCATGTGTGTGTGTCTTGTTGTGGGGGAAGGTGCATGCAATAGAATGTATTAACATTGTATTAGAGAATAACCTTACCTTGTAATATCATCAAAACCATTTCCCTGATGATTCTTTGGGATACCAAGGAAATTATATCATGGCATTACTACCCAGATTTCATGAGGAAAACAACAAAAATCAAGAGAAAAAAGTAGATTAAATGAAATTATGAAATGAACAAGGGCCAAGAAACACATCTTGGTCTTGTGTTAAGTTTATGGTAAGATGGAGGCAGAGTTTCTTTGCAGTAAAACAGCACTTACCATTTCAGCTATGACAAACTCCACAGAATAAGAAACAACTGGAAATAAGAATCCCACACCAAATTAAAAAAAATACTTTCTTTAAAAGTGCTTAGATATTTGAAGAAGAAAAACAACATTGGGACAGTGAATAAAAGGCACATTCATTAAAAGTTAATGGTGTAGGATACAGATAATGAGAAATATAAATGGAATTCATAGAGACATATTATCTTTGCAATGCGTGGCAAAATTTAATGTATAATCAACATTACTGCACAGTTCCAATGGCTATTTTTATACCAGGGCCTCTAGAATTTAAACCCATTAAAGATTCATGATTCCCAAGCCATGTGTTTTCCACAGTTAGAAGCATTTATGCCAAGTGGGCAAAGTGCTGAAACACTATTTCCCCTTGTAATAAAGACAGCTTCAGTTTGCTGGACTCTGCTTCAATTCTGTAAGCATAAGGCGAGGACATGGGGCTGGTGATCACATTTTAAGGAAGTTAAGTGTGGGGCTTATATTTTTTTGCCTGAACCTTGAAGAATGATAAAGTATGAGAGTGGATAAGAAGGGAAAACAAGGAGGGAGGAAGGGAGCAGAATATAGAATGAGTAAGGAAGGAAATTTTCACATATCTCTATGAGGGAGTTTTGAAATCAGGTTAACTCACCCAAATATGGGCAGAACCATTCTCTGGGCTGGGCCTGCAGAACACAAAAAGGAGACAATCTCTGCTCCTTGACTTGAAGGTGAATGCACTGGGAGAAGCTCCCTCACTTTTTGGATACCATGACTTCTTTGTGCCCCTCAAACTATGAGCCAAACTAATGCTTTCCTTCCTCAAGTTGCTGTTGTCAGGTGTTTTCTTTCAGCAATGGGAGAAATAAATAATTAGCCATTGTTAAAATTTGTAGAACTGTAACATATTTAAACAAAAATTTACAGAATAGGGACTTTTATTTTCGCAGAGTCAGTGATCATTATGGTTTATCCTCATTCTGATGGGTGCTGAGAACTGAAATCTGTCTGTCTGCAAGAACAGAAATATGCTAAACCACAAAGTCATCTCTGTAACTTCTGACTTTTAACCTTTAATAAATGAGAAAGCAAGATGAGGAAGTCTGTTCTAAATGACAAATGTGGGTTGACATTCCTATTGAATTTTAAAAATACAATACAGCAGCCTCTGTAGAGTACTTTAGTGTTTCCAGTACCTTTATATCACTTGGCCTTCCCACCCTCTCCTATATTTCTCCTCCAAATGGCATCAAATTTTGTTCTGCCTTGGTTTCCGTGAGCTTCTGTGATATTCTTCACTCTCTTCCATCTGTATGGTAAAATCAATAAGGTTCTTTTCTCTCATTGCTGTGTCTTTTTTTCTCGTACCAGTTGTTTCTTTCTTCTTTATCTTCTAAAATTTGCTTTCAGTTCTCAAGGAAGAGCAAAACCATTTGGTTCACAGCAAATATATCTCCATGTTTTTATTTACTTTTTCTTTTCTTTTTATTTTAGTATGGTATTTCCCTTCCAAAAATGCGTACTTACTTCTGTGGAGCTAAACAATGAATTTACTTTTTAATGATTATGAGTATTTATTTATGTTTGTGAGTCTGTACCACATGGATAGACGTACTCAAAAGGGTCAGAAGAGAGCATTAGATCCCATGGAACTAGAGTTACAAAGGTTGTAAGACAAATGAGGTGGGTGCCAGAAACTGAACAGGGGTCCTCTATGGGAGTAGTACATGTTCTTTACTCCTGAACAATTGTTCTAGCTGCTACACAGCATATTTTCAACCCTATTTATAATAATCTCATTTTAACTAAAAATTAATTTTTATGTTTGATATCTTTAATATGATTCCTTTTTCAGAATGACAATAATTGATGCTTATGTAATAATGCACTTATTTTATTAAAAATGTAAGGAGCCCATTATTTTTGACTCAACTTTTAGTTTATGCCACAGTAAGCCATTTTCAGATGAAGTACAAGTAGAGTTACTTAAAATCTGAACTACAATAAAAATTTTAAATGTTAGTACAAAACCAGATAGAACACTTTCCTTTTGAAATCAGGCAGTTTTATTTCACCTGTGTCCAGACAGTAGGATGTCACTTCAGTTTTGAACCTTATATCCCTAAAAAGCAACTTGAAAATAAGCACTTGGCTTATTTTTCATTTAGTAGATTTCTTTGGCATCACAAAGACAAATTTCCATCCACATCCCAGAGAAAATTCTCATTAAAAGATATAGCTAAATATGTGATCATTTCTGCTTTGGGTACTATGTTCTAGATGATAATGCCACGTATATATTTGTTGTCAAAATGGTTACAAGCAAGCTTGGTATTTAGCGTATTTTTACAGTCCTTGTTGGATATGTGTATTGAGTTCAGTTTCAATTCTGGAGAAGACCTCTGAGTCAAGAACCTTTTTGCAGTGTGTTGATTGGGACATTTGAAGGCAATATACTGATTAAAGTCAGAGGAAGACAGGAATTGAGCTTAGAGGAAATATGCAACACGTCAGCAAATGATTTCTTGGCAACTGTGGAAGAGAAGAATTGTGGAGTAGAAGATTGGACTCTCCAGAAGTTTCCTGAGTTTCAACATGAAGTCCTTGACTTATGTTCCTACATCTGCCTCTGAGTACGGTTGATAATGCAGCTAAAATAAATTCTCAAGGAAAGGTGTCAAGTCTGAGTTCTTACCACCAATATTTCAGAAAGGAGAAGTATGTGAAGGATGGATTAACCTTGAAGGTGTGTTCTTGGCATGCTAGTGAATTTACCACACTTAAAATAACAATCTAAATAAACAAAGTCCACAATTGGGTATTTTCTATGAAATTAACACAGGACCTTGGAAGACTTGATTTCACAATTTACTCCCCTAGTTTATTCTGTACCTTTTGTTCCACGATGTCTAAGTCTTTTACAGCTGAAAGCAAATATAGGAATCTTCTAAAGTTGAAAAACTAAGAAGGCTTCATTTCACAAATGTGACTTCTAGCATGAGTTTGGACTCATGTTCATGTTAATTTTGATTAAAATTTCAAAGGATATTAGAAATACAAATAGAAAAGTGAACAAAGTAATAGACGAATACTGGAAAGGGAAGGAAGAGAAGACATCATTTATAGCTTCTTATTTAAATCTTCAAAAGATTTAATTAGATTAATAAATAAAATTTCTTATTTAAATCTTCAAAAGATTTAATCTACTTAAAAAGATTTAATTAACCTAAT
Source organism: Arvicanthis niloticus (assembly GCF_011762505.2). Lineage (NCBI taxonomy): Eukaryota > Metazoa > Chordata > Mammalia > Rodentia > Muridae > Arvicanthis > Arvicanthis niloticus. The sequence continues at coordinate 15,124,202 of NC_047666.1, forward strand.
TAAATCTTTTGAAGATTTAAATAAGAAATTTTCAAAATATTTGAGTATTTTAATTTTTTTCTATTATAAATCTATGGACAGCACAGAAATTTTCTTGATTTTTGCCTTGATTATGTGAATAGGAAAAATAGACACACTTGAAAATCAGAAGGACTTAGTCAATTCAATTGAGTCTTCAAGGACTTAGAGATATGGTAAAAGATATAGAAATGTTTTTAATTTTCAGTGAGGTCTGTATGTCTAAGTCATCCACTACAGTTAAGTAAAATACAGATATCAAGCCTAGGCTTTTATTCACTTTTAAACTTTTAAAACTGTAATGGTCAATAAACAGTATTTGCTCTGCTCTGAAACATTCTGCTTAGCTAACAGTCTGTCTGCTATTTGCATATTGTAACAGAATTCTCAGAAGATTGAGGCAAATTGCTTGGTTGTTGATAGTTCTGGGGAAATTACCAAATAAAATGAAGCAGAAGGAATGAAAGTACTCATGATCAATGTATAAGAAACAGAAGTAATAATATAAAACAAACTTGATTCTAAACAATATTTGGATTCATAATATATTAGTATGTCTCTTAAAAGTTTTTTTTTTAATTTTAGGGAGACATGGAATCATGTTGGAAAAATGTGAATACAATTATATTTTAGCCACTAGGAAAATTTTGAAATATAAAGTAGTCATATTCCAGTATAGTTTTTTAGATTTTTAGATGAAGTACAGAACCTTGCTTTCATATTGTCAGAGTATTTGGAAAAGGCCTTCACATCCTATACAGATTTGCTGTGGTCTTTGGGTCAGATACAAAGCCCAAGTCCTGCCTACTTGAAATGTCATAACATGAGCAAGAGAAACTTGCTTTAAATACTAAAACTTCCCATTTTGAACAACATTCATTTCTTTTTCATTTATATCTTTAGTTTTGTTTTTCAATAATTTCCAATCAAAGTGTTTTCTGAGTGTTTTATATCTGTAGATCATGTGTATATTTTTAAGGAATTCATTTTTAAATCTGTTACCTAGCTGATATAGAATTTTGAAATTTTAATTTTGAATAGTTAATAATTGGTGTATAGGTATAATTTCAAAGTTCATCTTTAGGATATTTCATGAATGATAAATTTACCTATCCTGTTATATTGTTAGAAGTGCCTTAGTATTCTTATGTATGTGAACATGTTTTCCAGAAGTACTTACCATTTTACCCTCCCTTCTGCTTCTCTTAAGTGCAATCAAATAAGACATTATCTGTTAAGAGCTATAGATATTATATATGTACATATACATGCATTTATAGAATGGAGAATTGTCCTTTTATTTCTGGTTTCTGAAGAGCTGAAATAACATTCCATTTTGACAGGTATTTTTCTTTGTTGATTCAAAGAATAGTAGTATTTTCTTACTTTGCACTCATATTGTGTCTATATTGATGGGCATCATACTTTACATTCAAAACATATAATCAGAAACAGCCTATCTTGTATTTTTGTTAGATTTGGATGTTAAAATCATGCTCATAGTTTATGCCCTGATACTTATTTGAACTTATTTTCCTTTAGTTCACTTTTCTTACATTGTCTTTGGTTTTATTATGGCAATATAACTCTCATAAAATGAGGCAGATCTCATTCTTCTTTGAATTCTGTGAAATATTATAGCTGGAATGGAGATTGTTTTTCACTTAAATACCCAAGAAAATAGACATGCGATATTACTTAAAAATGTTATTATAGGTAAATTTACAATGACAAAGTCATGTTATTTCCATTGATCAAAGTCTTTTCTGTTGTCTACTTCTTTTTTGAGTTCTATAAGCAATTTATTCCATTAAATGATTTGCAAACCTGAATTTCTATATTTCTTGTAGCGCAGTTACTCATAATATTTTTTTTAAAAATCTAGTGATATTGCCCAAGGAATGTGCCCTCTTTCTTGCCTATACTTTCTGTCCTTTCATAGTAAGAATATCAGTTTTATTGATTTTTAACGAAATCCATTAAGAACTAGTTTTTAATTTGAATGATTCTGAGTCAGCACATGCCTTCAATCTCAACACTTAGAAGGTAGAAGCAGTGCAAATTTTAGTCCAGCCTGTTTGATATGTCAAGTTCAAGAATAGTCATGGCTACATAGAAAAAGACGATCTCAAAATAACAAGTAATAACTACAATAATAACTAATAAAATAACAGTAATAACAGTAAATACAAATAAAGATATAAGTATCTACTGACTCCATCATATTAGTGATTTTTCTTTCTCTTTTCTTTTATATGTTACTAAGGTTTACTTATTTATTTAGAAAAGGTCTCACTCTATTGCGCAGCTTTGCTCAGAACACTCTACATAGCTTACCACTGTATTTATAACACCTACCTGGCCCCAACCTCCCAAGTAATAGGCTTAAAACAATGAGCCAATGAGCCACCAAATCTGCAATCAATTCTACCTTTTATTTCTTATTTATTTCCTTTCATACATTTAGGTTTAATGTTCTTAACTTTAAATTAATGACAGCACCAGTGCAGCCATGTTTACTGAGCTCAGGCATAAGCCTGGATGGTTAAAGGAAAATACAGACTCAAGTCATTCATTATGAGAGAATACCAAAGCTTTTACTGAGTAGGTTCAATATATATACCAAGCCAGGGAAGGAAAAACACCAAAAGGAACCCAACTGGGGGCAATGGGATGTCAAGTATAAATTCCCTTCCTGGGGCATCATGCCTACATCAGGATGTTTTGATCTTAGAAAATCCGCAGAATGTTACTTAGTAGACAGCAGCACATGGAAAGTCTCAGCCAGGGCATAGCAGCCCTTTGGGGTCCTAGAGGTCCCCATTTTTATTTTATAGGCTAATAGTGTCTGTCTTAGGTCACCTTCCATCAATGCCAATTACATGTCATTGGAATCCCTGCCAGCCTCAGGGCCCCTGTCTTAGGTAGGTAAGGACTGCAAAGGAGTTGCTCATCATTGGCTAACTATTCTTAGTAAAGGCTGAGCCAAATCTGAGCAGAAGGGTTCTCTTGTGCCAGCAACATGAGCACTGACTTAGTAATTGTCTGGGACTGGATCTGCAGTCTGTGAAAGCAGCAAAGAAATATCAATCCTTCTGTGGCTGTCCCAAAGGCAAGACGAACTCCCAAATACAAGGGCTTCTAGTTCACCCTTTAAGGAGCCTTTTGGCCAGCTTGAGTCCTGCTAAAATCTTCTCTTCATAGAGAGGCTGCACACAAGTATAATTAATCTTCTGAATGTAAATAGATAACTGTTGATTTCTCAAAATTATCTGCAGCTTTTCCAATAGTCTTGTTGGTGAAAACTATGACCAGCCAGGTCAAGCTACTTTTCCACATTCACATCAAAACTGGGGGGTTCTTTACAAGGCTCCAGTAGATCTCCACCTGGGCAAGGCTCCATAGTGACAGGGCACATAGAACACTCAGGAATCCAAACAGGACTTTCAGCATCTTTGGGAAAAACACAAACAGAACCTCTCAGCCTGACTAACACAGGGTCAGGGCCTTTCCATACACCTGATGACAATTCTTTCCATTTCACTAAGCACAGTGCTTTCTGGACTCATTTCCAATGTCTGTCTGCTGCAGACAATGCATCCTTATCCACTAATAAAAAATTTTAAATATATAAAATAAAGAATCATCATGTATGAAGTGAGGTAAACTCCCTCTTTTCTGTTTTTTCAAGATAATTTTTCAAAGTTAAATGTGCTCTTTTCACTATAGCCTGGTCTTGTGGATTATAAGGAACCCTGGTCTTATGGGAACTATTATATTCATCACAAAATTTATTAAAGGACACACTACCATAGGCTGGGCCATTATCAACCTTTATTTGGTGGGAACCCCAAAATAGGCAAATGTTTGAAGGCAATGGTTCTTAACATCTTTTATTTTTTCCCCACTGTGAACCAAGGCAAAAATCATACCAGAAAAGGTATCAATGGTAACATGAACAAAATGTAATTTCCCAAATGAGGGACTATGTGTATCATCCATTCTCTAAATATTATTGGATGCAAGACCTCAGGGATTCACTCCCAAATTAAGGGAGGAGATAAACTGAGCACAGTGAAGGTAGCGAGTAACGATTTGAACAGCCTGTTCTCTGGTAAATTTCAAGGAATGAAATTTCAAGAAATTAGCATTCAGATTAAATTTATTATGCATAGCAACAGCCTTATTATAATTAGTGACTAATTTTAAAGCAAGAAAAATTTGTTTGTTATGAAAATCAGCCTCACTATTACCTTGGGCCAAGGTGCCTGGCAACAGTGAATGTCCCCAGCATGACCCACAAACATAGGCAAAGTTTGCTACCATAAACGAGCTTGCACCTGCAATAGGCAAGTGCAAATCGAAGACACAGTTGCCACATAAGATGCAGTCTCCAAGGGTTTCATAATTTGAGAAACATACACTATCAGTATATATATTGCAAGCTTCATTTTGGGAACAAAGATAGTGCCAATTGTATGGCCTTTAGCTCTGCTAATTGTGCAGAGCAATTGGTCATTTGTAAAGTCTCAACTCTACCTTGGGAAACAACTACAGCCCTACCATTGGAGGATCCATCAGTAGATATTAGGCAAGACTGATTTAAGGGCTGATTGAAATAACTTTTGGAAAAACCACTGGGTGGAACTTAAAAAACTGACACAACTTATTATCCAGATAATGATTATCAAATAGGCTATTATTGGTACAAACAAACAAGGTCCAATCAATGCAATTTTGAGATAAAATTTGGACCTAATCCTTATTATAAGGAGTAATAAACATGTCTATTTTTTTTCCAAATGTTTGTAGGCTTACTTCATGGGCTTTAAACAACAAGGAAACTAAGGTTTGTGGGTAAGGTAAAGCAATCTTGGAGGGTTAAGCTTGCAAATGAACCCATAAAATAGGACCCTTTTGACAAAAGGCACCCATTGGAGAATGTTCGGGGGCAAAAACCACAAATAACAGTTTCCTTGAATAGTCTGCATAATTAAAATAAGCTTGTTCAAGAGCTTCTTGTACCATTTTCAATCATTCCCTAGCCTCTTCATTTAATCGTTTGGGAGAAGTGAGTGATACATCTCCCTTAAGAATATCAAAAAGAGGTTTTAACTGTCCTGTGCTTAATTGTAAGGAAGGTCTCAACCAATTTATGTCTCCTAACAATGTCTGATAATCATTTAAAGTTCTCAGAGTATCTATTCTAATCTGTAACTTCTGAGAATGAATCCCCTTTTGTAATAATTCATGTCCTTCCTCATTTTACCATTTTAAGATCTTACTGCCCTTGAGGAGTGTGACAGCTATCCCCACTCCTTGTAAAGTGGAAAAGGATCTACCCAGGGGCTAGCTACTAGGCCAAGATGTTTTAGATATCACAGTAGTATCACACAAGTATCCAGAATTCCTTGCACAGGCTTTTCATCAACCCAAAGGGTAAGGGCAGGGTGGTCCTTGAGGGTGGAAACCCCAAAATCAGCAGTCCCTATGGATCCAAATTCTTCATCACCTCTAGTACCCTTAATTGTAGCATGTTTAGTGGGTAACTGTGGCAAAAGAACTAGCTGATCAATTCTATCTCCCTGGGGAATAACTACAACTCTCCTATCCACAGTAACCCTAATTTTAATTTCTCCAGTATAATCTGAGTCTATCACTCCTGGAAGGATCTTAATTCCCTTCAACAAGGCACTGCTGCATCCTAGGAGAAAGCTTACACTCTCTGAAGGAATGGGGCCATACACTCCAGTACCTAATGCTTGAGGGCCCATTTGAGTTGTCAATATTGCTCTGGCGGAGGAGTGGAGGTCCAATCCTGTGATTCCTGAGTTACCTCTGACAAGGTCTTTGACATAAAGGGGTTGGTTTGAGGCACAAACAGAACTGGAGTAGGGGTAATAGTGGTATTCATGGCTATGTACACTTTGGTTTATGGGCCCCAGAGCGGGCCCTGCTGCCTACTTCCCAGGAGTGGGAGAAGGTAGCCATTGGTGTCTGATTCTGACTCACATTTATTATCCCTATGATGGCCTTTTTGGCATTGAGGGCACAGGTCAGGACCAGTAATCCCCTTGTTCCTTGGACAATCCCTCTTAAAATGTCCAGCTTGGCCACATCCAAAGCAAGTTTTATTCTTGCCAGATTCTTTTTGCATGACAGCTGCAAGTATTTGTCCCATAACAAAATTTTCATCAATTTACTTGCAAACTCTAATGTAATCATTTAAGGTTTTTGATCTATGTGTTCGAATGGCTTCCTTGCACCCTTTATTAGCATTTTCGAAGGCTAACTGTTTTACTATGGGCATGGTGGTATCAGAGTCCCCAAACAACTTTTGGGCTAACTGGAGTAGTCTATTCACAAAATCTTGGAAGGGCTCAGAGGGTCCTTGGACCACCTTGGATAGTTCCAGCTGCCTTATTAGGCAAGGCCTTCCAGGCTCTAATGGCTGCAGCGGCAATTTGGGCATAAATAGCAGGATCATAATGAATCTGCTGATGGAGAGGAGTATATTGTCCTGATCCAGTTAGCATTTCCAGATTTCTCTGGGGCTGCCCTGCCTGTGTATTTCGTCTTTCTAAGGTAATGCATTGCTCCTGATATTCTCTCCACAGTAAGTAGTCTCCTCCACTCAATGTCGTGCAGCATAGTTGCCAATCTCCTGGTGGTAAATTAAAGGTGCTATAGGACTCAAAAATTGCCGAAGTAAAGGGTGCCAAGGCCCCATAGGAAGAAACTGTTTCTTTAAGGATCTTTAATTCCTTAAAAGACAAAGGCACATGCTACCTAAGCATTTGACCAGGGTAATTAGGGTGAGGGACTTCCATTCCAGGATATGTATGATTGGAATCTGCTTTAGAAAAATCACCCCCTTCTTAGGAATGGGCTCTGTTACCCACCAATCCTTCAAGGAACATTCATCATATGCTGGAGGAGCAGTGGCCTCTGTAGAATCCACAAAGGGGTTTTTACTAGGTGGCCACTCCCCTTTCCAATCTGCTCCCTTTTGGACCTAGCATTTCTTCATTTTTTCCCTCTAAGTAAGCTATTTCTTTTTATAAAGTTTCTTCCTCATCATCAGGACTGGAGCTATTCTCCACCTTATACAAAGATTTTTTTTAGATGCATCATTCTGTGCCACTACTCTTAGGAAATGGTGCTATCAAAACTCTCAGCAGTGCTACTTTCAGTTTGATTCCGTGCAGCTTCTCCAATACTTTTCACTCACTTCACTGGCAAGCTTCTTTCAGGAAAGATCCCATCAGGTTCTCCTAGCTTTCAACTTGACAGCACCAGCACTGCCATGGTACCAAGCTCAGTTTAGGCCTGGGGAATTAAAGGAAGACACAGACTCTAGTCATTTGTTATATGAGAATACCATAGCTTTTACTGAGCAGGTTCAATATATACACCAAGCCAGGGAAGGAAAAATACCAACAGGAACTCAACTGGGGGCAATGGGATGTCAAGTATAAATTCCCTTCCTGGGGCATCATGCCTACATCAGGATGTTTTGATATTAGAAAATCCGCAGAATGTTTTTCAGTAGACAGCAGCACATGGGAAGTCTCAGCCAGGGTATAGCAGCCCTTCAGGGTCCTACAAATTGAAGCAACAACTTTAGAATTCTTGTTTTTGAAAGTAAGCATTTGAACAACAATGTTTCCTCTGACAAAACTATTCTAAATTAACACTATGCTGAGCTATCTATGTGTTAGTCAGCAAACTGATGAAAAATGTGAACTCATTGTATATGAATTAAAAGATAATTCAAATACTAGAGAAATAAACATTGTTTTGAGTTTGGATATGGTATTTAATCTGGTTTTAGCTTCAAGAGATGGCATGTAGAAGGAAATTAAGACATATTTCTGTGAAATAGATGCTCTGTATTTAGGTCACAGTGATATTCTACCATGTTTATGCTTTTTTATAGCAGGGCAATTTCAAAATCCTGCAGTTCAATGAAGTGTATATTGTATAAGGGTGCATTAATTAAAGGATGCATTATAGTAATGAAAACTGATTATAAATATGAAAAGGGGCTGTGCTTAAATGTATCTAATGATATTAAATTGCAGTAGGAAGTATTAGCCTAAACGCATATGAATTAATTTTTAAACATGAATTAAAGCATTTAACCCTTAACATGGCCATGCATTTTAATTGCAATATTATGTAATACTTGTATGTTAGAAAGAATTCAAAATGAAAAAAGCACAAAATACATGGCATGAAATAAATAATTAACATGCTCGTTCCTTAATTTTAGGTGTTTTTCCTGCATGTGTGTATGTTGTGCGTGGTACAAACTGAAGCTATCAGGCAGTTCCAGATTACATAGAACTGTAGTGATTGACAGTTGTAAGCCACCCTAGGGATGCTAGAAGCAAACCCATGTCTTGTGAAATCATTAGTGCCCTTAACCACTAAGCCAATTCTCTTCTTATGAAGAACATTTGAAAGAGTTCTCAGTGGCTATAATTGCAATAGTTTAAGAAAAAGATAAACACTAAAGACATATTTTAATTGCAGAATTGTTCAACAACAACTTTTATTGAGTTATGTAGCTTTGATAAAAATAGTTTATGTTTGAGATTCACTGTGTATTCTGGACTCCATAGCTTCATAGTATTTGAAGAGTTTCCTATTGTTTCAAATGTTTTTAATGTTTGTTATTACTTTGATACATTTAGTAAGAACATCACTAGTATGTATATGAGTCCATTTGAAGTTGTTCTCAGTTCTGAGGTGTGTTTTAATTACTTTGTTGAAAAAATATTTTTACTAATTTTCCTTCTATTTTTTTTTTTTGGTTTGTTTTTGGTTTAGAGTAGTTTTTATCTGTGTTTTCAGGTTTTCTGAAATTGTCCAAATTGTAAAATCTGCTCTTATCTATCTAGACTGTACACATGCACTTGTGTATCATTACTCATCTATCGTCATTTTTAGCTTGTTTCTTACCACATTATATCTGTGGACCTCCCTGTGTAGCATGGATCTCTTTATGACAATTATTTGAGTGCCTTTGGGAGATGAATATAACATTGTGTCACTGTACACATTGATTGTTTTTTCTCTTTATCTCAAGCTCCTTTGTAGGCAGGATAGTTTTGATTATATTAAACCCTGTGCTTTGTAAATTAATGTTGAATATATTTATAATTTTACATTCTTTGCTCCAGAGTACCATTAAGAAAAATTTTAAATAATCTATCCTCTATATAGCTTTTGATGTTTATTAGACGAGGACACAAATACCTTTAGTTGTGAACTAATTATTCTCCATTATTAAAGCAAGATTCTTTAAGTCTGTATGCCATGATTTTATGAAATTTATTTTCTTTTCAATCTGATTAGTAAAGACAGTCATTGTTCATGACCAGTAGGCATATTTTCTACTTTGAGTTCTGTAGAGGAACTTTAATTCAGGAAGATGGCTTAGATAGCAAGGGATTACATTTAAAGACATTTTACATCTTATATGACCTAGCTAGAATGCAGACACATGCTGAATTATAATATGATCTGACTGAAATATAAACTCACCCTTAGTACATAAAATTTTTTAAAAAAAATTTTAAAAATTAATTTATTTAAAATTTTTTATTTATTTACTTTACATCCTCGTGGAATCTACCCCTCTCCTCTCAGACTCACCCTGCACAGAGCCACGTTTCTTGTTCACCTCTTGTTTTCCTCCAAGAAGGGAAAGACACCCCCCTAGGTACCAACCCAGCAGGGCACAACAGATCACTACAGGACCAGATACATTCTTTCCCACTGAGGTCAGATAAGACAACCCAGTCAGGAGAACAGTATCTACAATACCCAAAAGTTTGAATAATAATAATAATAATAATAATAATAATAATAATAATAATAATAAATGTATGTCAGTTGTCAAAAATGTGACATGAATAAGGGGAAATCACTGTTGCCAGGTTTTCCGTTTCTCTCTGACAGACCTTGGAAGCATGTATATTTTCAGAGCTTTACTATTTCTTTTAGACTGCCCAGTTTCTAAGTGTACAACTGTTACTTTACCTTCTTATACTTCTTATTGTTTCAGCATTGGTTTATAATGTTTTCTGTCATGTTGTTAGTTACAAGTATGTGAATCCAGTTTTTGTTTTAATTCTCAGTTTTGTGGAGTTTCTGGAAATCTTCAATGATTGTTCTACTATTTCCATCAGTTCTTCATAGTTGCAATATACTTTCCTAACACCTCACTTTTTTCGAGCTGTTGGTTCAGATCCCATTTTCTTGACTGGGAGACTCAGCTGATCGTCTGAGATGCTCCTAATGCAATGTGCATGTTTACCATTGTAAAAGTCCCTTGTGTATTGCTCTTACTCAGCCCTATAAAGTTAATATGATATATTTTCATTTTCATTATTTTGCTTCTATTTTGTGATGTCTCTTTTTTTGGATATTTTATTTACACTTCATATGCTATCCCCTTTCCCCATTCCCCCCCCCCAAGAAGGCCCCTATCCCATGCCTCCTTTTCCTTTTTGCTTTTATACATTTTTTAAATGTTAATCAAAGGCTTTATAAGTTTGGTATTGCTCAATTAGAGGTGTAACCCACTACCCAACCTAGATATATCAACTATCTTTGACTTGTGGAGATACATAACATCTGCCTCCCTGTCTCCTCCTCTTTCTCTCTCTCATCACCTAGCTTCTCCTCTCCTTCTCCTCTTTCTCTTCTTACTCCGTCTCTTCCTCTCAGTACTTAGTTCCTCCTACATATAACCCTTCCTGTTAAAATGAAAGTTTTCTCTCAAAATTCAATTAGAGCATAATTATGCCAATTTGTACCAGTGAGGCACAAGATAGTCCTAATACCCAGTCCATCATTTTGTTGACTAACCAGAACCTCTGTCATCTATCCTAACTAAAACACTTAGTTTTGAACCTGGCTTTTTCCTTGGCTTTAGGATGAATGTCAGCTGACGACCATCCACTCAAATCTTTTCTCTCAAGGTAAATAGCCAGGATTGGCTATGAGGCTATAAGTTTTCAACCCTGTCAGAAATTGAACAAGAAGTTGAATATTTTGTCTAATTTCTCAATTCCAGTTTCCATCAGATTATTAATAATTAACTATACTTGCATTCATTGATATCAGGAATAAAAATACTATGTATGAGAGTTTTGAAGGTTTCTTTTGTTGTTGTTTTGTTTTTTGAGACAGGATTTCTCTGTATAGCCTTGGCTATCCTGGAACTCACTCTGTAGACCAGGCTGGCCTTCAATACAGAAATCCACCTGCCTCTGCCTCCCAAGTGCTGAGATTGAAGGAGTATGCCACCACTGCCGGGCAAGTTGTTTTTAACTCAACAAGACTTAACTTAAAACTTACTTGTTATTTTAGACCTGGATATATGAACACGTCTTAGGAAATATTCTGTGATACTCAAGAAGAATAAATGTTCTGTTGTTATACACAATCTTTCTTATATTAAAAAAAGTACTTGTTTTAGTGCACAACTTTAAACCCAAACAATGTAGGTAAGGTTATTTAAGAAAAGGAAGATGCCAGATATGAAATGTGACATCTAGTTGAGGGGCAGAGAAGTTAGAGAATCAGAGAAAGATTTGACAGAATGAGTCAAAGATAGGAAACACCAACTCTCTTGAGGACAAACAGGAAATAGATGCTTTTAAAGCTGTGCAAGGAGAAGTCAGTTGAGTTATATTGAGTTCACAGAAAGGCAGTTTAACCAGGATAATTTTACAGAGACAGGTGTCAGATGAAGACAGAATAAGCCAGAAGGTGCCAGAAGATTAGAATAAATTGCCAAAGTTAGATTGAGGCCAAGTAGAGCAATTCAGTGAAAAGCTGAGAGAAGCCAAGCCAAATCAATCATCATGGAGATCAGTTTGAACCAGAGCAGGTGAGGTGAACCAGCCAGCCAGAGATCAGAAATACCTAGAAAGGGTGATCTTATTCAGCAGTAAGCCTCCAAGATGACAATTCTGCCAGGTGAATAAAAATTACATTTACAGAGTTCTCCAACTCAGAAAGTGCTTAGGAGTGCCTGCCTGAATTTTCCAGAGACTCTGTTATTTGCTCTTTCTATTAATTTTTTAATCTTTATTTGTGATGTTTTTTTATTTTAGAAGTTAATTCCAATTACAGGTTTCCAATCACTTAATGGGAGATGAAAGCAATAATTATTGGGCTAAAGAAGAAAATTCAGTTGAATCATTGATAGAGGTTGATATTATCAACATATTATGCTGATGACAGAGCTTCACATTAAATAGAAGTAGAAATGTTTAGTTTTGTAGTTGTGGAAGGTTTTTTTCTTTTATTTTCAGAAATAAAAACTCAGTAGATGATACTATATAATGTGTAAAAAATTGGCAACTAAAGAAGTGAGAAAATCAAATTAAAGGTTACATTCATTGGAGAGAGCAAGAGTTTAGACAGGGTACAAATAGAGCATTGAAGTAACTGATAGAGTTGGAGTGAGGTAGGAGCGGGGTTCAAGTGACATGCCAGAGACTTCCTGTATGATGTGATTATGTACCAGGTGAAGGATGGCAGAAAAGTTAGATGAAGATGCATGTGAATAAGCAGCAATGGAGAAATAATTGAAATCTATGAAATATGGTGAAGTCCTTGGTAAATTTAAGTAGATGTTAGCATAAAATTAAAACGAACAAAATTATATATCCATCTCAACACTTAATCACATTTATATGAGATAATGAGATGCTTCTGTATTTTTCTAGTGATGTGTTGACTTGGAACTTCCCTAAGGGTGATCGAATTATCTATGAGCATGTACAATTTTTAACTTTCCATATACTCTGACCAAAGACAACTTAAAGGAGAAATAGTTAATTCTGATTGAAGTTCCAGTGGGCATACAGTTTACAAGCATGGAGAAGATATGAGAGGAGGGGCCTGAAGCAGAGTCGCCATATCACATTAGTGGCCAGAAAGTGAGGTGGGGTACAGTGTAGGTGTGTGCAGAAGTTAGATAAAGCTGGAGGACCTCAAGACCTGCTTCCAGAAACCTACTTCCTCCAGCAAGGCTCTACTTCCCAAAGATTCCAGAATCCACATGGCACCAGCAATTGGCGATGTTCTGTGCAAACACACGAGGCTATGGAAGACATTTGGCATTCAAACCATAGCACTTTTATTTTTGGAAGTAATTGGTTTGAACTGTAATGTTTGATTTCTATCAATGGAGAAATTGGACTGAATGATAATAAATACATTTAATATAAAAATTCAGAGACAAACATGTGAGCCATGCATTTCTACAAGTGAAAGTGAGTTCCAACTTTGAAATACCAAAGAAGAATTGAATAAGAAAGAACAGGACTTTAATTCACAATAGAAAGGGGAGAAAATCATGTTATGCATTCCTCATCCATCACACAGTTATTATTATGAATTAACTAACAGACCTCAATTCTGCTCATGATAACTCGATAAGTTCCATATTTGAAGTGGAATGTGCCTTGTGCTTTAAGGTCTTGAATCTATATATAAAGTTATAACATACTTCTTAGTTACAAATTCAGTGAGTTAGTAAGAGAAGTGCATAATCTTAGTATCTGGTAGTAATATTTATAGATTTTTATCACTTTATCTAAAAATTCCACATGCTTCATACATAGACAAAATGAGATAGGGCTTTATTATTGCCACAGAATGCACACACATTAGCGAGGGTCAAAGAGTTTTAAGACATAATCTAAAATACAGAGAAAAAAATCTTTCATGAAATTCACTCTCTCTGACCCTGATGACTTCCCTTGAAGCAAATTCTGCAAAGAACTGTATTTCTTTGTGGTAGAAAAAAAGCTTTGTTAACTTATTTAGTTTTGCTTGTCTCTGTCCTAAGGCTGGGTATGCTGTATGTAGAAACTAAGTGACTTAATATGTGTTTATCAAATAAATGAATAAAGAAATGAAAGAATTCCATTTGATGTAAATTTTATAAAGGCTGTAATTGATGACATCTGACCCAACAGTTGGCATGCAAGCTTTTGTTGTAGGACTGACCAGCTTTGTATGTTTACATTTATAACCTTGTTATTCAATAGGAGTTCATTCACTATGCTTCATGTGAAAGAGGAGAGAGAAAAATCATTGTGAGTTATCGATTTCCATAAATATAACATGAAGAAATAAAATTGTTAACAGGTAGAATGCCTTCCCTAAATAACCTGAAACCTAATGCATCTTTTAGCTTACATAAGCATTAGTAATAATAAACCTGAAGAGGTGGCAATAGACACATGATTCACCCAACAATTTACCCAAAATCTGATTCCCTTGGTAACTAAAGATCAAGAATATTATAAGAAAACAAAATCTTCTGTTTAGTAAAATTAGATACTACAGATAAATACATGATATTCATTTTTAACTCCTGTTCTCTGGCTATAGATCAAGAAGTTATGAAGATATCCCACAACTGACCTTAAGAGTTAAAGTAAGCTAACACATCACAGCAAGGTAGATGTTAGATCTTAAACCTAGGACCAATGGCTAACTGGGGTGCCTACTAACATATCAAAGCTGACACTGTCTGCTAGGTTCTCTCATTTTCCCTTAGTCCCTACCTGTTAGAGGCTCTTCCTACCTGGCACACCCTGTCCCCTACTCTGGACTTTTCAGCCCAGGGGCAGGGCTGCCCTTCTCCAGCTCCTCTGGTTCCTATATAATCCAGCCATTTTAGTTATGTGACCCTTTCTGTCTTTTGGTCTCCTGGTCTCCTGGATATCCCCTCCACCTCTTCTCATATGGCCAGACTAAGTCTGCTGGACATACCCTCTTGCTCTGGACTTTCCCAGATAGCTCTGTTTCTGCCTGTAATCTCCCTTTTTATCTAAAATAAAACTTAACCTCAACCCTTTAGATCCAGCCATATTTTCATTTTATTTTTTCATTCAATAGACATATATGTTTCCTTTTGTGTCTAGCACTCATTTAGGTCTCTTACTCATTTTCTTTTGTTACATTAGATTTTTCTCATTGATTCGTAGATCTTATGAATGACTTCATTTTTATCTGATTTATATGTTTTGTGTGTATGAGTGTGTGTGGAGGCTATATGAGTGCAAAATTACTAAAGACTCAATTTAATAGAAAATCATTCCATTTCAATAATTTAATTAGAAATAAGACAGCTTGGCAATCGCTTCTTTACAGAAAATTATATGATTTGCCAGTGATTTCATGCATCCTCATTGTCAGGGTACTGAAATGCTACTTCCAGGTATAGGCTAGGCTTGGCTCACTGACTCCAGTCTACTTATTAATTTCTTGTTTAGAGATATACCAATAACACATTATCATAATTGATATCACTTGGTGAGGAAGTCTTTATTCTTCTTATTTATAGTTTTACTAAATAATTTTGACTTTACAAATCACTAGAGTCTTTTATTCCACTGTATGGAATATCTTTTGGATTGATAATAGAAGTTACAATGAATTTAAAATTGGCAAATTTCAGACTCAATGCATTTTCTCTCTATGTTGCCAATGTTTTTATTGCTATATCTGCAAATTATGAAACACTACTTTGCGTCCCTTGTTTATTGCTAATTGGATTCATACACAGCAGTGCACATACTAAATGCTCACAGAAATCCTCCATTGCTGTAGAAATTTGGGGAAAGCAGTTCTTTACAAAGCAATGCAGGTTTGACGAGCACTATGTGGTGATCACGTATGTGAGAAGGCAGCATTTGATACAAAATTGTTTACTTGCTTTCATGAGACCATATATGTAAATATATTTTAAAATAACTTACATTTTTTAGATTTTGTGCTTTCAAGGAAAACTGGTTAGTTTCAGAGGTTCATTGTGATATTTTTACTGATTCTTGTGCATTTGTTCCTTTTCTTTGCGTTATTTATACTTTTTATTTATATTTAATTTTTACATTAAATTTATTTTTTGAAAATGTTATGCATGTATGAAACTAACTATGATTTTTGTATCCTTATTATCTTCCCATAACTTTCCTCATACATCCTCCAAAACGTTCCCTCTGACTTTTCTTTGGTTACACATTAGGTACAGTTAATGCTGCCCATTTTTCCATGGGTGTGGGTTTTTGGAAAACTGCTAGTGACCACACTCTCAGAGAAGAACAATTTTCTTCCTTAGCAGATATCTATTGCCAATACCTACTCAATAGAGGATTTGATGGGGAGATTGTCTGCACTATCTATTCTAGAATGCACACTGTCTTGGTCTTTTGTGATTTTGTAAACTCATCTACTGAGAGTCCATGAGTGGATAGCCAAATCATACCAGGAGGTACCCTTTCATAGCAACTCTTTATCCTCTGCCTATTATAGTCCTTCCAGTTCCTCATCTGTAATTTTCCCTGAGACTTGATGGTGATGAGATTAATAGAGATGCCTGAATTAGAACTGAGCACATAGCCTTTATTCAGCACTGTGACCAGTCATGTATCTCTGCAATGACTGATGACTACTCAAAAAGAAGCCTCTGAAAAAATTTGAAGTCTATTGTTATTAATACAAATGTGTAGATGTTAATTTAACAGTGTGGCTTTTTAACAAGATAATGAGACAAGATTCTACTCCAAAGCTTATGATGGTCCCAGACATGGACCTTTGACAAGGTGTACAATGTCAGGAATGAAATTACCCCTTCTAGTGCAGGCCTGAAATTCTATCCACTAGGTGGATCTTTATGTTGATCCACAAGCCAAGGGACACACTAGATGCAGAACACGTTAGTATATCAGCTAACATATGGCTTGGGTTTAAATTATGAACTTGAAAGTACAGTAAATACACGGTAGGACTTGTTTATTTTTGTTTTTGTTCCTATTGTTATTGTTGCTTATTAATTTTACTAAGTCATGAAGCAAGTAAAAAAAAAAAAGAAAACAGACTAAATCCCTGTCATCTGGACAACTGTGCCAACCACAGTCTCCTTCAAACAGGTGTTAGGCATTGTTTTTTCCAACAACTAAATTGGTCCTCCACAAAATTATTTTTGTCCACCTAAAACATTTCATCTTTGGGGAGAATATTAATATCTCTGTTACAAAGACATATTTTAAAAGTATCCACCCATAAATTAGGTTACATAACACAAGGACATCATGTAAGTGTTGAAATGTTTTTTAATTAGTAAAATAATGATATCTCCTTACTACAGCATTTTGTTAAATTCTTAAAGTGATAATAGATGTGCATGTTTTATCCTTGGTATATTCAATTTGAGAGAATTCTGTTATGTGCACAGGATTACTCTAAATTGTAAACAATTGGTAAAGGTTTACTAAATTGTAAACACTGGTGGATTTAATCAAGCTTTACTGGACCATTTGTCTACCACAGATCATGAGGTATAAAATGTTTGCTAAACTTAACTGCTTAGGAAATAATCATCTCTGGTTAAAAAAATAAAGACAACATACTTCTCAGAAACTAGAAAATAGTCTTGAATTACATTTTTCATTGATGTGTTTCATGATATTTTGAAGCAAAAACTTATTGAAAATTAAGAAATGAAAGGGAAAGTAAACTATTTCTAGCTCTTAAGATACATTCTAAATGCCCGTTAATTATAATCAACAAAAATTGCTTATTTCTGACAAAGAGCTGAAACAATAGGCACAGAGGCACACAAGAAAGAAGAAAGATGAAAATAATTTAGCTTTTAACTTTCCTTCTTTATTTGTTATTTCATTTATTTATATTTCAAATGTTATACCCCTTCCTCGTCTGCCCTCCACATACACCCCCCCCACTGCATCCCATATCCCTCCCCAGTGCTTCTATGAGGGTGCTCTTCCACCAATCTATTCACTCCTGCCTCACTGCTCTAGTGTCCACTTAGGCTAGAGCATCAAGCCTCCATAGGACCAAAGGCCTCACTTCCCATTGATATGAGATAAGGCCATTCTCTGCTACATATTTAGCTGGAGCCATGGACCCATCCATGTATTTGGTTGGTAGTTTAGTCCCTAAAAGCTCTGTGGGATCTGGGTAGATGATATTGTTGTTCTTTCTATGAGGTTGTAATCCACTTCAGCTTTTTAGTCCTTCCCCTAACTCCTCCATTGGGGTCCCTGTGCTCAAGTCAGTGGTTGGCTGCAAGCTCCTGCCTCTGTATTTGTCAGGCTCTGGCAGAGCCTCTCAGGAGACAACTATATCTGGCTCCTGTCAGCATGCACTTCTTGGCCTCAGCAATAGTGTCTGGATTTGGTGGTTGCATCTGGGATCGATCCCCAAGTGGGGCAGTCTCTGGATGGCCTTTCCTTCAGTCTCTGCTCTACCTTTTGTCCCCTTATTTCCTTTAGATAGAAACAATTCTGAGTTAAAATTTTGAGAAGTGTGGGTGGCCTCATACCTCAACCAAGGGCATGCCTAACCTCTGGATATGTCTCTACAGGTTCTCTTTCCTCTTTTGGGGGTATTTTAGCTTATATCATCCTGGTTGGGTCCCTGGAGCCTCTTGCTTTCCTGGCATCTGGGCTTTCTCTTGATTACCCCCAGTTTCCCATCCCCCATTGTTACACACTTCTGTTCATTTTCCCGACCCTCTGTACATCTCCCCCATCTCCTCTCACATCTGATTCTGCCCTCCTTTTCCCCTCCCTGTCTTTTCTTCCTCCCAAGTCCTGCCAACCCTCTATCTCCTGTTTGTATTTTGTGACTATTGTGAATGGTATCCTTTTCCTAATTTCTTTGTCAGCCTGTTTATCCTTGAGTAGAGAAAGGCTACTGATTTGTTTGAGTTAATTTTATATCCAGCCACTTTGCTGAAGTTGTTTATCAGCTGAAGGAATTCTCTGGTGGAATTTTTGGGGTCACTTAAGTATACTATTGTATTATCTACAAATAGAATACAAATATATTTTTCCTTTCCAATTCGTATCCCTTTGACCTCTTTTTGTTGTCTAATTGCTCGCAGAGACCTTTGAGTACTATGTTGTATAAATAGGGAAAGAGTGCACAGTCTTGTCTTGTCCCTGACTTTAGAGAGATTGCTTAAATTTTCTTTCCATTTAATTTAATGTTGGCTATTGGTTTGCTGTATATGGCTTTTATTATGTTTATGTATAGGCCTTGAATTCCTGATTTTTCAAGAGTTTTAACAAAAAGAGGTGTTATATTTTCTCAAAGGCTTTTTCAGCATCTAATGAGATGATCATGTGTTTTTATTTTCTTTGAGTTTGTTTATATAATGGTTTACATTGATGGATTTCTGTTTATTGGACAATCCCTACATCCCTGGCATGAAGTCTACTTGATCATTATGAATGATGATTTTGATGTGTTCCTAGATTCAGTCTGTGAGAATTTTATTGAGTATTTTCACATTGGTATTCATAAGGGAAATTAGTTTGAAGTTCTCTTTCTTTGTTGGGTCTTTGTGTGATTTAGGTATCATTGTAACTGTGGCTTTATAAAATGAATTACATAGTGTTCTTTCTGTTTCTATTTTGTGGAATCATTTGAGAGGTATTGGTATAGGTCTTCTTTGAATGTCTGATAGAATTCTGCCCTAAAACCATCTGGCCCTGTGCATATTT
The DNA here is from genome assembly GCF_011762505.2 of Arvicanthis niloticus. NCBI lineage: Eukaryota > Metazoa > Chordata > Mammalia > Rodentia > Muridae > Arvicanthis > Arvicanthis niloticus. Next base: position 15,143,791 of record NC_047666.1, read on the forward strand.
TAAGAATGTTACCAGAGTGTTTAGAGTATAGGAACACATTGCTCTTGGAAGAAAAAGACAACTTTACTTCAGACTTTTTCTGTTCTGATACGGAGTTTCAAAAATATTGATTATTGTTCTAAACTAAAATGTTTCCTAACATTAAGATCAGTATGTGCTTCATAAAATATATTCCAGATTCTACAAGGAAAGAAAAATTTTCTTCAGATATAATACTGTAGCCTCTTAAGATGATCAAAGACCACTCTAGATGCTAAATATCATTATCAGTGTATACACAGTCTACTAGGAGCATGCAGAATGAAGATCACCTAGATGTCAAATCTAAGCAATTATGGGAGGCACAGTAACTTGGGAAGAATAGCAACACAAACAGTTACTTCCTTTCATAAAGTACATTATTTAAAAAAACTTCATAGACCTAAGACATCTGTGAACACATATCTACAAATATAAAGAGACATTCCAATATGGCTCAAACCCAGCCTTGGAGCAGTGATCCTTAGGTAATTTTTTATGTTTAGATACTTGTCTGCTCGGTTTACGATGTTTAGTAGTATTCCTCTCCTGTATCTCCTAGATGACACAGAGCATGCTTCTTTATTCAGAGTCTTCTAGTTATAGATATTACAAAATAAATACAGAGTAGTTTGTGTGAAAATATATTAAAATATATCTCACCCAGTAGTCACATAGAAAAATGAATCTAGACATTTTCAAATGAATCTAAGAAACTAGCATTTATTTAGCTGCGATCCAATGGTTTATTTAATATGATGAAAGAAAATATAAGCTTTTGAAAATTTGCCCAGAGACTCTTAACTCTGTCTAAAAAAAAAAAAAAAAGAAAAAAGAAAAAAAAAACCAGGAGCAAATTACTCTTGAACAAGTAAATATTTCACATGAATGTTGAAGAATGCTAAGATAAAGGCAACCAATGTTGTTAGCATTCCACTGCGAAATGTTAGGTAGCATGTTTAAAAGCATACTTTGCTGTATGTTGCAGTTCTTAAAGCATATATTTATGAAAGGAGTTATGACTTTCACTGTTTTAACTACACCAAAACTAACAAAATCCAAGAACAATTTAAAAAAAAAACTCCTGGTGTTGTATGAAATCAGTCTGAAGTCTTGATAAGTGTCACCCTTTCCACCTTTATAAATTTTCTGGTTTTCAAAATGTTATATAAATGAAATTGTACATGTGTTTATAATAAATAATATAATCATAATGTTTATTTACAAACTATCAATTGGAGTTGCTAAATATTTCAGCCTATTGTAGTTGAGCCAGCATGCTGATATTAGTGTGTATCAAATAGTTTTTATGAAAGATTCATTTGTGAGAAAAAAAAGAACAGAGAAGACAGAGAAGGAAGGAAAACACAAGTACTATGTAGAGGATGGAGCACCAGGGGATGCAGGGTGCATGATGAAGAAGAAAGGGAAAAATTAGTGAGTCATAAAAATCTAGGACCAAATAAAAAGACTAGGAGTCTGTTCTTTCCTGAAGCAAGCATGTTTTTCCATTACTGTTTCTCCAGTACTATTTACAAAATAACCATATGGAGTTCCATTAAAAAAAAAAAAAACAACCAAAGAGTGTACCCAGAGGGATCCTGACAGCAATAGGAGGGGAGGTCCTTGGACCTGGAGAGGTTTGACACTCCAGAGTAGGGGGATGCTGGAGCAGTGGGCTGGAGAGTGTGGGTGACCCTGCTTCTAGACACAGACCTACAACAATCAATGGCTGTGAAAGAATCAGTTTTAGACAGGGACAAGCTTTCTGACTCGTTATCCAATCCCAAATGATTCAGCTCTGAAACCATGTATAGATGAGCAATACTAAATTTTTCTCTATTTTATAACATAGATATATATGTTTTATACATTATATACTAATATATTATATAATTTTATATTATTAGTTGTATTTATTATATATAATATAACATAAATTATATTATATATTAATATTATATATGTTAATACAATGCAATTTATATATGACATATATTTGATTTATATTTTAAATTTAAATATATTGTAATGTATGTGAAATTTTCAAATAAAATAAAAAATAAAGTATAAATAAGTAAATAAATACTACCATGTTTCACTATTTTATTTTAGTGACTCTTATTCTGGTTATATTTCTATTTATAAAGCAAATATAGAAATAATGTATGAACCTTTATGGTTACATGATTTTTCATTATTGCCTTTCCTTTATATCAAAATCTATATAATTAATAGTGCCATTTAATTAAATTGGATAATATGTTAGTCATTTAGTTAATTTTCTTCAGGTCATTGTAAGTTCACAGAAGCTATTCTGTCTCATTTATCCAGAAATACTCATGACTGTTAAATGGGCAGCAATGCAAGTATGAAACTCAATGACCCTCAGTATGCTCAATTATTCATTGCAGTGCAAAAGATTAGTTTAAGTGGATATTATAACTCATGAAGAGGAAGAAGTTTCACAAATTACATACAAAATGCACTAAGGCTCTCTGTCAAGCATCACATTGCTTTATTTACCAACTTGACTGTGAGATAAAAGTTGCCACTATCACTTTAAGAGCCCATCAACCTAATTCCTGAAACATAAAGCATTCTTTTAGTTGGTGCACATTTCTTTCTCATTACATCTATCTAGACTCAGGTCCCTATACTTAGCTTATACACTGCAAATTCTTGGTGTAGTAAACTAAATACTGTCATTACCATCATATTTGTTATACGATAAAACAGTAGTCTCTTCAAACTATAGGCTACATATTTTTCTCCTGCTGAAGTTGACCTTCAAATCATAATTATTTTGTTGCCCATAAAAATCACTTTGTTTAAAAGAAGAAAAGTATAATTGGTCTTAAGAAGACTGAGAAGATTCCTAAACTATACTTTCTTAGTATGTGAGTTAATCTTTGACCATAAGCATTGCTTGTAATACTGAAATATAAACAAATACAGCAGTATAATTTCTTTCTCCTTAATTTTATTATATACTCTTTTTGAATGTTTACTTTTAAATTGACCAAATAAAGTTTGTGTTATTTATATGCCCTTTGATATATCACCTTCACTGGAGGATGGTCAATCTAATAGGGATGTATCATAAAATAAACTAATTCCCTCTCCCATCAACTATCAATTTCTTATATCTTGCTAACTACAACTGGGACATTATGCTCACATCCTTTCTCCTTGAGAGAAGTTTGTCTGTCTTGAGCCAGCACAGGTCTGGTGCACTTCATCTTAAATTCTATGAGTTAGCATGTGTAATTGTCTCACTGTGTCCAGAAAACATTATTTCCTTATAGTCATCTACTTCCTTTGAATCTGACAATCTTCCCAGCTTGTCTTCCACAATGATTCTTGAGCATTTGGAGGAGAGCTTATGATATTAGATTTTTTTTGTGTTTATATTACTATTCTTGACTTTGTGTACTCTGTACTGCTGGAATAAACAAAGAAATATATCAAGAGGAAATGAAATGTCAATATTCTATGTCCTTGACAGATTACACTGAACCAAGTACAGTGACCATCTTCTAGATTTTCTATGTGTAGTGAGAGAAATTTCGTTTGAATTTTATTGTAAAATTTTAAGGTCTTTTCTTATCATATTCCAACCTAGCCTAGATGGACAGTCATACATAATTTGACAATTTGATACCCTGTTCTCCTTTGTTCTTTTCCTATTCTCTTCAGAACTTATTACTTTTCTATATATGGTTAGTTTTATTTTGTTATTATTTTCTTGTTATTAATTTAAATTTTATTTCTCAATGCCAATTGTAAAAATTTCAAACACATATTCAGTGGTTACAAAATGTATCAGCAAATCTAGATAACCTAGTAAATCAATTCTTCGTTGTTATATCAACCATTCTAGGTACATTTTTTCTATTAATACAGGATATTTTCTTGTACATCAGAATTATTGATAAAATTAGCAAAGAAGATAAGCTAGAGAGATGGTTAAGCTGGCAAAATGCTTGCTACTCAACATGAAAAGTTCAGTTCAGATTTCTAGAAACCATGTTTTTTAAAAAAACAACAAAAAATACCCCATAAACAACAGCAAAAGAAAAACAGGCACAGCAATTATATTTTCATTGCTAGAAACACTGCTCAGACAGATCAATCTCTAGATCACACTGAAACTTAGCAAAGCCAAGTGACAGACTTCAGATATAATGAAAGAACCTGTCTCCAAAATATTAGGTGAATACTGAAAAAGATCTCTGGCCTTTATTATTGAACTCTGTGATACTTGGTGGTGTACTTGAATATGTATGTCTACACACACAGACAAACATATATGGACAACATCACTTCTACAAATATATGCAATAAAGTAATGAACAGAACTGAAATTCACATTTCAAAATTGAAATAACATTATGTATAAATATGATTTAAACTATTAAGTGATTTTTATTTTAAGAAAAATACACATTTAAAAATGGTGTTCATAAGTGCCTCATTAATGCAGTAGGTAGCATGTTGTCTCATAAAAATGTTGTGAAAATTTGGGCTAACAATGAAATGAAGAAAAATAATTTTCAAATTAGCAAACTTTAAAATGAATAAACATGTTAGAAACCTTAGAGAGATCATGTTGTCTTGCACTTGCACTGTAGGCTCTAACTTCTGTCTACCCGGTTAGGAGGCTTAGAAAATTTTCCTTACTCTATAAGTCATGGGTTCCACACTTCAAAACAAAAATTAGAACATTTTTAGGTGCTTCTCAATCATTTGGTATTCCTTAGTTAAGAATTCTTTGTTTAGCTCTGTATCCCACTTTTAAAAATAGACTTATTTGATTCTCTAGAGTCTAACTTATTGAGTTCTTTGTATATATTAGATATTAGTCCTCTATCAAATGCAGTATTGGTAAAACAATTTTCCCAATATGTTGATTGCTGTTTTGTCCTATTGATAGTGTCCTTTGCCTTATAGAATCTTTGCAAATTTATGAAGTCTTATTTGTCAATCCTTGGTCTTAGAGAATACGCCATTGGTGTTCTGTTCATGAAATTTTCTCCCATGCCCATGTATTCGAGTTCTTCCCCACTTTCTCCTCTATTAGTTTCAGTGTATCTGGTTTTATGTGGAGGTCCTTGATCCAGTTGGACTTAAGCTTTGTACAAGGGGATAAGAATGAATCGATTTGTATCCTTCTACATGCTGACCTGCAGGTGAATCAGCACCAGTTTTTTGAAAATGCTGTCATTTTTCCACTGACTGGTTTTAGATCCTTTGTCAAAGATCAAGTGACCATAGGTGTGGCGGTTCTTTTCTAGGTCTTCAATTCTGTTCCTGCTTGTCTCTGTAGAAATATCATGTAGGTTTTTTTTGTTTGTTTGTTTGTTATCACTTTTGTTCTGTAATACAGCTTGAGGTCAGGGATGGTGATTCCCCCAGAATTTCATTATTGAGAATAGTTTTTTCTACCCTAAGATTATTGTTATTCCAAATGAATTTGCAAATTTCTTTCTAACTCTATGAAAAATTGAGTTGGAATTTCCATGGGGAATGCATTGAATCTGTAGATTGCTTTTGGCAAGATGATAAATTTTTACTACATTAATCTTGCCAATCTATGAGCATGTGAGATCTTTCCACCTTCTGAGATCAACTTCGATTTCTTTCTTCAGGGACTTGAAATATTGCCATGCAGATCTTTCACTTGCTTAGTTAGAGTCACAGCAGGCTATTTTATATTATTTGTGACTATTATGAAGGGTGTCATTGTTCTAATTTTTTTCTCAGCCTGTTTCTCCTTTGAGTAGAAGAAGGCTACTGATTTGTTTGAGTTAATTTTATATCCAGCCACTTTGCTGAAGTTGTTTATCAGATTTAGGAGTTTTCTGGTGGAAGTTTTAGTGTCACTTAAGTATACTATCATATCATCTGCAAATAGTGATATTTTGACTTCTTCCTTTGAATTTGTATCCCTTTGACATGCTTTTGTGTCTCATTGCTCTGGTTAGGACTTCAAGTACTATATTGAATAGGTAAGGAGAGTGGGCAGCCTTGTCCCTTATCCCTGATTTTAGTGGAAATGCTTCAAGTTTCTCTCCAATTATTTTGATGTTGGCTACTGGTTTGCTGTATATTGCTTTTACTATGTTTAGGTATGGGCCTTGAATTCCTGATTTACCTAAGACTGTTATCATGAAGGGGTGTTGAGTTTTGTCAAATGCTTTCTCAGCATCTAATGAAACTATCATGTGGAAATTATCAAAAATCATCATATTCTTTGAATTTGACATCTTTAGTAATCAGAGAAGTGCAAATCAAATCAACCCTGAGATTCTACTTCACATTAGTCAGAATGGCTAAGAGCAAAATTTCAGATGACAGCAGATGCTGGCAAGGATGTGGGGAAAGAGGAACAATCCTTCATTGTTGGTGGGAGTGCAAGGCACTGGTACAACCACTCTGGAAATCAGTCTGGATGTTCCTCAAAAAATTGGACATATTAGTACCTTAGGACAAAGCTATACCAGTCCTGGGCATATACCCAAAAGATGCTCCAAAATATAACAAGGACACATGCTCCACTATGTTCATAGCAGCCTTATTTATAATAGCGAGAACCTAGAAGAGCCTAGATGTCCTTCAATAGAGGAATGAATACAGAAAATGTGGTACATTTACACAATGGAGTACTACTCAGCTATTAAGAACAATGAATTCTTTGTTTAGCTCTGTACCCCATTTTAATAGGGTTATTTAGTTGTCTGGAGTCTAATTTCTTCAGTTTGTTGTATATATTGTATATTGAAAATGCTGTCCTTTTTCCACTGGATGGTTTTATCTCCTTTGTCAAAGATCAAGTGACCATAGGTGTGTGGGCTCATTTCTGGATCTTCAATTATATTACATTGATCTTCCTGCCTGTCTCTGTACAAATACTATGCAGTGTTTTGGTTTTTTTTTTTTTTTTTTTATCACTTTTGCTCTGTAGTACAGTTTGAGGTCAGAAATGGTGATTCCCCCAGAGTTCTTTTATTGTTGAGAATAGTTCTTGCTGTCCTGTTTTTTTTTTTTATTCCAAATGAATTTGCAAATTATTCTTTCTATCTCTATGAAGAATTGATTTGAAATTTTGATGGGCATTTCATTGAATCTTTAGATTGCTTTTGGCAAGATGGCCATTTATACTAAATTAATCCTGCCAATCCAGGAGCATGGGAGATCTTTCCATCTTCTGATATCTTCTTCGATTTCTGTCTTCAGAGATTTGAAGTTCTTGTCATACAGATCTTTCACTTGCTTGGTTAGATTCACTCCAAAATATTTTATATTATTTGTAACTATTGTGAAGGATGTCATTTCCCTAATTTCTTTCTCAGCCATTTTATCCTTTGAGTAGAGGAAAAATGTGGTACAGTGCTAAACAAAGAACTTGCAACTGAGAAAACTCGAATGGCCGAGAAGCAACTAAAGAAATTCTCAACATCCTTAGTCATCAGGGAAATTCAAATCAAAACAACCCTGAGATTTCACCTCACACCAGTCAGAATGGTTAAGATAAAAAACTCAGGCGATAGTAGATGCTGGCAAGAATGTGGAGAAAGAGGAACACTCCTCCATTGTTGGTGGGTTGCAAGCTAATACAACCACTGTGAAAATCAGTCTGGCAATTCCTGAGAAAATTGGACATAGCATTACCTGAGGATGCAGCTATACCACTCATATATACTCAGAAGATTCTCTGGGCATATACTCATGGGCATATACTCAGAAGATTCTCCAACATATAACAAGGATATATGCTACACTATGTTCATAGTAGCCTTATTTATAATAGACAGAAGCTGGAAAGAACCCAGATGTCCTTCAACAGAGAAATGGATACAAAACATGTGATACATTTACACAATGGAGTAGTACTCAGCCATTAAAAATAATTAATTCGAGAAATTCTTAGGTAAATGGATGGAACTAGAAAATATCATCCTGAGTGAGGTAACCCAATCACAAAAGAACACACATGGTATTTACTCACTTATAAGTGGATATTAGCCCAAAAGCTTGAAATAGCCAAGATTCAACTCACAGACCACATGAAGCCCATGAAGAAGGAAGACCAAGTGTGGATGCCTCGGTCCTACTTAGAAGGAGTAACAATATACTCAAGGGAGCAAATATAGAGACAAAGTGTGAGACAGAAACTGAAGGAGGGACCATCTAGAGACCCTTCCACGTGGGTATGTATCCCATGTGCAGTCACCAAAGGTAGACGCTGACATAGATGTCAGGAAGTACATGCTGACAAGAGCCTGATATAGCTATCTTCTTAGAGGTCTGCCAGAGTCTGACATATTCAGAGGCAGATGCTCACAGCTAACCACTGATCTGATCAAGGAATTCTTAATGGAAGAGTTAGAGAGAAGAGTGAAGGAGCTGAAAGGTTTTGTGGTCCCATGAAGAGAGCAACAATACCAACCAACCAGAGCTTCCCAAGGTCTAAACCACCAGCCTGGGAGCACATAGGGAGGGACCCATGACATTATCTTTATATGTAGGGGATGATGGCCTTGTCGAGCACAGGTGGGAGAGGAGATCCTTAGTCGCATGAAGGCTAAACACCTAGTGGGGGGAAATTTGAGGGTGGGGAGGTGGGAGTTGGGGAGTAGTTTGGGCACATTCTTATAGAGAAGGAGGATGGGATGGGGGTTCCTGCGTGATGGGGGGAAATGGGGTAAGGGGATAAAATCTGAAATGTAAATATGATATCCAGTAAAAAATTAAAATAAACCAAACAAACAAACAAAACAATGAATTCATGAAATTCTTAGACAAATGGATAGAACTAGAAAATATCATCCTGAGTGAAGTAACCCAATTACAAAAAACCACACATGGTATGAACTCAATGCTAAACGGATATTAGCCAAAAGGCTCGGAGTAACCAAGATACAGTTCACATACCAATTGAAGCTCACGAAGAAGGAAGACCAAAGTGTGGCTGCTTCAGTCTTTCATAGAATATGTAACAAAAAACTCAAGGGATCCAATATGTAGACAATGTGTGGAACAAAGAGTGAAAAAAAGACCATTCAAAGACACTCTCCTTGGGATCCATCCCATATACAGTCACCAAACCCAGACACTATTGTGGATGTCAAGAACAGCATGCTGAAAAAAGTCTGATGCAGCTGTCTCCTGGGAGGTCTTGCCAGAGCATGGCAAGAACAGAGATGGATGCTCACAGCCAACCATTGGAATAAGCACAAGGTTCCCAATGGAGGAGTTAGAGGGAAGACTTAAGACCCTTAAGGGGTTTTCAATTCCATAGGAATAACAACAATATCAACCAACCATACCCCCAAGATCTCCCAGGAATGAAACCACCAACCAAAGAGAACACATGAAAGGACTCATGGCTCCAGCTTCATATGTAGCTGAAGATGGCCTTGTTGGACACTAATGAGAGGAGAGGCCTTTTGACCTGTAAATGCTTGATGCCTCAGTGTAGAGGAATGCCAGGGTAGGGAAGGAGAAGTGGGTAGTTGTTTGGGTGAGCACCCTTGTAGAAGCAGGAGTAGGGATGATGGGATAGGGGGTTTTTGGAGGAGAAACAGGGAAAGGGAATAACATTTGAAATGTAAATAAAAATATATCCAATAATTAAATAGAATTATAAATAGTGTGCATGTCACAGGGTCATGTAGAGCTTTAACAAAGCAATATTTGAGACCTCTTAAATATTAGGGCAATTTTTGGGCATTGCAGAAAGTATCCATGTTGTAGCAACACTGACACTGAAAGAATGGATTCAATATAGCATCAGAAATGCAATTTATCTTCCTTCAGCTTTGTTTAGTTCACCCCTTAGTGTGTTAATAGAACATGCCTGTGTTCCTAAATGACTCAATAGTAACTGGGTTTATATGCACAGAAGGTGATCAGTTTCTAGTTGAAGAATAAAGATGTGTGTGCAGCATATCTATACATCACAGGAAGAGTAAAAGTAGAGATATATTTGAAAACTGTTCAATTTTTATAAGGTTTATCATAGTAGCATATACTTGTAATGGCAATGGATATGCCCTTCCTTACAGTCAAGCTATTGAAATGAATCTAAACCCAAATAAGTTCCTTACTTATGTACAAAATATCTAATTAATTTTTTTGTTTTAAAAAGGTTATAGCAAATAAGACTTTTATATTCAAATCAGAAAAAAATAGAAAGCTTGGACTTAATAAAAATATACTGTGTTTAGTAATATTTGAGTCAGGAGCAGAATCAGAGTACCCATACAATCCTTTGCACCATCCTTAGAGTTGTATTTATTCAAATATTTATCTTAAGGCTTTTATAGATGGGGACACATTTGAAACAAACATTCAATTAAAATAATTTTTTCTTAGAAATACATTAAATTTCCTCAAGTGAATAGCTATACTTGTAAAGCTTGTGTAGAAAAGGTTTACTAATGAAAATGTTAGTTATAGAATAAACTTACAATGGGGACACTTAAAGCCTAAATCCTCTTTGGGTCAAACTATATACAGCTTGACTATAAATTCTTATGCAATATCTTTTCTATAAAACAAGTGCACAAAAGTACACATACTTTATTATAATAACTTCTGCTTTAAACATACTTGGTTTTTAAAACACAATCTAGAATAGGAAATTTACCCTAACCACCATTTTATGTTTATGCCCCATAATTCTTTCAAACATATTTTAATACTGTTTCTAAGAATGCAGATGTTTATTATTTAAAATTGTGCATTTGTGCATTTAGGGTAATACTAAAATTTTATATTTTTTCAGATTCCCAAGTGGAAGGCTTTTGCAACAATATTAATTAGTTTTTTGACATATAAGCAACCAAAGAAAGTATAGTTTCTATAGAAAAACTTCTATAGATATTCCTAATGTTCAAAGATTATAGTTTCTATAGAAAAATGCAAAATGTTCACAACTTCATATTATTCTGAACTGTATCTTTACTACATATGAATATTCATGCAGTCTGAAGTAAAGGATAGATATTTATCAATAGTATAGCAGTTTATGTACATGAAATGCACGTATTTACCTGTGAGAAAGACACAATGGTATAATAAAAGATTAATATTGTGAATCTTTATGTAAATACTGAGGGTTTAACACCACCTGAGTAAGCATGAATTGAAGTAACATACTGTACTTCATAAATATGTGCAGATATTATGTGTAAATCATCAGATGAAATTAGAAGAAAGCATAATACATTCAAAAATGCTAGTTATTTTCTGAAGAGAAATTTTTCTCACTAATCCATAAAGCATTGTGCTGATCAGCATTATTATAGAAATTACAAGGGCAGATATCATTTTTAGCATCTGAGAAATAGAAATGATCAAATTCTCTTTTAATCTTTAAGATAATGTAATTTTTAAATAAGTTTACATAGTAAGACATTTATTGAATAATTCATCCACACTTTATTTTGATGGATTTTCCAGTTTCCACTTACCCCGCAAATCTTTGTCCCCCTTTTTATCACAGTCTTCCATCTTCTATTCACTCTTCTAATTGTGAATCTATACCACTCTAAAACTTACTACAAGAACTCCCAATTCTTCAATGAAACACTAGCTTGTTCCTGTTTACTGCTGCTCTTTTCACAACATTGTGGAAATGAAATCATTCTGAAAATCCTCAAGATACGAAATGATAAGTAAAATGTATTTAATTGAAACAATGGATTTTATTCAACTGTAGAAACATGAAATTGCAAAAATTTCTTGAAAATGGATAGAACTAAAAATTATTACTTTAAAATGGTTCACCTAAGTCTGGAGTGACAATATTTTAGTAGGATTTCATGTTTGCCAGGTTGGCCACAAACTTTCTCTGTAGCAGAGGTAATCTTGAACTGAATATCTTCTCGATTATGCCTCCCAAGTGCTGAAATTACAGACATTCATCACTACGTCTGTTTCATAGGGTGCTAAGGATTTGTGCTTGATAGTGAAGCACGCTACAAGCAGATCTACATCCTCATCACTTCCAATAGATCCCTTATTGTGTAAATTTAGCTATAATACTGGCCTTTCTGAATATTTAATGATTTTGATGCCAATTTAGAGAGATTACACTAATTCATAAAGCAAAAGTTGAAATATAAGAAAATAACAAGTATGTGATAGTTCACTGGGGAACCCAAATTTATCCCCTGTGCCCACATTATCAAAGTAAGTAGAATCACACAAATTGTACTATTAAGCTTAATAGAATGGCAAGATGGTTGTAAATAAAGAAAAGTATTGTCTTCTATTCTCTATTATTTTAAGATACAGTTAAATTAAACTTAATTTAAATTATAATTGATACAATTAACTGAATTTTATTTGATACAATCAACTTTTAATAAAAATATTTAAATTAATTTAAATTAAATTTAATATCACATTATGTAGTAGGCTTCAACACCTGAATTTGGAAAAGAATATATTTAAGCTACAACATCTACCATGTACTATTTACTAATGTGCTCCACACAGTTGTAGTTGTTTGCAAACTCATCCTATTATGACCATTTAGAGATATGTTTTTCTCATCTCTCCATTTCTCTTGGCCTCATGTTCCTTGTGAAAATATTCACATGTTTGCTATCCCAATATAGATTTCCTTTAACAGAAAAGGAAAATTTGTTTCAATAATGAGCAGAGTAAAAGACTGCTAATTCATTTTTTTACTAGAGATGTAAATTGCTCAATATGTATTATGTCACTTGTGTTTATGCTTTCAGGGCTGAATACTTGGTACTGGATAGACAATGCGCACACCCTTCCCTAGAGAGTATTATGTCTACTTTGCTCAGTGGTTAGAAATACTTTCTTCTGTATTAGATGACCCTAGTTAAGATCCTTACACCAACAACTCCTGAAACCTCCAGGTTCTTAGGAATGTGATGCTGTCCTCTGACTACTGCTGACACAGTGCTTACATGCATGAACACACATAAACATGCACACAAATAGAAATAAAATATGAACCTTAAAAAGAGTACAAAGGAAGAACAACATTAAAGCTTGAGAGTTGATTGAGAAACTAAAGGCTTTAGGGAAACTGTCCATCTCTACATTCTCTCTGGTATATCTTGAGGGTTATGTCCTATATTATTTGTAATGTTTAATAAATGATTGTTTAATGACTAGAAGAAAAAATAAGCAGTACTAAAAGAAACATTAAAGTCTAACTTTGACTGTGAGAACGTGTTATGTTATTTCATTTTTTAAAACAATGGGTTGTATTACATCATATTTATATGAGCATATCATATATACATGCCCTTATTTACATTTCCACCATTCTTACAAATATTCCACTCATCCTTTCTCTGGAACACTTTCTCATTAACTATTTTCTTTATAATGACAATATGTTTTGAAATATATAAACTGCACAAAGTAATGGATTTCATCATTATTTGACAATTCATGGGCATAATATACTTTGATCATAGTCACCCTCAGATCATCTTTTCATGTCTTCCTTCCTGGATTCTCTTCCTCTTCCCAAATTGTCTACTCTCATTTGTGTGTATATATTAGCCAATGAGTTTAAGTAGAGTTAATTGAAGAAATATGGTGAGTAGTTGTTTATAGGAACATGTGTAAGTCACTTGTCTGTCTCTAATATAGCGCTTCATTAGATTTTTAGGCAACCTTTTAATATCATCTTTGAAGTTTTTCTTTGTAATGTAGATTTTGGTGTTGTTGTTGCTATTGTTGTTTGTCTGAGCATAAATTGTTCAAATGCCATAAATGGTACAAAGAAAATGGGAGGAATGCACATGTGAGCACTGATCTTTTCTGACATTACTGACATTCGCCAGGCTTTAGTATAAGACTCTGCTATTATGATGTTGAAATTCTTGGAAAACTAAAGAAAGGAGAAGCATTATCTGTCTTTTGCATATGGCTTACTGTGTAACTGGTAATCTTAAAAAAACCACACAACATGGTAAGTCATTAGAAGCTCTCTTTTCTCATGGAGACTGGTTTTTGGAACTGTAGTACATATATTCAATTTTTTAACTAAAATCTTTATGTATGTATATGGCATAATCTGTTACATGTCTGTCAAATACATATACATCATATACATAGACACAGATACATATACATCATATACATATGCATCATATACATACATATACATATGCACATGAATATGCACACACATATACATATATGTGTATGTATAGTATAAACACACACACAGAAACACAATGTCAAGTTTCAGCCTCATCTTGAGAGAAACTTCTGAGGAAAGGTTGAATGGGAGCAGTGATGCCAACTCAGAGTCAGTGATGAATACAAGCTGACAGCTCAGTCATCTGTTGGAGATAGCTTTCTCTTAGAGACTATGACCAGACTTGTATTTGCATAAACTAAGTTTTTACTCCAAGTTCCCTTTGGATCATTCCATAAATCAGCATTTTAAGACCTTTGCTTCTTGAATCATAGGAATAGAAAACAAAATACAGAGCACATTCGAAGCAAATGAACCAGACAGCAAGTACATTCTTTTAAACATAGCAAGTCCTATACAGTTTGTCGGGCAAAGCACTAGTGATTGCCAAGACTAGACATAGAGACTTTTTTTTTTATGTGAGAAATTTAGCTTTAAGTAGTGAGCTCTTGTTTATACTGATGCAAACAGCATTGATGCTCATTTGTGTAATTCTTAGCTACCTCAATATATTCTTTTAGTTTTTTTGATTTTTTTTCTTATTTTATCTCAGTAACTTCAAAGCTAATTGTTGGAAAGTGTTAAGCAATCCTAGAATGTAGGAATTTCATTAAACTATCATCTTTTTCCTAGTTATCAATCTTTTTGTCCACCCCAACCTCTATTTGGGCACACATGTAACTATTTTCTTTAGGGAGCAGAATATCTGGGTCAAATTTAGATGTTGATGGATTTCATGGAGGAGATTACAATTTTACCACTATTATTATATAACCATCTATCTGAGCCTTGTTTTGAACTACCATTTTCTCTTTTGTGTTCCAGATTTATTTCTCTATTGATTAAATTATGTGTCCTTTAAAATCTTTCTGACTAAATTGACTCAGTGTAGTTGCCTTTGTTCCTTCAGGTACATAAGGCCCCTCATACAATTCATATTGCATCTTTATATTTTGCATAGTTTACCAATTCTTATATTGCATGCTGGCAAGGACATAGAGCAAAGAGAACACTCCTCCATTGCTTGTGTGAATGCAAACATGTACAACCACTTTGGAAATCAATTTGGTGCTTTCTTAGAAAACTGGGAAAAGTTCTACCTCATGACCCACCTATACCACTCCTGGGCATATACCAAAAATATGTTCCAATATCTCACAAAGACACTTGCTCGCCTATGTTCATAGCAGCTTTATTTCCAATAGCCAGAACCTGGAAACAACCTAGATGTCCCTCAACTTAAAAATGGATAAAGAAAATGTGGCACAATTATACAATGAAATACTATTCAGCTATAAAACCCAAGACATTATAAATTTTGTAGGCAAATGTATTTATGTATTTTGAACTCATGTTTTTAGGGTTCTTTTTAACAGTCTTTTGTTTTGTTTTGTTTTTTTTTTTTTCGAGACAGGGTTTCTCTGTATAGCCTTGGCTGTCCTGGAACTCACTCTGTAGACCAGGCTGGCCTCGAACTCAGAAGTCTGCCTGCCTCTGCCTCCTAAGTGCTGGGATTAAAGGCGTGCACCACCACCGCCCGGCTCTTTTCAACAGTCTTAAAGATAGTTTTGAAGGTCATAGTATCACCATTTTGCTGAGGATCAGCAGAAATATTCTTGCTTCCTGGACTCGTGCTGTTTCTGATTATCATGAAGTCACTATCATTGGCAAAGAGACTATTTCCTAACAACTTTGAGAGGGAGAACATTGTTCAACAGTCTTGACAGGAAGAACATTCCCCAAAGGAGGACAAGAAGTAAAATATGTACATTATTATACAAACAAACTTTATGTATACAGCAACCTTCAGCATTCAAGGAGACCCACATCTTGCTGACTCTCCTCCAGGGACAGAAACCATGTCACATTATCTCTTCTAGAGACATGTCATACAAAGCAACACACACACACACACACACACACACACACACACACACAAATTCTTAATAATTCTTAATCATTCTTAGTTTGTATCATACTATTAGTATGTGTATTTTTCCAGCTGATCATCTGGTACTAGCAATCTTTACTTAAAATTGTAGACATATTAAACAACCTTTGAAGCTTATCTCTTTGTCTCCCTTAAACATATTCTCTTCATATATATAAAGTTGTAGATTTTCTAGCATCTGACAGCTCTGGAGCTGCCTGCAGTACCAAGCTCTGGCATAGGCCTGGGGGATTAAAGAAAGACTCAGACTCGGGTATTTGTTGTGAGAGAATGCCAATGCCTTTACTGGGCAGGTTCAATATATACACCAAGCCAGGGAAGGAAAAACACAAACTCAGAAAAAAGCAGGAACTCAACTGGGGGGCAATAGGATGTCAAGTACAAATTCTCTTCCTGGGACATCATCCTTCAAGAGGATGTTTTGCTCTTAGAAAAACTGCAGAATGTTACTTTGCAGACAGCAGCACACAGAAAGTCTCAGCCAGGGCATAGCAGCCCTTTGGGGTCCTACAGCATCTTGTATGACAAGAAATTTGAAGACATATTTGTACTCAGAAAGTTTCTTCTTAGTGCATACATTGTGTACATTACTGACATAGATAGGTAGATATAGTACTTGGATAATAAGATGTAAACTTGCTTCTAGAAAGGCTCTTATCAAACTCTCCTTTATCTCATCTATTCATATGTCCAACTCTCCTTTGTGACAATTTTAATTTAATTCAGGAACAAACAGGAAGAATTTATAAAATTGTTCAAATACTTAACTTGGGAGCATTCTTGGGTTCCAAGTTAGTGCTTTATGTTCTAAATCATCCAATGCTAACCGAGAAAAACAAATGGCATGTGTGTCAGTCTATGCATCTTGGACCTTCGTCAATACAATTGTTGTATGTCACCACATGTAAACATAAAGTACTCACTATGTAGACATTTCTCTAAAAACTCTGATGTTCAATGTTGTTGCTACCTCATAAAGCATAATTTTGCAGTAAGAATAGATACGGGATTTGGAGCTCAATCCTTATGAGGAACTGCAGTTTGTCATGTGGACTGATTTATTCCACAAAGGGGAAAAAAAGCAGATTCTATAAAGTACTAATCACCTTTGACAATGAAATCATTTAGTCAAAACTTTAATATATCCTAGTGACAAAATTTCTTTTCAGCTTATTGTTTAAAATTGAGTTCTATAACTTTTTCAAAAGAATAAAATAAAAATAAACAACTTGTAAAAAAAGATCTAACTCTGATCTTAGGTCACTTGAAAAATAATTGTTATGTAGTAGCTGAAATTTTTCATATTTAAAATGGAGACCTAGGCTTTATATAAATGTGTATCGATAAAGCATACACATTTCATGGTTTATAATTGATCTTACTTTAAGGCTTCTTGTCATGAAATGATGACTTGACCTTCAGTAGTTTGAGCAGTGCACTATTTCTGTGACTGTAACCACAGTCAGGTAAATGGCACACACTTCCTGCTGTGCCATGTTAGGTGTTGAATAGAGAGATGAAAGAAGGTTATTACATTTGTAATATGAGTATGCACAAGGGTCTTCTCATTTTTGTCTTACATGAAGGAAAACTGTGAAGAGGAGGAAGGAAGAATGTGAGACAGAGATGCTCTTCTTATGAGGACACTATTCATATTAATTTAAGATTTTTTTCTTAAATTTAAGAATTAATTTAAGATTCATTTCACATTATTTAATATTTTATAGACCCTATGCTTAAATACTTACAGCATGGAAGATAGATTGTCAATGGACAGAATGAAGGTGATCCAAAGGTCAGTGTCAAATAAATTCTCATCTAAGGTCTCTAGAAAATTTAGCTAACATTTAATTTCTAGATGTTACAGCATTCCTTTGCCCATAGACTTCTCCAATTACTTTCGGTTAAGTCTAGCAATGATGGTATGTATATATATTTCATTACATCATGTGTCTTACTGAAAAAATGTTAAGTCTTTTGGTTCTTATTATCACACTGAAATATATACCAATATTTTCCATTTATACACATATTAAAACAAAACAAAACCCCAAAGCTGTGAAGTGCAAGAAGTCAAGGGATTTCACAGTGGCCATCTTTTATGTTAGACTGAGTTTATCTGGCAAAGGATTAATTCACGTACTGATAACTACAGGAACCACCTAGAGTTTCAATAGGAGATACAAAAACATAACTGAAAGTTTAATTGCCTGAAAAGCACATAAAGATTCTATCTTAGTATGTCTTATTTCTGTTCATCTTGCAAACCCTAAGGTGATCAAATTTCGAACATAAAATATCCTGACAAATGCAGAGGCAGATGCTTGTAGCCAGCCATTGGACTAAGAACAGGGACCCCACTGGAGGAATTAGAGAAAGGACTGAAGGAATTGAAGTGGTTTGCAACACCGTAGGAAAAACAACATCAACTAACCAGAACCCCCCAGAGCTCCCAGGGATTAAACCAACAACCAAAGAGTACACATGAAGGGACCCATGGCTCCAGCCACATATGTAATAGAAGATGGCATTGTCTGGCTTCAATAGGAAGAAAGTGAAAGCTGGATTCCCCAGTGTAGGTAAATGCCATGGAGGTGAAATGGTAGTGGGTCTATGGCAGGAAAAGCATCCTCATAGAAGCAGGGGGAGGGATGATGGAATAGGGAGGTTTCGGAGGGGAAACTGAGAAAGTTGGTAACATTTGAAATGTAAATTAAAAATCCAATAAAAGAATAAATTATAAAAAATATTCTAAACTCACTATTCCATGCTACATTTTTATTAGTGTTTTAGGGACACTAAGGAGCTCCAACTAGCAGTGATATGCAATCATGACTGCAACAGCTGACAGACCTAAACTGTGGTTCCTTTCAGTTGACATATATTGCTTAGCTGCTGGCATGACAAGTAGTTTTTCTCTGAAGTGCCACTAAACCACTATTGATTTTGGCTGCCTAGGAAAAAGGAAAAAAAAAAAAAAAGAGCCACTATTTTGTCATCAACTCCCTTGCATTATTTCTTTTTTTCTCTTTCTTTCTTTCTTTCTTTTTTTCTTTCTTTCTTCCTTCCTTCCTTCCTTCCTTTCTTTCTTTCTTTCTTTCTTTCTTTCTTTCTTTCTTTCCTTCTTCTAGACAGGCATTTTTCCATCTTGGTGCAACACAACAAGAAATTCTAATTGCATGTACTCAGGGGATGAAAAGAGTCATATTCTGTTTTCTTGTTTCTGAATTGACTCCTAGAAGCCTCCCTTATCCTGGGCCTCTGGGACTTCCTAGAAAATACCCCCATCCCCGAGCCCTGGTAGCTTCTGTTTCTTCCCATTGCTTATCCTTTCCTCTCTCCCCTAGTTTTCCTGTCACCCACCCAGGTTCCTTCTTTCCTCTGTGTTCCATGACCATTTTGTTCCCACTTCTAAGTGGGATTCAAGCAGCCTCACATGAGTTTTCCTCTTTGTTTAACTTCCTTGGCTCTGTGATGCCTCAAGAGTATCACATGTGTATCAAGGGTATAACGAATATTTGGCTAATATTGAATAAAATACCTTGTATATCCTTTTGGGACTGGGCTACCTCCCTCAACATGTTATTTTCTAACTGTATCCATTGCAAAATTCATGATGTCCTTGTTTTCAATAGCTGAATAGTATTCTGCTGTGTAAATGCAGAAATGCCCAACAGTTGGGATATGGAACCTGAAGAGGCTACCTTCAGTAGCAAGACAGAGCCCCAGGTGGAGGGATAGAAACACCAACCCACCTACAAACCTTTGACCCCAAACTATTCCTGTCTAAAAGAAATGCAGAGACAAAAATGGAGCAGAGATTGAAGGAATGGCCAAACAATGACCAATTGAGATCCATCCCATGGACAAGCACTAATTCCTTACACAATTAATGATACTACATTGTGTTAGCAGACAGGAGCCTAGCACAGCATCCCTTTGAGAGCCTCCACCTAGCACTGACTGAGACAGATGCAGATACCCACAAACAGACAGGACAGAGGTAAGGAACCCCTGTTGAAGAGTTATGGAAAGTATTAAGGTTCCTCAAGTAGATAGAAACCCCACAGGAAGACCAACAATGTCAACCAACTTGGAGCCCTGGGAGCTCCTAAAGACCAAGCCACCACCAAAAAGCACACACAGGCTGGCCCAAGGTCCCTAACACATATGTAGCAGATGGCTGCTATGTCTGTCCTCAGTGAGAAAGGATGTGCCAAATCCTGCAGAGACTTGATGCACCAGGGTTGGCGAATACCAGTGTGTGTGTGGATAACCCTTTTAGAGGTGAAGGGGAGGGAGTCTGGGGGAAGGAACTCTTCAAGGGGTAGCAACATTTGGGACATAATTAATTAATTAATTAATTAATTAAAGTTATTGTATGTTTTGCCTGCATGCATGTCTACTCACCACTTACTTGCTTTGTGCACACAGATACCAGAAGCAAACATTAGCCTCCCTGGTTCAGGAGATGCAGGCAAGTTGTGATATACTCTAGGGGTTCTGGAAAGCAATTCATGGTCTTTTGGAAAAGTAGCCAGTGCTCTGAATTGCTAAGCTACCTATCTGTCCATATATATTACTTTTTAATTCAATGAATTTAATTTTATTAACTTTTTTTGTATCCTGGGAAGTTTCTGTAACTGCTTCCTAATTCCAGTGATGTTTATATTTTTGTGGAATCCATTTTCAGTTTAGCACACAAATGATTGTATCTTCTGGAAATAATGGCAGTTTTACTACATATGTTGCTATTTGTACCTATGTACAAATGTTACCTGTGTAAGATTTGCTACTTCCCTTGTCTTACTAAGTCATCAAAGGTAATGATGATTTTTTTGTCTTTTTGTGTGCTTGTTACCTGTATTGGCAATGAGGAGGCATTCTTCATACCTTTCCTAAGTGCATCTATGTCATTACAGGACAAGGGTGAACCATCACCATTGAATATTCTTATTCTACACTAAAATTTGTCACTCTTACAGGAAGAACTCACCAGAATTGATTTTTATTCCTGAGACATTATTCAATAAGATGTCTTTACGACAAGTCTTAAATGTCAATATTATTTTTTCTTTGTATAATAGATAAAGATTAGAAAGGGAAACAAGGAAACTGAGGCAGAGAAATTCATCATTTAAAAGGTCCTTACTGTTGTGGCCACGGACACTATTCTTGATTTATTTCAGCCTAACACAACAGTAAAATCACATCCCTTATTTTACATTGACACTGCAGAGCATAGAACAAGTTGATTTTATTTATTTCATTTTACTGTGAGAAAAACTAATGCTTAGAGATCTTAACAAAGTATTTTTTCCCACTGCATGTATGGTGTGCAGTCACTTAAAATGATTTGTTTAATTCAAATCTTCTTTTGTCTAAAAGTGTAAATTGATGAAAAAAGAGAGAATATTTCTGAGATGAGAATGATGAAATAAAAGAAGGAAAAGTTAACAATGGCCAGCATATGGGATCTTTATTAACATCACATTATGTGTATTTAACATACTGAGTGATCTAAGCAATATGGAAACAGGATCCAGTTTCTAGAACAAACTAGAATTTCCTAGAGCTTTCTCCCAATAGTTTTCTTGTTTTGCTATAGTGTTCTGTTGGCAAAAACTAATAATTATTTCAGATTAACACATGAATTGAATGTTAATTGACTTCCTTGAAGTGTTGATTTAAAAATGATTGACCAGAATAGCAACTAATCTGAAGTCAATTTTCAGCTCTTTGAAAGAGCAGAAAGTACAGGTCAGGAACAAAACTGCATTTGTTTTTGTCTTCATTTATTTATCTATTTTTTCAACAATAAATCAAGGAAAGGTTTGCCTGTTTATGAAAATGATTTTTTTGGATTACCAGAACAAAAGAAGTAATAAATAATAAAAAATGTGTTATCCAGTCATATTGCTGGCATATTCTAAGCACTCTTTGAAAAAAAATATACTTGTAGTGGGAGATATTTAAATCTCCAACCCAAATATGACTGGTCAATAAAAACACAACTCAGTAATTATGAATATATTCTGTAAACCTAGATTGAGCAGATACCCCTACACTACTCTGTTCCACACCTATGAGACCTTATAACTTGAGGATTTTCCAGACCCTGTGTGAATCTAGTGAACCATCTAGAAGGGAGGAGGGAGGTGAATCACACCTCCCTCCTCTGCAGCCCTTCACAGGCAAGAGAAATGAGTATCAAAATACAGGGCTGGGCTATCCACAACATATACTCTTTAAAATTAACATTAAACTGTCTTAATTAATTAAAATATGAGTAAAATATATACTTTTTAATATTTTGGCTAATGAAACAAATATATTTTGTCCCAATATTCTTACATGACATTTGAGATTAATAAGATTCTAATGTGTAATATAGGATGAATAATTTGTACTATAAAATAAAACAAAGCAAGAACAAAATATAAATACTGCTAATAAAATTAATAAATTGGAACATTGACATACACAAGATAACAAATAATGATGTGAGTAGGTGGCAGAAATCATATAGATATTCTGAATATTTGTGGGTATCATTACTGCTAAAAGCTATCTTCTGGAGTTTTAATCATAAATATGGCCTGTTATCCTGTTAAAATATGTTAAAGAGAGTGGGATTTTGAATTCTGATGAATATGTGTTTTAGTAGAAAACGCACAGATAATTTATTGTGTATAAGATAGGGCAAAGACTGTTGGTATCTCCAGTACTCTATTTTCTGTTTTCTTACATTACATAATCATACAATATTATACTTAATAGCTTAACTATTCAATAGAATATGAATAACTATTCATATAGAATATGGTATGATCAGGAACATAAAAGATTATGTTTGTATTGAGAGTATACTCATGACAAAACATTTAGTTGGTAATCTTTTTCTGTAGAAAACAAAAGATACTTTTAAATGAGCATAGTTGTGAAAATATCTTTTATCTGCCTGATGTAATTGCCATCTTAGAGACTTACTACTGAATAAACTCACCCTTTCTTATTCTTGCTGAACTCTGGCTAGCTGGTTCAACTTAGGTCTTCTGGCTCAAACTTCTGTCCAAGTTGACTGATTCAATCTGGCCTCTCAGCTTCTCATTGAATTGCTCTGTTTGGTCTCAAACTCTGGCAATTTTTTCTAATCTTCTGGAGGCTTTTTCTTCCACTTACTTTACTTGCCTCTGCCGACCTTCACTGAACTATCTGAACTCATCTACTCAACTCCACTGCTCTGCAGTCACCTCACTGACTACCAATTGACTAACTGAATTCAACTCCACTCAACTGAACTGATTGAACTGAACTGATTCTCTCTCAGCACTGCTCTTAAATACCTTTGCTTCTAAGAGATGGGCATATCCTATGATTCATTCAAATAGAATGTCAAATAGAATAGTCAAATAGAAGCTCTGTTACATCACTTTGCCCCTCAAGTACACATCATTTAATTGGGATTAAGTAAAGTACATAGTAAAGGATTCAAACTAGATTAAAGGTGTTCACTAAGGGTATGTCTGCATTCCAGCCAAATCATACACTAGGTCTTTGGATGTGATCAAAACAGTCATGTTGCTGGATTAATATTTCTCTATCCATAGTATTGTGCACATGTAATATAACCTATCAGAAGACTGATGTAGATAAATGGTAAGTCAAATTTAAATCCAGCTCCAAAACTAGTTTGGATTGTCAACTTGGGATACAAAACAGAACTTTCTTTAAAAACAGACAATCAACAAACAAAATAGTTAATACAATGAATTTTGATTTAACAGTACAGAACAATAATTCATATATTCATTATTTGCAATAACTTGCATATTTATTTACTTTTGTCTATAATGAAAAATTGTTTTAAAACATACTAAAAAGAAATAATATGAGGAAAATTGTTTTGGAAAAAGTTAGGTGGATGGAAAGTAAGGTGGGTAAAAATTGGGAATAAATACAAGGTCCCAATAATACTAAGAGACCATAGCAATTCCATGATAGTATATAATTAGTAGTGCAAAATAAAAAAATATATCTATGATTATACATGACTTATTAAAAATAACAGAGCATGAAATGCAAAAATTAGCCCAGTGGATAACTGAGCATCCAATTTTTCAGAAACAAAATTTGAAAGTTTATCTCTTAGTTGATAGTCTACTACACACAAAAAGTAAATTCACACTGGATTATTAAATTGAAATATGAAGCTACACAAGCACAATTTTCCATAAGGAACACACATGTTCATTATTATAAGTGAATCAAGCAGCACAGAAATTTCTGCAACTGAGTTAGAGACATCTGTTGGGTTCAAGTTGAATAAATACTGGAAATCCTTCTGATCTCACTAACATTGCAAAACACCCTATGTATCCAGGTATCCAAGGCTAAGGCTTTCAACCATTATTTTGGTGTTATTTTTGTTGGTGTTTATTTGTTCATTTGCTTTTGATTTTATGGGGGTGGGGGGTTGTTCATTTTGGTTTAAGTGATAGAAGAACAATTTGGAAATCTTAAAATATTTTGTTCCCTACCAAATACCTCCTGGTCTTATAAGCAGCTAAATGCAATATAAGGAAAAATGGAAATCTATATTCATAAACTCACCAAAAATATTAAATACAGTGAAAATAGAGGTAGTGGATACAGCTTCACTAACTAATGTGAAGCACCTGTCAGTTGGTTTCTACCAGTTTATTTTTTTTAACTGCAGAGTACTCTTTCTGTGAGCTTCATTCATGAATACATCTTGTGTGTGTGTGTGCAGTAGGTGGTAGTTACTGTGGAGACTTATAGTGAGTCAAGTCTCTGAGAAAAAGTGACTACTGCTGCTGGCATTGTGACTCAATGCTAATTCATAAATGAGGAAGGTGTCGAGTACTGCATTACTATTTGCTCTGATATGAAGCTTGTCTTCTTGGGGGAGGGGAGATAAAATGAAAGGGGAAGGATAGGGAGGAGGCTCTTGATACTTCAGCATCCAGCAAAACTTTCCTAATTTAGGAAGCTCTGAAAAATTTTTAAAAAAATTATGAAGTTCTTATTTGAGTACAAGAGCAAGCAGTAAAATTGATGGAGAAGAGAAGATTGTTCACATTGGATTTGTCTTGTAGTTATAGGGAGTTCCTGCAGTTTTTATGACTTATTAGCATGTGATAGAGAGTGCTGCAGGTGACTTTGAGTCAAGCATCCTTCTGCAAGTAGCCACTTGCTGATGGTGTTGTACATCACCAAGGAAACAGTGTTTTACCAACCTGGTCTTGAGAACAGCTGTTTGTTTAGTGTGTCATTGGTTCTTTATTGGGTGAACAATTATTTTCTCATTTATTTTCTGAGAAGATTGCACACACAAACAATAGTGTAAAGGTATATTGAATTAATAGAACTACAGATAGTTACATAAGGAAATATTTGCAGAGAAACATAAAGATTTACAGGAACATGAAAATTAATTTTATGATCTGAGGGAGGGAAGAAATGATAGTCTAAGCAAAAAAAGGCTTAGCATTTTGGTTGTAATACAATTCTTAAGTGAAAGAAATAGGGAGTCTTGAAGGTATTCTAGAGGTAAATAAGAAATATAGAAGAAAGACAGAAAAAGTATGAAGATCTGGAAAATAAGAAACTGATAGTTTCCATCTTCACAGAGCCATATGTTGATGGGAAGCAGAAGCCAAGGTAGTTGTTTCTAACGTTTGGACCAAGTTTAAGGCAGAGAATAAATATATATCACTGTCCAGAATATATATAGAAAACTACTCAGGTTGATTAATAGAAAAAAACCATTTTACTTGTTAAAAGAACTCAGATTATACCTTGTAGAAACTGGCTACTTTCAATTATTGAGAAAAATAAAACTCTCAAAGAAAGAACAAAGCCAGTTAACAAGGGAAAAATATCACAAACACAAACTCAGTAAGAAAGGGTGGTGCCTCCTTTAAAATGCGATAACAACAGTTAATTCTAAAATGTCAAAATGATTCAAGTAAGTTTGTTATAAAGTTTCTTTTTCATCATAATGAATACCCAATGAATTATGAATTAATGCATGTAGAGCATATCACTCAGATGTTAATAACAAGAACAGAAATAGGAGTGAGGAATTTAGACTTGGCAGTGACCCCTTAGGAAAAGTCTCCCTCGAATATCATCACTTAGACGAAAGAACTCTCGAATCCTCATGTAGCAGAGAGAGATTAAGTTATTCTATCCATATCCAGTGTGTTTATCTAAAAAAGAAAACCTGTAAAATTTGTGTTTTCCTACTGGAATCTGCATTAATTCACCATCTTTGGACATTTTCAAATAAATGGTTTGAGTTATCTGAATAAAAACATCATCAATATTTTGGGTACTTTCATTTGCCAGTTTTAGTGTGACCAACAGTGCTATTACCTTAAAATTAAATTTAGCAATAGGTGGCAGGACAAGGATGCTTAATTTCTTAAAGTGGCATGCCCTGGTGCCTGTGGTATTAATCTAAAGCCTGCAAAGTAGAAAACATATACAACATGCATACCCATAACTTAAGTTTGCTTAATAAAATTCCCAGAAAATTAAATTCATGCCTGAACTGGGCCCCAGGGTGATGATCGATCTAACTATAATTTTTACAGCTTGGATATAAACCTCTGCAATTGCTAGTTTGTAATAAAAACACTGACAGAACTTTTAAAGTCCATTTTTCTGTACTTGTATCCAAGCAGTTGTGCTGACTTGAGTTCTAGTCGATATTTCAAAGTTTTGTAAGCAGAAAGAACTTCCTAAGTTTGCATTAATGGTCAGTGTAACACAGTGATTCCTCCCAATAAGGAGCTACAAACACTGACTATCTCATCTTTGTCCTGCATGTAGCTAAAGAGTCTATGTCTGGAGTTATAATTGTAATGAAATGTAGCCATGTCCTATCATAAGTAGAATGAAGAGAATCTCAAATACTCTGACTTTACCTTCCTGTTTTAAAATCCATTTTCTCAGTTTCTTTCCTTACCACTGTATTCTGATATCCATAACTACTTCTGAAAAGCAGAAAAATGCATTTGCTATATTACGTAAATAAATGCAGTTGTCATGCACTCATGGGGATTTGTCTTTTGTTTTCAAAGATGTTAACAACAACCTAAGAAGAGTAAGTCTCACATCCACACTCCATTTATCCCATAATGGTGATGAGCAACTTACCAAATAGACATATATCCCAACAAAGCTATTTAAGTGCATTTTCTGGGATTGTAACTACCACAGTGTTTTATACACAACATTTGGTTGTGAAAAGTACAAATCTGGGAACTGAAGTGATGGCTTATTTGGATAAAAGAATTGTACATAGACAAGAGTACTTGAATTGGGATACATAAAATGCATGAAAAACGAAATAAAAACAAAACTCATCATGACCATGAACCTGTAACTCTAGCACTGGTGTGGGGAGTGGAGACAGGAGAATGACGAGGGCTCCTTGCTCAGCATTTTAGCCAAAATACAGTGAACTCAGATTCAGCAACAGACTCTGTCTCAAAGGAATAAGTCAATGAGCAATAGAAGAGGCCCTGCACACATTGATGTGTGTGTATGTATACACCATACACAGAGTTAGTCCAAACACACAAACTTAATAAAAAAATTCTGAAAGTTTTTATATTATTTGGCAAATTCTAGATTGTTGTTTATACTTCTTGGACTTTAGAAAAATACATGGCCAGTATTTGGCATGTATGGCATCAGTCCTCATCAAAATGCAACTGATGTCACAAGTGAATGTATTTTAACATTCAAAACATTTTCCAGACAGGAGGTAATGTCCATTGTAAAATTTCTGTGTTCCTGGAGGAGATAACATAGAGTCATTTTATTAAAGATATAAGATGTTTCTTTAGATAACCATGCCTTAATTAGATTTATTTAATGCCAAACACAGTGGTTTTCTGCCAATATTGCTACCCCAAAGCCCTTCAGACATGTGTTATATGGAATTGTTATGATTCATGAGTGGCTGAGAATTGGAAATTGAATCAAATTTTGATTTTATAGTAACTCATTTTATACAATGCAGAATACATTGGAATACAATATATTGGAATATTCTCGTGCTCTTCTTAAAGTCGTGAACTTTTTCTTAGTTTACAGCAATATAAACAGATTATCTCTGACGTTATAAAAATATGTTCTTCCTATCAGCATACTTTTCACTATTATATTAAGTATTAATAAATATTTCAAAATGTCATTGTCTGAAATGAATTGGTACATATGCATAGCTAATAAAGTTGATTCTCATTTAAAACCTTATTCTTTCTTTCATATCTTTTCTTTTTGTCATAGAAAGCAAATTTGCTTAACTTGGGAGACATGCCCCAAACAGAAAAGCAGCACAGGAATATATTAATATGGGTTAATCTAACTAGAGTTGATCAACCCTGACGTGATGATCTGCCAGGATTCTGACACATCCTAGTAATAGTTTATGTAAAACATAGCTACTGTATATTGCCATAGAAATGCCTCACAAAATCATAAAATGCAAATTAGTCTGCCTTTCTGAGATAACTACAGAAAGCACAACAAAAACCAAGGGCACCATGTACAGTGGTAAAGGCATAGCTACATGTACACACAAGGCTTTCTCAAATTTTTCTGTCTGAGAGTTTGATTTCTGAAGCTGACATGTTCCTTCCCTTCTTGTCTGCAGCTGCAGGCACTGCTATTTTTATTTCCAATACTGCATAATAATGTAGTGTTTACTTTGAATTAAAAATTGCTCAATTTCCTGAAAATTAACTTTTGAGTGTATCTCCTATAATTTTTTTCTATTTCAAAATAGACTGAATTACTAAAATATGGAAACTATTTTTCCAGTATAGGCATCACAAAATCTGGCCTGGAGGGATGTTTTACAGTTATGAGTACTTACTACTCATTTTCCAGCAGCTGTATGTATCTGGTAGCTCACACTAATCCCCTGGAATGCAGCTCCTGGAGAACAGATTTCCTCTTTTACATTCTTTAGGCAAGACATTCATGAATATAACACACACACACACACACACACACACACACACACACACACACACACTTAAGATACTAAGAATAACTACTCTTTTAAAAAAAGACTTCTTACTCAAGGTGCTAATATTTGATTGAGCTAAAATTCTGAAGTTTTCATTTTTTTGTAAACATCTCCATATTCTAGTACCTTTCCCACTTTCAGCATAGGCTTTGTATGCTAATTCTTTTCATGACAAATAAAACACTACCACTAGCTCAAAGAAGGAATGTCTGTCATGAATCAGGCAGAAAGGTGATACTGTAGTACTATATTAGGTATAGAAAGTGAAACTCCTCCTTGATCCCTAATGATTACTATGTAAGTGGTCCAACAATAATCCCAGGATGTTTACTTCTCCTTACCTCACATTCATAAAAATTCTGTCACATAGCTCCTCCTGAAACAAATCCCAGCTTGTTTCTAAAAATATTCAACTATTTTGTGAATGTTACATGCAAAAGAACTGAATCACTAAAACCCAGTTTCTCTTTTCTCTATTTATGTACAGAGAATGCCTAGAGCAAATTAGGGTTTTGAAGAGAAGAAGCATATTAGGTGTGGCTGGTTGGCAACCATCAGTGTCTATGTGACCATATAACAATATAATCAATCCATATAACCAGACCACTTAAGTTACGTAATACTGTTATGATAACCGGAACTTACGCATGTAGAAAGTCTGGTTTGAGATATATTTTCTACTATTTTTGTAATTCTTTTCTGTCCTTTATAATATGTGTAAGCTTTAGTAATATGTCTGGCAAGTGAATGCGCATGCCTATGGATGATAGAAGACACTACATCCAATTGAGCTGAGTTACAGGTAACTGTCAACTATGTGAAGTAGGTACTTGAATCACATTCCAGTCCTGTGCAGAGCCATTCACACATGCAATCACAAAGGCAATTACTGCACCTTCTAGAAAGATCAGTTCCCGTGGTTAATTGTATAAAGACCTTAGGCATTTTGAAAAGATTTTTTCATGTATTACTTCATCTCATTCTTCTTGTAATTTTAAATGGTCTTCTCTTATTCTAATGAAAAGGAAACTAAAATTCTACAAATTTCAAATTTTGTAAAGTCCCATAATTTGGAAACATACTGTACACTAGAGAGCCATATTTGAAAGGAAGCTGGTGCCATTGCCTCTTCAGTACCCTGAATTATTCTCAGAAAGAGTTCCATAGCATATATTTATATTATTTTATATATTTATATAATATATATTTAATATATAATATATAATATATTTATATAATATATATTTAATATATAATATATATATAAATATATTTATTAATGTATTTATATTGTTTTATTTTAATAAATGTATTATCATGCTTTAAAGAAAAATAAGAATATAATAAATAAAGAGATAAAGAAAAAAATCAAGACACCTGTATTAGTGTGGATAGCTGTATCAAGATAGCCAGTTTAAGGGTTAGGGACAGCTTCCTCCACATTGACTCCATTCACATGGTTCAGCCATTCCTCTTGATTTCATGTATTGATTCTGCTCCTAACTCACTTCCACATGCCTTCTTGTATTACATAGTGGTTAAGTTGTATTTTCCAGCATTTTACCTCTCATCTCTGCTCTTCTGAGTTTTTATATATTAGTTCAGGTACTTCAATTACATAATGCTATAGGATATGCAGTACCAACATGTTTGAATGTGGTTTATTCATACATACTCAGTTTTATTCAGAAACTTGGTTGCCTGTTTTTGAGTCCCACTTTCCTCTTCCTAGATTGCATACCAGACTCATATTCTTTTGTTTTCCTAAAGAGACACAGATAGCTAATGGAATACTGGAGATTCCTTGTGAGTAACTACGAACATCAATGTCAAAGAAGAAAATGGGTGATGAAGGATAATCATAGAATTGGATCTTTTTGAACTGATGAGTTAGATGAGACTCCAGTACATGTGAAAACACATAAATTTCCTTTATTTAAATATAATTTTATTTTTTTAACAAAATAGAAAGATTAAGTGAACTTTTGTTAGACACAACAATTTAATGATAGGCCACAAATATCCTCTTCATAATCTTTTCTTCTCATTCATGAAATTCAATTTTATTTTGTCCTCAGTAGTTTTTGATAAAACAATGCAATCCAAGAAAATTTAACTTAATTTTCTTTATTGGGTCTTCACTTACTATCTTTCATATCTTTACTTCTCAGAATTGTGGTTTCTTTAACCACTCTACCATCTTAGTCTTTCTATGTGATTGTTTTATTCACAGCATTCCTCTGTACATCTTTTCAGAAACAGCTGTTTTTGTTTGTTGTTGTAAAGGGTGAAAAGACAGCAGAGAAGAAAGAGGCATTATTTCTGCTTTTTTTCTGTTCTCTCAACTTCTTCTTGCACAGCTGGAAGACTACTGCCTCTTGACTAGTTGCTTATTCCACACTGCCGAACAATGCAAGCTGTTAGAATTTTGTTGTGAAGGTAGTTTTATGGCCTTTGAGCATCAACCACATACCTACTTTCCAAATTGTGATATTAAATATTTCAATAAATGCACAGAAATTGTAATTCTTTTCATTTCTGAGTTGTCATTCAGATCTTCCCATTTGTCTACCATAGCCCATTAGATTATCCTTCATTTTCAAGTGTGAAGACTGTATTAGTCATGGTTTTTTAAAAGAAAGCAACTAGTAAAATAAAATAAAAAAACGTGTGTATGTGTATGTGTGTGTGTGTGTGTGTGTGTGTGTGTGTGTGTGTGTGTGTGTTTGTAGGCATTTATTAGACTGGCTTGTGGGATGTGGTTCAAGTGGTCCAATAATTTCTGTCTCATGACTCAAAGTACAGAAGTTTTGATGCAATTACAAACTAGTGTTGGAGGCCAGAAGTATCCTTGAATAGGTCCTGGTATTCTGTCTACACTGGAATCTTGAAGTGGGATTTAGTAATGGCTGACACAACAAAATAGAATTGCCAGCAAGAATGAGGGCTATCATCCAGAAGTCAAAGTTTTCTTACTTCATGTTCTTTTATGTGAGTTACTGGCAGAAGGTGGAGCTAAGATTTAGTTTGGTTCTTGATTCATATAATTAGATTAAAAACAACCCACACAGGACTGCTGAATGGCTTTTGTTTTAGTTTGTTACCTATGCAATCAAGTTCACAAGCTAGATTAGCCATCACAAAGGCTATCACAATGATTTCTCAAATGGCGTCTACATACACCTATATATCCAGAAATCATTAGGAGTCTCTGTCCAATAAGCACTTTTTTTTCTTAAGAAAAGTATATGAGTCTTCCAATTTATTAATCGTTGTCTGTATTCCATAACTACTCTCTTACTTGCTAATGGTGACACAGTCTTTATACTCTAGCATAGAATTGACTTTGTCTGGAGATGAGGTGCATACCTATTCATCTATATAGTTATTGACTGAATGGTTACTCCCTGGACTTGAGGACTTTTTCTGATGTTGAATGTTCTGTGGTTTAAAAAAAAAAAGCACTCCACCTCTGAACTGAGCTTAATTTGTTATATTCTTCCCTTCTTTTATATTTCTTTTATATTTATTTCTTTTATATTTATTCTTATTTATTTCTTTTATATTTATTCTTTTATATTCTGACTTCATGGAAGTATACAATGAAAGTTTAATACAGACTTTCCTGGTTACTGTCTCAAAATTATCTCTTGCTAACTTACAATTGATTTTTCCTTGGAAAAGTCCACAAAATACTTAGACACCTTGAAACATTTAGAAAAATTTGCAACAACAATAATTGAGGAGCTGAAAACAACTCACATTATTCTGTTATTTATTGCATTTTAATATTTCATAAATTACTTGAAAATTTCATAATGTGTGCAATGTATTTTTATCATATTCATCCCTACTCTCCAGACTCTCATAAATCAATGTACCAAGTTTTTTAGTATCTACTGAGAGGTATTAGTGATACCTCTATATTACTATGGTACCCTTATGATTCATATAATCTGATAAGAGCAACCCACACAAAAGTCCCAAACAGCTTGGGTTTTAGTTGATTACAGAGGCAATTATACTCACAAGAAAGATTAACCATCACAAATACTATCATAATAATTTCTCTGTCATTCACTGGGGCTTGGTCAACTTACCAAGAGCCATACTCTTAAAGAAAACTCTTTGCCCAGGAAGATACAAACTACTTAGGTAGGGTTTTGTTTCATAACCCCTCAAACACACACACACACACACACACACACACACACACACACACACACACACACGTTATCCATGCCATCCATGCTATCCATATTAGAATATGGACTGGCCTGATCAGATTTAGGTCTTCTGCAAGTAATTCAGCTGTTCAGGCTTTTACAGCCTTAGTCTTGTCATGTCCATGGTTGTCTGTTTTGATATATCTGTTGAACCTTTAATTTCAAAGACAACTTGTCATATTGAAGCAGCTTTACTTGCCTGGTTTACCAAGCAAGCTATTATCTTTTAAAGTCCAGAACTTATTCTCTCTTTGTTTTTTAACTGCTGTTGCTAAATCTGTTTGGTTTTGATTTATTTCTCAAGGCAAATTATGAATATACTTTGTTTAGCCACAAGTGTTCATCCAGAGAAAGCCTGGTCATGGGCTTGGTCTCTGAATACAAAGTGCAGAGCATTAAGAAAGGATGCTTTTATGCTCACAAGGCAATTTATTCTCTCTCATTTCTTTTTCCAATGTTAGGCTTTCTTCGCTTTGGCATAAATAAATGTTGCTGCTTTTATTCATCCATCATAAACATTTTTACACATTATTACACACTGTGGCCTTGCTTATCAGAATCTTAGGACACATTTTGATATGTGTCTGTTGTAAGTGAAATTCCTTTATATTGGTGACTACAATTGCAAGTTCATGTCCATAAATATGTTGCAATTTTTGAGCATGTTTTACTTGAATGATTGATAGTTTATTTAACCTGAAAAAAATACAGACATCTGCTCTGGTTTTGGTCAGCTGTTGCTTACAATCAAGGTCCTTCTGATGTTATTGTATCTGATGATTTTTTTTTAGATCATAGTAGGGGAAAGATTGTACTGTTCATGCATTTTGCTAGTGTCACTTGATCATCCCAGATGTTACCTTTCTCATACTTTACATAATCTGAGCTTGTCCTCAAGTCCATTACTTAACCCTGTCCCTAAATTTATTTTGCCTATTTGAAGGTTCTTTTTAGAATTTTCCTTCCTTCCTTCTGTCAGATTCCAATGACTCAATGCATTTTATTTGTGCCTTGCCACTGGATATCACTGACATATCAGCATGGAGCCTAAAGTGATGGCTCAGCCTTTAAGGACATTTACACTTAAGCTTTCAAATGATAATTATCTCTGATTTTTAAAGCATATATGTGGATGCATAACATAGCAAGATTATGCTTACCTTCTTTCTTATGACATTTGTTTCACTTTCCAATCTTTTGAGCCTGGGAAACTAATTCTTCAAGTGAAATATACAAAAATGTTTTTTACCTAATCTAAACATTTTCTCTGTGTCTTTCTAGTAATTTGTATATTTCTTTGTTGCAATAATATTTTCAGTTTTCACCTCAGTCCCACTAAAGTGGTTTATTCAAACATAAGTACTCTTATGTACTGAATTTTGTATGCCAAGAACTCAGACGAGATTGGTCGTATTCAGTGTGGTATGACTATCCAGTTCTCCCAGAGACTAGATGATCAACCAAGGACTGTACCTAAAGGGATCTTTGGCCCAGATACATATGTAGCAGAGGATGGCCTTGCTAGGTTTGCAAACAATCTCCAATCCAGTTTGCTAACATTCTACAGGTTGTCTAGTCATTAGTTATAAAGGGTTTTTCCTTCATGGGTTTCTACATTAGAGTTGCTGAAGTACAATTGTTCTTGCACGATTCTTCACAATTTTTCAAACTTGTGAATTCCTAGGTACCATATAGCATGCATTCACTATTTGCTGCAGGATCTGCTATGGTTCCTCAAGAAAAAAAAGGGAAAATTTAGACTTGTACCATGCTTATGTAAATATCATTTTCAGCATAGAAAATAAAAGGGGAAGAGACACTTGACAAGTTATTGACTAAGATTAGCATATGGAGTTTGCACGTTAATTCCTGATTCCTTATTACTAATGCCAAGTTAGATTCCAACATCATATTCATTCACATATTAAAATGTGTCAAGGATTATTAATAAGTAGAACAAGATGCATTTGTTATTATCTACTTCTGAACCAGCAATTTTCCTAATGTGCTGTGATTAGGATCTGTGTTCACTGCTCCCAGAGGGAAAGCTTTAGTTAACCACTGGAGAAATTGGGCTTCCTCACAGGTCAAGTGCTACTTAAATGAAATATAGTCCTCATCTCAGAGGATTGCAATGAACTGTGTAAGACTGCAAATGTGAAGTGTTGATTCCCGCAAATATAGTTCAAGTCTAATTCAATTGTGTCCTATCTAAGTTGACACCCAAACAGTACCCCTTGTCTTACATTCCAGGGGACAATATAACTTAGGAGAAGGGCTTGATATTACAGCAAATTGCAAAAGTCAAGGTGTTTTTTCCACCTTCTTAAAGTCACTAATCTTGGCCTGGAAAGATGACTAGATGCAGTCTTTTGCTGTAAATACTGTAACAATAGTATTAACCTTATTAAACTGAACAAAGAAGAAAGAAAGGAAACACTCTATTTGCTGGTTCAACCATTCTTTTAAACTTATGAACTACATGTACTATGTGAATTATCAAAATTTGGTATGAGGTAAAAATATGGTGCACTCACAAGTTTTCGATAGTTTATTTTACTTTTTATAAACTTTATTAGCTTGTATTAATTATACATCATTACATAATCTATACTTCCTTATGACATTTTCATAAGTGAATGTAGTAGATTTCATTCACATTTATCCCACATTATCCTTTATTCTTCCCCACGCTCAATGATTCACTTCTTCCTAGGCTGCCTTCCTTTATTTAAAAGTGCTTAGTATCTTGCCAGTGGCTCTACCACTGAAAATGTCTCTCTCTACCAATTTCTTTCTACAAAAGCCTGAAAGTTCTCCGTTGGTCCTTATGAGTCCCTCCTCCTTCCAGAATAAAATACTGATAGCCCCAGTTTTGTGTTGGTCCTTTATAGCTAATAATTGCTGCTGTAATTTCAAGAGTAAAATGGCAGCATCATTCACAGAATACAAAGTTGCACAAAGCTCCATCTCCTCTTTTGGATGTTTCCTTCTTCCACTCTTCTTCTGGAGTAGTCATTGACCAAGAAAATATGGAACAGATTGTATCTACACACATACATTGGATTTCTGCACATATGAAGCCAAGCATGATAGAATTCTTTTAGTATTTATTAAAAAAATTAATGTGTGTAAAAACAAGGATCAAATTAACAACACAAATAACTTTATTTATGTAAGGGAACTGTAATTTAGTTGCAAATTTTATAGACACAAATAGAAGAATATTTTTTCAAATTACTAAAAAAGTAAAAGTATATTTGTAGTGTCATGATTAATGAGTCACCCACAAACAGCACAAACATTGACTTCAGTCAAACAGAGATAAGTTTACTTTATGCACACCCTAAGACTAATCAGAATTTGGGACTGAGGCTATGGTCCTGAATACCTTTCTGTGTCAGTTTATAAAGGCAAAAATTGCAAAAACCACAGTGTGTTCAAGTAGGAAGTGCTGCCTGATGGTTGGCTCTGACTCAAGCCATTTAAAATATAACAGTCCACATTGACCTTTAATTTGATGGTCCTGTGTAAAGCTTTCTTAAGATTAACAAACCTCATATAGAATATAACAGGATATGTGATCAGCATGACCTTGCTCTGAGTGAGGTAATTTTTTTTTCTGGCAGGCATATTACAGAAACAGTATAAAATAACTGTCAGGCATGGATCAAAATGGCTACAGCTATGCTGGGGGAGAGGGTAGGGCTCTCTATTTGTTTCCATATCACCTACTAAGACTTAGTTTAGGCCATTGTGTAGGTGTAGTCACATGTCAGGTTCAACTTGCTGCTTATATTTTGGACTTTTGAAATATAAATTTTAGTGATTAAAGAACCTCAGTGAGTATTTCTCAACTATGTTAAATATTACACATCTTATTCAGCTACAAATTGAGCACTTTTGTTTGAAAGGAGTAAAAATGTTTGTAATCTCCAGTTTTGTTTGCACAATAGTTGAGATTTCTTAAAATGCATTGAACCTCCATGAGTAGAAAAAGGACCAGATTTTAGATATATTGCTCATCTCAGTACCGAATGGAGAGTGGAAGAAGCAGAGTAGTTATCTTAAAATGCCTTCAGATATCAGAGTAAATTATTTACATGAATATGGTTTTCATTTTTATCTCATCTAGACTTAAGCCTCTGGTATAAAATAGAGTAATTTAACCCATAAAGTGTTTAGTAAGAATTCAAGTCAGTTATGTTGGAAAAACAATAATGACAGTCTACATGCAACATCTTTCTCCTGTTTGAAAATTTTGAAAATGGAAATCCAAGTAACAGTCATAAACTAAACTAACAAAAATATGTACATAAGAATATGTACTAAATATGTACTTTCTGTTAAAGCAACTTTTATTTATTCATATGAAATTGCTGACCAAGACTTACTATCTCTGTCTGCTAAGTTAGGCCTAATCCTTGAAGCCTCTATCCTTTGCACAATCTTACGAGGTGTAGAATGTTTTCAGCCTCTGAGATTTACTGCTGAATTAACTTGACCTTTGTTGTTCTTTCTGCACTCTGGCTGGCTGGCTTAACTCAGCTATTCCAGTTCAAAACTCCTCTCTAAGCTGACTGACTCAATCCTGCATCTCTCAGCTTCTGCTGAATTGCTCTTCTTGGCCTTATACTAACTTTAGCAATATGTTACAATCTTCTGGCTGCTTCTCATTCTCTGGCTTGTTCTATCTTCACATGCATCTATCTTGTTCTCTCTACAGCTAGTCTTTGTAAAACTCTTCCAGTAAAACTGCCTCCTCTTCCTCTCTCCATAGCTCTTCAAGTATCTTCCTTCCTTTTCTCCTTCTTTTCCATAAATTGTCTATAACCCATTCTGTAAAATCTTTTACTCATTCATCACTTTGTCTGCCATTCAATTAGACATTACTTTCAAACATGTGACCCTCATTGTTTTGGATTAAGATGTATACTGAGAGTATGTCTGTATTCCAACCAGTGGGATTAAAGATGTTTGCTAAGGTCAGAAGCACACCATAACTAGAAACAAGTGTTTTCAGTAACTAACACAGTCTTGGGCTTTATGGTCTGACCAAATATCTTATAATAGCTTTGTGTGCATTTTAATATTATTTGTGTGCTTTGTGTGCAGGTTTGTGTGAGTGTAATAGTGTGAGTATAGTGGTTGTGAGGTGCTATGACACAAATATGACTATCAGATGGTGACATTCAGGAGTCAGTTCTCTCCATCTTCATGCGTTCCTAGTGAGAATGTCAGGACATCAAGCTTGTGGACAGATGTCATTACACACTCAACTATCCCCCTTTCCATATGTTTTTTTTATTATTTTAATAATTTCCTCTTATTTAGTAAGCAAGTGCCATGTCACTGAGTTATATTTTTTACTCTGAGACATTTACATGTAAAACTGTGGATATATTCAAGTAATCTCTGATATGTCAAACAAATAATTCTTAGTAATTACAAGAAAAAAATCACCCTTAGATATTATCCATAATATACATAATTTGGTGGCTCAAGTTGCCATAAATATTTTTCAAATACAATTTAAAGAGAAAAGATAAATAAGATGCAAGTTGTAAGTTGCTAAAATCATTTTACTTCATGTGTGACCAAAAATGCATGTGGGAGAGACTGACCATAGTTTTTGAAGTCAAGAACTGAAAATATACTTTTCACTTGAAGTTTTAGTTTTTAATTAATTTGTTGAGAATACTGTAGATGTATTTCGATTATATTTATCCTACTCACCCAACTCTTCCTAGATCCACCTGAATCCATACTTTGTGTCATCTCCCCCCTCCTCCACCACCTTCCTTGAAATGGAAGCTTATGGTCATGTCATGTGATGCAGATTCATGTAGTGCTTTGTTGAGACAAGAGCCATGGAAGGACACATGATATTTGGACAGAGTATAAACAGCATTCAATGGTCAGTGACAGCTGTTTGGATAGCTATCTTTACTATACTATGTTGGTCTTTTGTATTTGTTGATCTACATTTCACTGAGAAAGGTACAATAGAGAACTTCTCCTGGAATCCTGACTGATCCTGATTCTTGCCAATTTTGGTGGCGTCCTGATGGTTTCTGCTAGATTATACCACTGCTGCTGATTCATGTATGGTACTCTGACACTACTGAACTGGATTGCTGGTATCCTGACAACTGAGATTGGAATTGTTCCAAAAACCAATTTCTAATCAGATCCATATCCCTTTATCCTATTTACATTATTTTCTTTCCTACCTTTGGATGGTAGGCTGTAAGGGGTATCAAAGTGTTTGAGAGCCCATATCAAAAGTAGTTTTTTAAAAATCTAAAAAAAAAATTTAAGCCTATCCTCTTTTTATTGAAAATAGATTCTTTTCTCATACAATATATCTTGATATACAATTTCTCCTTCCTCTAATTCTCCCAATTTGTCCCCACCTCACATTCTATCTGGATGCACTCCTTTGTTGTATCAAAGTAACAGGGTTTTAGGAGATTGTCACAAAACATAGTAAAATAAAATAGTATAAAACAAAAATTGTCACCTGAAAGTTGGGCTAAGTAAACTAAGGAGAAAATAAGCTCAAGAGAAAGTACAGGAATCAAAGACCCACTCTCTCAAACTCTGAGAAACAGTAATCCCATCAAAATACTAAACTGAAAACTATAATATATATGCAGATGACCCAATGCAGATCAGTGCAGGCCTTGTGCATTTTTCTTCAGTCTCATATGTTAGTTAACTCATATGTTAGTTCATATGAGCTTGGCTCAGTTGATTTAGAAGTCTTTGATTTCCTGGTGTCCTTTCAACCTTCTGTCTCTTACAATCTTCTTCTATAGGGTTCCTTGATCTCTGAGTGAAGGAATTTGGTGGGGGAATTTCATTTCGATCTCTGGATATTTGTCTCTGTATTTGTTCCCATCTGTAACAGGAACAAAGTTCCCTGGTGATGGCTAAATAAGACACTAATTTTCTAGTGTAGCAGAATATCATTAGAAGATAGTTAATCACTATTTATTTTATTATAGACTGGTAGTATCAGTCATATTTGGTTTTACCCTAAGTCTCTACAATATGAAGTATCAGGTACTTGGTAACCAAGTAGTGTCATGAATGTGCTTCATCTAATGGAATGGGATTTAATTCAAAATAGAGAGTTTATTTTACTCACTCAAATTTTGTGCCACCATTTCCTGAGAATATTTTGAAGGAAGAACAGCAGTGTAGATAAAATGTTTTGTATTTGGGATGGTATTTACATTTGTCTTTCAATAGCCTTCAAAGTATCTTCCCATCCAAGACAATAGATCATAGTTGTGAGGGTTCTATGAAGACACTAGCTCTCTTTCTCCATGTTCAATGAGTTGTATGGGTGTTGTCTTAGCAATGAAGTATTGATGTCAATTTATGGAGAGCAGTCTACTACTGTTGCCCAGACAATAGGTTGTTATTTTCTAATTTTTAACCCATCTATTTCATATTTGAGAAAAAGAGACACATTAAAGCAAGAGAAAAAGTTGATGTAGAAACAAAGAGACAGAGATATATAAATGATAGATAGATAGATAGATAGATAGATAGATAGATAGATAGATAGACAGATAGATAGACCTGGACACATGATAGACCTATAGGCAGACAGATAAGAACTGAGCCAAGAAAAGACAGGCATAATTTGATTATTTAAAGGAGAGACTCAGTATAGAAGTGGCTTGTGGCATAAATGAAGTGGGAGAACAAAGGAAGTAAAAGATAGAAAGTATCATGAAGAGAGCTATACTCTTTCGGAATAAGCCTGTGTAAATAAGGAGAAGTACAACCTATGGTGCAGTAGAAAAGGCAGGTATGGAAGAAGAATGCTGGGGAAAGAAAGGGATTATACAGCCCATGCAGCAGACACAGCTTTTGCCAGTCACATGTCTTCCCCTCAACTTCCAGCTTGGTGTTACTGTCAAGTATTATATATTATATTTTTTGACACAATGAACAATAAATTTGAGTAATGCAAAGCAATTTCTGTCTTTCGTTAACTTCACAAAAGGTGCTTAAAATGTAATTTCATGAAATTGTGGATGTTCTCTGTTTATGGAAATTAATTATATCTTGTTTGTGAGAATTTCAAATTTTTCTCCACTGTTAAAGTTAGAGAAATAGTAATCGTGTGCTTTGCATGCAAAGGATTCCTTGTAGGCTGATAATTTTGTTTGAATGGTAATATCACCCTTTCATTTTGGCCTTTCTGCTTGAATAACAGTTTTCACTAAAGCATGAGATGAGAACTTCTTCATCCCAGTCTAGACTAGTCCTTGCTTTACTGAAGAGTTCATTTGAAAATTTGCATTTGGGGATGGGATCTGGCTGAGTTTTTTATATCGGTAATTTGTGTGTGCATACAATTCATTAGATAACATGTAGTTTCTATTTTCTATTAACCTAACTATTTCTCCAAAGGTGTTTATAGCTGGAACCAGTAACACACTAGGCTTATGGCTGTGGGAATGTAGAATGTGTGTTTGCTTGCTATTATTGGAATCCATCTGTACATTATATAGAAGTTTTGAAAATTCACTAGAGAATAATATTTATTACAGTTAATATTGTAAGTTCATCCTGAGGGTCTAATTGAGCTAATATTTCCCTTTAGGGTTATAGAGTCCTGGTCCAGGCGGTGGTGGCGCACGCCTTTAATCCCAGCACTTGGGAGGCAGAGGCAGGTGGATTTCTGAGTTCGAGGCCAGCCTGGTCTACAGAGTGAGTTCCAGGACAGCCAGGACTACACAGAGAAACCCTGTCTCGAAAAAACAAAAACAAAAACAAAAACAAACAAACAAAAAAAAAGAGTCCTGGTCAATTTGTATGTCACTGGGGAGTTTTTTCAAGAACTCAGTTTCCTGAATTGTACTGTATTTCTACTGTTATTTATATGTCACTTACTTATAATCTGAGTGGAGAAGTAGAAAAACAGTTGGCTCCCAAGCATCCATGTTGACATACTGGTTGTCTCTAATGAAGGAGCTATCATATGGTATATGAACATCAACTCTGTTCTTAATCTTCTGCTTATCTTGGTACCATCACATCTTTAGCAGGATTCTGAAACCATTGATGGCAAAGTCCAGACCCCTCAAGCTTTACATCTACTGCTGAAAAGACTCTAAAACACTTACTGTTAATTAAAGATAAAATCCAGCGCTAAATCCTAAATATGTGGGCTACATATTTTGTATTTTGTCTCCCAGGCTTAAAGCCCTGTTAAGTTAGGCTATGTTACTTTGCTTGTGATTTTCTTTTATGTAATTTCCACCATATACATTAGGATAGTCCCAACTAGTTGGTTATGACTCCTGAGTAGTTACAATGAGCAATCTGGGAATTAGACTTGGATGTTATGAAAGAACAGTGCCATGTCTTGACTACTGAGTTGTTTTTTTTTTTTTTTCAGCATCTTTTATTTTATTTCATTTCTTACAGAAATAAACTTCTGCATCAGTTTACCTTTTAAAATTATGTTTTTAATCCTTTCTTTTCTCTACTCAATCTTCCCATCTTAGTCTTTTGTTCTTCACTTATATCTATGCAAATCTTGTCAGGAAATTCCTGCCATGGAAATAGCACAGTTCTATAGTTTGAGGCTGAATTGGAGTGTTTCATTGTTCGATTCAGATGGGACAGAGCAAGTGTTCTGTTTTGAGCATGTTCTTTAAACTAGGATTGCACTAGGAACTTGTTCCCTTTATGATACTTTACTCACAATTAGACCTTGAAAATGGATTTCCCCATTTAGGAGATGAGATTTCTTAGGAAGGAAGACCCAGGCTGTTCATCAGGATCTCCTTTCCAGGCTAGTGCTGATGAGAAGAGACTATGAGGTGCTATGAGCAAAGAGACACCCAATTAAATAAGATGTCTCATCTTGAACTTCCCAGATTTCAAAGATGTAATAAGAAACCTTTCTGTTGTTTATGAACTACCTGATTCTTAGCATTTCAATTAAAAGTAAGACAGTATCTGTGCAGTATCTGTGCAACGTAAAAAAAACAAAAAACAAAAACCCAAAATCTCATATGTCTCTTGTATGTTCCAAGGTAAAATTCAACATGATTTGTTCAAGTTGTAAATATAATTCAAAATTATGTATATGTAGGTTTGTGTGTGTGTGTGTGTGTGTGTGTGTGTGTGTACTTGTCTATATATTTGGGCAGGATGTGTACACTTGAGTACAGTGCTCATGGAGGCCATAAAAACACATTTGATCCTTTAGAGCTATTGTTGCATGAGCTATGAGCCACTAAACATGAGTGTCAAGAATTGAATGTGGGTCCCCTAGAAGAACAGTGCCCGCTATTGACTTCTGAGCCAACACTCTTGCCTCTTGAAGTAAAATTCAGAAGACTAAATATAGCATTTGCATGGTAAAATAACTACAATAACACTTGGCCAGGGGAA
Source organism: Arvicanthis niloticus (assembly GCF_011762505.2). Lineage (NCBI taxonomy): Eukaryota > Metazoa > Chordata > Mammalia > Rodentia > Muridae > Arvicanthis > Arvicanthis niloticus. Next base: position 15,187,692 of record NC_047666.1, read on the forward strand.
AAGAAAGCACTGATTTTGAAAAAAAACTGAGAGAAATGTTGAGGGTTTTGGAGATGTATCTATCTTATTAAAGATGCACTTGTATGGATATTTGCAGATAAAACACCACCAGAGGAAATGCTTAAACACTAAAAAAGTCTTAGTTTCTTACATTAAAGTCATGTTATGTTTCAAAACCAGAATTTCAATTATTTCCTTTAAATAATTATTATAGTTTGAATTCTATTCAAACTCTGCTAAGAATTAGAATGAAAGTTTACATTAGAAATTTTTACAGAAATGGGAGTGACTGCAAAATGTCTTTCTCCAGACTGAAAACAGCTATTTTAGGAGTCATTATCTCACAATTTGTGGTTACCTGCAATGGGTTGTGTACCCACTGCTGAGCCAAGCATGCCCCAACAGATTGCTCCAAACTCATGGTCACACAGATGATTTTGATTATCTCAGGAGGACGCAAAACAATATTGATAGTTAGAAACATAAGAGACATTTGTGGGAAAGGTGGAGAATGGACAGGTATATAGCTGAGTGGGTGAGAATTGTTACTAAGCCTGAGATACATTTGTAAAATTATTTTAAAATCTGAAATAAGTAATCAATAACGATTAGTTAAAATAAATGTAGTGATGTTCATTAAAAAAACAGGAAGACAGACACACAGAAGGCCAGTTATGCATGCACTCATTTCTGCCATCTCTCGCAAGCTTTTCAGACAATGTGGGTAATACACTGTCTTGGAATAGTCCGGTAGAGAACATGAAAACAGAAACCTGTATAGGGCAGTGCTTTCTATTTGCTGATCAGGAAGCTTCAGGTAATACGTGCTTTCAGCTTTTTCTTTCTGGAGTAACATGTTGGTGGAGGGGTGGTACTCAACCAACAACAGAAAAAATTATCTTGTTCCTGAGAGTAAAAAACTGTGAGAAATATGACAGAAAATGAAAGAAAATCAAAGAAACACATCCAGAGTGTATTTCCAGCTTTAGAAATAGGGATGTATGGAAAACTGATGAATGTGAAGATGGATGATATATTCAATCCTCTTCCAGTACACTCAATTGTTTTTATCTGTAAATAAATATTTGACACTCTAATGTGAGGGAAAAACAGTGACAAAATAAGAATTTCATAAAATGTAATATTGACTATATTAAATATCTAAACTTATAGGTAATCTCCTTTATTTCCCCTCATTTTCCCTCTGTCCCTCCCTCTCTCTCTGTTTCCTCCTCTCCCTCCTCCCCTCTTTATGTCTTTAATATCTCTCCTTCCTCCCTTCTTTCTTCTTTTTCGGACTTTCTCTTCCAGGCTTTGTTCCTAACCCATCATCTTCCTCCCTAAGTTTCCTACTGTTTTTTCACTTCAGATATTTGTGCAAGGCAGATTACTTTAGTTTTCTGATTTTATTTAAGTAAGATAATTTAAAATGATTCTTTCATAAATGTATTATTTAGTCCTCTTTAGGGTCCATTTCTGTTAAGTACATCTTTCATTATAAATTTCATCATAAATGGGTTTGTCCTTGTAAAGTAGGTAATCTGAATGTGCTCATGTGATCTTGTTTAACCTGGCTTGTTGCTAGTTATGATTTTTGTTTAAAATTTCAAAATGCTTTTTATTTTCTTACAGAACAGTAGACCTGATCAAATCGGAACAATAAAAAAGGCTGGGGGAATAATTAAAATGGTGAACAACATGGGTTTTCTACACTCAAAGTAGATTTTGCTTGTATGCTGGTTGCTTTCTGACATCTTTAATGTTACCTTGAAAAGTCTGTATTTTTCTCTTGTGACTTTACTGAGCCATGTGCTTTATTTATTTATTTATCAGTGATTTTTAATTCGGTAGGAAGTTTCTTAAAAGCATGAAACTTCATTCATACAGACAAATATAAAATACTTGAGTCAATATTTTCAGTGTGAGATGGTAAAAGTTCTCTAGTTTTTAGCAGCATGTGTGATATGCTGCCTTAATCTTGTGTTCTTTGTTGAAGAATTATTATCAAAGATGAATAATGTTATTCCTTCTCCCCCATGTCTTCTAGAAAATACCACTCACCACACACCAGGCCTCCCCACTCCCTGAGGCCTCAAGTATTTCCAGGGTTAGGCACATCTTCTCCCATTGAGGCCAGACCAGGACTGTTATATATGTGCCAGGGGCCTCAGACCAGCTCCTGTATGTTGCCTGGTTAGTAGCTCAGTGTCTGAGAGATCTCAGGGGTCTAGGTTAGTTGGGACTGCTAGTTTTGTGATGGGATCACTCTCCTCCTCAGCTTGTTCCAGCATTTCCTTAATTCAACCTCAGAGGTTCCATGTCTTCAGTTAAATGGTTGGGTGTAAGTATGGGATTATCTCAGTGGACTGCTTGTTGGGCCTCTCAGAGGACAGCATGCTAAGCTCCTGTCTTTAAGCACACAGTAGCATCAGTAATAGTGTCAGGCCTTGGAACCTCCCCTTGAGAAGGATCCTAAGTTGGGCTGATCATTAGCTTACCTTTCCCTCAGTCTCTTCTCCATTTTTGTTCCTGCAGTTCTTTTAGACAGGAGCAATTCTGGCAACTCCATCCCTCCACCTGTTGCCCTGTCTTTCTACTGGAGATGGAGTCTACCAATTCCCTCCAGGATTTAGGCATTTCATCTAAGGACTCTCCCTTTGAGTCCCGAGAGTTTCTCACCTCCCAGGTCTCTTGTAAGTTCTAAAGGGTCCCTCTACTTCTACCTCCAGAGGTTGCCTGTTTCCATTCTTTCTGCTGGCCCTCAGGGCTTCACTTCTGATTCCCCCTGCTAATATCCAATTATGTTCCCCCTTTCCCCTTCCTGTCCCCTTTTCTACCCAGGTTCCTCCCTTCATCTCCTTCTGCTACCCATGATTGCTTTCTTCTCCCTTCCAAATGGGATTGTGGCATTCTCATTTGGGCCCTTCTGCTTGTTAACCTTCTTGAGTTCTGTGGATTGTATCCTGGGTACTGTACTTTTTTGGCTAATATCCACCTACTAGTGAGTATATACCATACATGTCCTTTTGGGTCTGAGTTCACTCAGGATGATATTTTCTAGTTCCATCCATTTGCCTGTAATATTAATCATGTCCTCTTTTTTTAATAGCTGAATACTATTTCACTGTGTAAATGAATCACATTTTCTGTATCTAATCTTCTGTGGTGGAATATTTGGGTTATTTCCAGCTCCTGGCTATCATAGATAAGGCCACTATGAACAATAGTAGAGCATAGTAGAGTACCTGTGTTACGGTGGGGCATCTTTTGGGTATATGGCCAAGAGTGATATAGCTGAGTCTTCAGCAGACTAGGATGGGGGTAAAGATTGGCCCCCACACACACAAAAAAAAAGGTAGTAAAAATAAAGATGAATTATCTCAAGTATTTCCTGACCACATATACATTACTAGATATATCACACTTGCCATGTCATGTTACAAAATCACTAACATACCTGTCCATATTGGAATGTGTCTAAACCTTCCAATCAATAACTGACTTATTATCCAGAGTATTTTTACTTCTAAAATAATTGAAAACTTGATGTAATAAATTAAACTATTTCATTGTAATAAAGTTTTAGTGGTTTATTATAATGCTTTATTACAAATTAAGAAAACCATAAACCAAAACAAAACAATGTATGACAAACTATTAATAATTTTAAAGTAATATTCATTGCAAATATGGACAAAATAAACTCTCTTCTAATAAAATGCAGATATAGTCAACCACTAAATTGAAGTATTTTTTTTTTAAATCTATTTTAGTTGACATAGTAGCATTGGGTTAAAATTACTTGGGTTTTGTTGTTGTTGTTGTTGTTGTTGTTGTTGTTCGAGACAGGGTTTCTCTGTGTAGCACTGGCTGACCTGGAATTCACTCTGTAGACCAGGCTGGCTTCAAACTCAGAAATCCACCTGCCTCTCCCTCCCAAGTGCTGGGATTAAAGGCATGTGCCACCACTGCCCAGCAATTACTTGGGTTTGATATTATGACTGCAAAATCAATCTGTCTTCATTCCATGTTTCTGTCATTTTTAAAGTCCTTTCCTTTTATTGGTTTAGTTTCCTAAATGAAGTTTCCATGTAGGACAGTTTATTATTAAAGTTAATTAGTTGAAATATATGAAAATTATTTGAATTAAAAAAAAGTTACAAATGATTGTCTTATATTAAAAACAGGTATAATATCTTTGATTTTGTAAATAGCAAGGTTGAGAAGTAGTACACTCCCCCAACCTCCAGTAACAAAATATTCAATCCCAAATTAAGTGAGAGTGCTGTAAAACTATTTACCACCCAATCTCTCAGGTTAAATAGGCCAGACATGTAAGGAGTGAATTTAGAATGATTATCTCTAAAATTCCACATATAATAATTCTTTTGGTATCACCAATACGTTTTCAACTCTATACATTTGCTTCTACTTTTCATTGAAGGTGTCATAAGAGTCTCAAAATTTATTTAAGTTTTCAGTGCATAAAACTGATGACTTCCTATGGCTTGATTTGACATTCTATAACTTTTAAACTAGGAAATCTTTTCATACCACATAGAAAAAATTGTTTTCAGATTGATAGTTTCTGAGGCTCTGTTCTTCGCATCACTACCCTTAGAAATTGTTTGAACACACAGTGGCACAGATACTCATAGTAAATCTTAGAAAACATTTCTTATGTGTCTGTTTTTAAGAATAGTGATTTACAGCTCTTAAGGTTTTATTTGTGCTGTTAAAAAAGTTATTTCATCAAACTTTTAGTCCATATTGTAGCCATCTTTGAACTTATCTGAGCTGATTTGCATTACAGTCCAAATTCAGAATTACAAGACACAAGGAAGCTTCTATCTGATTCTGATACTGAAATTATCTAGCTTAATGGAGGGAAAAAGGGGCAGTGTGATAATTTTCATTATCATGAATATTCATAGCTCTGGCCACTGAGCTCCTTCTCTTGGTCTTACCCTGAGTGTATGAAGTCAAATAGAAAGCAATGTATGAGGGGGAAATCCTGATACAATACTGGTATCTCAGCTTCATATTGTCAGCCAATAAATTGAACAAATGTCAACCAAATTTACCGAACTCAATCCAGGAAAATTATATAAATTTATATAATATAAATAGAAGATATAAATATATTCACTCAAATACAACACAGAAGGATGATCTGAAATATACTTCTTAAGGGGAAAGTCATCAAAGTGGTTTACTAATAGGCTATTTGAGTATGTGGGCCTGTCTCTCAAATTACTTTTCTTATGAAAATTTCATCATAAACCAGGCTGGAAATGAATAGTTATATCAGTCCAATTAAGTTCCCATATAGTTCAAAGAAAAAAATTAAAAATTTCATGTCTACCATGAGGTTAATAATATTTATTTATGTCAACTTAGCATATCAGTCCAGGTATATGCTAGCTCCTACCTGAAAGTCTATCAGGAAACAACAATGTTAAATGTGATGTCTGATAAAGAACACAGTAATTACTGATAATGCCCAGTAATACTCCTGAAACAACTTTATTTTCATGGTTACTTTATTTTCATGTCTAAATTTACACTTTCTTATCCCTTGAAGATTATAATGTATAATCTTACAAGTTCTCTATATTTGTTAAATTTTATTTTAGCCTGAAAGTATGAGATAGGTATATTGACTTGGAATTTATCAAACTATTAAGCTAAAAAGCCATATCCAGTGACCACTGTCCTATTATCATGCAAAAGCTACACATAGAAATAGTAAATTGAAGAGAATATAACTCAGAACATTTGCAATGCATTCAACGTACATTGAGTTCAGTCCCACTACTGGGAAACAAACAATTTCTTTTCTCCTGGAAAGCTTATAAAATAATAAGTAAATCTGTCTTTAATCTATTTGTATACAAATATAAAAGCTATTGTGTAAACTAGAATCTTTCATGACTTTCAGGTTTATACCTTATATTTCACACTCTCCATATCTGTAAGATGTGCTAAATATTTCTGTCAGGTCCTAAACATGTCTCATTGATCATGTTCTCTTGTGCTATTGTTGGGACTCCATCAGAACTGAGTATTGAATCTGCAAGTTGGAGCAATGGATGAATGCACTTTATTTAAACCACAAAACCTCTGTGCTCCTTGTGATCATATGATTCATGCATGAGCACACACATGCGCACACATAAATATATAAATAAATAAATAAATATCAGTATATTCAATTACACATAAAGCAGTCATTCTTGTTCTAGGACACTATATTTTATTGATAAATATACGTGTGTGTGTGTGTGTGTGTGTGTGTGTGTGTGTGTGTGTGTGTAAAAGATGTGATAACTTGATGAAGTCCAGAGAATAGAATCACAGTCTTGTCTGTGAAGTCTAGGTTTAAAGATAGACATGTGGATTCCTGTTTCTACTAAATTTATTAATATGTATCACACATAAACCAAGAGATAGGTTGTTTCTCTTTTTATTTCAACATACATAAAACCAATTCTCCTTTGTGTGAAAGTTTAGCTTTATGAACTCCTGTTGATTTATTTTGCTAGAAATCATTCAGCTTTTTGATGCTAAGTTAACATAAATAAATATTATTAACTTTATGGTAAACATTAAATGTTTAATTTTTTTTCTTTGAACTATATGGGAACTTAATTGGACTGATACAACCATTCATGAAAGGTAATTTGAGATAAAGGCCCATGTTATACTGATAGATGCTAATTGGTCTTGAAAGTAAATGGGGAAGAGAGCTGAGATACCTAGTGAGGTAAAGATGCTTGCTTTGGAGCCTAATAACCGGAATTCAGTCTTTGGAGCCCACACGGTACATGCACATATACGCATACACATTCACCCATGAAAACAAAACAAATCAATAAAAATGTAACAAATCTTTGTTAAGAGGTAAACTTGATTTTGCAATTTTTGTCACAAAAAGTTATACCTGTAATCCTGAATTTCACAGCTACTATACATATCATCTTTAAAATAAATGCCTACATCAATAATCAATAAAAGAATTACTTATTTTTTTTTTTTACTAAAAAGGTCCCTATCTTGTAGGTAAATGATTTTGTTTAGATTATATAGAATGGAGTTGATAATATTATCACATTTAACTACTTGGGAATGGCAGCAATATGATTCTTTGATCACTAATATCAACAGCTATGTGTTATTTTTATATTATTACATGAATTTTGTCAAAAATGACCTCAGAGTTATTTATATAACTTTATATCAATTTAGGTTACTTCATAATTTTCTGAAAGATTAATATACTTGAAGTAAAAGTAATTTCTCTTTAGAACATTTTAGAATTATTAAACCGATGTGGTGTTTTAATTGCAACTAAAGTATATCATTGTTTAGTTTTATCTCTGACCAGTGCTAAATTGAGGATTTTCTATTTTAATCTGGTATTTCTTAAAATGATGTACTTAATACATGTTAACCTCTTTTCAATTGAAATAGAAATTCATTAGCATTATAGTGTGATTTATATTATGGAATAATGGAATCCCTTTATTCTATTTATCTGCAGAAGTATACACATGATTCCTTTAAACCTTAAAACAGGGAAAGTATTTTATTTCTTTAATAAAAACAGCTCCTCCTTTGTTGTCTTTTCATTAACTTAAAACAATGTCATAAAACAACTAAATGCAAGTACAGTATATGTAAATCAGAGAATGAATGTTGGTGTGAGATTGCTGGCTTGTTAATATGTACCAGGTATTTATGCAAAGATCTTTTAGAGACCACTGGGACATGCACAGCTACTTTATGGTCACCTTGCTCAGTTGCATTCTTCACATTGCTACTAGCTATTGGCCTCAGGCACAGAAAAAAACCATCTGTGGATATTTCAGTTATCAATTTTAAAAGCAGCTGTTAATGGAAGCCTAATCCGTGAACTGAACTATGAATACCCAGAAGGTAGAAAAAAAATATTTGCTTTTCAGAATCCACAGTAGCAAATTTAAAACCAAGTATCCATTTAATAAATATTTATTTAATTAGAGGATGGAGAGATTAATCAGCAATGAAGAGTACTTGCTGATCTTCCAGGAGATCTACATTTGATTTCCAGAACCCACATGCCAGCTTACTGTATTCTATCACTCTACTCCCAGTGGCTCTAGGACCTTTTTAAAGAATGCGGGAACTGTATACATGTGGTGCACAGATAAACAATGTAGGGTAAACAATCATATACCTAAAATAACAAATGTAAAAAACATTTACTTAACAGAGATTTAATTTATAGAGTCTGTGATGGTCCACTACGTTCAGGTAGAAATGATCTCATACTGAGCAAAATATACAAAGGACATGTGTAAGTGAAAACCTTTCCTTTATGTTGACTGTTTTCATATTCCAACGAGTTTTATATCAACTACAGAAAATGTAAATGTCCATTCATTAAGAAAAACCTACATTTTATTGCCAGATTTATATGGAGAACAAAAGCTCTGACTCTAAATCTTTAACTCATTTTTTTTTTTGCTTCTTAAATGATGAAGACACAAAGTTCCCACAGAGTTGTTGTGGTTGTTGTTAAAATATTTCTTCCCAGCTGTGCATTTAAACAGTCTGGTTCAGGGCAAGTTCCTCACAGAGCTTTAGAGGAGGGATTTTGTTAAATGGGGTTGATCCGTTTTCTCTGCCTCACCCAGAAAGTGAATAATGTGATGATTTATATGCAAAGCACTATAGAGCCCCTTAGGCAGACTACAAAATGTCAGGCATTTACTAAGGGAAAAACATACTCCTGAATCTTGATGAGAACCTGATCTTGGGTTCCAGGTATCTTTACCTGTGGTCATTTGAATTTTCAAGTTTATGGAAAGTCTCTCTTGCAATTTTTCTTGCATTTATAGTTTGGGTAACTTTCTGAACTTTACATATTTTGAGTAAACCCAGTGCAACTTCCCAACAAATAAATGCAACTTTCCAGAAACAAAAGCAACAACAACATTCATTAGAAGCTACATTGAGAGGCCAAATCTAATCCATCTAAAAAAAAAAAAAAAAAAAAAAAAAAAAGTTGAGAACTTGACCTGAGCCTGAACCCAAGCTGTACCCAAGTACAAGAAAGGACCCCACATCTTGTCTTTGGCCAGAGCTACTCCATAGCTACTTCCTAGCTAGCAGTAGTTTATAAAATATTAGTCTGATTGTTTCAGACATACGTTCAGAGCTATTGTGATTGTACACTGTCTTATTTCAAAGCACTCACCTGTTGGCTCACAATAGACATTCAATTAGATGCTTGCCAGCCTGGACCCCCTCCCTCACTTGCTCCCATTTCCCTATAAAACTACTTCACCAAACCCTCCTGTGGGTCAGTGATGAGTAAGCACAAACTCAAATTTGTCATAAAGGGATCCTCATGTAATTACATCAGCGTTGGCTCCTTGGTGGTCTTTTAGGGTTCATGAACACTTCCAGGAACAACACACAAGGTCTTTATATTGGCTCAGAAAATAATCAGGATGCAAAGTAATAAATTCCAGGAAAATGGGATTATGGAAAGAAATACTGTTTTCCCTGATGTTACTAGAAAATAAATAACGGTTCTCTGTTATATGAACAAAAAAACCCAGTAAACAATGCATTGAATAGATGAACTGTCATTAAGGTTCCAGAAACAAAATACTTGGGAAAAATCAGTTCTTAAGGAAATAATGCATTTTTGCTCATGACTTCAATAATTAAGACCTGCTCCACAGGAAGAAACACATTTCTGGTACTGCAAATCTACCACTAGTATTTTGTAAACAAAAATGTTGTCAAACCTTTATTTTGGGAGATTAATTCAACTCTTCAACTTCATCACAGAAATTTCTATGTGAAAGAAAAATTCTTATGAATATATGAAATTCATTGTCTCAATATCAATACCAGATACCTTTTTTAACAATATGAAAAAAATTCTACAAACAAGGTTTGAATTGAATCATAATATAGAATGTTTGTTGTCACATTTGATATATTTAGATGTTAAACTTTGGCTTATATGCAATCAAAATCATATTAGAATCATTCAGTGGCAGGTATGAAGCAAATTATTGTAAGTCTATTTTCCACAGAAGCAGTGAACCACTGCTAATCACATATGTGACCTCAAGGGCATTAAGATACATTAAGGCTTTCCTTACTTGGTCTAGAGTGGCTGCCAAGCATATTTGGACAAGAAGATATGTGAAAGAAAATAATCTGAATTTGAAGTAATAAAATTATTCTTCCTACAAATCAATAATAAATGACATTAAAAAGAATAATATTAACAATTAATTTAAAATCTATTTAAAAAAATTAAAACATTAAATATATTTACTAATAAACACTATTAATAACACAAAGAGAATAAAATGCTGAAATTTTTCAATTCAAGAATATTGTGTTTTCTCTGATAAAAATCATGATGTTTTTCTAAAGATTTTCAATGACTCAGAAATTTAAACAGAAGTTGGAAGATTTAGAGAACATTTGTAGACTAAAAGTGTCCTGGTGGCAAAATTTTTGTTACAGGATTCTCTCTTGTAGTAAGATGATATTAATTTAGGTCTTGATTTTTTTTCATTATTCCTTTCTTTCATTTTAGTCTAGTGTGCATTTAGTTTATTTAAACTTACATTTCTAGAATACTGTATCTCATCTTAAACATATTGTCAAATCAACAAATGACATCACTATATAAATAAAAATGTGTGGCAACTATACAGGTTTTCAGGACCAGCATCTTCTGTGTGGCAGATACCTCAGTAAAGAGCTTGCTGAGAATGCAATGTCATCACATGCATTCTTCAGCACTTAGGTGAAAAAACAGGTTTGTCATGTTATAATACAGGGGCTAGGGAGGCTGAGAAAAGACTATTTGCAACTCTGCCAAGACAGTGTGGTTCTGTGTCACTATCTCAGGAAGAAAGTGTGGAGGTTTTCTGAGAAATGACAACAGAGGTGTTCCCCAGCTGCTGCTGCACATTTTTGTACATAGGAGAAAACACACACACACACACACACACACACACACACACACACACACTTGCATGGATTAAATTGAGTTAAATTAAAATGTACAAAAACAAGGGGCTAAAGAGATGGCTTAGTTGGTTAAGTGCCTGTTGAGAACGCATAGGACGTGAGTTCACATTAGTAATATACATGGAGAACAGTGGGCTGGTCTTGAATATAGAGACAAACAGATCAGCAGAGCTCCCTGGAGAGCTAAACTGAGCAGAAAAGTTGAGCTTCAGGTCAGAGAGACTCTGTTTGAAATGCTGAGATGCTAAAAAGCAATGAAGATATCAGACATGCACATGTCTACACAATAATATTCTTTAATATATAATAAACTATTGTTTTAAGTACTATGTATAATTCAAAATTGTATAGAATTTTCTACTGGGTCAATGTTTTCTAGGAACCTTTTGTTTAGTTTATAGCTAGAAGTCTTCAAATTATCTCAACACTAAATCACTTTTATTTTATGTTATAGTAAATGTCACAAGTGGGTAACATGAGAAATGTACTCCAGCTTTATGAATACATGGCTTGGCTTAACCTAGAGAAATTCTATGTAATTAACCCTATTCCTATGGAGCTTCTAGCCTCCATAAAATCTAATCTTCTGCAAGCCCAGACCTTGGAGGCTTCAGCCTCTAGCCTCCATTGGCTAAGTTAGACTTTGAATGTTTCACACTCTGAGATTTAGTGCTGAATAACCTCACTCTTTCTGGTTACCTGTTTTAACTCAGTTGTTCTGGCCCAACTCCTCTCCAAGTTGCCTGATTCAATCTGGCTTTTCTCGGTTTATGACTGAATTGCTCTGCTTGGAAAGATAGTCTCTAAACTACAGGAACTGAACTGCTCTGCTCCAAATTCAGTGCAACTACACTCAACTGAATTGCTCAGAACTAATTTGAACAGCACTAAATTAAATTGAATGGTACTGAATTCTCCCTCACAGCTCTTTTAGTAGCCCTTCCTGAGAGTTGACTTTATCCATTCTCTGACTCATTCTGTCAGATATCTCTCTGATTCATGTCTTAGTCTGCCCCTTAGCTAGATGTCATTGCTTGGGATTTAATGTCTGTACTAAATAAAGGTGTGTCAGTATTTCAGCTAGAGAGATTAAAATTACGTTTTCCAGCCAGAGGGATTAAAGGTGTCTGGCACATCTGCATTCCAGCCAGACTACATCTTTAGATGTGATCTCTTGCCAGAGTAGCCATGTTGCTGGATTAAAATTCCTCTATAATTTAATTTTTCTATTAATTAAAAATCAAAATGATTGAATATAATAACTCCTCTATAATTTAATTTTTCTATTAATTAAAAATCAAAATGATTGAATATAATAACTACATTAACTCTACTTATAAGAAAAAATATTCTAAGTTTGCTAATGTAAAGTTTAGAGATAATCTAAAAAGATGTTCAATGAGGCATGATTTAGAAAAACTATACTTTATACATGAGCAAGTAAAGGCATTAAGAAGTTATTTTTTTAAAAGCATTCATGAATTTTCTATAATCAGGATGATATTTGAACTGAAACTTTCAGACATCATATTACACTACCTAATCAATGATGAATTGCCAGAAACAACTATGAGAGTGTAAGATATTTAATGTGAACAAGAAAGCTTAATTTTCAATGATATATTAAATGGTACAGGTTTATTATATTAACAAATACATAGAGTGCCTGAAATGATATAAAATAAAATTAATAAGTAATTAATGGATAGGTCATTATAAATTAATAACTCTATTCACTATTTATTAACAATTTATTGTGTTCTAGTAACTTAAGTCATTAAATGTAACAGATATTTTGATACGTTAAACCACCCTAAAATGTAAATTTTTATGTCTTCATATTGAAAAATAAAATATTTGAGGCTGTGGGTTGTTAAATTACAATTTTTCCCCTAAGAGACATAATTTGTATTTAATTTCACAAGCATGGTACTTTTTAATAAAAATCATTTGAGATATATTTTTCATGTTGAGTAGAAAAAAAGACTAAAAAAAAAGACTAAAATAAAAAATGTTTGTTACTATCACCAAATTTTAAGAACTATTTTGTACTTTTATTTTCAAACATTTTAGATTTGAGCCATAATTTCAAGTCTATCACTATGTCACTATGAATAATACCCAATATAAATAGCTGATTATAAAAGTTTCATTTTTGCTTAAATTTCAGAGATACTGGTTTTTTTGGGTCTGAAGTGGCACAGTGTGCATTATGGTGATAATGTTTAGCAGAGATTTGTTGGCCTCCTAGTGGCTGGGGAGGTGGTTTCTAGTCCTGTATGTCAAATGCCCAGGAACTTAACTTTCTTTGATCTGAATCAGACTCAAATCTCCATCACTTACCCTTAGGGCCAAAAAGGTTGAAATAAAATCTTTGACACAAACTTTTAGGGGACATTCAAGATCCCAAATATGATACACCGCCACTAAAGTATTTCTTTTTTTTTTTTTTTTTTTTTTTTTTTTTTTTCTTTTTTTTTTTTTTCTGGCCTCAGTGAGAGAGGATGCACCTAGCCCTGCAGAGACTTGATTTGCCAGGGTTTGGGGACAGCCAGAGGGGAGGCTCCACCCTCTCAGAAAAGAAGTGGAGGAGGGAATGAGGAAATGGGCTGTGTGTGTGGGGGGGGGGGGTAGGCAGCGGAGATCAAGAGGGAGGACATCAATTGGATGTAAATTAATTAATTAATTAATTAATTAATTAATTAAAATAACTACTAAGCCTAAAACCCTATAAAGTATTCTACTGGAAAATTACTGATTTGTGTCACTTTTTATTATTATATCCAATTAAGAAAAAAACATTCTAGCAACCTTTCTTCACTGTTGTTTTAAATGAATTCTGTTGGCTGTCTATTCACTCCACTCAAGCCTTCCACTCCCTGGACTCCCTTTGTAAACTTTGTAAACTTTTTGAATCCTCAGGGCGGGAACATGAATGAATTCTGCCTGAGGTCCAGCAGCAAGACCCCTCATCTAGACCTGCCTAATTGTTAAAAAGTTGTTTCCAGTACCTGTGAAGCTCCTGAAGCTTATCTCCAGTCCCTCAGTAGGGCCCTCTGTAGATTATATTACTTTTACTGAAAAGTCTGAACAAAAGCCATCAATCCCTGAACAGGAAAACCCTCCAGTTCCTGAATTTCCCATGGAAATTCCCCAATCTCTGAGTACAAACTTCCACCAATCCCTGAACAAGAAAATCCACTAGTCCCTGAGCTCCCCCAAATGCAGGACTTGAAATCCCACCAGTCCTCACTCTGGAAATCTCTGTCCCCAGGAAATCCTATACAATCCCTGCTCTTTGTCCAGTTCCCTGCTGTTTGCTTTTAGGAGTATAGGGCAGCCATCCCTCTGAATTCATTCCTCTTCTTCCTCAACCCTCCAATAAATCTCTTGAGATTTGCTGCCTGGTGTGACTCTTCTCATTGGAAGACACAAGAAGCAAAGACAAGCTAAGAAGTAGTGGACTGAGGCCCCTGAGCAACTCAGCTCAGTGGAGGCTATCCTCCATTGGGACCTACAACACCTCTGCTGAGGAGGCTTCCTTTCAGAGCTGAGTGGTTCCTGGTCTTCTGTGTCTTAGGATACCCTTCCACTGTCCCACTTCAAGCTCTGTGGTTCCTGGGCTCTCTTGTTTTAGGATACACTTCCATTGGGATACCTTCTCCTCTGAGAGTTGTGGGTGTCCTGTATTTCCAAGTCTCAGAACACCTTCCATTGCATCAGGAAGACTAACAAGGCCTGCTGTGCTTAAATAATTCTAAGAATTGGGCTTCTAGATCTAATTGGCATTGCCATATACATATTTTTAAAGTAGGATTCGTCTTAGAAATCCAGTTTTTAATGGTGTTTTACTTGTTTGTTTCTGTATATATTGTATGAATATAACTTGTTCAATATGTATGTTATTTGTATGTATGTTCAGGGCTTACCATTTTGGACAGGATAGAGAATCTACAACCATAAGTTTACTAAACCTTCATGATCTCTAAAAAAAATTATTAATGTTTGTGTTTGATATTTTAAAAAAATGGCAAAGCCTATACCAGACTGTAAGACTATAGTCTCTCTGTCACAAGTGCTCCATGATAGCTTTGAAAGAGAATTGTGAAAAATAAATCTGTAAATTCAATAAAAAGATCACATCATCCAAAGTATATTGAGGAGTTGAAAGCTTTGGATCTACAGAAGGACTCACAGCTGTGCTTACACAAGCTAGCAAGTGCAGCCAGCACGAGTCCCACTGGTTTTGATTTTTGTTGTTGTTTTTAATACAAGGAGGTTTTGTGACTACTGTGAATAGTTAAAGATCAGACCTACATTCATGTTGTTTTAATTTACTGTTTGATAATTTCTTACCTGAGCTTTACATTTACATCACTCTTTCTCTCTGTTCTGCCTCAAACTCTTCCAATGTCCTTCTAAGCTTTACTCAAATTCATGACCTCTTATTCTTTGAGGTGAGCCTAGAACGCACAGCCAATGCCATTTCTCTAATATAATACTATGAAATATTAAAATATACTATAATAGATCGTGAATGAGAGGCTGGCTTTATCACAAGATATAAATCTAATGGGTAATGCCTGCAGTGGAAATGATTGGCATTACTCATCCCTGTACTATGAAATCGTGGTGAACATGCTGTCACCAGATCATCATTGTATACCACTCTGACCCATTTTTCTTTCTTAGAAACCATAAACTCTACCTTATTTACATTCAGAATGATTCGACAAACTGCATTAATTAGCAGAGTGCATGAGACTGGCATCCCTCTGTATCTTTAAAGTCTTTAAATTTTCCTTGGATAATATCTCTTTAAATGTTGCTTTTAATAAAAGGTTTCTTATCTATTATCCATAATTCAGAGGTTGTTTTGATACATCTGAAGGGTGTCTATGAATTTTTCTCTTACTTTGAACCAATATTTCTTTGTATGTCTTTCTCTCTATCCTAAGAAAAATACTGTGCCAATCTTACCACATTACGTCAACTTGTCAACTGCAAAGATCTCCTTATGATTTCTGAGGCTGATTGCATAATTTACCCTGCATTCTTGTGTAAGTTCGTCTTTGTATGTATAGTTTATTAATATAAACAAGAATGCTATTGTGTATGCATATAATATACATATTTAATGAGTCATTATATTATACACATTTATGAATAAGATATTGTAAACATGTATAATAAACTGAGATGCTCCTATGTACATACCTATATACAAAAATGCAAAATTCACTGGTTGATACAATTGTTTTAAACTTTGTTTTCCTTTTTCTTTATAAAGTCCTTGTAAAATCAAATTATGACTTTCATCATATCTGAGCATGTTACAGTGATATCTTGGCTCATTAATGCAAATATCCAGTGAGAGCTGATTTTAGTGGCTTTTATAGGCCACTCATTTTTCAGTTTTATGTAGTAATTTTGTCATGAAATCATCTATCATGAAAGAAAATACATTATTAAGAAATAGTATATTCTACATGAAGGCGGAACGTTCCTTAAGTTCAAGATGTAACCAACTCAATAGCTTAAAGAATTCCTTAAAACTGATCAGATTCACTAGACTTCTCTATCCCCATGCATCCAGAAGCAATAAGGACTTCTGAGAAACATTCTCAGACAACTGGATTCTCTAGAGGAGGCTGAGGTCAACCAAGGTACCAGGAACAGAAGATCTTAACCTGTTGAGCTGCCTGCAGGCTGTGCAGTGTACTGCATTTTCCAGCTTTCATGAACTGCCATATACTAACCTGTTTGCTGACTTTGAAAGACATGAAATTTTCCAGCGATAAATCTCTTAGCTGGGATGTTTGAGTTCTTGCGGGTTTAGTCCCCAGCATCCAAAGTGGAGATTTAAAAAAAAAAAAAAGTTGATGTCTGTAAGACTTGACTTACAGGAGGCCAAAAGTGCCTGTAGCATGAAGTAAAATCTTATCTTCCTAAGAGTTTGTATTTTTGATTGTGTATATGTGTGGTGTCCAAGATTTTTATGGCTCCGAAGAGACATCATGACCAAGGTAACTCTTATAAACGTAAACATTTAGTTGGGGCTGGCTTACAGTTTCTGAGGTTTACTTAGGAAGCATGGCAGCATCCAGGCAGACATGGTGCTGAAGAAGGAGCTGACAGTCCTACATCTTCATCCAAAGGCAGCCAGAAGGAGACTGGCGTTTTCAGGCAGCAAGGAAAACCCACCCCTACAGTGACACATTTCCTCCAATAAAGTCACACCTAATCTCAAAAGGCCATACCTCCTAATAGCACCACTTTCCATGGGCCAAGCATACTTAAACTACCGGTATACATGTATGTGTGTGTATGGGAACACTTGTAGAGACACGTGTTCATGCATTCAGGATAGAATTTGATACTGAGTTTCTAATTTTATTTTATTATATTCTCACATTATACATTGATGAAGGGCTTTGCATTTGAACACAGAGCTTAGCTCTTAGACTGTGGTAACTAGCTTGTTTAAGAGGATACTGTGTTTTTCTCCAAGCACTGGGATTACAGGAAGGCTAACAAGATCCAAACATGACTTCCTATTCTTGCATGGCAAGCACTTTACCCAGTAAACCATCTCCCAGCCTTTATTTACTCATATTTTTTAATACCTTTATAGAAAACACATTAATTATTTAGGCATAGTAAACTATATTAATATAAAACTAGTTTAAGAATTATATAGATCCAATTGTTTCTCAGATTACTCCGCTTCATGGAAGAGAACTATGTGGTATTTTACTGGGAAATGTCTGTCTCACTAGACACTATGAGTAGACTTTTACATTGATAGCCCACAAAATGCTCAAATGTGTGTTGTTAGAATGTAAATTTAGTAGACATAGATTCCCTCTTTTTTTTGAGGAATCAATATTTTTATTTTGAGTCTTTTATGAAGTTTAAGTGTCTGTTATATGGATCTAGAAATTAAATTGAATTAATTATAGGGTGTACTATTATCATATAATGCTTATAAATTTAAATTTATTGAACTTTTTTTCTAGGTTGAGATTACAACTCCAGTAGAATTAAAAGGCCTCAAAGTAGATGTGCAATAATTGTTGACTTTGAATTTCCGACCCTCTTGTCTCTACTATCCTGAACAAGTATGTGTAACTAGCCACATCTTACCAGGAAGTCCTTTCTCTCTTTCTTCATATCCTTCAGTATCCTGTTCTAGACATTTGGAAATCAGTTATAAGGATATATTGTAGGCATAGTCAAATAAAAGCATCAGGATACTCGTATATGTCAAATACATTTAGGTCTTTAACTATAAAACTTTTCAAAATTTTAACTATTAACTATTCCACACAGGCACTTACCTTGCTCTCCAAAAGTGTCTCTTTTGTGTGTTTTCATTTATGTTTTTAAGTTTGAATATTTGCATGCATTGTATCTTGATTATATTCCTCACATATCCCATATTTTACATGTATCCACTGTTCTCTCTCACATTACTCACCATGTATTTTCTGTAAAAACTTTTATTTCTAATTTCAAAGCAGATATGCACACATGGTTTTATGCATACACACACACACACACACACACACACACATACACACACACAATCAAGGAACTGTGAATGATAGAACACATATAACATTTGTCTCTAAAGGTAACTTTATCTTAAAAAAACCTTGAGCACTAAATTCTCACAAATTAGATCTAGTCTAATTAACTTGGTATGGTTGGTAGTTGAAACAATGATGCTTAGCTTGTCAAATGTACCCAGTTCTGCAGAGTGAGGCTGGAACAAGCTCTCAGTTTAATTTACTTAGTATGTGAAAAAAATGAACTACTTATACTTGGTGCCACTGTTCCAGACAAGAGCTACAAGCACTTTAAAAAGTAATGCATGATTACTTGACAAGTAAACTAATTAATTAATACATTTCATTAAGCGTTATTGAAATATTAAAGCTTGATTCTGGAGAAAAGCACACATATTTCTGGAAAGGAAGCAAGCAAAACTTCAATTGTCATGGTGTGTGGACACAAATCCTGAGATTTAGGTCAATTTTGAGAATAATGTGTGCTTAATGACAAAGATTAGAACATATTTTTAACATTTTTTACTTTATTTTAAAATAAATAGTATTTTAAACTTTAGAGATGTTTTTATTAACATTGGTATTACAATATAGCACTTATTTAAGCAAACAAGTTAGGACAGAGTAAAGATGATAGATAGATAGATAGATAGATAGATAGATAGATAGATATAGATATAGATATAGATATAGATATAGATATAGATATAGATATAGATATAGGTAGATGTAGATGTAGATGTAGATATAGATGTAGATATAGATATGACAATGTTTTCTGACAGAACCAGGCAAGGTATTGCTGTCACAATAGGAGTTGATACTGAAAGAAAATATGATAAAAAGGAATAAATGATCTCTTGATGAATATATCTGAGGGTTTATGAAGTTAACATATTCAATTTCCTTTCAGATTTAGGATGCTTTTGTTTGTATGTTTTTAGTATGTCTCTTCAGTTTCCCGTTTTCTTTTCCTTCTGTAACCCTGGTAATGCACATATTATTTTTTAATTGTTTTATTTATTTACATTCCAAATGTTGCCACTCTTCTCAGTCCTTCCTCCAAGAGTTCTTCACCTGCTTCTCCTCCCATTGCCTCTGAAAGGGTACTTTCCCATCTCAGCCATGAATCCTCCTCTCCAACCTCTACCTTACCTTCCTCATCCCCTTCCCTGGGGCATCATGTCTTTACAGGATTACAAGCATCCTCCCCCACTGAGGCCAGACAAGGCAGTCCTCTACTTCATATGTGCCAGCGTCCGCAGAGCACCCCATGTATGCTTTTTCGATGGTGGCTTGGTCTCTGGGAGCTTTGAGGAGTCCGAGTTAGTTGAGACTGTTGGTCTTCCTATGGGGTTGCCATCACCTTCAGCTTCTTCAATTTTTGTCCTAACTCTTCCATAGAGATTTCAGACCTCAGTAATGGTTTGCTGTAAGAATCTGCATCTGTCGCTGTCAGCTGCTGGTAGAGCATCTCAGAGGATAGCCATGCTAGGCTCCTTTCTACAAGTACAACATAGCCTCAATAATAGTGTCAAGGTGTGGTGTCAGCCCATGTAGTGGATCCAAAGTTGAGCTGGTCACTGAATGGCCTTTCCTTTAATCTCTGCTCCATTTTCTCCTTGCATTTGTTTTAGACAGGAACAGCTCTGGGTCAAAAATTTTGAAGGTAGATTGGTGACCCCATCTCGCTACTGGGGCCCCTGTCTATCTCCTGGAGGTGATTTCTTTAGGCCCTATATCCTCACTGTGGGCATTTCAACTAAGGTCATCCCCATTGACTTCTGGGAGCCTCTCACATCTTAGGTCTCTGGGAATTTCTAGAGGTTACCCCTGCCCCCAACCTCCACAGCTGTATAGTTCCATTCACTTTCCTGGCCCTCTGGGCTTCTCTCCAATCCCCTATACCTAAACTTGGCCCATGTTCCCCTTCCTCCTCCCCTCTTCCACCCAGGTACATCCCTTCCTTTCACTCCTGTGATTCTTTTGTTTTCCCTTCTAAGGATTGAAGCATCCCCCCTTGGGCTTCCTTCCTGTTAAACTTCTTAAGGCCTGTGGATTGTATCATGGGTATTCTGTAGTTTTTGCCTAATATCAACTTATTGATATTACCATGCATGTCCTTTTGGGTCTGAGTTACTTCACTGAGAACAGAGTAGGAACCTTTGCAAGAGCAAATACGCTGTTTACAGTTTAGCCATCTCTTTCTCAATTGTATGTAATCTCATAGATATCTGAGCTTATTAGAAATTTAAGATTTTAATTTTCAGTGGTTTCTCAGACAATTCATATGTCCACATACTATGAGACTCTGTTAACTAAAAACCTACTGCTTTCTTTGTGGGTATCATGATTTCATGATAGTAATTTCAAACTGTTTTAACCAATGTTAGTACAATTGAGAGAAGTCAATTTTCTCAGATATTTTGGCATGAATTAAATGAAGAAAGTATATAAATGTCAAGTACAGGAAATGATGTCAATATTTTTAGAAAAAAATCAAAGGTCCTACGTGGAGGGACCCATGGTTCCAGCTGCATATGTAGTAAAGGATGGCCTTATCTGGCATCAATGGGAAGGGAAGCCCTTGGTCCTGTGAGGACTTGATGTCCCAGCACAGGAGAATGCTAGAGCAGCGAGGAGGGAATGGGTGGGTAGGGGAGCACCCCAGGGGGAGGAGGAATGGGATAGGGGGTTTAAGGAAGGGAAACCAGGAAGGGGATAGAATTTGAAAATAACAAATAAAAAGAAAGAAAAGGGGGCTGGAAAGATGGCTCAGTAGTTAAGAACACTGACTGCTTTTCTAGAGGTCCTGAGTTCAATTCTCACACCCACATGGTGGCACACAATCATCTGTAATGGGATCAGATGCCCTCTTCTGATGTGTCACACATACATAAAATAAATAAATACAGAAAAGACAGAAAAGATTCCTTTCTCTGTGTAGTGCTTTTAGTTGCAATTTCAAGAAAGTAAAATTTTATAATACAAAATTTAAAAATTCATAAAAAATAAGACTACCAAAGAAAATTATACAATGTAATTGGATGAAGCAAGCAACAATCTATGAAAATACTTGATAAATTATTGACATCTAAAGTGTATATGCAACTAATGTCACTCAACAGAAAAGTATGTTAAAATGATGTATTAAACATGTCTCAAAGAGGACTTTTGAATGGTCAACAAGTATATGGGAAAGTTTAAATTTTATCAGCCATTAGAGAACTACTTAAATTCCATATTGGGAGGCACAAACAAAGCAAATGAAATAATTATCCCCAGCTGATCAAATGTTCTCTTGTGTTCATTTCAGCGTTATTTGAAAATAATGCTACAGAAAGAACCTACCTTCCAGTCTGTAGATAAAGAACATATTTTATATATAGCTACAGAAGTCAGTATGGTAGAAAGAATCAGTCAGTCTTGGATAGATGAAAACCTTATAACATACTAACTAAAAATGTATCAGCTTCATAAAAATGAAGTGGATGCTCATGCACAGGGCCTAGAACAAAGGGCTGCAATATAAGTTAGCCAGAAGCCAAAAATCTTACATTTGTACACAATAGATCAGTTTTGATGATGAAATTTTCAGAATATAGTTAACAGTATTGTGTTGTCTGTTTTATATGTCTAGGCATGTAAACCTTTTATGATTTTAATACATGTAAAAATTATTCACATGAGGCAATTGACATTTCAATTTGTATGATTGTGACATATATATATATTTGTGTGTATAATGTATTATATTGTGTATCATATTAATATATATAACTCTAATATATAAAATAAACTATTATATATTTCTTCAGTGATCACACTATATACTTTCAAGATACATATTTATTGAATAATTTCCTATTCATCAATAAATATAGAAAATGGTAAAATATTGAATGGATTCTGGAAATTAAATATTGAATGTATAATCCCACTTTGGTGAGATAGGGTGGAAAGAGGACACAGAGTCTGCTTACTCTTAATCTGAGGTCTGTCACATTTACAAGGATAAAGAAGTCTTTCATTTCTAATAAACACAAAATGTTAGCTAGATTTTTTTATTAGCTTAATTTTTCTGAGTATAGACATCACTAATTATGATAATTTTAATTGTATAAAATTTATCTCAAGCAAAAGAAATTGTTTCACCTGTTTTGTGATTTGGTTGCTATATCTAAGAAATTGCATAGTTTGAATTCATCTAAATAGTGAATTTTAGTGAAATAGTGAAATTTACATTTTGAACTAAATATTTTTTTTACCTCATCTATTTTTAAGCTATGTTTTAAGCCTCTACCTTTTAAAGCCACATTTGGCAAAGCTACTTATGTGATTTAAGGTCTGACCTGTTATACCCATGTATTGTTTTGCCAACTTTTTTATTGCAGTTCATTGTTTGTCAGCCTCTTAGTTTTTCATCTTTGACTTTCCAGATAAATTTTTAATGCCTTGACTTCAAAATACCAGGCAAGTAAATGATGTTTATATTTTGCTTGCAAAATCAGCACTTGAGAGAATCACTAGTCTACAAATAGACCCTCATAGGATCTTAAAAGCTGTGTCCTTATCCAGACACTTAGATGTGAAAGTTATCAAATAGTCTTGAGGCTGCTTCTCTCAGAGTGATAGTGTGCAGACAGATTACCAACAGCGGAAAAAAACTCAACATTCAGAGGATTGCATTTGAAGTATTTCTATTATCTGTACATGATAAAACCCATCACATCACTTTATCAAATTGGCACTGGATAGCTCAGATTTCAAAGTTTCTAAAACGACTAATATTTTGTAACCATGTATAAATGAATAGAATGAACAGTTGTGAATATTTATTTTATTAATTTATGTTTATGAAGTATAATATTAATGATTTGCACCAGTTAGTCTTCATATATAATCAGAGTCATTTGTTGGTGAAATTAATAACATAGCTTAATAATAATTTTCTTGGATGGACTTGATAGAACCTATTATTGAAAACTTTTCAATGAAGAAGTATGTTATTGTCTCTCTATATGTGGTGATAAAACAAACTATCATCTGTGGAGATTATTTAATATAAATAATTTGTTATTAAATTTATTAAGAAAGAAAGAAATATATAAAGAAGATTGATAGCAAGCCTCAAGCAAAATGGAGGGCCAACAATAAGGCTGATGATATATGAATCCTTCGTGTCAAGTCTGATGATGTGAGTTGGATCCCAAAGAACTAGTTGGTAGGAGAGACCTGACTCTGGCAAACTACCCTCTGACATCCATAAGCATGATATAGCATATGCATACACACAGAGACACAGAGACATACAATTACTCACTGACATAAAGCACACTCAAACACACCATGTACATAGACAAAATTAATACAAGTAATGAGATGATTAAGCAGAGAGGGAGAAGAAAGAGGGGGAAAGGGAGAGAATAAAAGGGGGCAATAATACTAAGGGTTATTGGTCTTATGAGAAACCTACAATTCTGGAAACTTCTTAATATATATATATATATATATATATATATATATATATATATATACAGCAAATAATGATCTAGAAAAAGCCTCATTTACACACTTTACACATTTTGGCAGCATATAAACCCCCAATTCCCAAAATGGATTACAGATAATTGAATCATTGGTCAAAGGAGATCTAAGGAAATCCTCCAAAAACTGAGAGGTATCATATCTATCATAAACTGATGGCAAGACTGTTGCTGAAGGCAAGACTTACATATCTCTTTGAACACAGAATTGAACTGCTGCCTACCTATAGATTTCATTCCTAGTGACTAGTGTTCATGATATTGAAGGTGTTCTACATGCTACCAGATGAGAAAAGTCAACATCAACCCAGAAGAAGTGGAAAACACCAAGGAAAAAATGGCCTTCTAGATCCAACAGGACTGAGGTATACATGAGCTCACAAAGATTGTGGGAGTCTGCAGGGGTCCAAACTAAATTGTGTCCCAGCACTGAGATAGGGAAATGAATAAGAGTCCCATTCCTAACCCAAATGTTACTTCTGATTGACAGCCAGTTACCAAAGAAAAATTAATTTTCTTCAATTAAGTCTCACTGGGTATATAAAACACATTTAAAGAAAGGGTACATGCCCAGTCAGAGAGGGAGGAAACAATAGCAATCAAAATATTTCTGGACATCACAAAAGAAACTCAATTGTTTTGGAGATTATATTCTGTCTCATAATGCTTTATCGGGTTTTTGTTTCATTATACTTTTTACCTTATTTGTTTTTCAATGTATATTATAGTTTCTGATTATCTGATTTTGTGGTGTATATGTGTGTCATATTTTCTTTTTTTTAAATTTTAGATTGTTGTTTTATTTGTATGTTAGTTTTCTAAAAGTGAGTGAAAGAAGGCATAGAGTTGGATATGTGAGGTGAGAATGATTTGAAAGGAGATAAAAGAGAGGAAACTGATCATTATATATTATATGGAAAATATTTTCAATACAAATTAAAATAATTTAATTTTACATTTTAACTTTATTTCAACCTAAAATCTGTTACTGCAAAATAACTCCTTTTCCAGTCTGAGACTTATATACTTTTTTGGTTTGCTATAACTTTAGATTTATTTTGCTGTCATACAAACAATTTCATGAAATGAGATGAGTAGATTACACATACTTTTGTGTCTGATTTCTTCCTTTAATCATACAAATTCGATTAATCATATTGCTTAAGTATCAGTGATCTATTGCTTTTTAATCAGTGGATATGAATTGTTCTGTAGATATAGACATTTTTTAATGAAGATACATTTATTTCAGTTTTTGATTACTAATAAAGGTGGAATAAAATAGATGTCTGTTGAATTATAGGTATGATAAAATTACTCCCTTAGAAGATAGCTTCCTGATGAAAACATGTTCTTACTTAAATTTATCTTATGTAGTAAATACATATCTGGACATGTTTGTGTTGGGTATGTAGATGTAAGAGGAAGTCAGATGAATCCAGGACATTGTAAGTATGAGCAAGTAAGGAAAAGCCATATACCAGCATCTGCTTATCCACCTATCTGACCCCCGTTGCTTCTCCACTGTACTATGTGCTCACACTGTGAGATAAACTAAGCCCTTCCTGTGGAAGGAAGATTTTAATTACACACAGTTTTCCAAAATCAGGATTGTTGACATTTTGAAGTATATAGCTTATTTTATGTGAGATCATTCTTTATGTTAAAGAAAGTTACTGGTGTCCTGGATTATAGATAACTAGGTGCCAATAACATCAGTAACAGTTTCAACAAACAAGATAACAATTGGTTCTGAAAAAACAAACAAACAAACAAACAAACAAACAAACAAAAAACAAAAACCTCTGGGAAAGCAAAATAAGTTCTCAGTTGAAAATGCTTATTTAGCTTGTAAGAATTTCCAAAATATATATTTTTTTAGTTTTAGCATTATTTTCCTATCTATTCTGCTGAAGCATATTCTCCTATCATGCAATATTATTCTCTACTTATTCTATATAATAGTTGATACTGTCAGAAATCTTTAATTCTAGGCCTTTGGCAATGCCATCTAGGATTTTGTTTGTATTTCCTTAATTTCTAAGTATAGTTAAGCAGAGTTAGATGCTATTTATTTCAATTTTATTGACTTAAATCTTTATTCAAAAGACACTTTTAGAGATAAAAGGGAGTTAATTGTAAAGTACACATGCTTTTGTTCAGTAAAAGTTTTCAAAATAATACTCTGAAACTACAACCAATATGTGAGAATATAGATCTTGTCAGTAAATCTTGCCCCAGTTTTAGTTTCCTTACATTGACTTGTCATTGTGTTTTTGTATATTTGCTTTTAGCATTGTATCCCATGTGAGAAACATGTACACCTTCCTCCTGTATCAACATGCTGTGTAAACTCAACCTCACAGATAGCTCTGCTAGACTTTATCACATTGCACCTGCTTTTGCCAGTTCACTAAGCCTGCCAAACCAGGACTTCAAATTCTGAAGTTTCACCATTTCAACCAGATGAATGTATAAAGATTCATAGTGTGTCACCTTGGAGATTTATACATTTTTTGGAGTTTTATTTTGTTTTGAGGTTTGTGGAGTTTAATTTTAGCATAATTTCTTAGAAACCAGCAATTTTCTTTGCTCTGAAGTCAATTTTTCTTTTTACTTCTGAGTACAGCTTCAGGTTTGTATTTTGCAACACTGTATTTTCACGTTCACCCGTGTAAGAACTTTGAATTGTTTTTCAGCTTTGTGCTTACAAACAAAGACTGATTTGACATTTGCTTACAGGTTTCTGTAGGAGCATACACTTATTTTCAAAGAGAGGTGCCAAGTAGTGTAGTTGCTTAGTTACACAAAAATTCAATGTTTAGTTTTGTTAGTAGCCATTATGCATGTATTTAAGCATAGCTGTGTAACCATGATGTGATCAACTTTTACTTTTACTTTTATACATCCTCTCCATTGCTGGTCTTAATCATGGATTAGCAAACATTTTTCTGCTATTTCCGTGACTTTGAAGATATATGCCAGAGGTCATTTTTCATCTGTAGGCCTTTTCCATTCATACATACCGAGTAGTTGGAGAGGAGCACATTGTATTCTTCAATTGCTGACGTGTTTTTTTTGTGTTTTGGGTTAGGTGTTAAGGGTCCCCTATACGTCTGCACACAAATTATTAGCTTGTCTTTATGTCACCTGAATAGTATTTAGAGATAAGTGGTTTTATTGTTGTTCTGATTAACGTTTAAGTTTTCTTTTCTTTTTCCTCCTTTTTCATTTCACTTCATGCTGATTTTAAGGACACAATAGTGTGAGACTCCTTGTATGTATGTGCATGTACCTGTTCAGGCAGAGAGAGTGGGTTGATCTAAAGGTATAATAACATACAGACTGTTGTGATCCATTTAGTGTGGTTTATAGGAACTGAACACAGGCCCTCTATAAGAATACTATGCACTCTGAAGTACACTGGGTCATCTCCAGCTCCAGTCTTATCACATTGTGATGAATAAATATACTTACCCTTTATTGCCATGGCTTGAGGCAATAAAAACTTCTCTGATGATGAGTTACAAAGCAATTAGGTGTGAGTGTACTATAATATCATTAAGAGTCATTCAATCACTATTTTTTATTTTTCTGTTTTTTTAAAATTAATTTTAGACCAATAATATTTGGTTTTACCCTAGGTGTCTGAGCTATCTAGTCTCTGGTTCTTGATCTCTCAAACAGTTTTGGGTATGGGTTCCATCTCATAATGTGAATATCAAGTTAAATCAGACACTGGTTTGTTACTTACAATAGGTTGTTCTTCACAAAGTGACAGCAAAGCCCATTGCTGAAAGGAATACATACACAGCTCATGAAGAAGTAGAGATGGTGTCTATATAACACCTTTACCCCTATGTTTTAGGTTCTTTGCTGAAGGAAGGTACTCTAATGCTAACAAAAGGAAAACATAGACACCAAGCTAGGCAAAAAAATCTTTCATCTATAGTAATCCAAAATTAGCTTGAAAGATATACTAGTATAACTGTGACATATTTCTTTAAGTGCTTCTAACTCATTTGAGATTTCTGTTGAGGACTCATAGTTTAGATGTGTACTAGATTTTTAATTGGATTATTTGGTTCGTTGACATCTAGTTTCTTTAGGTTTTTTGTGTATATATTATAAATTAAACTTCTGATAGATGTGGAATTGTGAAAGTCTTTCTAATTCTATAGGCTGTCATTTTGTCCACTTGTTTTTCTTCAATTTGTAGAAGCTTTTCAGTTTCATGATGTCCCATTTATTAATTGAGCCTAAGCTATTGGTGTTATTGGGAAATTGTCGCTGGTGCCAATGCATTCAAGGCTATACCCTACTCTCTCTACTATCAATTTTAGTGTTTCTGATTTTATCTTGAGGTCTTTGATCCACTAAGACTTGACTTTTGCACAAGGTGATAGATATGATTCTGTTTGCATTCTTCTACATGCAGACATCCAAGTAGTTGAATCCCCAGACCATTTGTTGAAGATACTTTTGTTTTTCCTTTGTCTAATTCTGATTTCTTTATCAAAAATCAGGTGTTCATGGGTATGTGAATTTACCTATGGGTCTTCAATTTGATTCCATTGATCAACTTGTCCACTTTTATGCTAATAGCTCTGTAGTAGAGCTTGAAATTCAGGATGGTGATACCTCTGCAAGTTCTTTTATTGTACGGGATTGCTGTAGTTATGCTAAAAGTTTGTTTTTTTCCATATGAAGCTCAGTACTGTTCCTTCAAGGTTTGTGAAGAATTGTTTTGGAATTTTGATGGATATTGTGTTTGGTAAGATGGCCATTTTCACTATGTTAATTTTACTGATCCAAGAGTACAGGAGGCGTTTTCATCTAAAGAGTTGATATTCTTGTTTCATTGTCTGGTGTTTGCTGTCTATAGTTCTGCTAATTGTTTTGACTTCTGGTCTAGCAGGGAGTCTTCAACAAAATTGGGAGCTGGATTTCTGGTAGCTAGCATGGGCTTTGTACAGCAGGAGATCTCTGCTATCACTGATGTGGCCTGGACTCGGCCTGTGGATTTCCACCACTGTAGGGGCAGGGGAATCATCAAGAGGATAGGAAAGTAGAAAATAGGTGGTAGTGATGGTATCAGGGGCTTGAGTCTTTCTGGGTGGTGAGTCTCTTACCTCATCTGGCCAGGGATCTTATACATGTACAAGGGATATCCACCTAGGTGGGGGTTTGGAAATGACAGGGGGAGGCACAGAGATATGTGTCTACAGGGTGGTCTTTGAAATCACTAATGAAGGGCGTGAGAGAGTTTTGAGTGTAGATAGGGTTCTTACCTTTTCTGTCTGGCCTGGCCTGCACCTGAGGAGAGGGTATTCACTCAAGTAGGAGTAGTTACATGGAAATGTGTTGAGGTACATAGGTCATGGTGGTGGAGTGTCAGTGGTTTGTGCTTTGAGCTCTGAATCTAGAGAATAGGAGGATGCAGAAGGCAGGTGGGGTTTTTACCTGTTCTGACTGACCTGGTCTGCAACTGAGTAGTGGATTGCTGCTAGTATATGGGCTGGCACAAGGACACAAGATAGTAGGAGGCATTTGGGGTTTGTGTGTGTCTCAGGAGCTTGGATCGTTAGGCTTTGAAACAAGGGAGAGTGACAGGTAAGACATCAGGTAGGGATCCTACCTGTTTTGGTTGGGCTGGTCTCCACAGGGGCAGGTGCATTGTATATGGTAATTTGTACTGTAACATAATTTATTGTAATTAAGTAGGGAAGTATCATTCAAGAATATTTTAAGCAAAAATTTACAATGTTTAGCTTTAAATATGTTCTTTAAACTGTACTTTTTTTTCTTGTGGTGCAGTGATACTTCAAGACCCATTACATATGATTTCCATGTGTTCGGTTTATCTATTGGTGCAGAGAACACACATCTCTTGCTACCGTTTTCTATGGCTTAGTCCTGGGTAAATATGTAGGGGTAGGTAGTTTTGCAGCTACTTAGTGTAGAAGTGTTTAAATCATTGTTCATCTTCTCTGGGAAGGTACGTGCAATTATAGCATCTGGTTTGTGTACATCTATATTTCTGCCTATCAGAACTATCTTCTATCAGAAGGACTTCTAACAGTTGTTTATACTGTTGAGAATAAATTCCTACTTTTTATCTGAGAATTTTTATTATTCTTATTTTACTTTCTAGTTTCATTGCATGTATAATTTTTTTGTCAATGGGTTTTGTTTGCATGTTATTTTGCTTTTTGTCACTATTTAATTGTATATTTGATTGTCATATCTAAAACTTGCACAATGGATGGTTTGAAAAAAGGATCTACCCAGGTGTGTGGCCTCCTGGGTTACAAAAAAGGTTCCATGCTAGCCTGAAATATAGAAAAATAGCCTACCTCAAAAACAATTTAGAAAATCTATTATAGATCCCTCTGCCTCACAAATCATCTCAGCCCCTAACCCTCCTCTAGTTTCCTCTTTTCTTAAGAATATCTATTTTAATTCATTGGTATTTTGAAGGTAAATATTGGTAAGATTTTAGTTCTGTTCTTTTCTAGTTTTCAGTTCTGTTAATTTTTGTTGTTTCTTTTTATGTGCGTTTTGAGGTTTTCATCTGTTCCTAATGGTAGACATTCCCTTCATATATTTCTTCATCGTTCTTTTGGTTTCCTTTGTTTTATGATCATACATTCAGATAGTCCCATCATTTGTCTTCCCAAACTTTAGATGATTTGTCTTTTAATTTTATGTTTATATTTTTATTTTTGGATAACATCATTTTTCTATCTTTGGAGTCACGTCTTCTTTATTCTCTGTGTCAATTCTGATGCACTCATCAGAAACATTTTTAGAAATAACTTTTAAAAAATAATAATCCTTTTTCTGTCTTTTTTCCTCTTTATCAAGTGGGATTTAAAATTTCCAAAGGAGGCCTATTATTGTTGAAGCCATTCCAATGTAATTTATACTTCAAGTTTTTCAACTGATGCCTAGATTTGGTGTCAAGAATTTTTTCCCAAACTTATTTTCTTAATGTGTTCAAGTATTGACTCTGTGTGTGTGTGTGTGTGTGTGTGTATTCACATCTTCTCCAAAAAATTGTCTCTTAAAAGTCCCAATGGAGGAGTTAGAGAGAAGGAGCTGAAGGAGCTGAAGGGGTTTATGGCCCCATGAAGAGAGCAACAATACCAACCAACCAGAGCTCCTAGGGTCTAAACCACCAGCCTGGGAGCACATAGGGAGGGGCCCATGTCTCCAGCTGTATATGTAGGAGAGGATGGGCTTGTTGGGCATAGGTGGGAGAGAAGATCCTTGGTCCCATGAAGGATGGATGCCGAGTGTGGGGGAGTTCGAGGGTGGGGAAGTGGGAGTGGGGAGGTATGTGGGGGCACATCCTCATAGAAGCAGGAATAGGGGGTTCCTAGGCGAGGGGGTGGAAATGAGGTAAGGAGATAACATCTGAAATATAAATAAAATATCCAATAAAAAAATGAAAGAAAGTTAACTTTCAGTTTTGTTTCATCTTTTTGTCTTGCTATTTTTGTTGTTTTGAAAAGAATAAATGTGAGTACTGTGCTTGGAAATGAACATATCTGTGTTCTCGTGGAGGTAATATGTTAAAGGTCATCATGGGTGTCACTTTCAACAATAGTAAGGCCTTCCTCTATGTGCTGTGGTGGGTTTAGCAGTTTTCTATAAGTAACCATTTCCAGAGACAGAATGTGTTCTGTTCTTATTTCTTTTACCCATCTCTACTGAGCTACTGTGTCCTTAAGTGGCTTAATATGTTGGCCTTTTATGTGAAAGCTAACACTTCTGCTACATAAAATATAGTGCAGACATATATCTGAGCAAACTATAAGCAGTTGCTACTCTTTTTCTCCTATTTTATAAGGAAGGAATGATCAACATTCTCACTCTGATGGTGAGACTCACTGTCAACAGAACTTAGAATCTACAGAAATACATCTTTGACCTTATTTATACAAAGAGCTAAAACTGAAGATAAAATATGTGCCTAAACCTGGTGTGATGATCCCATGCAATGGATACCTAAGCTGATAGAAAGGTCAAGGGGGAATACCAGCTGAATGATGTAATTCTCTGTTTTCTGACTAGTTCAGATATAAACAAGCAGCCATACTTTTACTGTCAACCGGGACTAGCCTCTCAAATGTGATCCAAAACATAATTTTCCTGTATTAGGCTGGTTATTTTCAAGTATCTGATCACACAAATGAAAAATAATAATAACTTCCTCATCCTGGCTGTAAAGAACTCTTGGGGCTCATGGAGGAAAAACCTAAAAGTGAACTTTAAGTAGAAACTTCAGGGTTCTTTGGAAAGTCAGGTGTGTTGGATATGGTTTTCCTGGAGCAAACATGTGAAGAAACATTTTCCTGAAGTGGATGTAGATGAAAGGCTAAGGCAGAATCATGAAGAAACATTTTGCTGAAGCAGACACAGGAGAAAAGATGTTCTGCTAAGGCAAGCACATGAAAGGACAAGTGATGAAGGATTTTTCACTAACAACAAACGTGTATTGGTCCACCTTACATTTTGTAGTCGATTTCCCTTTGTCCGAACTCCATAGAGAAAAACTTGCCAGAAAACTTCCGGCAGTGTGCTGCAGTTTCTCCCTGCTTCCTCAGACTCTAGCTGATAGGTAGAGTGATGTCAGCTTAGACAGACGCACATGCTGAGGCAGGACAGGTGCTGAGGCAAGACCATGGTGAACACATGATGTTTGAAGAGAGTATAAAAAGGACTTGATGGACGTTGATGGAGGCTGAGCTTGACTTGCTTATAGAGCTAGCTGTGGAAAGCTCCCTTGCTGATTTTTTGCTTTGCTTAGCTGAGCTAGGCACAGCCTAGAATTTTCCTGTCATTCCTGCTGGTTCCTCTTACTTACTCCTGCCTAGGCTGAGGTCTGGCTGTCTCCGCTATGTAGTGCTACCACTGCTGCTGACTCCAGTTTGCTATCCTGACTCTACCAAATTGGACTGCTGATATTTCTGTGAATGTTTTCTAGTGGATCAGGCTGCTGCTGCTAATCTGTGAACTGAACTGCCAATTTCCTGATAATGCAGACGGAAGATGCTCCAAAGAACCATTTCTAAGCAGGTCCACTTCCCCCATATTCATGCTTTTTAACTACCCCTGGTGGGTGGTGGGCTAAAAGGGAGGTTAAAGCATTTAAGAACCATCATTAAAAGTAGACTTTGAAAAAAATTAGTTACATGAACTTCCACTGATTCTTTACTTTCAGAGAATTTTACAACACACTCATCAACACCTGCCTTTATCCATGAAATGAAAATTTTTATCTACTTCTAATTAGCTTATTTCATTTCCAATGGCAATTATCCCAACTATTATCCTTTGTTAAAAGCACTATTACATTAAACCATTAACATTTTA
This sequence comes from Arvicanthis niloticus, assembly GCF_011762505.2. Taxonomy (NCBI): domain Eukaryota; kingdom Metazoa; phylum Chordata; class Mammalia; order Rodentia; family Muridae; genus Arvicanthis; species Arvicanthis niloticus. The sequence goes on from NC_047666.1 coordinate 15,221,239, forward strand.
TTAAATTTCTAATTTTTGTCTCAACATACATGTACTCACACATACACATAAACACAGAAGCATACATATTTTAAACATATTTCCAATTTTATGAAACTCTCCATATCTGCCTCTCATTTTTATTTGTTTTTATTTGTCTATTTTTATTGAATATTATTTATATTTCAGATGTTATCCCCGTACAGGAACTCCTTATCCCATACCCCTTTTTCCTGCTTCTATGAAGATGTGCCCCCACCTACCTCCCCACTCCCACTTCCCCACCCTTGAACTCCCCCACACTTCATGGGACCAAGGATATCAAGGATATCCTCTCCCACTTATGTCTTGCAAGGCCATCCTCCCCTACATATACAGTTGGAGACATGGGTCCCTTCCTATGTGTTCCCAGGCTGATGATTTAGATACTGGGAGCTCTGGTTGGTTGGTATTGTTGCTCTCCTCATGGCCTTCATGAAAGGGGCCATAATCCCTTTCAGCTCCTTAAGCTCCTTCTCTCTAACTTCTCCATTGGGAACCCCTTGATCAGTTCAATGGTTAGCTGTGAGCATCTGCCTCTAAATATGTCAGAATCTGGCAGACCTCTAAGGGGACAGCCACATCACACTCCTGTCAGCATGCCCTTCCTGACATCCACATCAGCAGCTACCTTTGATGACTGCACATGGGATGGATGCTCAGGTGGGACAGTCTCCAGAGGGCTCCTCCTTCAGTTTCTGTCCCACACTTTGTCTTCATATTTGCTCTCTTGAATATGTTGTTACTTTTTAAAAGAAGAACTGGAGCACCCTCACTTGGTCTTCCTTCTTCATGAGCTTCATGTAGTCTGTGAGTTGAATCTTGGGTATTGCGAGCTTTTGGGCTAATATCCAATTATCAGTGAGTAAAAACCATGTGTGTTCTTTTGTGATTGGGTTACCTCACTCAGGATGATATTTTCTAGTTCCATCTATTTACCTAAGAATTTCTCAAATTCATTGTTTTTAATAGCTGAGTAATACACCTTGTGTAAATGTACCAATTTTTTTGTATCCATTCCTCTGTTGAAGGACATCTGGGTTCTTTCCAGCTTCTGGCTATTGTAAATAAGGCTGCTATGAACATAGTGGAGTATATGTCCTTGTTATATGTTGGACCATCTTCTGGTTATATGCCCAGGAGTGATATAGCTGGTTCCTCAGGTAATGCAAAGTCCAATTTTCTGAGGAACCACCAGACTGATTACCAGAGTAGTTGCACCATCTTGCAATCCCACCAACAATGAAGGATTGTTCCTCTTTCTCCACATCCCTGCCAGCATCTACTATCACCTGAGTTTTTGATCTTAGCCATTCTTACTGGTGTGAGGTGGAATCTCAGGGTTGTTTTGATTTGAATTTCCCTGATGACTAAGGATGCTGAACTTCTATTCTTCTTTCCAGAGTAAATAAAATTTTACATGCAGCTGTAAGGGAGCACATTTATTTTTACAGTAAGTAAGTTAAGCAGATTCCAGGTAAAATAATAGGAGGATATGGCTTCTTTCAACTTGAAAATTCTCAAGTGTTACATTCTTCTGGTTCACAAAAGTTTTGTAAATGAATAAGAGTTACTTTTTTTTAGTTTATACTGTGTAGTGCTGAAACAGTAGTGATTACTCAAAAATCATGTGTCAAATTAAGTCCTAACGAAAGTTAGAACAAAATTGTATGCTATAGACATTGAGAAATATAACATATAAGAGGATGTTATTTTGCCAATTACTTCTTAAAAACACCTGAGCTGAGAAAGACTGTATGAGAACTGTAGTACTTACAATGGTGCTTGCATGCTTTAGTAATTCATAAACTGCTCTTCAAATGTTATTTCTTCTATCATTTGTAAAATAGTTGATACAATTTTGCAACATTGTTCCCTTAGAAAATTTGAACATACCATCATGCTCAATTTTATAATCAGACAGACCTGAAAAAATATTATTTTACCACAAATGCTTAAATGACAATTGGGTACTCATTATTAAATCTTGAATGTCATCCTAGAACTCTGCCACACAATGCTCTGTCTGTGAACACTGAGATCTCAGGGTATGTTTTATACTATCAATTAGGGCACAAAGGCATTTGGTATAATTAAAGTATATTTCATGATTCTAATTTGAAAGTAATGTTTTGGAGACTGAGGCAGTATGTAATTAGGTGCTGTAAGTATTGGAAACTTATTTTTAGTATTTCTCAGGTAAGAAGCTCATTTCAAGTTTCCAACATATCTTCTATGACTTGGGTAAGATAAGTGAACTATTTATCAATTATGGGTATCACTTAACATGCATACCTGACACTTCCCATTTACATAAAGACAGTTTGACAAAATTCACTCAGTTCAGTGAGTTTGGTTTTATACCAAACCATGATATTTATACAAAGGGCTCTCTGAAATACCCACTTTCTCTAATGTTTAGACAAATCAAATGAAACTCAAATTGCTAAAATTAGCCAGACAGAGTCAATGACTCTGGAGAAAGCTGTGGGCAATGATAAGTTAATCTAAAGTTATGGTTTTCAACAGGGAATGCTTGGTCTTCAGAGCATGTGTTTAAAGTGTAACAAATTTTGACTGAAAATACCTTAATATGTGTTATGTTTCTAACATTAAAAAAATAAACTTATCTTTAGTGCTTGTGTTTAAAGCTACAGGATGGAGACAATGCTCCTTCCATGTTGTATTACACTTATGCTTACCAAAAGAAACAAAAATTTTATTTTCTTTTATTTTTTTTGATAAATGGAGCTCTGTGTACATCAGAAATGGCACCTGACATACAGAAAAATTGATTTTCTCCCCTGCCCATTGTGTAGATAACAATATTGATGAAATTAAAAAAAAACACAAAAAGAAAGCATCAAATGATCCTTCAAGATTCTGGAAAGGGGGGGTTTATAAGTGGCATTTAATGTGTTTAACTGTCTTAGTATTTCCACAGAGGTACTATCGTCAAAGTATTGCTAAACACCAACAACTCAAAATCAAATCTTTATCTATAACAAAGGTTGATTGGTAGATATTACATAGATATTTGAGTAAGATAACCATTGATACACAAATTCTTCTCAAATTAATACAATAGACAATATCCTTTCTTCTACCAAAAAATTGGTACAAATGTTTAGTAGATTATTACCGTAGATAGGAATATTACTCAGTCATTGTTTATTACTTATGATTTTGAATGTTCTCTTTTGTATTTTATCCTCATGCATGCCTTTGTTATATGTCCTGGTCCATGTAGTCATATAAACACAGCTGTACAGACCAGGGGGAAGGTGTTTGATATCATAGTTTGGTCAATCTGCACCATAATATTTTCTTTTTTTTTTTCAATTGAATAGTTTATTTATTTATATTTTCAGTGTTATCCCTCTTTCCAGTTTTTCCTCCACGAACTCCCTATCCCATCCCTCTCCCTGTGCTTCTATGAGGGGTGCTCTCCCACCCACCCACTTGCTGACCTAGCATTCCCCTACGATGGGGCATTAAGCCTTCACAGGATCACAGGCCTCCCTACCCATTGACACCAGATAAAGCCATCCTCTGCTACATATGCAGCTGGAGCCAAGGGTCACACCATGCCCATTCATCTCAAAAAATTTAACCTATAATTACTCCTGTCTAAAGGAAATAAGGGACAAAGAGTGGAGCAGAGACTGAAAGAAAGGCCATCCAGAGTGCCCCACCTGGGGATCCATACTATAGGCACACGTACACATCAAACCCAGACACTACTGCTGATGCCAAGAAGTACTTACTGACAGGAGCCTGATATAGCTGTCTCCTGAGAGGCTGTGTCAGAGCCTGACCAATACGTATGTGAATACTTGCAGCTGACCATCAGACTGAGCACTGGGACCCTAATGGCAGAGTTAGGGGAAGGACTAGAGGAGCTTAGGGGCTTTGCAACCCCATAGGAACAAAACAATATCAACAAGCCACCCCCCCCCCAGAGCTTCCAGGTAGTAAGCTACCAACCAAAGAATCCATTATAATTTTTAGTGCAAGATTTTTCACTCAAGCAGGAGTGAGGCTAGAAACAGAAAGACCGAGTCATCCTTTGTCTCTGGTCTCACGTTGGGATTTCTGGTCCCTGCTTAAGTGCATTCAACTTCTTAAGTAGTTGTTGGGATCCATGGGATCCATTGTGTCCTCAGGTTTACTCAGCAGAGTCTTTTCCACTGACCCATTGCTGCAATCCCTATTGCTCATAGACATTCTTTTTTATGTTATTCCCTCCAGCCATTCCTTATAACTCCACTTGTTGTGCCCCCGCTAGATCAGCAAGGAAGACGCGACAAACCGGATCCTTCTCAACAGCCTTTATTGGAAGCGCTCTTTTAGATTTCTGGGAGAGACTGACTCGAATGTCCAGAAAGGGCTGCTTATATACCCCCAGCCCTTGGCGTGGCAAAGCGCATGGAGGTGTCCGATTGGTCAACTTGCAATGCCTCATTAGCATACTCATTAGCATGCCCCGCCCGGGAGGGGGTGATTGGCCAGGTTCGTGGTACCTGTGAGGAGTATAAAGTGTTGTCCAGTAAGGTTAGTTAATGAGGTCCCAGCTGGAGGATTGGATAGAAGGTAAATACTTCACTACCTAAGACATGTAAACTTGCACACAACATGCTGAAATATGGCCCCTAGTGCTGAAAATAAAAAGGAAACCACAGAAAGCCTTCAACTAATCAGGAATGTAGCCCCAAGGAAAGACAATGCTATAAGCAGTTAGGAGGTCAAACAAAGTCCATGGTACTTTTGCTGATATATATATATATATATGTGTGTGTGTGTGTGTGTGTGTGTGTGTGTGTGTGTGTGTGTGTAATATATCATTTTCATATTCAATACCCGGTTCTCCAACTCATCTAGGTCCATCTACAGTAGATCTCTTACCTTCACATCCTCATTTATTTGTTTATTTATTTATGAAAGCCAATTATTCTTCATCAAGTTTGCAATTTTTGCTTATTTCCCAATGTGAAAAATAAAAATCATCTTAAGAGCTTGTTAAGAGGTAAAATATGTCATGTTTTGGTAGTGATTTTTTTTATAGGTATGCCACTTGAATCAGTGGTTTATTTATATAAACAGTCCTTGATTTATATAAACATATTTATTGAGCATGTTATTATTATAATATTCTTAATACAATTTATTCTTTATAATTATATATATATATATATATATATATATATATATATATATATACACACACATATCATGTGTGTTCTTTTGTGTCTGTGTTACCTCATTCAGGATGATATCCACAAACCTTATGCAGCTTAAGAAGAAAAATCAGAGTGTAAGTGCTTCAGTCTTATACAGAACAAATAATCACAGGAGCTAGATGGAGGGAATGAACTGAGAGGGAAAGAGGACAAGATGGGAAAAATGGAGGGGCAGGAACAGGTATTGGAAGGGACAGGAGAGAAGTAGAGAAGATCAGGAAATTGAATAGAAACATGTAGCAGTCGGGGATGGGAAACTGGGGTAGAACTAGAAAGTCCCAGACTCCAGGGAAGTGAGAGGCTCCCAGGACCTAATGGTGATGACTTTAGCCAAAATACCAAACAAAGGGGAGATACAACTTGTAGAGACCACCTCGAGTAGATAGGCATGGCCCCCAGATGAGGGATGGGGCCACTCATGCAGCTCAAAATTTTAAACCCAGAATTATTCCTGTCCAAAGGAAAGACAGAGCAAAAAAAAAAAAAAAATGGGACAGAGACAGAAAGAAAGGCCATTCAGAGACCACCCAGCCTAGGGATCCATCTAATCTGCAGACACCAAATCCCTACACTATTGTTAATGCCAAGAAGTGCTTGCTTACAGGAGGCTGACATGGAAGAGCAAGGGGGAAGAACTGAAGGAGCTGAAGGGAATTGCAACTCCTCAAAAAGAACAGTATCAAATAACTGAACCACCCAGAGCTCCCAGTGACTAAACCACCATCCAAAGAATATACATGGAGGGAGCCATGGCTCCTGATGCATATGTAACAGAAGATGGCCTTATCTGACACCAGTGGGAAGGGAGGGAGGCTTGATGTCCCAGCATAGGGGAATGCTAGAGGAGGAAAGCAGGAGGGGGTGAATGCGTAGAGGCAAATGGGAGGGCATGATGGGCTATTGAATAGGGGGTTGGTGGAGGGGTAACTGGGAAGAGAGATATCATTTGAAATGTAATTGAATAAAATGATTAATAAAAATGCCATAGGTGCCTTACATTATCTTGGAAGGTTGTCTAAAGTGTTGAGAAAAATAAAGTGCAAAGGTGACATAAGAATTCAGAGAGAAAATTGAGACTAAACTAAGAGACATCTACAATGATGTACATTCTACGTTGTAACAGATCTTCCCGTGTTTCACAAGCAGGGAGAAAAGTTTCCTATTTACAGGTGAGGGCAACTATTAACATTGTTTGGCTGAGGTTGCTGCTATTGATGAGAAAGGAATTCTGGGCCCGCTATAGCAAGTATAACAAAAAACATGATCTACAAAAAGCCAACCAGCATATTCTGTCAGAATAGGTCTTGACCTTAACTTCTGTGTGCTCTAAGATTCTGAATTCCCCAGAGAAAGCCTGCTCTCTGCAAAAGCAGCTTTTGATGAAGCCATTGCTGAACTTGGTACGTTAATAGAGAATCATACAAAGACAACTCACTAATAATGCACTTACTGAGAGACCATTTGACCTTGTGAACATCGAATATCTAAGGAAATGATGGAGAAGCCAGAGAAAGAGTGGACACTAACTGGCCTTCCAACATATGCATGGCTCATTCTAAAATTCACACTGTAGACCACTTGCCATCCATGTTGTTCCACAATCGTTTTGTTTATGATTTCTGATGGGTATTTACTTATACTTGAACTTTTATAGTTCCCTTCTGATTTTTGTGCTTTACTACTAAGGGGGTAGAGTCGGTTAACTTTAGGGAGTTCCTCATTTTCACATTGAAGGGGCCAATATAGAGATGTGGAATATTTGTAAGGGTTATATGTGTTTGATGTAGTACTTTTGGTACATGGTAGCTTCAAGGGGGCTGATTTTAAAGCTGCTGCCATATTGAAGAATACAAAATGCCTCCTTATGAGTTTCTGCTGGTAGGTAATTAAAAGGATACTTGGATCCAGTCACAATTGTAGTTACTGTGGATATTTTAAATACAGAGTCCTTGTAAGTCTGTGGTAAAACTGACATTGTGTGGATGCATATTGGGATCATGTCTCAGCATGCATATCCTTGACCACAGTTTCAGAAGATGGCATTAGACAAAATTGTGATCCAATGTACTTTGTTAAGGACAGAAATGGTTCACATTCCACTATTTGCCAAGTTATATGCTGCTTGGTTCCATTGGTTTTGCTACATATTTTATATGAATTTAAATATTTTAGAAATCTAAGAACAAATGTAAACGTAATAAAAATGCTATATAAATGAATTGGTTGGTGTTCACTGATCCATGTGTGTCAGGCACAGTAGTATGCTAAATCCTATATATTTCACTTTTTTAAATGTTTTTGTTTGTTTGTTTTTGGGGACTTTTTTCTCCTCTGCAATTTGCCTAACCTTTGTGTCCTGTAAAGTTAGGTAAGGGAAAAATAACTTGAAATGATGGCTAGCTTTGTTTGGTGTCTTATGAAATTTTCATGAACTATCATGAACAATTGTAAGAAAATGTGTATTAAGCACATGGCCCATACATGGAAGAAAAATGTGTATGAATGTACATTTCACTACTTTCTCTAGAGTTTTCATATAAATTAGTTTTTGGTTAAGAAAATTGTACATTCTTGAAAACATTCCTTATTTCCTTTTGGCAGCTAATGGGCTTTTACCAGTTTTGAACACAAATTTTATCATAACAAAATGCTGATTATCATTCTCAACAATGTCTCATAATGTATCCTGATTAACTCCCTTTCCTTAAAATTGAAGTGATTTTATTTTTCCCTGATTCAGGGAAAATTGATTGAGAGAAGGTAATTTTGGTCCAAGGCATTTGGTCCATCATGCCCTTGGGGAGCATTAAATGCTAAGTTCTGTGCTTCCAAATTGTTCTTGGGTTTTAAGAATTTCTTGATGCTCCAAAGAAGGACAGCAGTCTCAGCTAACCCCTGAGAGCTCCCAAACACTGAGCCATCAACCAGGCAGCATACATGAGTTGACCCGAGGCCCCAGCACATATATCACAGAGTACTGTCTGGTCTGGCCTCAGTGGGAGAAGAGGCTCCTAACCCTTGAGAAACTTGGGGCCCCAGGGAGAGAGGAGTTCTGGTGAGGAGGAAAGCATTCTCTCAGAGACAAGGGGAGGAGGAATGGAATGAGGAACTGAGGGAGGGGGATCAGAGGTGGGGGCAATGAGGGATTGTAAATAAATAAATAATCTCCTCTCTTAAAGAACTTGTCTTTTCATCAATGCCTTTTCCTGGGGTTTTGACTGGGGTTGCTTATGTACATCCAATTATTAGAATACCTTATACAAGGGTTGCAACTGACAAAATCTTGGACTTTCACTCCATTTGGACATTTCACTCCATTTGTATTTTCTAGTCCATGTAACCTTGTAAGACAGTGAAAGGGTAGCTTGATTCCTGGTTGAGCACAGGCCTCAAACTCTGAACCTTAATGGGATGGTAGGTATTTGGCCTTGTTCCCAGAATCTAGGCTCCTGACAAGGCCAAAGACCTCCATTGATCCGTGGTTCCTGTGCATGACTACAGGCCTCAGACCCTCAAGAGATCTCCATATTAATGAGATACCTAAAGACCAGAGGGTGCAGCCAATTAAGCTTTCCTCCCCAGATCCTCTTCCCTCCCTATTTAACTCAGGCCCACCCTGAGGACCAGGGGGAGTACAGGCACATCCACTTTCTGCCATGACAATAAACCTTTAAAATCATGGACTTCCTCCTGTCTTTGGGGCCCCACCATGGGAAACTGCAGCGAAGGCCTTTGACTACTACGAAGCCTCTGCTTAATCCCTTGCTAGAAAACTTCCCTATGTTACACCACAGAGGCCTGCCAACTGAAGCAAGCCAGCAGATCCAGCCAAGTGAGTGCCTTAACCAAGAGTCTCCACCCCATGGGGCACTGCGAGAGCTTCTCCCCCTTATCACTCTCAGCTGCAAGCCAGTCCAGCTCATATGCCCACTCCATCTCAGTTCTTCTGCTGCTTCCAGTGGTGTCTTGGAGCCCAAGGACAGAGACCACGGGTCTCCTGGTTAGCTGTGGGATCAGGCTGACTCGACTTTCGGGCAGAGGTAGGTGGCTTCTCATAGCCCAGAATCTGCTTGGTGCCTCTTAGAGGACACTCAAATTCCTACTCTCCTGCCTCACTGAGCCACGAGCAACAATTGAGAAACACAACACAGTCCAACAGGACCCATACCCACACACAAGCTACAGTCTCGCATAACCTATTATGATTGATGGCAGATGTTTTAAAATTTCACTGCTTCTTAATTGCCAGCTTTTAATTGTTTTTGCTTTTGTGCCTTCCAAATACATTTCAGTTTTTTTGTTTGTGTTGTCTTTTAATTTTTCTCTCAGGCAATACATTCCAACCGCAGGTTCCCCTCCCTCCACTCATCCCTGTACCTTCTTTCATCTTCAATCTCTCCCAGATCCACTCCTCTTCAATTTCCCTTTAGAAAATAGCAGGACTCCAAAGGATATCATCTGAACATGGCATAATAAGGTACAATAAAACTAGGCACAAACCTTTATATTAAGGTTGGATGAAGCAACTCGGGGAGAAAAGGTTTCCAAGGAATAGGTAAAAGTATCAGAGACACCCCCAACCACACCCACACACAAACACACTTCCATTGTTAGGAGCTTCCCCAATCGTTGTGTTTAGCTCTATCCTAGGTCTCTAGGCTATCTAGATTTTGGAATCCGGTGTTCCAGGCAGTGTCAGGCATTGGCTCCTTCTCTTGGTCATGGGTCTCACATTAGACAAGTGTTTGGTTGGCCACATCTACAAATTCCACACCATCATTATCGATTTGAAGGCAGGAGAAGTTGTAGGTCAAAGTCTTTGTGGCTGGGTTGGTGTACCAGTTCCACCAGCAGAAGTCTTATCTGATTACATGAAAGGGCCAGTTTAGTCTCTGTATCTCCCCATTGCTAGGAGTGTTTGCTCGGGTCGCCTTCATAGATTTCTGAGAGTTTCCACTGCACTAGGTCTCCATTATGACCTTCAAATACCCCCAAATTCTAGTCCTTTCTCCCTGTACTTTCTTGGTCCATGCCACCCCCATCCCTTCTGTTCTCATCCCCACATCTCAAGTCCATCGATACAATCTAGTTTATTTTCCCTTCCCATATGATCCATGCATCTCCTCTTGAGCACTCCTTGTTACATAGCCTCTCTGAGTCTCTGGCTTTCATCATGATAATTGGTTACTTACTAGATGATGTGCATGTAGAAGCAAGTATAGACCATGTTTGTCTTTCTCCATGAGTTTTCATTACCGCATCCACCTATCTGTCCAATTTTATCTTCGTGTGCTCTCATTTACTAACTGTTGTAAAACTTTATCTTTATATCCCACAGGCAACATCCCCTGAAAGCCTTCTGTGTCTATCACATAAACACTTTACAGTTTTTGCAGTTATTTTCATCACAGAATCACATGTGAGTAGATTAAAAGGAGTCTGTGAGCTTGACTAGTCACAAATTTACCTCTTCATTTCCTGTGATGTTCCATTAATTTTATCCTTTCACTATCATTTCAGTAATCTTCCTTCAGAATTACTGAGATGCAAGCTTGAGGCTTGTAATTCACTTTTGCATGTAATATAACTGGAATTAACTTTCAAAAATGTAAACCTAGTACAAACATGACCAGTTTAAGACTTCTCCATGCCTTCTTCTGTTAAAAATTAAAAAGAGAAGTGAACTCCTTTGATCATAAATACCCTCTTTTTGTTTATACTTTTCATCTTAAATCATGACCTTTATCCTCTTCTCTGTAACACGTTTCTTCTGAGAATGTTCATCTCAATTTTCTTCTGCATATTATCTTAATATGTGTATTGTATCAAAACTGGAAAAATGGATAGACCCTCAATACAACTGCCATTAAATGACCTGTAGCACACTTCTTCAACCTTTGGTAACTTCTTTGGGACACATTCATATTACAAATCAAATTGTAAGTATAGTTTTATTTAACTTTCTTTAACATTAAATTTGCTTCTTAAAAAGAGTGCCTATGTTTAATATTTTATACCTATTAAAAAGAGAATCTAACTGCTAAGAGAATCTAACTGTTTAATGATTTAATAACAGTTTATATTATTTAGTATAAAATATTTATTTAGCATTAAGTTTATATGTTAGAAAAACTCTAGGCACAAACAGATGTTGTGTTTTTTCCTTACCCTGTATTAAACAGAAATTAGAGACTAGCAACTTGAATTTCCTGACTGGAGGATTGATATAATTTCTATTAAATTTTATCTTATAAATCAACTCAAGCCTGGATTTCTCCAATAAATAATTTCCATTTCAAATGTCATAACTTTGACAGGTACGTTACTTCAGACAAACATCCATTATTCAAATATTAATTCAAATGTATTGTGGTTGTAAAAAAGAAATGGAAAAGAGTCACAAAGATATGCCAGTCTTCTCAAAATCTTGTATTAGGGGCACAGTGGTATCTCAGTTATGTATATCAAATGCTTTTCAATTGAAATTTGTGTTCTGATGCTTGAATAATTTAAATTTATTTTAAAATGACTTGTTATGGGCATATCAAATATTAATCTACTTTACTTAGTTTTCTACCTTTTTATTTATTTTTATCAGAATATTTTCTAAGGAAGCTCAAGTATTATACTGATTTTAAATTTCCTTCTATAAGTAGCAGGCACTCCAACAAAAGATCAATACCCACTGTAATGATTTAATGAGTGTATAGTAATGAAGACATATTTCTCAAAGCCTAGTAGATATCCTGTGCTATTGTCCATAATTTCACATAGTCACAGGAGACCTCTGAAGTGTTTACTTCGCAAGCACTAGGGAGACGCTAAACCTAGTTACCATGGATGAAGCCACTACTTTCTATTTTATTATTTCCTGGGACTCTTGAACTGTGAGTTCATACATGGACTTTATTAACCTGGCTGACTTTACTCATGTCTAAAATAAGTTGGTTGTAAGAGAGTAAGACTTTTATAGTTACTAAAATTCTTTGAGGTATAGACTGTCAAATATAGTTAACGTGAACTGTTTGAAGTAGCTAAGAATAAGAATTGTTTTCTTAGGTTATACTATATTTACAAGTATAAAGAACACTGATCAGTTTTAAATTCTATAATTTAACTGAGACCACAACATTTGTTTGGTGTTTCCTTGTGACCTTTGAGGGACTTCAGAGAGATCACCTACCAGATACCCAATAAATTTTATCTAAACTATAGGATTTCTCAGTACCTGATTCATGTCTGAATTTTCAATTTCCTCTCTGTAGCTGGCACGTTAGCAGAACTTGCAGAATACAAGATTATTTAATATTGTACTTTTTCTTCAACACTTTTTGGTTGGGTTGTTTGAACTTTTTCTGTCTACCTGTATGTGTATTCATTTGTTTATTAAAGAAGAATTTCAATATAGAATTTTGATTTTCCTGCCTCAGTTGCCTGAATATAGGGTTTACATGTGTGTGCAATCAATATTTTTTCTCCTTTCACTCTGTTTCAATTTAAATTCTCTGTTAATTTTAGAAAGTCTACATTTTTAAATTATTGTCATCTCTGGCCAGTGTCTATAGGGCACATACTCTCTTTAAAAGAGATTTTTGTTTGGTTGGTTGGTTTTGGTCTCCCTCCCGCCCCCATTTATTACCTGTGACTTCTGTGTATCTTTCGGTACATAGCAGATGAGATTTCTGATCACTCTTTCCTGTGGTGAATCTGAAGATCTCAAACATTTAAAATCCAAACTCTGGATTTTAAACAAGAAAGGTGAAAACACATAAGATAGCATAGGGCAAGACATCAAGTTGATACATAGTTGTGTGTGTGTGTTCTAATAAATACAGAAGTAAGATGATTTTGAGGTAGACAAATTACAATATAATAGACTTTTGAAGTCCAAAATGAGTTCTCAATACTTTATGTGAGGAAAAGATATTCTTGTTCACTTAATATCAAAATGTATTTTCTTGTAATTTTTCTACATGCCGATCAAGTCATTAGTATTTTTTTTTAATTTTTGACAATGAGGAATAATTACTGACATTACTGATATTAATGAAAACACAAATTACAAAGGAGACTAGTCTTCTTAAGATGCTTTCATCTTTTAATCATGTACAACAAAAGGTTGTTACCAGCTGTTAAAAATGAGAATTGGCCTTAGGCAGGCTTCTTCTAGACTGTAAACCAATTGCTGAAAAATCATGCTAATACAAGCTGTTCTAAAATAAATAAGGTTTGCAAGCAAGATACAGCAGTGTACCTTTGCAAGTATTTTATGTGTATAAATATTATATATAAATATTATAAATAAATATAAAATATGTAAATATAAAATATATTTATGAATAAATATTATATATATGTACAAGTAGCAAGCCAAAGGAAATAACTTTTTATACACTTGAATATGTTTAACTTTTCTATTCTTTGGAAATCAAGTATACATTTCTGTGACTTTGATGAGAAGAAAAGAGTACAAAACATCCTTTGTGTTATATAAGATACTAATTTAGTCTAATAAAAACACACAAAATAGGTTTATCGCTAAAAAATATGAAAATGTATTAACCAGATGCTATATACTGAGTCAGCTCTGTTAGCAAATTACAGCTGTACAAAGACACAAGAAACATTTTTTCTTTTGATGTATCCATTATGATCATTAATGGCCCTTTAGACTCAAAGTGCTACATAGCAAAATTCTCCTTAACTGTTTCTTTCACCTCCAAGCTAGATTAGACTATACATCACAGGACACATAAAGTAGATGAGTGGCCTTAAGAAATTCAGCAACGATGAGATCTTTGATTTTCAAAATAGATTAAAAGTAGGATGACTTCTGATAGTCCTGTAAAATAACCCCTTTGGGATATTCACCCTGTGGCTGTCACTTTGATTCCTATACTACAGACAGGCTATCAGTTGCCATGCAGAATAGGCACTGCAGAAAATTACCTCTTCTATATACTTAATACTTTATAACTTGAAATAAATGTATAATATAGTAACATTTTATCAACCTTTTAATAGAGATAATAATATTAATCTGAAATAATGATGTGTAAACCCAATGTAATAGGCACACATTCTAATTTTTATATATTGGGATTTATTTTTATATGAATGGGATGATGATCTGTTTTATGTGTTATTTAATTATTTTAATAAAATATGTTTTTGCTTGAAAATATGTATATGTGGGTATATTTTTATAATTTATGCTTTGAAAAATATTATTTAATCTTGTAGTATAAGGAGATCAATATTTTTTAAGTGTTTCCTGTAGCCCAGGCTGGTCTCAAGCTTTCTGTGTATCATTGACTGACTTTGATTTTATCTTCCTGCCTTTAGTTCTTAAGTGTCTACATTGTAGGAACTGGTTACTAACCTGGTCACAGGAAGATCCTTCAAAAGATGTTTATGTCCTGAATGAGATTTGTACCATTATAAATGATTTGTGGTGGATCTATTATCAGTGTCATGATGACAGCATGGCAGATTCTGGGCCATGTGTTGTACTACACTTCCATGAAGACAAACATTCTATTTTAGCTTCACTTTCTATTTTAGCTTTCTTTTGCATACCAGGAGCTTCCGTTTACTAACCTTACATCAATCATCTAAAATAGGTGGGTTCCTCAAATTGGGGTGGCTAATGTTCCAGCCAGGAGTATTTAGTAAGTGCGGTAGAAATAGGGAAGTAAACCATAGCACTGAGATTTTACTGGAAATATTTTAAAATACACTAATTGTTAAGTATTATGGTGGACTGAGAAAGCTGAATTTCTGATTTTTCAAAGTTCTCAGTCTTTGTTGCACTGTACCTAGTGGAAGCGAGGAGTCTTCAGAGAATGCACCTTCCCACTGACCCCAAAATCAGACTTATCTTGCCACACAGTTATCCTCATAAAATAGGACTAGTTGTCCTCTGCCAAGAACAGGATTATCTCTGTCTTGATCATAAAACAGCCTCCTGTTCTCAGGCATTTTAGGTTTGTCCTAATCTGGCCTTTCTCTTCTATAACTGTTCTTGACCATGGGCCTGTGTCATGTTGACTTTCTCACCCCTATCCTTAGATCTCTAGGATGTTTCAGTCCAGTCATAGAGAAATTTCGATAAAAAAAATATGTTATTTGTATTTTATGGTTAAAGTACAGATAGCTAGCATAACTGAAATCTGAGAGGCTACCTGAAACATATGCAGAGACCCACAGCCAAACATTAGACAGAGTAACAGAGTATGGGAAGTCTTCTGGAAGTGTGGAGGAAGGATTGAGGAACTCCGAGAGGATAGGAACTCCACAAGAAGGCCAACAGTCAACTAACCTGGGAACTAAAGAACTCCGGGAGACTGAACCATGTACAAAAGAGCATACAAGGGGTATGCTTAGGGCCCTCGCACATATATGTAGCATATGTGGAGTAGGGGCTTACCCTGATTTTGTTACCTGATTATGGATCCTGTCCCTCTCTGGGCTATATTGTTTTACCTCATTGAGAGAGGATACACCTAGTACTGCAATGACTTGAGGTACCAAGGTAGGTTGGTAGCCACCATAGTCACCAGCGGGGACCTCCCCCTTCTCAAAGGTGAAGGGGAGGTGGTGATGGAGGGAAGGCCCATGTAAGCTGGGATTGGAAGAAGAGAGAAATCTGTGATCAAGATGTAAAGTGAGTAAATAAATAAATTAATAGGAGAAAAAACCATGGAAAGCTTAAAAAGAATGTACAGATAATAAATAAATTATGTATCTTAAACTCTGTCGCCATGTAGGAATGTAGGAATAAGATGACATAAGAATGCTAGTACTCTGCTGACGGGACCTAGCATTAAATAAGCTTCTAACAACTTGTCATACTCATAGTTTACTGTGTTTCTCAAACCTCATCAGAACAGCTTTATTTTTCATTTGATAGTAATTAGCACAAGAACTTCAACTGGTCAAGATACAGAGAACGAGTGACTATGGGGTACATATCCATGAATATGACATCATCTATAAAACACACACACACATACACAAACACACACATATACACATACACGCTTTATACTTTCCCAAGGCTCAAAAACCATAAAGGAAAGGTGCTGAAGACTGTAAGAATCAGAAACATAAGATAATTACTAAGAAAAAATATTACTGAATAATATTCAGTGGATTTTTTATGTATTTTCTTTTATTGAATATTTTATATATTTACATTTCAAGTGTGAAAGCCCCATCCTATCCCCCTCACCCTGCATCTGTAAGGGTGCTCCCCCACCCACCAACCCACTCCCACCTTCCTGGCCCTGGCCCTGGCCCTGGCCCTGGCATTCCCTCACACTGTGGCATCAAACCCTCACAGGACCAAGGGCCTCTCTCCCACACAAATGAACTCACAGAAATTAGGATGGGATGTAAAACCTGTGCAAAATAAAGGCAGAAAAAAATCTCAGAGTGGAGGCCAAAAGCTGGACCAAGTCTTATCCCTTAGGAGCTATTGGTAATTTATTGCCTCTGACTTATCTTTCCTTAAGGATATTGCCTATGCTTTAACAAATATGCATTCACAGATGAATACAAACATAAGAGTACGTGGGCCACAGTGATAAGAATCAGTGAGTTTAATAAAAATGAGGTTATAAAGTTGGATTAGATTGAGAGGAGAAGCAAGAGAGTTTAAATATGCTCAAAATAACAATGTATTAAATTCTCAAATAATTAAAAAACTTAAAAAAATCATAAAAAAGGAACATAGGTACCTTCTTTGGAAAGCATGATAAAATAATTATAATATAAGGGAGAGCTTGCTAAGAGTCAACACTTCTTGTCTTTTTGAGAACATGTTAAAATCATGACCTACATGCAGCTCTACTTTTACATGTACTGAATACATATCTTTATTTTATGTTTTTTCATTCACTCGGGCATAGGTGGGAGAGGAGATCCTTGGTCCCATGAAGGTTGAACACTGAGTAGGGGGAAAATTTGAAGGTGGAGAGGTGGGAGTGGGGGGTAAGTGGGGGAACATCCTCATAGAAGCAGAAGGAGGGGAGATTGGATAGGGGGTTTCTGGATGGGTGGGGAATGAGGTAAAGGGATAAAATCTGAAATATAAATATAATATCCAATAAAAAAAGAAAAAATATTAGCTGTGAATGAACATGATAATGCTTTGAAAGGCTATTAACATGAAATAAAAACATCCAGTAAATCATTACAAATAATCAAGATGAACATTGTTCATGTGTTATTAAGAAAAGATTTTTATAAAAGTTTTTTTTGAGTAAATAAGTATGAAGTGTAAAGTGATGTTATTGCTTATAAACAACAGATTTTCCAGACAAATAATTGATACTTCTTTGAATGAATCTCTCACACATTACTGTCTTCTGCTAGCCTATGCCTGCTGTTGTTAGAGAAAATATGATAGTCAATGGATGATAAAAGTCTCCCCTGTGTCTCCTGAGAATTCTTTCTGATTAATGAACATTTTTGATTTCTTGTATACAAAGAGTTATGGGCAGAGACTCTATAGTCAAATGACTGATAGTTTTAATGAATGGTAATTCATATGTTCAGTCAACAATCACCAAATGAATTTCTCACTTTTGAGTTATCTGAATATCACCCTAATTCCTTACTCATGTTTCTGTCCTACAGTTTTACCTGTTATTATATGTTTCAATTAATCCTCTCTCTAGCAAATATTTACATATTTATTATATAATAACAAATTATTATATAATTTGCTACAGGACTAAATTCCAGTGAACTAATGCAATGTTTACTTTCTCTCTGCAGAACTTTTATGCAGCTGGTCATATTTATGGAATTATGAATTAAGTGAACATAAAACAATCATGAGGCTCTTCGAATCCTTGGAGTTCTATGCAAACTTGATTTTTCTGGTTCTGAATTTTTAACAGTCACTCTCTGTTCTCAAATTGTGATATTTTGAACAAAATTTTTACTTACATTCTCTACTGTTTTACTTTGAAAATTTTCAAATATCTATTTGCAAAACAAGTTATATCCTTAATTAAAAACAGAAGGTTTACTGTGAGAATAGTGAAAGAAGAGAGAGAAAGACAGAGACAGAAAGAAAGAATCAATCTGTGATATAGCCAGATGCTCATATGTTGTTAATCAGATAATTGCTTTTCACACTGGCCAGTGAACTACAAAAATTACAAGTGAAGGTGTTTACTGGACTTGGAATTTGCACTGTATGGCCACAGAATTTGATATTGATAAAATAATTGAAAAAGTATTTTAAAAGTAATTGAAAAAGATGTATAAATATTTCTAATAATTGAATTTTTATTTTTATGTGCATGTATGTGTGTGTGTTTCCTGCATGTATGTCTATGTATTACATGTATGTCTGTTGTCCTCAAAGGCAGGAAGGAAGCATCATATACCCTGGGACTAAAAGTACAGACATTTGGGAGGAACCATGTGGATCTGGGAGTTAACCTGCAGTGCCTTGAAAGAGCAGCCAATACTTTTAACCTCTGAGACATCTCTCAGGTCCCAAGAAGATAAAAAACTGGAGAAACATTAATACATAATTTTCAATCTTCTCAACAAACAGAAGACATGTATTTAGGACAATATTTTAATTCCTTTGCTTTGCTGCTTCATAAGACATGCATGTGTCAAACATTGCATTGTACTTCTTTTTTCTGTATTTTTAAATTTATTTTTATCGGATATTATATTTACATTTCAGATTTTATCCTTTTACCCCCATTCCCATCCACCCAGGAACATCTTATCTCATCCCTCCTCCTCATGCTTCTTTGAGGATGTGCCCCCACCTACCCCCCCCGACTCCCACCTCCTCACTCTCGAATCCCCCCCCCCCCAACTCTGTGTTCAGCCTTCATGGGACCAAAAATCTCCTTCTCTCCCACCTATGCCCCAAAAGGTCATCCTCCCCTTCATGTACAGATAGAGTCATGGGTCCCTCCCTATGTGCTCCCAGGCTGGTGGTTTAGACCCTGGGGAGCTCTGGTTGGTTGGTATTGTTGCTATCCTAATGGGGCCACAAGCCCTTTCTGCTCCTTCAGTCTTCTCTCTATCTTCTCCCTTGGAGGACCCTTGATCAGATCAGTAGTTAGCTATGAGCATGAGTATAGGTTTCTGAATGTGTCAGCCTTTGGCAGACATCTAAGGATACAGCTATATCAGGCTCTTGCCAACATGCACTTCCTGCCATCCACATCAGTGTCTACCTTTGGTGACTGTACATGGGATGGATTCTCAGGTGGAATGGTCTCCAGATGGCCCCTCCTTCAGTTTCTGTCCCACACTTTGACTCCAGATTTGCTCCCTTGAATATATTTGTTATTCCTTCTAAGTAGGACTAAGGCATCCATACTTGATCTTCCTTCTTCATGAGCTTCATGTGGTCTGTGAGTTGAGTCTTGGCTATTCCAAGCTTTTACTTCTTTATAGTATACAGGCATTGATTGCCAATTAAGTTTAAACTGAAGGTGGTAATACAGTTTTCAAGTGTAAAATGGAGATACTGTTGTCATAGATTCTGTCATGTCAGAACATAGGGAAAACAAGTCAGTTGTGAGTGCTTATTCATCACTTTGTCCAAAGATGGAGAAGATGAGAAAGTTTAGGGATGTGACAACATACCAGTCTTGTTCCAAGAACATCACATTTGGAAATGCCATTTCCAAAATATATATATATATATATATATATATATATATATATATATATATATATATATATGGAAGGGAGATACCAATTATAAACCCAAAAGAAAGGACTACACAGCTTTCTTGTAATCATCACCATTGTATTGACTGTGTTCAACACAAATGTTCCCATTTCCTTTTTTGTCTGTGGACATATTTGATTGGGTTACTAAAAATCTCTTAGAAACTCTGATAACTAAAAATAAATCCTGTTAAATAAGCCAAGAGTTGAAATTGTAAACTGAAATACAAAAACAAAGAAGATAATTTTTACAGGACTTAACTGAAAATGGATTAACATTTTTCATAATATTTTATCAGTTCTTCGAGAATTTCATACAACTTTACAGTGTATTTAGGTTATCATCATTCATATTCCTCCCAGATCCATGCTTACTTCTTTCAACATTATGTCCTCTTTTCCTCTCTTTTGTCTTCATATCTACCACTTCTTTGTACTCTTTGACCACTCCCATTCAAATTCATGACGTATTTTGTTTAATTGTTCTAGTTACATATATGTATAAAACCACAAATATATGAAAACCACCTATTCAATGCCTTTAGTATTATTTGTAAGTGTATGATTTTTAGGTAGTAGAAAACTGATTGGGGGCTCATCTCTAAGGATAACTTTAATGTTTTGTTTCACTAACTAAGAGTTAAATATTTTTGAAAATAATTATTGTAAATATTTAAATAAAGTCATAAATATACTTGTGAATATTCAGAAATAATTAAGTCGGATAATAAGGAACTATTAGGAAATTATCAAGAAGGAAGAAAATAAATTTTAAGCAATGAATAAATATTTTAAAATATCATTAAATTATTTAAATTCCTAAAAGAGTTGTTTGCCAAGGTTTGGTTTTGCTTTATTAAGCATGAAGGTTTTGTCTTCATTTTTTAGAGACTTTTAAAATCTGTAATATTAAATTCTGAAATAACATTGGAAAATTGGGTCAAGAAGACAATTTACAAAAGTCAGAACAATTTACATATTTTCTTCTACAAGCAGCCTCCACTACAAACATAAATATATTTTTTCAATAATTCCGGTAGTACAACTTTGTAAACATGTGAAACACTCTTTTCACATAAACTATCTTGAACAGTATGCGACATATATTTTGTCAGCTGGGTTATCAAGGACTTTGTAGTATGGAGTTAGCTCTTTCTTGAAATGTCTTGGAACATTGAACTTTATCCATGTACATATGAACATGAGGAGAAGAAATACATCTTTACCATTTTAGGAATTCAGGTTTATATCCTTCTAAATATCACAGTCCTTTGAAATCCAAGATTCTTTAATAGAAATATTTCTATAATAATTTACAGAATTAAAGATCCTATATTTTATTAATTAAACTATTTATTTACTTTAAATGCAGATCATAAATATTGAGAGATTATTGACCAATAATGGTTGATTCTTTTTATTTTGATGTTGGCAGTGTTAGTGTTTCTCTCTCTCTCCCTCTCTGTCTCTCTCTCTCCCTCTCTGTCTCTCTCTGTCTCTGTCTGTCTCTCTCTCTTTCTTTCTCTCTTTTTCTCTCTCTGTCTCTTTCTCTCTCTCTCTCCCTCTGTGTGTATGTGTGTGTGTGTGTGTGTGTGTGTGTGTGTGTTCAATCAGAGATGATGCACCTAACCCTCAATAGACTGGAGTCTCCATGGAGTTTATAGTTTAGGTGGGGTGGGGGGCATGGGGACAGCCTTGTGGAGACTGGGGGTGGGTTGGAGGTATGGAATGTGGAACAGTTGGATAGTAGGTGGGGGAAAATAAAATCTGGAGTAATAACCACAGGTTTATTTATCTGGAGAAATAAACCAGAGGTTTTTGAGGTTGCAGTCCTGTGGCACTCTGTGCTTTTCAGTTCCTGATAAATTGAGACATTCCCTCAGGCAATGAAGTGTTCAGGCAGCTTTGTGTTTCTCTCTTTGTCCCCCCAAACCATATGGATGTTTGACAGGATGATTAGTATTAAACATTAGTATTGTGTACCCTATATAGCTTTCAAGCATCATTGTGTCCTGGCAGCTACAATTGTATTAATTCTGGAAAATGTCACTGTACTCTATTTCTGATAAGTATATAAAAAGTCTAATAGCTGTTAATAGAATAGGTGTTGCTATAACCCGTGTAACCTAAGTCTTGTTTAATTCCATGAGTGGTCATATAAGGCAACCTTGGCCCACAAATAAGCAAAGGTATATACAGTTTGTGTTTCTCTCTCTCTCTCTCTCTCTCTCTCTCTCTCTCTCTCTCTCTGTCTCTCTCTCTCTCTCTGTCTCTCTCTCTCTCTCTCTCTCTCTCTCTCTCTCTCTATCTATATATATATATATATATATATATATATATATATTCTTATGGCAGCAATCTCATGGCAGCTCATGATCATCAGTAATGAAATCTGATTCCTGATTCTCTTTTCTGATGTGTCTGAAGAGAACAAGAATATATATATATATATATATATATATATATATATATATATATATATATATTCTTGAATCTGATTTCATTACTGATGATCATGAGCTGCCATGAGATTGCTGGGAATTGAACTCAGGACTTTCAGGACTTCCAGAAGTCAGTGCTCTAAACTGCTGACCCATTTCCCCAGATCACTCAATTTTTAAAATTATTTTATGTGAAATTAGCTACATTTAAGGTGCTTGTGATTGTACTTGGGTTAGTTATACCATGCTCAGGTTTTATTACGAATTGGTTATTGTTTTCATTTGGCAATTAATCATAATATAAGAACATATGGTTGTGTGTGAAGTTTACTTGGGCTAGACTTGTAATGGCTATTCTTGGTTATCAACTTTTCTACATCTGAAAATAAATGCAAAAATGGAAGTCACACTTGTGAGGGATTTTTGCTTAGCAGTAATAAAAAGAACTAATTTTAATCTGGAGGTAGGAAGACAAGTCTTTAATCCTGATCATTTTGGTTTTTAAAAATCATACTTCATTCTAGATCTTTAATGCAGATCTGTTATGGGCTATGCCATAATATTAGGTCTTCTTCTGGAGACCTAAGTAAAGACATGTAAGAAGGAAACTTTTATTCTTTGCTGGCTTTCCTTGCTAGTGTGTCCATTCTTTAACTGAAAGTATAATCTACTTTATTAGAATTTCAGTATATACTGTTTCTCCATTAATTGATTATTTATTTAATTTATATACTGATTGCAACTTAACCCCCCAAACCCCCATTCATCTATGAGAAGGCAGAAATTTCCTCCGGATACCAACCCACCCTGATACCACAATTCACTTCAGGATTAGGATTAGGAATATATACTTATTCTATAAATTCTGTTACTTTAGAGAACCCTGAATAATACAAAATCCCTGAATAATACAAAATCCAACCAAAATCAAAGGCCATCTATCTTAGTGTGTAAAGCACATAGATGTCAGGGGCATCTCTGCTTGTACACTGAAGGCCTGGAATCAGCTATAGACTTAATGTCAGCCTGATAGCACAAAGTCTTGGGTCTCTGTGAAAAAAACCTTGAAACAAATGGCTAGAAGCTATTGTAAACAAGCAGCTTTGGTGGAAAGCTGCCAGGTCTCAGTCATAAATCTTGTAGATAAGTAACCTTGATGGATAATATCAACTTAGATAGGGACAAGTGAATCATAGGTGGAGTCAGAGTGACCTGTCGCCTGAAGCTTCACCTAGCTGATACTCTTATTCTGGAAGATATCTGTACTACCCCTGAACCCTTATGCTCCTGTGTCATCCCCTTCCCCCACATCCTGCCTTTTTGTGTATATAACCCCTACGTGAAAAAGTAAAAATTGCAATTTGATCAGCCTATAGACAGATCGCCATTCTTTGTGTCAGCCTGTTTTTCCCTCAGTTTCTCTCTCAGGTGACCTCCCCAGACCCCTGTTTAATGCCCTGCTGGACAGGACACATAGAGATATTCTTTGTAGCATGAAGGAAAGATTCTTTTCCCTGGCAGCTCTCACCACCAATAAAGAAAGATAATGTTTAGTCAGCTTAGTGGGATTCTGAAGACAGCACATTTCTCATTTGGGTATGTTACTCCAGCCCATATACCAAGTTCCAAGAAGGTTTCTAGGTTTGGTTGGTGCCTGGAACAGGAGAAGTCTCTTAAACAGTTCCAGACTTCTGTGCAGGCTGCTTTATCACATGGATATCACATGTTTTACCAAGTAATCCAGGAGTACCAGTAGTACTTGAGATGTATGTAGCAGATAGGATGCTGTTTAAACACTTGACAGACCCCTTGTAGGTGAATCATAGAAGAGACCTTGAGATTTTGGCTCAAGCTAGTGAACAGCATCCAGTCATGGGCTCTGTATCAGCTACCACCTCTATGTTCCAGCCCTGTTTTAATCCCTGCCCTAGCTTTCTTCAATAATGGACTACAATTTACAAGTGTAAACCAAATAAAACCCTTTCTCCTCAACTTGTTTTTGGTCATAGTGTTTCATTTCCATAATAAAAACCCTAATTAAGACAGAATATTATTTTTCTCTAATGTGCATATGTGTTACCAATGAGTTCAAAGTGGTTGTTAACTTTTGTTCGTTTGCTCTAATCAGCATAATGTTTTCAATATACTGCACCAATGTTGTCAGGGGCATCCCTGCTTATACTCTGAAAGCCTAAAATCAGCCATAGACCTGACAGACCTGCCTGCTAACACAAAGTCTTAGGCTTCTGTGGAAAAACACTGGAAAAGATGGCTATAAGCTATTGTAATTAAGCAGCTTTGGTGGAAAATTGCCAGCTTGAGTAGCCATAGACCTTGTAGATAGGCAGCCTTGGTGTATAGTACCAACTTAGATAAGGACAAGTCAATCATACGCAGAGTCATAATGACTTGTCCCCTGAACCTTTACCCAGCTGACACTCTGTTCTGGAAGATATCTGTACTCCCCCTGAACACCTACATCCCTGCATCATCCCCTTCCCCACATTCTGTTTTTCTGTGTATATAACCCCTGTGTGAAAAAGTAAAAGTTACAATTTGATCATACTATAGACAAATCGTCATTCTTTGCTTCTGTCTGTCTCCCCCTGCTCTCTTTCAGGTGACCTCCTCGGGTCCCTGTTTAATGCCCTGCTGGACAGGGCACAATGTGATATTTTGTAGAAGAGAGAGACAATCAAGATCTCATCTAAGTAAGTTAAGATGAATGGCTGTAGAGTTAAAATATCCTCAAAATATTCTGTAATAAAATATTACAGAACTGTAAATGTATATTTCTAGTGCTGCCAACTGAAAGCAAATTGCTTGTGCTGCTTCTAATAGACTGGTGCCAAGAAAATGGCATTTATTTGAACAACAGCTCCATACCATGTACCAGGAGGTATGTTAATATGCTGAAATAAGAACATCACATCTGGTGCAGCAGCTGTAATTGGAGTCACTATGTAATAGAGTTTTCAATAGTCACCTGTCATTCTCTACAATTCATCTGTCTTCTGCACTGGCCAGATAGGAAAGTTAAAATGAGATATAGTGGTAACCACCACCCCTGCAGTTTTCAAGTGTTTGGTGGTGGCACTAATTTCTGCAGCTCCTCCCGAGATGTGATACTGTTTTGATTCACTATTTTTCTTGGCAGAATCAACTCTAAACATTCCCTTTAGCTTTCCCAACCATAATAGCCCTCACTCCACAGGTCAGGGATCTAATGTGAGAAGTCTGCCAACTTCTAAGTTTATATGTCCCAATTATGCATTCTAAGACTGGATAAATAACCACAATATATGTTTGGGGACAAAATAGAACTAAAATTTCAGACTTTAGCTAAAACTGCATGATTTCCATAAAGCTCCTACTTTAACTGGAAGATCACCATGTTTCTTGGGGTGTCCTGGAATCCACATTAATCCAGAATCAGTTTACAACACAGCACAGAAAGTCCAATTGTTTCTTTCCCATAGTGTGCCTAGGACTGACAAAAGTCTAACAGTAAAACTCTTTGGTGTTTTAAGTGTTAACTATGGCATTCTTACTGTTCTTTCATTAGTTTTCTATTTTCAAGTTTAAATGATGCTATCCTCTAAGATTAGGATATGAACTCCTGACTAATATTAGTAGTGCTATGCAAAAGAAAATACAAAGAGGTTTTCTTTTAGTTAAAAGTTAATAATTAAATCATCATGCTCACATATGGTAATATCTGCAATAAAACTCCTCCCCCTTTAAAATGTTTCTCATCAATACAAATGTAAAAAGTACTAACACCTTCTCTGTGAACATGTTCTTTATTGATTTTTCACAAAAGATAGAAGTCTTATTTACATGATCAAGATATATGTAGTTTTCAGTTCTTAACTGTTTCTAAGAATATATTATTTATCTGTGTAATATATTGTTCCTAGTTGAATAACTGTTTGTTCTGGACAAAAATATCTGAATTTCTAACGTGACATTGTGCTAGTTTTAAAATACATGTTTTATTAATTTTGTTTATGTACTGGTCACCCCAGTGTATAACATGCTATTGTAAACATGTGGAAACCAGAGACTCACAAACACAAGTCACTTCTCTTCTATCCAATATATGATCCTAATACTCAAACTTGCATAATCATGCTTACTGGCAAGTCCCTTTATTAGCTGAGCCAACTTACCAGGAGTTGATATAAAAACCATATATTAGTTTGTAATCTATGTCTTCACATTACTATGGCTTAACACTTCAAGCTGTAGATAGATATGTTAGATGAACGCTGCTCTCCCATGGGAACACCACATTCAGAGTATTTTTGTTTGTTTTTGTTCTTGTTGTTGTTTAAGTGAGGAGTTAGAAGCAAAGTAAGCTGTTAGTACCAAAACACAAGTGAGTCGCAGAAGATGCACGTCACGGAAATGTCTATCAGAATTATAGGCCGGGCAGTGGTGGCGACGCCTTTAATCTCAGCACTTGGGAGGCAGAGGCAGGCGGATTTCTGAGTTCAAGGCCAGCCTGGTCTACAGAGTGAGTTCCAGGAGAGCCAGAACTACACAGAGAAACCCTGTCTCAAAAAACCAACCAACCAACCAACCAAACAAACAAACAAACAAAAAAACAGAATTATAAGTGAATGTGTAGATGAATGTTGAGCATGTCCAGAGAATTTCCCACTGGCCTTTGCTATTTTGATATTTATGTATACTTTTTTGTCGGGGACCGCTCTGCCAAATGTTGGAACCCACACTGCCAAAAGCTTGGGGGCCAAAATTGTTACAGCCTGCACTGCTGCTCTAGTCCGTTGGTCAGTGTTCAGCAAGAGAGAGAGAGTAAGGACAGTCTTGAAGAATTGAGACCAAACAGAGTGTGATTCAGTCAGTTTATTCTCAAGTCTCTCTTATTCTCTCTTTCCAACTCTCTTGTTCCTAGTCCAAGTCCCAAGTCTCGAGTTCCTTTAAGTCATACCTTTAAGACTCACACACCCAAGGGAAAATCCTGGGTATATAAAACAAGATGTTATCAAAGTGTGCACAGCTGTTGTAGGCTGTTGAAAAAAAGTCTCTTGTCAGGGTATATGGCTCAAGATGGCTGCAAGGATGATAGCCACCTTCTGTCAGCTCCACACACTTCCTTACTCTTTAGTGTACTAGGGGAAATTGAATGAACTAGTTCTTTTTTAAATTGTGTGTAAATTTTTTTAATTTAATATTTTAATGACCACACTCTCTTGGCTTTCTATTGAAAAGAAGATTGTTTATATTTCTATTTGATATTTATCTTCATATGTGGACAATGATACTTTTTTATTACCTCCATTTCATGTTATAGAGTTCATGAGATTGGAATATAAATATATTCTTTGGTCTGTCTCTATTAATAAAATAATACAATAAAAATATTTAAGTCCCTCCAATATACATTTTAAAGAAAATGTCAATAATCCCCCCAACCTCTACTATTTTTAGATATTATCCTTTAAGATATGTTTATTTATTTTTTTACTTTTTGGGTTAATATAAATTTTATAATAACCATCATGCATTTGTTGATTGACATGTAAACAGAGTTGAAGAACTTAGCACATTTTCTATATGCAAATGCTAAGTAAATGAATTCCTCCAGTACAAGTAACAGTGGCCTATGAATGTGTGGAGACATGCATGGAAGCATGGAACCCAACTGTACTAATAGACATACCTACGCATCAATGTAGGTCACACAGCATTATGCATACAGCATCAAATTCACTCAAAACAAATCATGTATTTTATTATATTTCCATGAATGAAGCTGAGAAACTGTTGCTCACAGGTCATTTTCAAGATATCGTCTAAGGCTGCAATCATAGCAAAAATGGCCTTGGGTACGTGTATTTTGAAGCTCCTTCATAACGTGGTATTTCCTTAAGATCCAAATTTAAACCCCTGTGTATGGCTACTGACAGTTCTAGGGTTGGTTGTAACTGTCTTTAAGGAGACATTGTTTAATCACCACTTAGATGTCTCTGCACAACTTCACAATTTGTGAATCCCCAAGGAAAGAGAGAGAGAGAGAAGGGAGAGAGAACAAAACTTGCAATATATGTATGTATTCATTAGAACTTGTTCTAGAAGGAGTAACAAAATACTCATGGGAGCAAATATGGAGACAAAGTGTAGGACAGAAACTGAAGGAGGGGCCATCTAGAGACTGTTCCACCTGGGTATCCGTCCCATGTGCAGTCATCAAAGGTAGACACTGATGTGGATGCCAGAAAATGCATCCTGACAGGAGCCTGATATAGCTGTCTCCTTAGAGGTCTGCCAGAGCCTGACATATACAGAGGAAGATGCTCACAGCTAACCACTGGACTTGATCATGGAGTTCCCAATGGAGGAGCTAGAGAGAAGACTGAAGGAGCTGAAAGGGTTTGCAGGCCCCATGGGGAGAGCAACAATACCAATCAACCAGAGCTCTCAGGGTCTAAACCACCAGTTTGGGAGCAGATAGGGAGGAACCCATGACTCCATCTGTATATGTAGGGGAGAAAGGCCTTGTGGAGCATAGGTAGGAGAGGAGATCCTTGGTTACATGAAGGCTGAACACTGAGTGGGGGGCGGAATTCAAGGGTGGGGAGGTGGGAGTGGGGGGTTAGGTGGGGGCCCATCTTCATAGAAGCAGGAGGAGGGATAGGATAGGGGGTTCCTAGTTGGGGGAAAATTGAGTAAGGGGATAACATCTGAAATGTAAATAATTTTATTTATAAAAAGAATAAAGCAATCATGAATGTAAATATGTACTTGCAACATCCAGGATAATGGATAAAACAGGGTATAGATTGTGAAGCCTGTGAGATTAAGCTGAGGTTACAAGGATCCCTTATTACTACCATCTTAATCCTACAAGACTATTACACAGGATGTAGGCAGCATGGAAATCCCTAACACGAATTAACACTGCTGGTCCTCCATATCATAAAAATATATTAGTTTTAAATACATGTGGGAAATCTTGTGAACCTTCACATGCATTAATATTTTATATAACATTCATCATTCTTGTAACAGAAAGAGAACCAGAAATCTCATTGACTTGAGGGATTGTGTGTGTGTGTGAGTGTGTGTGTGTGTGTGAATATGTTTATCTAAGAGATTGTGACCAAATAGAATGTTTGCAAGAACAGAAGCAAATATTTCATGATGAAAAAGTATATTGCTCTTATATCTAATACATGAATTGAGAATGTAGGTTAGTAAAATAAAAAGATACACAAACACCCCTTTTAATTAGGCACATGTTTTTTTGTTTATCTTGTATACCTCTTCTGCTACGTGGTGTTTAAATGAAAAATAACATTGTGTATTTACATGATAACTAACTAAATGTTTAGCCAATGGGACACATGTTTATTAAACCATTGCTGTAGAAGAAAAATTTGACTATAAGCATTCATAACAATTGTAAAATAGCTTAGAAAACTTGTAAAAGGGTAAAAATACTTAATGCATATGAAAAATATAGACATTTTAAATTTACTAGGTCATATGCTATGTTAAAGAAGCACCGGCAAGCCACTTTGCAAACTTCTGAGATTATTGACCAAGGCTGTGATGTGTGCTTAAACAAAGGTGCCTGGAGTCAGACAGCCTGGGAGATAAGTAATGAAATCAATAAGGAATCAAGCAAGTTGCCAGAGAATGTAAAGAGTTACTTTGGTTCAGTCAGGTGCAACTAGAAGCCATCAAAACTAATCTGATGAAGCCACCTCAAAACACCACTAAAATGAGGAAAGCCTTCTGAGGTGAGCACATGCTATTGCTGTTCAATTTGTCATCCCAATTCATCTGGTTTTACAGGATCATAATCAACCACTGATGAAGTTTTAAAATGCATACCATTACTCCAGCATAACTTATTCAATTATAGTACTTAGAATATATTTTTAAAAATATTAAATTTTTTAAAAAAATATTTTAAAAAGTGTGATTTTTATGTTTTTTTTAATTTTTAAATTGAAGACTAACATTTTAATAATGATTCAAGCATATACTAAATTATTTATAATAATGCATTATCAATATCTGAATGAATTAATTCTCAAATGGTTACATCCTCAGATGAAGAGTCATAGACATTAAGTTGTTGTTGAGAGAGGAAGAATTAGTCAACTGCGGAAACCAGCCCACAAATAGGTTTTTTAATACTAAGATATCAGCACCAAACTCATATGGGGAGAAAACACTAACTAACTAAGGGTGAAATTATAAATACATATGTGTGTGTTTGTGTTAGTGTGTGTGTGAATGTGAGTGTCTTTATGTGAAACAAAAATATTTAAACAATAAGATGTCATGAACTTGAGGAGTTGGGGAACATGGCAGGAGTTGGTGAGCAGGGTGAGGCTCTTGTAAATACAGAACTCAGCAAATTCTCAAAAATATAAAATTTAAATTAAAAATAAAAATCTTACATGTTTAGAATATATTATATTTATATAAGCATTACAACTTTAGTATATATTTTCTCTATATATAAATATATTTATCATTTTATATTATTAATGTTTACATATATAATTATTTTATATTATTTCATTGATTAATTGGATTGGTTCTGAAAAAGTATATATTAACAACTCCAGTTCATAATTATAGAGTGATAATAAATTATTGGATAAATGTCACTTAAAACAAATCTGATAATGATTAAGAATGGATTTTACTGTATACATTACCCATTTCTTACCTAACATGTTGGGATGTATTTTATAACATGATGAGAATATAAAAGTGGAAGTATTTCTGTAAAGTATGACTTTTTAAATATACAAATTGAACTAGTAATTTGTGTACTGTTTTTCTTTAGATGAAGTTACTCGAATGCATGAATGTTTTAGATAATACAATATGTATTTTGAAGTTGTGCCTTGTTTCTAAACTCAATTCATTATTCAGGAAAGAAACCAAACTTTTTTTTACAATCATTAATTATAGTCTCTTGTCTCTGCCTCTGTTAAGCAAAAAAATTTAACATTCTGTTTTTTTATTGTCCCTAGATAACATAGCATCCTTTACTTGGTCATAATTGAGTTTTCTAGTTTGTCTTTCCATTTATTTATTTATTTATTTATTTATTTATTTATCATTTTATTCATTTACATTTCAAATTATATCCCCTTTCCTGGTTACCACAACACCAACCCCCTATCCCCTTCCCTATCATACCCCTTCTCTATGCCTCTATGAGTGAGCTCCTTCACCCATCCACCCATTCCCACCTCACCTTTCTCACAGTCTCCTACACTGGGGCACCAAGCCTCTGTCTCCTCCCATTGATGACAGATAAGGCCATCCTCTGCTACATATATATCTGGAGTTCTTGCTCCCTCCATGTATACTCTTTGGTTGGTGTTTTAGTTCTTGGGAGCTCTGGGTCATCCAGTTAGTTAATATTGTTTTTCTTATGAGGTTGCAATCCCCTTTAGCTCTTCACTCCTTCCCCTTGCTCTTCCATTGTCTTTTTATTGAGAATCTGTTTTGCTCCTTTTCATGATTGTTTAATTATTTTGAGTTTAACCATTACATTCTCCTCTACCTTTTGTAATGTATTTAATATAAGACAGTGACTAATTCTTCACCAAGGAAAATGTGTCATCTTTTCCTTTAAAAAAGCACCAAGTGATATGGGTATGGGTTTGTACATAGCACTAGTCA
Source organism: Arvicanthis niloticus (assembly GCF_011762505.2). Lineage (NCBI taxonomy): Eukaryota > Metazoa > Chordata > Mammalia > Rodentia > Muridae > Arvicanthis > Arvicanthis niloticus. The sequence continues at coordinate 15,253,343 of NC_047666.1, forward strand.
CCAGTGGCTAGATTCCTGAAGACAATGACTTCCTCTTCCTTCCATCTTAGCCCTTGATTGTCATTATGATTGTTGTGAGTAAGAAACCACTTACTGATTGAAGTCCATTATACAAGATCAAATCCTTAATTGTTACTGCTTTGGGGCCTAGAATATATAGTTAAATAAGTTATAGGCTCTAAGGAAGAAACTGATATTATTCTTCTAAATGGACAGTATAAATTCTAAACATCTTCTCACTACATTCATTGATTAGTTCATCTCTCAAAAATCACCAGAGAATCTTTAGTTTGTACTAAATTATGATTACCACAATCTCCATAACAGAATATGAGAATGAATAGCAGCTCTCGATTGCATTTTTATTTAAATATCCCCCAAATCCATAGCTCAATGATCATTACATAACGGACTAGAAAGACAGGAAGAGCCACAGATGGTGGGTGATTAAAGAAAAGTGTTTTTTTGGATACTGGAGGGCATATGCAGATGTGAACTCAGAGTTGTGACAGCATGTGTAAAACCTGTGGAATCTCAATCCAGACCAAATCCAAGTATAGTGAGGGAAGATAGGCATGAAGTCCCACCACATTGTGAGGACCTACTCAGAGTTGTTTATTTATTGCTGGGCAGCATCAGTTTTCAAGAGTATAATTTCTGGTAGATCCATCAGATGTCAATGGAAGAAAGGTCACAGATAGAATATATGGATAGCACAAAGAGGACTCAAATTTTTATGAGAGGACATGAACTTGATCATGTGAGTAAGGAAGTGGTTGATCTGCAAAGAACACTGGTAAAAAAAAGTGGATATGATCAAAATATACCATGTAAAATTCTCAAAAATGAAGAAAGTAAGAAAATAAGATGCATTCTTTTGAAGTAAGACCTAATGATTCTTTGTATTTCCTCAGTGTCTGTTGTTATGTCTCCCTTTTCATTTCTGCTCAATTAATTTGGGTGCTGTCTCTGCCTTTTACTTAGTTTGACTCAAAGAACCAGCTCTTGGTTTCACTGATTCTTTGGTTTGTTCTCTTTGTTTGTAATTGATTGGTTTGAGCCTTGAGTTGGAGTTTTTTTCTGGCATCAACTCCTCTTATATATACTTGCTTCATTTTTCCCTAGAACTTTCAGGTGTATTTTTAAAATCACTAGTATGAGAATGCTCTAATTTCTTTATGAAAAAGCACTTAGTGTTATGAGCTTTCCTCTTACCAGTGCTTTCACTGTGTCCCATAAGTTTGGTGTTGTTGTACCTTAGTTTTCACTGAATTCTACAAAGTCTTTAATTTGTTTATTTCTTCACTGTCCCAGAGATCACCAAGTAGAGTTGTTCAGTTTGCACAAGGTTGTAAGCTGTTTTGTTGTTTCTGTTGTTGAAGTCCAGCTTTAATCCATGGTGATATGATAAGATACAGGGTATTATTTCAAATTTCTTATATCTGTTAAAGTTTACTTTGTGCCCAATTATATGTTTAATTTTAGAGAAGGTTTGTGAGTTTCTAAGAAGGTATATTCTTTTTAGGGAAGTGCAGGAAATGTTCTGTAGAGATCTGTTGGGACCATTTGATTCATAACTTACCCTGGTTCCAGTTTATCTTTAACATCACAGTGTTTGACAAAGAACCAGCAACTCTGAACTGTGATGCTAATAAAAAACACTCATATCTATATTTGTTTTTATGCATATATTTATACACATGCATGTTACTGAGTAGTAAAATTTACAATATTTTGAGGTAAAATCGTAATATGGATATTAGCTCCAGAACATTGAATGGCAGAAAGGGAAATCACGGAGGAAAGAAACCATGTAAATTACAAAACCTGTAATCTATGGATACATGTATGTAAATCATAGTTCTATATGTTTTGAAAATATAATTATTAAAAGCATAATTTTTAATGTTACTGAAAATTATAGAAATGTAAAGAAAAGATCAAATTGTTCAACTTCAAAGAATGAGTGCACAATAAAATTTAGGCTTTAACCTGCTACTTAAGTTCCCTTCTATTAAGTTCAAACTGAAATATGAACGTTCATATGCCTTAATCCAGGGTTGAGGCTTTTGGCATAATCCACAATAAATTTATTCTGCCTGATACTTAAAAATATGTCTCTTTGATTACCACTAGTACTAAATAAATTGTCTCAGATTTATAATGCTTATCTGCAGTAGTCTTCTTTGGAATATGTAAATGTAATAAATATGGTTGTTGAATGAGACTACCCAGTCATGTTACCAAATTGTATTCTTATAAGAAGATATAATGATGTTCCACAGAAAACAGCACCATTGTTTGTTTTTTTTTAAAATATTTTATATGTGTGCCTGTAGGCATGTTTATGAGTGTGGGGATGGTGGATATGTATGTATTTCAGTACAAGTGCAGACAAATATATGAAAGCCAAAGCTAGTTCAATGTCATGTGTCTAAATCACTCTTTACAGTATTTTTGAACAATGAAGAAGCCTGGAGCTCACTGGTCTGGTTCACTGAACCTCTAGGAATGCTGACCTTTCACCATAGCCAGGTCTACAGGTGGGTGTTGTCATGCAGGGTTTCATAGTTGAGCACTGAGAATGTAAACTCATGTCCTTGTGATTTCTGATCCCTATCCCCTGTCCTTTTTTGTTTTTAAGTTTTATATAAGCCTTTTATGGATCTGCTTTTAGTTCTTTTAAATTGTTTTATTCTAAATATTGTCATTTGGCCAGTCAATAAATTCATTGACAGGAATGAATTTATAATAGTTCTCCTGGAAGTAGAAATTATTATGTAGTTTCTAAAAAATAAATTTAAATATCATTTTATTTTAGTAGTAATAATGCCCATCCACAATTTAAACTGCTTAAGTAAAAATGTGTCTACTGACCTTCAAATTATGTTGGTTACACAGCCTTCTACCCAAGTGTGCATTCTTTAAATTATAGTATATGCCAGAGAAGCATCAATACTGATTTTTCAGCACTCATTGAATCTTTTTTTATTCTTTGTTTGTTAGTTTGTTTATTGAATCTTGAAGCTACATATTTATTTATTGTGTTATTTCTACTTGGGGAAACATTTTAAGAACTAGAAATAGTTACATAAATATATAAATACATGTTAAATTTCATTAAACAGCTTGAGAAATGTTTTTTCTATTTACATATCATAGCCTGTAATGAAACGTAACAGTATAAAACCAGTTAGTTGGAAGGAATCGTGTGTGGCCTGCCTAGAATGAGAAATGACCTTTTACAATATGTCAATCACATTTAAAGGACATTGTGAAATATGGGCATTACTTTAACACAAGATTCACAGGGAGATTTATATCTTGTTATTTTGATTTTTAAATATATTTATGAACACATTTTGGTATAGTCCTTTTACCTGGAGAAAAATGTGATTTATTAGTGGGGACCTCAGTTCAATTAAAATGATTCCTTGATGATTTCAGTAAAAATTGTAATCATCAAAAGATACATACTTTCTCAAAACCTTATTAGCTGAATTGGATATATTATACTTTTTAATTGACAAAATATAATTGACAAAAATGTTGCCTATTTGTTTTGGTTTCTAAATGAACAAAATAAGGTTTTAAGGATGGTATGTGCTTTTCCTCCTAGGAGCACAAGCTGAATTACTGAGCTGAATCTATCATGTTTTATCCATATGAGAATATAGTCCCTAAAATAATAAAATTGAGTTAAATCATTAAGTTTGACAAAATTTATCGCTAATAATAAAAATTAAATTCCAAGAAAGTAGCCCAGTTTTTGGAAGAGAGAGGAGAGAAATAGCTTCTTAATTTAAGTAAACCTTTGTGAGGACTGTGACACTTTAGGTAAGGGTTAAATAATAGGTATAAAACACTATGGGTAGGAGTTAGTGAGTAAAGAATAAATAAATGAAGACCAGAGAATAGTAAATGGATGGCATGACCTCATATCTGCTTTTAGCAGTGACCTGTAAGAACCATTTGAATCCTATTTCATTATTGGAATCTGATAAGTCAATATAGTATTCATACTCTGAGTTATGCATAAACTGCCAGCATTATGGACATATTTTGAGTTCGTCCTTTTCTCTGTAGGAAAAAATGTGATTTGTTAGTGAGAAACTCAGTTCAATTATTTTGTATAGGAATCCTCAAGTATCCTGAATACAAACACAGAAGCTTCTTATACACCAATTATTTTATATGCAAACTTTTTTTCTTGGATATTTTATTTACATTTCAGATGCCATCCCCTTTCCCCTCCCTAGAAAACCCTATCCCATACCCCTTCTCCTTTTTGCTTTTATACAATTTTTTAAATGTTAACCAATGGCTTTATAATTTTGGTAATACTCAATATCAATCAGAAATGTGACCTAATACCCAATCTAGATATATCAACTATCTTTGACTGGCAGAGACATGTGAACATCATCAAAAACTTCAGCCCAGCAGTGGTGGCACCACAATTTTTTTTATTTTAGCAACAGATATAAATTTTAAAATGCTTCTTAATATTTAGCCTCAGAATAAAAATTATCTCCTGTCTTAAAGTCCAGAGAGGAAGGCTCTTGAGTGTCAGATCCTGTATGTGTATTTGTCTTCTAATTGATTTGTATGCAGAGATGTGTTTAGGATTCTTTACATCAAACTATTAAACTAAGCAAGGTGCTTTGCTGATGTGCTTCTGGTTCTGAGGTTTTGTTTAAAGCAGCAGTGTATAACTGACCCTGATTGTCAAGACTGTCTTGCTCTGAATCACATTATCGTAACACAAACCTATACCACTTGCACAAGTGACAATTTGAGTAAGCTTCATATCAGCCTAGAGTCTGAAAGCTCTAATCCAAGACCATCTTACTCCAATGTAGATGATTTGCCCTTATTGTTAGGTGCTTCTTATGGCAAAGTATTTGAATTCTTCCTTGTAGATAACTTGCTGTCATCTAAATTTTATTGGATAGAACTCAATCTTCAAGACAGCAATGGATTATTCTTAGGAGTCAATTGATTAAAGACATGTGATACTTGCTTATAAATAAGGCAAATCTAGCTGGTTGGATCATTAAATTTATCATTGATTTGTTTGCCCATTCATCAACAATAAATTTTACACTACTTTTTAAATTTTTATCTGATGAGCTTTTGCAAATACAAGAGATGGAGTGTTAACAGCTACAGCATGTCAAGTAAAACAGAAATATTGTAGGCTCTGAAAATCATCTCATCACAAAGCATATTTTTAATAGTGTTTTTCAGTTGTGAATACCAAGAAGACAAGCTGTAAATAATATACGATTAGCAGGCTCTAATTTGAGCAATCGTTACTCTGAAAGCTTTCAGCAGAGATGAGACTTTTCTTGATTTACAATATAGTTTACCTTGGGTGAAGGTTGGGGTATGTCACAGTCAAAAAACTGTCAATCTAGTCAATATTCTAGCATTAAACAAAAAAGAACCCAAAAGTCTCAAACCCTATGAAGGAGCTATGGATAACTTTAGCTTTTATGGGAGGGAGACACAGTTTTCTTTGAAGACAAGTCTTCTCACAAGTCAACAATACTCCAATAGGTGGTGTCAAACCCAGGAGTGTATGGGTAGCACAAATTGGAGTAAACCTGTTATTAAAAATGGAAAGGAGGATAGACTATCAGGGGGAAATAAAAATGGGTGGATTAGGGAGGAGTATAAGAAGGAAAAAAATCATGACCAAAATACTACATATAAAATTCTCAAAATTAAAGAAAAATATTTCAAAGTTATATATTTTTCACTTGGAATGGATTGTGATCTTTATAACAATGTACACTTAGATGGCAAGGAAGTACTGGGATGGAAGAGAAAAAACTTTCTTCTTCCTCCAGATGAAGAATTTTCCATAGGTTTGATTATCAAAATTAATTGTACAATAATTATACTTAACAAATAGAGGGCAAAATTCACAAGCATTTAATGAGTGCATCAAGAAGTTAAGAAAATGTCACTAGTTATTTAAATTCTATATTTAAAATAGAAGAAATGACACAAGCATAAAAATGTAATAATTATAAGTTCAACTTTTATCCAGTGTTTTTGATGAAGCTTGAGAAAATGACCCAGAAGATAGTTGGTCAATACCACTTCATATGTGTGTGTATGTGTGTACATGTGTGTGTATGCGTATGTTTATATGTAGGCAAATATGCATATAAATACATACATATATACATATATGTGTATACATATATATTCATTAGAATATTTGAGATCAATTATGTTGGTACATGCTGGTAGCCTATGCTGAAGAGACCAAGGTAAGAGGATTGTGAGTTCAAGGCTATCTTGGGAAACAGATTGGTTCACATATCTACATGCAGACATAATACATGATGCACATACATAGATGTAGTCAAAACTATCATTTACATTAAGTAAAAATAAAATATAAAATTATATATATATATATATATATATATATATATATATACTCATATATGCATTGAGAAGCAGTATCTGGATGAAAAAAAGTTCTGAATTGATTTGGTACACATTCCAAGCATAAAAATAAATTTTCATAATAATACTTGTAGTAAATTAATGAATATTATATGAAATGGTGTTTTTAGGTAAATATAAACCACTAGAAGCATTGTAATGTTTTGTTTTACTTGTCTCTTCACTTCTATAAATAAAGAAAATGATCATCAACCTAAAGTCTTTTATCAACTATGCTAATAAATATATGGCAACTATTGACCTTGTTCTCCTTCAAGAGTAGATATTCCCAAGGCTAGGTTTATTGATCAGCAGTTAAAGAGCTCTTGCTGTCTTCTGGTAAACCTGGGCTTACTTTGCCAACACTGGGAGGCACACAAGCACCCTTACCTCCAATATCAAGGGATCTGCTGCACTTTTTTTGTGCTGCTGTGGCCACTTGCATGTACATAGAACCCATAAATAATCTCAGAAATATATACAGAAAAAGTAAAAACTAACTAAGTAATTAAAAATAATGTACATTCTTTCCTAATGTGGGAGAAGATAAATGCATAATAGCAATTTGTTTATTTGTTCCAAAATACCTTGAGTTTATTTCATCTGCTCCTAAATAAGGTTGAAGAAATCTTAATAACTAAATATTTATTTCCCTGTCTGAGTAGAATTCAAAAGTCATGTAAATGTGAGTGTATCATGTCAATATTCAGTCACCATGCTTTTCCAGAAAAATAATTTCCCTTCGAGATAACTCATATGAAATATACACTTCAAAGATTCAGTAATTTGAACACTTTGTCCCCAGTAGGTGCAATAGTTTGTGGGAGCTTATGAGGAAGTTAAGTCTTGCAAGAGAAAATATGTCACAGGGTGGACTATAAGAGTTCTTAGCTTCAGCCATCTTGTAGTCACTACCTCAGTTTACTGGTTTCAGTTGAACATGGGGTCCCTCAGCTTCCTGCTTTACAGCCTGATGCCATCTGTACCTCAACACTATCCATTCTCATTCTAGAAACATAAGACAAATTAAACTCTCCCTCAAGTTGCTTTAGGTCATAGGATTTTATCACAGCAATAGCACTAACTAACATATAGGTCTCCATTTAGTGGTAGGCCTTGGTCTTTAAACAGAGTTTAAAAGAAATGGAGTTGGTTATAATTTTATTTAAAAAAAAAACAGTTAAAGGAAAAAGTTCTTTTAAAGTAAGTATTGCTATTAATTTTTTCTGATAATCAATTCAGAATTGACAGTTATTGATTAAATTGATGATTAGTTCTGTATTTTTATCCATTAATTAATTTATTCACTTAACACCTTTATTATAGCCCCCTCTCCTCCCAATCACCCCCTCACATAGCTCATCCCCATGTCTTCCTCTTCTTTATCCATGAGAAAGGTAAGGTACGCCCTGCAAACCAACCCGATCTGATACTTCAAGTCACTATAGTACTTAATACATTAATACATTTAATTATTAGAAAATTAATTAATTAATACATTGCTTGGAGCCATATAGGAGAAGCTAAAAACTAGCAGGTGATTTTCCTGAGATGGTTTTACCATGGACACTAAAGCTATGACAGATTTACTCTAGGCAAGGCTAAGGAGATTACATTTGAGAGAAGATTCATGCTATTAATATGTCTTTCCTGTTAATATATATGTATATATACATATACATACACATATATATATACATATATATCTCAATCACTAGATATTAGCCTATCCTTTTAAGTAGATTTCTGCAGAAAAACAAAGATTTACAGTCAGGTAGTGATGCTATATAGACAAATAGATAATTTCTTAATTCTTACTGAGGATTCTATATGTAAATAAAATATCCAATAAAGAAAGAATTTCTAAAATTAGTAATTATTAAGGTCTTCTATAATAAAACTTCTATTAAGTTCTTTCTGATGTCAAAGTGCAATGAGTACTCTGCCTGTCTTCAGGTGTCACCAGTTAATGGCTTCTGAGATAAAAACAGGCATTACAACTTAGAGCACAGTCTAAAAGGTTGTAAAGCAATTAACCGAAGGTCATAAAAGGGGAGCTAATGATATATTATAGATGCAAGGACAGAAGATAAAATATTATCTGGGTTCATGTATACAAAACATTAATAATAACTTAGATATGGTCTTTAACTCTCCATGAACCTGGAAAGCTCATGAGAGATAATGAATGTATAGTCTTAATGGATACATATGACAACATCTCTGTTGCAAGCTTCTTATTCAATTTATGATTTGAATTTATGTTTGAACTTCTAGTGAACTTTTGCTAAAAAGGGATGCTTGGAAAAAACATGTGATCCATTCTCCTAGAAAATGTTCTAAAGACTAGTACATTTGCAGGTCATTATTTTCAAGTCAGAGCAGGACAAGAGAACAGGATTAGAAGAGAGCAAGGGAAACTTCCTTAGAGAGACTTTTTGGAGGAGAAGTCAGAGCAAACTTTTTAAAAATAAGGAAAAAACTACAAGAACTTAGAAATAAAGTCTAAAATCACTTTTCAAAATGTCCTTTTTTTTCCCTGGGACTTCAACTAGCAGGCAGGGTGTTAGAACCCTAAAGGAACTGTAGAGATAAAACAAAAACTACTTTATTTAATCTCCACTGTTTTACTATGAGGTGCAAAACTCCAGAGACTGCAATTTCTGGCCTCAAAAGAACTAAGGCCAGCTACCATTGCAAACTGTAACTTAGGTTAAGACAGGTAAAAGTCTTATTATTAAAAGGAATCCCTAAATATGTACATGACCAAGTCTTGACCTCTTAGACCCCCTTGCCCATTGGCTATCTTAAAGAACCAGAGAGAAAAACTGCAGGCCCCTGCAGTACAGCCTTTCCCACTGAGGCCAGACAAGACCCCAGTTAGGAGAAGAGGATCTATAGGCAGACAACAGAGTCAGGGTAAATCCGTGGTCCAGTTGCTAGGGAAATCAGATTAAGACCAAGCTGTGTGTCGGCAGCATATGTGGAGAGGGCATAGATCTGGTCATGGTATGTTTGTTGATTGGTCTCTGAGAGCACCAAGGGTCCATGTTAGTTGACTCTATTGGTCTTCTGTCTAGTTCCTATCACCTTTGGGGTCTACAATCCTACTCCCTATTCTTCCATAAGAGTGTGCAAGTTGGCTGTGGGTGTCTGCATCTATCTGAGTCAGGTACTGGGTGGAGAGACTTAGAGGATTTACAAGCCTAATATAATATCATTTATAGTGTCAGGGATTGGTGCTTGACCGTTATAGAACTTAAAAGAGCAATTCCGAATTTCATATGGAAAGACAAAACCCCAGGATAGCCAAAACAATCATGAACAATAAAATAACTCCAGGAGAAATCACCCTCCCTGATCTTATGCTGCGCTACAGAGCAATAGTGATAAAAACTGCATCATATTGGTGCAAAAATTTCCTGGATGTTTTGTGTCATGAACTTTTTTTGACAGATGTATCCATTTCTTCTATCATATCTTTTATTCCTGAGAGTCCTTCTTGTTTTTTTTTTTTTTTTTTTTTTTTTTTTTTTTTTTTTTTTTTTTTTTTTTTTTTTTTTTTTTTGTATCCTCTTGGTGGTGCTTGTATCTGTAGTTCCTGTTCTCTTTCCTAGGTTTTCCATCTCTAGGCTTTCTTTATTGTTTCTATTTTCATTTTAAGGTTTTGAACCATTTTAATCATTTACATTAACTGTTGGATTATTTTTCCTTGTATTTCTTTAAGAGGAATTTATACATTTTCTCTTTAAAGGACTCCACCATCCTTATCAGATTAGATATGAGGTCATCTTCTTGTACTTCACCTGTGTTAGTGTATCCAGGGCAGGGTAGCTGGGCTCTGGTGATGTCATATTGCTATAGCTCTTATTGATGTGTACATATGATATCCTCTAGACATCTGTTTTTCCCTGGTGTTAGCTGGTTGATTTTGATGTCAGAAGAACTCCTCAGAAAGTCAGGGTAAGCTATGGTCCAGACAATAGAGATCAGCTGCACCAACAGTTCACCTATGCTGGCTGTGCCTCGTGTGGACCACAATGACAAGGGATTGGTGAGGGAGTGTTCCTAGTTATTTGTTCCTTTGAATCTCTCCCACAGGGCTCCTTGGGGAAGCAGGATGCTCCTGGGGTCTCAGAAGGCTCTGTAGAACACTAGAATGAGCCTACAGCCAGATAATGGAGGTCAGGGGATTACTTGTAACTCACCTCTTGATTATTTATTTTATTCTTCTTTATATCCTGACTAAATTTTACAGAAATGCCCCAAAGAACAAGATACTTTTATTCTTATTGCTTTTTCCCTTACATTTCAATGGCACAAGGACTCCTGTTTCTGATATTATTATAGGCAAAAATAACTCTACTGTTCTGTGTCTTGTCGCCTTTAGCTCATCACAAACAATTTGCTTTTTCTTGCAATGTCTTTCAGAATGAAATGCTTATCTTCCAATTTCTATTTGTTTTAATTATGTAAAAGCAGTTGAAGATGTAATTTCTATTACACTAATTACCAATGAATATAATGAATGTGACATGTGTGAATAAAGACAGCAAAAGTTAAATGTGTGCTCTGCAGTCCATTCTTGTAGAGATTGCTATGTGACCCCCTCTTAAATGGCTCAGACTCACACATTCTGATACTTATTTCCATGGGCTTTGTACTTAGCCCTAACTTCTTATTTAGGGTGCTTATATTTCTGCTTATAGTATGAGTTTAACATACAATATTATGTATAGGATTTCTTTTATACTGGTAATAGATTTTAATTTTCTTATTACAATTGAAAAAATATAACCTTTGATATTCTTGTCTATGTTCTTTGTGTCAGGATTATCTATAATAAAACTGTTATTCAAACAACAGTAACTCCCAAGTCCCTAAAAGTCGTTTGCAAATTACATTTCAAAATATATATTTAATGCTATTTCTACAACATGTTTACTGAGATAAGATAGCTAGACTTCTATCATAAATCTCTCATGTAGGCTTGACTTGTGCCTTACATTTTGTATGTCAGTAATCATTAAGATTCAAATAGTTAAATATTTTTATGACAAACTGCTCCTTTAAAATGAGGTCCTGAATAACACTGAGAAATGGAAATATTTTCAATACATATGTAACTAATTTAATTTCACTGATGAGCCACCCACCAAATTATAGGATACATATACCTGAAGTAAAAAAATCTAAAAATGACTTTCAACAACAGAAATAAGAGAACTATTTAAATGTCTATTAAGATACAAGGGCTGGAGAGATGGCTCAGCCATTAAAGGGTAGGCTCACAACCAAAAATATAAAAAACAAGCATATATTCAAATATAAGGAATTGAATACAAAATGATAGTTATAAATACCCTTTAATTGTATATAATTTAATTGATCATCTTCAGAACATTATGTGAACATTTGGAAAATGAGAAAACTAATACAGAGACTAGCCTGGATTCTTTGAGGCTTCCCACGTGTTCCCTTTGACTAACACCCAGTTATATATAACCCAATTCCAGTACAAGAAGATTTATTTGCTGACAAGTGATGTTAAGTTGGAAATCTGTTAACCTAGTATTGGGCAGTTTTATTAGGATCTGTTTCATATTCATTTTTATTTTACAAAGTTTCTACTGCATTAGGTGTCCATAGTAACTCTCAAACTTCGCTTAACTGTAGCTATCGTTCACTATGTTCTAGCTACTTTCTACCTCTTCTCTCCCAGTACACATTTGATCCTTCTATTCCAGCCACTACATCTACCCATAAATATCTATTTTCTTTTAATTTCCTCCAGAGGTCAATCTGTTCTCTACTAAAACCTTACTCTTTATCTGCCCTCTGCAGCTCTACAAATCATATCTTGGTTATCATTAACTTAATAGATAGTATCTACATATAAGATAATGCCTACCCTATTTATCTTTCTGGGTCTGGATTACATTATTTGGGATGACTTTTTTAGTAATTTTATCCACTTACCTATGAATTTCTTAATTTTTTAATGGCTGAATATAATTTCATTTGTAAATCAACACTATTGAGGGTCATCAGATTTTTTTCCAATCTCTGTTTATTATAAATAGAGTAGAAATTAATATGTTTGAGGTAGTGTATTTACAGTAGGATGAATTGTTCTTTGGAAATATAATCAATATTTGCTTATATATTTTTCTTAACAGCTAGGTTTTATTTTTAGTTCTTTATGTATTTTAGATATCAGCCCTCTATTATATATGTAGTTGGCACACATCTCTTTTTCATTTTGTAGGCTACTATTTGTCCAAATAATGGTAGACTTTGCTTTCAGTTTTATGGGTCTCATTTTCTTTTCATCTTAGTGTCTGTGACAATGGAGTTCTATTTAGAAAGTCTTTTCCTGTGCTAATAAGTTTCCTAATGTTAATCCTCCAAGTTTATATATGGAAATATAATGGTATAATTTTTGTTTAATTATGATGTTTTCAGATGTGTTTTGTGAACAATGAGATGATGTCTTGTTACTCAGCAATACTATGGTTTCTGGGATGCCACCACCTGTTTGGTTTTGGGCAACAGCATGGATCATCCCCCTGTCCTTTAAACTACACCAAAGTAAGTGATGGAGATTCTTCTGGGGGTGGGGGGGAATAAAATGAGTTGTAACCTTATAATAATGTAGGATAAAAATTCTTTTACATAATGAGTAAAATCTAAACAACCAGACATAACAGAATATATCTATAATACCATCTACTATGAAATGAGGTCAAGGTTATACTGGGGTATTTGGGAGCTCTAAAGCTAAAAAGTTGTATGTGGTAGTGAAGACCCCCAAATTAGGGAGACCCTTACTCAAGCCTCGGGATATCGTGGCCACCCAAGAACTCTCGCAAGACACCGTACCTGGATGCAAACGGCAGAGGTTTATTAGGGAAATAGGCCGACGGTCAAACCCCAAGCTCTCTCGCAAGAGCGAGCAAGGTTTGGCCCTGAGTGATGGGTACCGGGGTCTTTTAAAGAGCAAAACCACAAACCAGGGGAGTGGGGAGGGGGTAAGAGGTTGCCAAGGATACATAACATGAGAATAGTGATACATTCCAAAGAAACCCACCCTAAAAGGTTAATGGCCATGGAAATTACCCAGTACAATCATTTTCTCAAAAATGTGGTTTCACCAAGTCACTACCCTACCTTGTCATTTATCAACTGTTTATTCTCACTAGCTGTAAAGCCACAGTCCTGTCATTGTGTTTTTACCACCTGAATGACTTTCACTCCTTACAGCCAGTTCCTGGAAGTGGCCTGGCTTGTTTCAGAGAAAATTTTCCATGTCCCTAAAAGAATTTAAAAGGCATCTGTATATGTATATATTCTATAAAAATGATTTTTATAATTTTTCATTCTTCAGTAGGACTACTGGTTTACATGCAAGAATATGAGTAATATCATTCTTATATTGTGTCTTTATCATATGTCATCTATTTGTGGGAAATAAAAATCAATTTTAAAACTTTAATTATTTAGTTTGTAAGATGTTAAAATCACTTCGAAGACACTTAGATATCTGTACTATTTTACTAAGAAAAGTATATTTTAGTGTGCAATGTCAGTAAAATGCATGTTTATAGGTTTACATGTCTTCTCAAAACATTAAAATCCCTATCTCAGCTTTCCATAAAAACAATAAGTATTACAAAATTAATATATTTATTTCAAATTACAATCAGCTAAACTTAATTTTGTTTTGAGATCTCTTTATTTTAATAATGAGAGATCATCTACAATGACATGCAGTGTGTAAAATAACTGTATAAAATTTTGGTGATATATTCACATTATATTTAGTTAGCATGTATTTTCTGTCTATGCATTAAATGTTTCTAAAGCCAGCTCATCAATATCTTCACTTGAAGACTCTGTTCTTATTTGACATTCTTATATTCTTGTTTTTCAAATTTCTTTAGAAAAACACACATATAAAGTTGGATTCATATGTTAATTAAACATTCTCTCAAAATAATATTATTATCCTATTATATATGTAGTAATTTCATAATGTCTACAAACAAATTCTCCTCTTCAATTGATTAACCATTGTTAAGCTGTAACTCTTAAATGGAACATGGAAATCCAATAAAACAAACAGGCATCTTCAGAATCAGAATTTTTCTGTTAATCAGAACAACTGTAATGCTCAGCCTCACCATGGAAGTTGAAATTGTGTGCATATGGTTCAAGTGCTTGAGGATAATTAGGGGGACTCTTGGGAATAGAAGACTCTATCTGCAGGTCAGTTTCTCTGGAGTTTCAAAGTGTTATATATAATCCAAAGAGGTGTATTGGTTCTCTTATCAGGAACCTACCAGCCCCAGGTGTTATCAGTGAAATCAGCTTTCCTGTCCAGAGCTTCTTCTTTTCTCCTGAGGCTTTTATTGTTAGTCCTTGGACTATTCTAATTGTATGTTGTATTATCTCTTACCAATGCATTTGGTATACGTAACTCATCAGTCTCGTAACTCATATGCTATGTGCCAAGAGAAGACTACACTAGAAAACTGTTTTCTAGAATTCTATAATGGAGAGGAGAAATGATCAAAGATTCAGGGATGCAAGTCATCATCTTATTTTGAAATGGTGTGTTGATGTTTTTAAATATAAACCTCTTTTATTGATTTTTATTGTCCAAAATCCCTATATATATTTTTTTCATTTCCATGAAATTTCACATCTTTTTCTCATTTAGTTGGCAGCCACATGCTTCCATTTCCTGTGTATTCTAAAGGAACAAACTGAGAAACTCCCCATGTTCTCAGAATTAATCTAGTTAGTGATATGGTAGAATTCTTACAGGTATGTTGTTTTTGTTTTTCACAATCACATTATCATGTATTCTTAAGCAAAAACAAACAAACAAACAAAAAATTATGTATTATTTAATTCACCAATCATTTACCATCATTATTGTTCTCTATCATCTCTATCTTTATATCCATATTTTATTTCTAAAAGAAGTAAAGAAATAGAATTAATGATAACTTTTAAAAACATGGACGAATGAAAAAATTCTAAAATAATGCATAATAATGCATAAATAAAGAAGTGGACAAGCCATCACTGAGTACTCCTGACAACGGCTACTTCAAAAGTGGCCATAGACTGATACATACAATATAAAAAACTTTTAAAAAGATTTATTTAATGTATATGACCATACTGTAGCTGTCTTCAGACGCACAAAAACAGAGAATCGGGTCTCATTACAGAGGGTTGTGATCTACCATGTGTTTGCTGGGAATTGAACTCAGGAACTCTAGAAGAGCAACAGGCACTTTTTTTTTTAATTGATTATTTTATTTATTTACATTTGAAATATTTCTTTTCCAAGTTTTCTCCTCCACAAATCCCCTATCCCATTACCCCTCCCCTCTGCCTCTATGAGGGTGCTCCTTCACCCACCAACCCACTCCCACCTCACTGCCCTAGTATCTCCCTACAATGGGGCATCTAACCTCCACAGGACCACGGGCCTCCTCTCGCATTGATTGCAGATACAGCCAACCTCTGCTTCATATGCAGCTGGAGCCTTAGGTCCCTCCATGTGTACTCTTTGGTTGGGGCTTTAGTTCCTGGGAACTCTGGGGGTTCCGGTGAGTTGATATTGTTGTTCTTCTTACGGTGTTGCAATCCCCTAAAGGGATTTAGTCCTAAAGGACTAAAGTTTCTTTAGTCCTTCCTCTAACTTGTCCACTGGGGTCCCTGTGCTCAGTCAGACGGTTGGCTGTGAGCATCCACATCTGTATTGATCAGGTTCTGGTAGAGCCTTTCAGGGGATAGCTACACCAGGTTGTGGACAGTTAAAGCCCCCTGTGGGGCTGTGAAAAGATGGCTTGGTTTCTGGTGTGGCACAGGCCTCAGAACCCCAACCACAAAGGGGCAATAGCAGGTATTTGACTATGGCCCCTGAACTCAAGGTTCTGACAATCTGGTCTAAGACCTCCATTGACCCACGCTTTTCAGTCATGTAGGGCAATACAGCCCCTCCCTAAGAGAAGTTTGTGTCACCCCCCACAGGTAGAGGGTGTGACTTCAGGCCTCAACAGATTACCATATTAATGAGTTACCTAAAGGCCAGAGGGCATAGCTAATTAAGGATTCCCCAGACCCTTCTTCCTACTCCCTCCCTACTTAAGTCAGGCCCAGCCTGACCTAACTGGGGGTGCATCCAGACCACCTATCATCTGCATGTTAATAAAGCTCTTGGAACCCCAGACTTCCTCTTGTCATTGGGGCATGCACTCATGGAAAGCTTCTCTGCATTTTCCACCTGTGGGGCCCAAGCAGCCAATCCAAGCCAAGAGAGTAACCAAAGAACCCACTTCCATGGGGCTTGTTTGGGGCCTCTCTCCCTCCCCCCTTGTTTCTCTTGGTGCACTGGCTAGTTGCTTCTCATAGCGCAGGGCTCATGCACTCACAATCTCTGTTCATCTGCCCTCCCCTCAGGGGCATCTGGGATCCCCAATGTAGACACTGACCTCTGGATCCACTTGAGAGCCCTGCCCACCTTTGGAACCTTAGACTGAGTTTACTCCCCACCCAGGGGCGCCTTGGTGGCTTCTCATAGCCCAATGGAAGGGGACCAGTCAAACTTCCCATGTTCTTCTGCTTCTCTACAGAGGACCGCCTCCCTGAGGCACCTGCCCTGGGCAGAAGACACATGGGAAATACAACTTTAGCAACATAGATCCACTCCCGATCACCATTATTTTCCCCGTAGGCCCCAGTTAAGGGATGGGGCCACCCACCCATCTCAATAATTTTAACCCAGAATGATTGCTATTTCAAGGAAATGCAGGAACAAAAAGTGGAGCAGAGACTGAAGGAAAGGTCTTCCAGAGATCACCCCACCTAGTGATCCATCCTATCTGCAGATACCAAACCCAGACTTTATAGCTGATGCCAAGAAGTGCTTGCTGACAGTAAGTGTGCTTAAGCACTGAGAGGTCTCTAGGGCTCACAAAAAAAAGGTTTGTTAAAAAAAGAACTTTTTGAAAAAAAAGAACATTTTTTATTTAATATTTCAATTATTTACATTTCAGATGTCATCCCCTTTCCCTAACCCACCTAAAACCCGCATCCCACCCCTTCCTTTTTTCTTTTATATCATTTTAATTACATGCAAGTATTAAGGTCAGTTCCAGGTTGAGGAACTAGCAATACAATAGTCAAAGAACAAACAAGGCAATAAACAATGTTCTGTGATCACTCCCATGATCACTATTTCTAAGGGTTTATCAGGATAACCAAATATCTGAGCCTACTTCCCTGTCCTAGCCCAAAATAATTTTCATGTATAAGCTTACTTCTTTGTTTTAGCCTAAGATTTAGATTCCTGACTAAAATTATTTATTTGTTCTAGCCTAATGTCAAATACATGCCTGAAGCCCACATCCTTGTCCTCGGCCAATGTCAGATTACTGCCAATCAGCCCCAAAATCTCTTTGTCTCTACCCATACTTTATTTAATAAACAAGACTGTTCCGTGCACCTCCCGAGCCCCTTTTCACCCGCGAATAAGGACACGAGAGACAATAATCGGGTATCACTGCAGACGAGGATTTACTTCTTGTAACAGTAAAGCGGAAAGACAGAAAAAGCCGGAAGCGGCACCGCTTAAATACGCCCTAGAATGACGTGTTCACTTCTGATTGACTGTTCACTCATCACCCAATATTACGCCTCGGGATTGGCCAGTGACTTGGCGGGCTTTCTGCCTTTGCAGCTGCGCAGTTAATTGTTTACCAGTGGGAAGACAGGAGGCCAGCGCCATCTTGGAATGGAACCACTGACCACGGCTTCCTACATCTCTCCCTGCTTAAATTATTAATATGAAACAGCCTTTTGCCTATTAAGTGCAGCACAAATCAAGATTCGAACTCAAGCCCGATCAAGCAAACTCCATCTTGGGGGAATAAGCGATCAAGAGCTTATAGCCCAAAGATTCTCCCTTACCCTACCAGGTGCAATGGAAACAAGTCCTCTGGGTGCAAGGGCTAAGGGGAAGTAAAGAGGAATTGACACCCGTCCCTGTGCAATGGAGTATAGCTCCCAGGAGTACAAGGGCTGTCAACCTATTATTTAGGTACCACAGCTATTTAGGCAAGGACTGGCTGGACTTAGACCTCTCATTGACCCAGTGCAATGGGCTGAACCCTTGGGGTGCATCGACTGGGGGTCTCAGTCATCGGCTACTTTCTTAGCCTAGATAGTCAAATTTCAGGGAGAGATGTTTGCTCCAAGGCTGCGAGTGCTTGGATGTTAGCGGCCTTGTCACATTTTTGTTGGGCTCTGAGCTTACAGACCAACCATACATGAACACTAATCCACAACATAGGGCTGTACCAAACAGGCCTATCTCCACTCTTTAGAAAGAAAGAAAGAAAAGGCAGAAGAAATTCAAGAAGTAAAATCGCCAAGGGAAACAGAGTCCATCCGCGCTCCATCAAGGCCCAAGATCCGGATCTGCAATTGTTGTTGCACCTGGTCCAGCTCCCCAGTCCACTTTCCTTTTAAATAAGCAGAAAGATTATGGCTTTGAGTAAATGTATCATTCACAAATCTCAGAGGTATAATACCTGGATGTGGGGTTGCTGACACGCAGCTCATTTGAACCACATCTGTGAGCTGCTCCACATGGGCTTGGAGCAAATCAACTCTCTGATTGACCAAAGTCTCTTTTAAGTCTCCATAATTATGTACTGGGATGGGCATAAAGGTAGGCACATGCACAACCAAGGCTAGGTCTAGTGATCCATTCCAGCATTGTGCCAAAAAGCATGTAACATTCTTACAATCCAAGATATCAGAATTATTCTGAAAGTTGGATAACATAAAGAAAAATGGAGGGTTCACACACACTGACACCGGTTGTGTAGATGTATTCTTAAACACCTTATTAATTTTAATGTTATCCTAATGGCTAGAGATATTAAATCATGTAGCCGAAACATTCTGTACTTCATGAAACACACCATTCAACAAGACAAAGGCAGATATACCCCGTTTTAACATTTTAAACAGTGGCTACAACACATAATTGTGTTGAAGCAGGATAAAGCCAAGAAAATACACATATGATTTAATTTAGGACTCGCATCCCTTTGAAAATATCAAACAGAGGTTTAAATTCTCCTATGTTAAGCTTAAGATGAAGTTTTAGCCAAATAATATCTCTTAACAACTTTTAAAAATCACTAAGAGCAAATCAAGATTAAAAGTAAACTATTTTCCTTTGCATGTACACTCACAAGTCAGAAGATGGCGTTAGATCCCCACCACAAATGGTTGTGAGCCACCATGTGGTTGCTGGGAGTTCAGCCTTTATATTTTAAAAGTCTAGCCTTTAACGGCTGAGCCATTTCTCTAGCCCAAACTGTCTCAAATATTGAAAGACACTGTCTTTGAATCCTTTTTTGGAGTAACAAGTACTCTAAAAATTTTTAAAGCTCGTTATATTGGAGCAGTGGCTTGCAGAAAAAACTTCTTTAGAGAAATCCACTAACAAAGTATCACACAATGAATAATACACACTAAAAGATTTAACCTCTTAATTTTTTGTATTAAAGCAGCAACAATATTTGTATATATAAAATGTAAAACAATTAACCATTTTCTGAAGCAATTATTTCTAACAAATATTGCTTCATGGGTTCTTAAAAATTATGAATAAATTTACTAATTGTAAACCTTTCACCTTTACCAGAAATGTAAAGGGATAATATAAAAACATCTTTTATATCTATAAAATTCTATAAGCATTTATTGAAATGGTAGCTGGAGTAGGCAAGTTAGGCTGTATAAATCTTAAATTTGAACTTTATTTTGGATTAATTTAATAACCAATCTTTTTTAGTCCAATGAATATATCGGATAAAAGCCAACCTTAATCTCTAATAATTGTTACACACCTTAAAGGAATCCAAAGCATCTCATTTTTAACAACTCTGAATACAAAGGAATTAAAACAACCTGAACCATACTCTATCAGCAGGCACAGCTATACTCATGGAGGGAAGCAGGCATAATTTTAATCTCTGTAGCATAATCATAACTTTTAGCCCACAGACTGTTGTAAAGTCTTTGGTTCTTAGGTTTACCCCTCCTCACACAAGAAAAAATAAGGACAAAAGACGAATTCCCTTAAGCACATTTCTAGGGCCTGGTCTAAAGACCCAGAACAAAAGGAAATGCTTAACACCTGAGCTTCTACAGGCAGTCTGTATTGTCTTAATTCAAATGTAAATGCACTTAACCTCCCTCTGCCTGCTCTCTGAGGCTTGGCTATGCCGAATTGTGCATTTTGGCTCTAATTTTGAACCTTAAATTTAAACTGTAAACCTTAAAAGAAACATGTTGTATCTTTTCTCTATAAACATAGGCAAATCAAAAATTTTCAAACTCTCGGTTGAGCTACCAACTGTAGCCAATGGAATATTGGCAGTTTAACTATGTTTTACAGCCTCTTTTGTAAGTAACACTCAAATAGCTGTAAGCAAAAGGTAGTACTTCAGCATTTGAATGTACTGGCAAGATCTAACTATGTCCCACAGTGTTATACTTATCGCCAAGTGGAACTTCAGTATCAGGAGACTCAGAGCTGTAATCTTGCAACCTAGCTTCATTCTTCACAATCTGCACCAGCCGCATAGGGACCCAAATTGAATTGTTTTCACCTGTGGAATAAGCACAAACAGCCTCCCTTCCCGTGCCACAGCAAGCCCTTAGCCAATCTTGTAGCCTCCTGTTCTTACGAGGGACAATGGCTGTACGGCATTCAGCTGTGGCATTTTCAAAAATCATCTGTTCTATCACTGGCATTGCTTGCTCTAAGCTCACGGGGCACTCCTCGTGTGCCCGCTGTGCTTTCCAGGGCAGACTATCTCCCTCCTCTGTCTGCCTTTCGCGCCACACTCCCTTGCCCTGTCAGGCTGCAAGCTGCCACACGTAGCAGAGCGCAGGCGCCCCTGCAACCGGTCAGACCCGGGCCCCGTCTTAGTCTTATCTCAGCACCGCTACCCTTTGTATAGGCAGCTGCTTCCTTCCCCAGGCTCTCTTCCTCTCCTTGCGTTAGGTCTTCCTTGGAGCTGCTAAGGTTTATGGAAGCAGGCTCCTTAATTGGGTGCGCGGGGCTCCCCCCCGAACTCCCGTTTCTCTTCACCAGCCAGTGAAGGTTTCTTAGCTTTAATAGGCCCTGCAGCGGCCCCTATTCCTCCTGAGTACTCTTTCCTATAACCAAGCTCTTTGGCTTGCCTCTGTTGTCCAGACTTCCTTGTCTGTTTCTCCTTTCCAAGCTCTATGGCTTGATGCCGGATCCCACACCCTGGTTCTGATAGCTTGGAGCAGACCTTTTTTGAACCTTTTTTGAAACCTCTTGACTTGCCCTACTAGCTGTGCCTCGGGCTGGATCCTCACAACACAAGTAGGCTAAAAGCGAAAACAACAGGAGCAAGAGGCCAGCTGCTGCAGCATCGGCAGTGAATGAAAATTCGGTCACAAGGAAGGTTTCCACCCCAAGCATACCTTCCAGAGATGTACCTCGCTCGACTCCTGCAGTTTGTTAACCCACCCCAAAACTTGGGTGGTCTTCCGCAGCGCCTTGAAATTCCCGGGTTTTCGGCGCCAGATGTTCCGCGCACCTCCCGAGCCCCTTTTCACCCGCAAATAAGGACACGAGAGACAATAATCGGGTATCACTGCAGACGAGGATTTACTTCTTGTAACAGTAAAGCGGAAAGACAGAAAAAGCCGGAAGCGGCACCGCTTAAATACGCCCTAGAGTGACGTGTTCACTTCTGATTGACTGTTCACTCATCACTCAATATTACGCCTCGGGATTGGCCAGTGACTTGGCGGGCTTTCTGCCTTTGCAGCTGCACAGTTAATTGTTTACCAGTGGGAAGACAGGAGGCCAGCGCCATCTTGGAATGGAACCACTGACCACGGCTTCCTACACAAGACTGAGCATTTCTTAGGTCATTCTGACAAGAATGCTTTCCTTAACCATCGTGGAGTATGCATTATCAAAAGCAATGCATTTCTATCTTAGGTTGGTAAGGCTCTTTGTAGAATCTTACCCATTCTTGGCTTGCCAGCTTGTTAAATTAATAATGTTGTCTGGGGGTTTATTTTCAGTTTCAAGCCATGTACCTTTACTGTCAATATGTTGATGTTGTTACAGACAAGCTTTAACAAAATGGGCAGGAATAAAATTATTTCCAGAACAAAAAGGGCTAGCATGATTAATCTATATGTACCATTCTTGAAGCTTGACCAAATGGAAATATTGACCTCAGGCCATAGATTATCAGCAGTATCTGCCTCATCAATGCTCAGCAGAGGAGCATTCTTTAGATTCATAGGCTCACTATACAAAGTTAAAACATCCAGAGAGGTAATTATGCCAAATACACTGCAAGTATCTTTAAACTTTTTCCTAATTATAATGACTATCACTGTAAATTTTAGAACTAACATGAATCTATTGGTATTTGGCATGACACTCGAGATGGCTTCTTACTCTTAAATTCTGAACTTCCTTCCAATAATTTGAATAGAATAAAGAACCTCAATCCTTTCTTCCAAATGCCTATCTAAAGCTTCTTGTATACTGAACACATTAGTAACATTTTTTTGCTAAATGATTAACAAAAGTAGCTGTCTTAACTTCTTGCTCAAAACAATTGCAGAAGCAGTGGTGCTAGCAATTAATGTAATTAAAGCTGTTATACCAGCAATAATCAAGCCCACTACCCTCTTGCTTCTGTTTAAAGCCTGACTCATTTCTTCCAGTACTTGCAAGCTTTTTTCAGAATACCAAGGTTCTGTAATACTCAGAGCAATAAAACAAAAGCTGGTTGATAGACCTCTGTAACAGACATGCCAGGTTTCAATACACTAACACAATTAAAAAGTGCACAATCAATGCAACTTACAATAAATACTGTAGAAGAAACAAAAGTAATTTTAATTTGACAACCTAAAGAGCCTTGACACATGTACTAACACTTTGGAAATCCACATCCTGTCCCAACTTTATCTCTTTCTAACATAACATCATAGAAAACTGCAGCTAACTTCCAAATACGTCTCTGAAAATTTCCACAACCGGTCTTCCTAATGAAGACTGTTATTTCCAATATTAGATTGATTTCTAGATCAGTCCATGATTGATTCTAAAAAACTGGTCACATTTAAGAAAGATACAAATGTCATTGAAACTTTTCTTTTATATTCTCTATCCCACAAGGTCTAAAAACTTGAGGCAAGGCAGTTTTTCTCATCTGTAATATAGGCAAACAAAGGTGGGTCAGGGACATGTGTACAATACAGCCTCCCAGTCACCATTTTCAGGGAATTTAGCAAGTTCACAGGTAAGCATCATTCTTTGTCCAGGCATCAGCATGTCTCACTCATCACTCTGGTAGCCACCATGCTCCTTCAGCATTCTGCAGAACAAATACAAACATGCCCTCTTCCCCATATTAAATACCTCATCCCTGATTGTGATCATATGCAAGTAAGGGCTTCCTTCCCTTTCACCTAGGCATAAGTTGAAGAGTGCCATAGACACTCAACAGAAGTTTCTTGGCGTCCAAATTTTTAAAAATATTTAAAATTTTTTTTGATTTAAATAAATTTCTGGTGTACAGGCTTATACCTCCCCCTTTTTTATGAAGGTATTTTATTTCATGAAGATATTGTTTTAAAGTTCCATGGGCCCCTTCCACAGTCCCTTGTTCTTGAGGATTATAAGAAATCTCAGTAATACAGGTCATATTAAATTGTTGACACAAGTCTTGAATATTCAACTGCAATTGACAGTTCCATTATTTGTTTACTTTATTATTATTATTGAATAATTTGTTTATTTCAGATATAATCCTCTTTCCCCATCCCCCCAGAAACCCTTTACTTAATCCCTATTCCTCCTGCTTCTATGAGGGTGTGCCCACACACATCTACCCACTTCTGCTCCCTGCCCTCACATCACACTGGAGCATCCAGCCTTCCCAGGACCAAGGCCCTCCTCTCCTACTTTTCACCTGGCAGAATTCTTGACACCCAATTTTTCTTTATATAAGATTCCTAAGTGTTATGAGTCTATATCAAAATTTGATAATTGTAATGCCAGTGATTCTATGAAGGAGACATATTGGCCATTCTTTAATAAGGTAAGCAGGATTTATCAAAAGTAATGAGGCCATTAAAGTGGGATAGTTTGTGGGAGAGACATTACTGGGAGAAATTAAGAGAACTAGTTTCAAACATCCCTGGAATCCTCCCCACAGCTAGGTCAGATTTAGAAAATAAAAATGAGTCTCTTAGTATATTGAAGAGTTTAGTACTAAAGAATTCTTAATTATGAATACTTGAGCAGGTATATCATGTTTAATAAGGAATGCATTTTATAATCACTCATGGGACTTCATAAAGCGTACTCTACTTGGCAATCATAGATACTTTAGCTCAAGGGATTTTATACAAGTTCAAGGCTCATGGGCTTTCAAACACACAGTTGATTGAATAAAGAACCATTGGTCTATCGAATCAAGTGTATTAATTATACTCAATGGCATTCTAAATTCACTAAATTAGTAACAAGCCATTTGCTGTGTAATGTTCTGCACATCTCATTTTCTCTCAAATACGATTTTTTTTGTCTCTTAAACTTTTTAAATTGGAGTGAGTCCTGACCCAATAGGTAGTATTATTTTTCTTCTTCTTCTTTTTTTTAGATATTTTTAAAAATGATGTTTTAATCAATTCTTTGAGAAGTTTATACAATGCACTTGGAACATACCAAACTCCCTGAACTCCTCCCATGTTTACCCTAAGCACCCTCCTGTTCCTTCCAACCAAATTAGAGTTTTCTTCTTTTTCTACCCCATTGAGTCCTGTTTTTCTTGCCAAATTACTCCAGGATATAGATGGACACTGGACCCTGTCCTGGTATTTGTTTGATCTAGTAGGTGGTTACATCATTAATAAAAACTGACTCTTTTTCTTCCATAGGCTATCAAATGTCAGTAGCTACTCAGCAATTGGTAAGATATTCTGTCTACCCTCCATCTTCTGAGCTGTTAAACCTGGTGTGACTTCCTATAAGCAACTGTAATATTGTGTCTGGAAAACACTGTCTCCTTGATATTATCCCACACTTAGTGGTTTTATTATTTTTCTGTCTCCTGTTCCCCCCCACACACACATATATACACACACAGATATATGTCTATGTCTATGTCTATGTATGTCTATGTCTATGTCTATGTCTATGTATGTCTATGTCTATGTCTATGTCTATGTCTATGTCTATGTCTATGTCTATGTATGTCTATGTCTATGTCTATGTCTATGTCTATGTCTATGTCTATGTCTATGTATGTCTATGTCTATGTATGTCTATGTATGTCTATGTCTATGTATGTCTATGTCTATGTATGTCTATGTCTATGTATGTCTATGTATGAGTGCAAATGCCTGTAGAGTCCAGGAAAGAGTACTAGATACCCATGTGCTGAAGATACAGGCAGTTATGAGCAGCTCGACAGTGCTAGTAACTAAACTGGAATCTTTGTGAGGGTTCCTGTGACCTTCACACACAGCAGACAAACTAGATTCCAGAGACAAGAAGGCAGTTTGGATTAACAGGATTCAATAGCTAACACTGGTTTAAACTTCTGGAGATTGCTCCTGTGTTGCGTATTTTAGACAAAATTTAGTGAAGAGTATTCTGCTGATAATTCAACCCCACATGCACAACATAGTGTACATGAATCTACTTGAATAATAAAGTAAACTAAACTGAAATTAGGCATAATTTTATCAAAAATCTTTGTAAATTCAAAAATCTTTGCAAGGATATGTTTTTATAGTTTGCATGATAAGAACAAGCTTATATGTGTCTGCCAGTGAAGTCTCTAGCCTCACAGATCATTCAAGGTCACCAAACTAGAGAGCACTTTTGCTCAAGCCTTCTTTAAAGATAACAGTGTTACACTTATTTTCTTAAAGGAATGTGTAGTTAACATTCCAGATTCCCCTAGTGCATGTATGTAGCACAAAACCTCTGTGGCCCCTATAGATTCTCTAGAATATTAGTAAATACTCTTAATATTTCAGCTATCTTTATAGCTTCATAATTTTCTTTATTGACTCCTGGTATACTATGTTATAAAAGTCTCAATAGTCCAAAGTGAGCAATTATACAACTTAGTAACTCCAAGAGAAGAAAAGATATCAAGAAAATGAAGCAGGAAGGAAGGCAGGAGGGGAAGAAGGAAGAAAGGGAGGGATGGACAGAAGGAAGGAGCAGAAAGTGAAGTAAAAAGAAAGAAAGGGAGACACAAAGATGGAGAAAGGCTGTAGAAGACTGGGGTTGAGTGAATGGATCCAAGGAAAGGAAACAAGGAAATATGGGAAAATATTTAAAATTCTTAAGAAAGGAAAGGGGAGGGGGAGATATGAATAAAAAAGGGGAATCCAACTAAACAAAGGAGAACAAACTGAGGAAAATGAAACTGCCAAATTTCAGCTAATTGTATGCTGAAGTTTAACCCATAAGAGGAAAACTTGTGTTTCCACCACTTGAGATTTGCATCCTGTAGTCTTAAAAGGAAAAATGATATATATTTTTCCATCAGCCTGTTTGCATTACTGCTTTAGGAGATATCAACAGTAGTGTGAATGGGAAGTTTGTCGATTGGCAGTCCAAAACATAAAGTAGAAAGTTTCAGCAGGTGAAGTTCAATGAATTCCTGTGAGCTGTTCTGAAAGTGAAAGTTCACAAGGACAAATTGAAGCAGAATCTACTAATGGGAAACCATTTTGTTTGTTTGTTTGTTTGTTTGCTGTTTTTGTTTTTTTTTTTTACATGTCTGCTTCAACAGTCATCGAGGTGATAGCCAATTTTTCATTATTGTCAAACAGATTGGTAAAAATTGAGAATTAGAAAAGGATCAGCATAATGAAGACTCATCTGCCATCTATTGATGTTTCCAGTGGTTTTAGTTAAATATCTAAACATTGTCACCTGTGAGGTATGAACAGTGAACTGAACCCATAGCTCATGTATTTGGACATTCAGTCTGCAGTTAGTAGTATTGGGTTAATGAGGTTAGTGTTATTGCAGTGACTAGGGAGGTCATTGATCTGTTAGTAGGTAGAAACTTGATGAAGGAAGTAAATTACAGAAGGCAGTCATTGAGAGCTTATAACATGAGTCTACTTCTAGCTGTCTTCCAATTTCTATAAGCCTAAATACTCTTTGTTTTATATCATGTTTTTTAGTCATTGAGTCCTATCGCAGCAATAAAATAGTAATAAATCACCTCACATATATTTATGATATTATACAAGAAGCAATTCACACAAATATATACACATGAACACTTATGCACACAAGCATGTAGTCACACCCATATGGCCCTTGTTAGCTCTACATCTAAAACTAGCTAATGAAACCAAAAATTGAGAAAACCTTTCTAACGGTCTCACATGATTTTTCAGCTAAAAGCAAATGACCCTAGGTTTCTTAATGACTCTATGTTTTATAGACATCTGATGATAATCTGAAATGTTTTAGAATTATTTTATCCTTTAAAATTGTGCTTTCAATATTAGTCAACATAATCATTACACATCAGTGAAAAGACAGTGGTAATCCATACTGAACAATTTGCTACCCTCTATGAGAATTACATTAATATTAGTATCATCAAGAAAAACAAAATTGCCTGCTCTGACATTTAACAAATTCTATGTATATATTCTTAATTGGACTAATGCATGCTTTTATTTTTACTTTTGGATCAGTATGTGACCTCCAACAGGAGAGAACATATTTAATACATGTCGCTGTTATGAGAGGAAAGGAAGAACTAGTGATCAGCAATAGAAAAAGCAAGAATCAGATCGAGAATGTTGTTAATCAGAATTAAAGACATTGAATCTATTTTAAAACCTACAAATTCGATCAGTGTGTTTTAAGTTGCTTTTGTTCAGAAAAGTTCCCTTCAGCTGCAGGTAACTTACTATTTTTAAATCTACTTAGTGTACCTAGAAAACATTTTTGAAGTAGAGAAAAGAGCACATCTTATGTCACCTTCTTTGGGCTTGTACTTTATGATGAGGTCAGGGTAATTTTTAAGTATTTTATTGATTTATTAATTTGCTTTTTGTTGCTTTGCATATACACAAACATATATTACAGAGTGTCTATAAAAGTCAAAGGATAACTTGCAGAATTCAATTCTTTTCTTCCAACACAGTGGGTTTCAGATATCACAACTCAGTTAAATAGGATTGGCAGTAAAAACTTACCTGCTAAGTCAACTTTCAGACTGAAGTCATTTTAAAAGTTAACTTCTTTTAAAATTAAAATAGAAATATTCCTTTTTTGTAAAATTGAGATCTAACTTGAACTTTCTAATTTTGTTTCCATGACTGAAAAAAATACTATTTGTGTATAGGAACAGTATTCATTTGCCATCTAGATTAATTAAATGATCAGTTTGCCCTCATCTTTCTTCTAAGAAATGTCAATATATTCTTTAATCCATCTTATTATATGGATGTTTTGGATGCCTTTGGATCACTGCGATTTTTTGTCTTTTAACACTAAAAATAGTTAATAAAAATTACAACATTGAACTAGTCTGAAATAAGATTGTATAAAAAAATAAAATTGGGATTGTTAAAATTTGATGAATGGGCAACTTCAGGAAGGAAGAAAATGGTTATAAAGACTGAACCATCTGATTCTCTTTATGCCATAAACATAGGGGAAGAAATTGGAATCTTCCTTGTCCTTAGTAAGCTCACATCGTTATACCTCTGTCTGAAATGTGGCAAAAACTAATACCAAAATTCACTCTTCCTTTCCTGTATGATGCATGAATTGTTAGAAATGAGTAAATTGTAAAACCACTGATTCACACTGTCTACCAATATCATATTCTCTTTAACTTATTCAAGATCTAGAAATTTGCAACATCTCACAATTCAGAAATCTCCAAAGAGAAATACAAAAGAAAAACAATAAGAAAGGAAGAAAAAGAAGACAGAAGGAAGAAAGGAAGGAGGGAGGGAGGAAGGGAGGGAAGAAAGGGAGGAAGAAAGGAAGAACAGAAGGAAGGAAGGATGAACAGCATAATCATATACAAGATGTGGTTGTTTTATGTTTAAACATCTTGAAACAGTTTTTGTTTATTCTATATGTTTCTTAATTTTACTTCATCCTAATCTCTACTATATGTCCTCTAATCAGGACTTTGTATTATATTATTTATGTATTTACATTTCCATTATTATATCAGTCATAGTTTAGTTATCAATGTTGGAGATTTTCCTTATTTGCATTTGTTTGATATTCTTTGAGGGCTTTCATTCAGTTTTTGTTTGTTTTTGTTTTGTTTATTTTTTTCTTTTTTGCTAGAGGACATAAATACTTATTTTTTCCTCTGAAATTGAATGACAAATTTTATTTGTACTCAGTCATTATTTTATTCTTGCCAATAAGTATTCAATTGTAAACAATTTTATATTGGAAGGACTTCTTATGTATTCTTTTCAGAGAACTAACATTGGAAAAAGTTAAATAAAATGCTTCCAACTAGTCCACATAATGTTAAAAAGAGGAATTATATGCCACAACCAATGACTTGAACATTAATAGATATTTGATCATGCTAACAGTATAATACTATTGGTACACTTTTATTATTATGTTCAAATGATGTTTCATTATCTTACAACATTAGTAAGTGAAAGCTTTAAAATCATAATAAATTTTTCTTTACATCTAAAAAAATTCCATTGTGAATATGTACCACATTTTCATTGCCCCTTCATCGGTTGAAGGAGATATAGGTTGTTTTCATTCCCTAGATACTGCTCGTAGAACAATAATGAACTAGGCTGAACAACTCTCTGAGAATTAGGATGTCTAAACCTTGTGAATATACCAACATGTGCAATAACTGGATCACACTGTAGATCTTCTTTAGACAGGAACAGTTAGAGGTCAGAATTTTTGAATGTGGGATGACAAACCCATTCCTCCACTTGATGCCATGTCTTTATACTGGAGGTGGACTCTACAAGTTCCTTCTATATACACATATGTGTGCACACACACATACACAATCACACACACTCAGACACACACATACACATGTACACAGACACACACACACACAGACACACACACACACACACACACACACATGCAGTGGCATATTTTCCCCACAAGTTGGGAGGAGCTAAGTTTGGAGGAGTAAGGAGAAGATGAGGAGTAAGGAGAAGGGGAAGGAAGATGAGGAGCTAAAGGGCAGAGGTGTAGGAGCAATGGAGAACCATGCATGTATTAGGAGCAGCTGTTGAAAACCACTCTGCCCCATGCTTGGTGGCCAAAATGTGGGGGACCCCTCTATCAATGTTGGGAACTGTACTGCCAAAAGCCTTGAGGACTAACTTGTTAGACCACACTGCCCCAAGCTGCTACAGTCCTCGGGTCAGGGTTAAGCAAGAAAGGGAGTGAGGATGGACTTGAGGAATGGAGACCAGACAAAGTGTGATTCAATTCCGTTTATTCTTCAGTCTCTCTTCTTCTCTCCAAGTCCCTACTTCCTAGTCCCTAGTGCCTCCAAGTTCCAAGTTACTTCTTCCAAGTGTTAAGTGCCTAATGTCTAATTCCAACTTATTTCTCCAAGTCCCTAATACATAATACCTAATAATCTGTTGCTTTCTTCTGAGTTCTCTAGTCCAAGTGTCTTCTTCTTCAATGCCTAAGTCCTACTCCAAGTTGTACTGAACTCTTCTGTCTGCCTCTCGCCTTTTATATGTCTCACTTCTAAGCCACGCCTTTAAGTCACACCCTTAGGTCTTATCTCTAAATCTGATCTCTAAGTCATGCCCTTAAATCTCAGCTCTAAATCACAGCTTTAAGTCTCACACACCCAAGGGAAGATCCTGGGTATCTGAAACAAGATGTTATCAGAGTGTGCTCAGCTGTTGCAGGCTATTGTAATCAAATCTCTTGTGAGGGTATATGGCTCAAGATGGCTGCAAGGATGATAGCTGCCTTCTGTTGGCTCCCCACAAGCAGCCCTGGGCAACAACTTATATCTAGGTTAGTTAATTGGTTAATACTTCTAATGGTGTGGGCATCTTGCTGTTTGAGCATAACCAAATATATAAGCCTTTGGATAATCTAAGCATTAGAGTCTCATTTCTACTGGGTACTGTGTGGATGGTGGGATGGTCTGGGTTCAGCCCATCCTTGTGGAGATAGCCTGTTAGATTGACAGAGCCATCTTTCATACTGGCAGTCTTGTGGATAGCAGGGCCATTGCTTCTGGTCTGCCTGAGCCAGTGGCCTGAGCCACAGCAGTAGCAGCAGCAGCAGCAGCAGCAAGAACACACTGCTGCCACTTCTGGTTGCAGGCCTTGCCTAGTAGGGAAGATGGAGGCTGCTGTACCACAAGACAGATTGGGTGCTGCTGTTTTAAAATATTACCGCAACACACATATAATTAAATAATTAAATTTTCTGCTTGGAGTAATATTAGTTTCCCTCAAAGCCATAAAATATGTAAAAAAAAAAAAAAAGTCTCCAGTAGCAGATATGGGAAACCACCTTTCTAGTTGCTGGTGAAGAGAGCGTAAGATTCTTCAAAAAATACAATAGTCCATTGTTGGGATCATTGGTTGTCTCTCTGAACTTGAAATTAAGACCTGGTAACTAAAGACACCATCCCAGTTAGACAGAGGACTTACGGAGCTTAATCAGGAACTGATCTGGAAATCTTTCTGATGACTAGCTTTCATAGTATCTAAAGGTGTTCCCAAGTTGACAGGGGAGAAAAATTAGTAAGTAGTTCTTCCCAGCTGTAAAGACTATGATGAGAAAAAATAAGAAAATAAAAACCATGAAACAAAACAAATAAAACAAAACAAAATGACGTTTATGGGAGGATATTTCCAATGCTATAATAGTCACCAATATCTTGGGAGTAACCAAGAGCTATTTAACTGGACTTAAGTACAGCTCAAACAAAGGAAATCATGTTTTGTATTGGAAACTAAGCCAACTCCTTGTGGCTGGTTAAATCATGGATTTAGAGAAGAAACTACTTCTGCTACTTCCCTATGCCAGTATAAGCCTTAGCTGCATTCTAAATTTGTATCCTTATACCCACAGATTAATGAAGCTCCCACACTTCACCAAAGGATGTATTCTTTAACGTAAACTATTTTTGCATACATCTATGACTGGTCAAAATAGTGACTGTAGTATGACTAATGCCAATCGATACATCTTCATTAAAACCCCAATACCTGTGACTCAGGTAACATCATAGAGGAGGATGCAGAAAGATTATAAGAGCTCGAGTGCCAGGTAGTTTCATAAATATATATAAAGAAGGGGCTACAGCCATAAAATCTCAACATTATAGCTGCTTCTATAAAGTCTGCACAATTTGCATTAGTTGACATGCCAACATGGATTAACAAAATCTTACTGCTTGAAGAACTGCAGACTATTATAAGAACTGCCAAAATAGTGAGATCTGCTATTATCCAGAATTAAATCCACTTAGAAGTTATCTAATCCCAATTTGTTGCTACTAGGCATACATACATAATAGCAATAGTAAATGAACTAAGCTTGTTGTATTTATATATACACACATGTCTATGTAGGACAATAATATTTTTTTTAAAAAAAGAAGTGATAAATTTAGGGGGTGTAGGTGGCACAAAATGAGTTAGCAATGGGAAATGTGTGAATAGAAATGATGTAAAAATACTAACATATGAAATTCTCAGATGAGTTATTTAATATGAGTTAAGATGTTGATTTTGACAAACTGATAAACAAATGAAATGTCAAGCTTTGTGCTAAGTGCCTTTACTCATTTTCTGTGGGTTTCTACAAGGGTTAAAGGAACTTGCATAGTGAAATAATAATAATAATAATAATAATAATAATAATAATAGTAATAATAATAATAATAATAATACTCTGAGCACTAGATTATATGTTCAAGTAGAATTGACTTTCCCATGATTCCAGTCAGTGAGTGGGATAAAGATTGTAAAGTTTTGATATATTTAACGAAACATTCTTATGTTTTATTAACTACCATCCACTTTATAACTAATTTAATTTTTGCCTTATTTATTAACATTTCAATGGAGATTTCATACATAGATAGAAGCATACACATATAGTATATACTAACTAATTCAATCAATAAATTATGTTTAAAAATTTTAGTCCAATAATATTCTTGCCTTTGACCCCTAGAGGCACTTGCTGACAAGAGCCTGGTGTAGCTGTCCACTGAAAAACTCCACAGAGCCTGACCAATACAGAGGCAGATGCTGGCAGCCAACCATCAGAGTAAGGACAGGGACCCCATTAGAGGAGATAGGGGAAGGACTGAAAAAACTGAAGGGTTTTGCAACCTCTTAGGAAGAAGAATGCTGTCAACCAACCAGACCCCCGCAGAAATCCCAGGGACTAAACCACCAACCAAAAAGTACACATGGAGGGACCCATGGCTCTAGCTGCATATGTAGCAGATGATTGCCTTATCTGACATCAATGGAAGAGGAGGCCCTTGGTCCTGTGGAGACTTGATGTCCCAGCATAGGGGAATGCTAAGACAGTGAGGCAGGAATAGGTGGGTGGGTGGGTGGGTGGGGAAGCTTCATCATAGAAGCAGGGGCTAGGGAAGAGGAGATAGGGCATTTGCAGAGGGGGAAATGGGAAGGGGGTGTGATGGTTTGCACATGCTTGTACCAGGGAGTGGCACTATTAGAAGGTGTGACCTTGTTGGAGGAAGTGTGTCACTGTGGAGGTGGGCTTGGAGATTTTTCTCCTAGCTGCCTGAGGATGCCCTGTCTATTCCTGGATTCCTTCAATGAAGATGTAGAACTCTCAGCTCCTCCTGCACCATGCCTGCCTGGATGCTGCAATGCTTCTGCCTTGATGACAATTAAATGAACCTCTGAACCTGTAAGCCAACCCCAATTAAATGTTGTCATTTATAAGACTTGCCTTGGTCAAGAAATATATAAGAAACTCCCAAATTGACCCAAATTGTTCCTGTCTAAAAGAGATGCAGGAACAAAAAGGAGTGGAGACTGAAGGGATAGGAAAACAGTGATTGGTCCCTTTTGAGACCCGTTCCTCATACAGGTACCAATCCCTCACAGTATTAATGATGCTATGTTTTACCTCCTGCAAGCAGGAGCCTATCAGAGCAGGCCTGAGAGACTAAACTAAGTAGCTGACTGAGACAAATACAGATATCCACAGCAAACAGACAATGGAAGTTGAGGACTTCTGTGAAAGAATTAGGGGAAGGATCAAAGGCTCTCAAGAAGATGGCAATCGTACAGGAAGACCAACAGTGTCAACTAACCTGGACCCCTGAGAACTCCCAGACACCAAGCCATCAACCAAAGAGCATACATGAGCTAGTCTGAGGCCTCCGACAAATATGTAGCAGAGACGTTCAAGGTCTGGTCTCAGTGGGATAGGATGCACCTAATCCTGCATAGACTTAAAGCAGCAGGGTGGGGTGATCCAGGGGTGAGGCTGCCTTCTGAATGGTGAACCAGAGGGTGTTTAAGAGAAAAACTCTGTGAGAGGGAGCGGGGGTGGGGGGTGGGGGGATCAATATCTAGGATGTAAATAAAAAACAATAAATAAAAGAAAAGAGCATTACATAATAATGTATCTGGGAGCTTACTTTATAGTAAAAGACAGCATGAGAGGCCTGTCCCTTGCTAGTGGACTTCTTGCCTGCTTCATTAAATGAAAATAATAGGGTAACAAGTATGAGCTAGATGAAAGAGGAACCAGACAGCTAACGCCCTGAGCTCAAGTCAGTAGCTGGGAATTGAGAACAGAAAGGGGGTTTTAACTAATGTGACTTATTTCATATTCAGGGCACATTTGCCCTTCAGATTTTCCCTGAAACACAGTGTTTTGGACCCTATGTATTCAAGTCATGTCTCATTTCAATATTCTCAGGTGCACAAAGGGGCTGCAGGCATCAAGGCCTCTACTTGTGTATGTAAGTTATCCCTTGGAACACCATGGGAGAGAGGAGATTGTAAACCCAAGAATTGGCAGTGTTCATAGAGAATTCTGAGTTCCTATTCCACTCTTTCATGCACAGCTAGGTATCTGTAATGGATGGTCACCTAGGCTCTATTTCAAAAGAAATAATTAGTTAATGATTGTCAGTCTCTTAGTGTTTGTGGTAGTATGAATACGCTTGGTCAGTGGGAAGTGGCACTGTTAGGACATGTGGATTTCTTGGATTAGTTTGTGGCCTTGTTGGAGGAAGTGTGTCACTGACTTGAGTACTTTGATGTCTCAGTGTTCAAGCTCAGGCCAGTGTGGAAGAGAGAGCTCTCCTGGCTCATTGGAGAAAACAAGTCTCCTTCGGGCTGTCTTCATATCAAGACACTGAACTCTTGGCTCCTCCATCAAGTCAACCTGCATATTGCCCTGCTTCCATGCCTCCAGCCATGAAGATAATAGACTGAAACTATGAGCCAGCCCCAGCTAAATGTTGTCCTCAATAGGAGTTGTCTTCAACAGGCATATCCTTGAACACATAAACATATCATCATTTACATAATAATATAAGTACAGACAATTATGTGATCGTCAACTATACTTTAATCTATTACCTTTCAAATAAATGTACCGGTGGTCAGAATAGACCATTGGTAAAGCTGGATTTCACATAATTCTTCAGCATTACTTGATCTGTAGGCTGCAGTAAAAAACTACATTGTAGTGAAATCTACACAAGAGATTATCTTTTGCAATAATTTAGAGACAAATAGAATTCTTATAGTATAGCTCTTTTATATAGAAAACATTTATGATAATAGATGCAAAATTTCAACCAAAGAAAATTGATGTATTTGATTCCTATCCACATCAGGGGCAAATTTTAAGAACAAAATATAAGATTTGAACCAGGTAAATTTTCCAGTTGATGATATAGTTGATTTCTCACAGATAAGAGTATAAGTTTAAAGGTCCAGAACCCATGTAATAGCTAAAACTTTAGTGTGAGTGACTGTAAACCTAGCACTCAGAAGGGAGGATGGGAGGCTGAAAAATAATTCTTGAAATCTCATGGACTACATAGCGGTTGTATAAACACACACACGGGGTGGGGTGGAGAAGAGGGAGAGATAGAGAGAGAAGGAGGGAGGGATAATGAGAGAAAGCAAACAGATATTATCAGTGAAAGAGAAGGACCAGCATCTAAGGTTATCCACTTACTGCCACATACACAGTGTGACAGGTAGACTTCTTTATAAATACATATAATATTTACACACATGTTAAGATTTTTGTCCACATGTGTAAAATTTTTGCAATAGCTACATGTACCTAATAATATTACCTTGGGATTATAACATAGTGTTGGTAATATAGGTATTACACTATGTGAGCTTGACCCAATGTGACATGAATAGGATGGAGAGTTGATGATAGGTGAAGATGATAAATGGGATGAGAACTTTATGGTGGTAATTGATAATGACATTAGTAATGATAATTATAATTATTATTATGATAATGAAACAGTAAAGGAATAGTTTTTCTATAATAGCATGAAAGAAAAAGAAAAGCAAACATGCAATCTTGAATCAGTTAAACTTCTTTAGCAGAAAGCATACAGCAAATAACATAAGTCCACTGAGTCAGGGTGGTACATAAATTTCAATTGTTGTTCTAGTCATACCAAAGTAAGGAACTAACGAAGAGAAAAGTTTATTATGATTTATGAT
Organism: Arvicanthis niloticus; assembly: GCF_011762505.2. Taxonomy (NCBI): domain Eukaryota; kingdom Metazoa; phylum Chordata; class Mammalia; order Rodentia; family Muridae; genus Arvicanthis; species Arvicanthis niloticus. The sequence continues at coordinate 15,290,675 of NC_047666.1, forward strand.
ATTAAAGATTCAAATCAATGATCATTGTAATGCAACACAACTATGGTAGAAGAACAAGATAGAGCATAATTTTTTTTCTGTTTTATACCCTTCCCTCTGCTTCTATGAGGATGTTCCATCACCCACTCACCCACTTCTGCCTCCTTACCCTTATATTCCCTTACACTGGGATATCAAGCCTTTATAGGACCAAGAGCCTCTACCCACACTGATCCCCAACAAGGCCATCCTCTGCTACACATAAAACTGGAGCCATGATTCCTTCCATGTGCATGCCTTGGTTGGTTGTTTAGTCCATGGGAGCTCTGGGGAGTCTGGTTAGTTGATATTGTTGTTCTTTTTATGGGATTTCAAACTCCTTCAACTCCTTCAGTCCTTTCTCTAACTTCTCCATTAAGGACCCCATGCTCAGTCCAATGGTTGGCTGTGAGCATCTGCCTCTGTATTTGTCAGGCTCTGGCAGAGCCTCTCAGGAGACAGATTTTAATTTTATTACCCTAGCACACCAAAATACATGCATACACATACACAAACAGAGATACAAGTAAAAAAATACATACATACATACATACATACATACATACATATACACAGGCACATATATGTATACACACATATATGTATATAATACTATATATATTTGCATATATACACACATATATATATTATATATAATACAAAATGTAACACATATTTTTATGTTTTCTATTGTTCATTGGATAAAAGCCTAGCCTTGATAGTTATAGCTTCATTAAAAAAATAAATCTATTTGGTCTCACTACTCTAGAATCCTTCAGTCAACAGATCACATCTGGTGATATCTTTCTTACTAACAGATTCCTAAAGTGGAGCAGGAAATCAAGCAAAACTTGGTGGGGAAGTGTGTGTGTGTGTGTGTGTGTGTGTGTGTGTGTGTGTGTGTGTGCGTGGTGGGTGGGAGGAGGTAGGGGAGGTCTGGTTTTTCTCCCTCTTCTTATAGGCCCACCAGAAGTCATTAATGACTGTCTCTACCACAATGATGTTTAGGTAGCTAATAAAGGTTCCCTCCGTAAGCATTATAATGATATTGTCCACTATCTTATTATCTCATAATGCTGACTAATCACATCAAATGCTCAAATGGCATCAAAATCATAACATATCGTATAAGGTTTTTAAGATAAGCACTTTTAGCTTATCCTTTTCTTGAATATTCACCATTACCATTTTGATGTAGGTCCTTCATTTAGTGAATATGTGTGTTTGTTTTTGTGTGTATATGGTGCATATATGTGCATGTGCTATATGCATGTGCATATATGTGCAATATATGTTTGTATATATGTGTACATGTGTGATGCTATCAATGATGTGTGTATGCATGGGGGCCAGAATTTGACATGAAGTGTTCTTCTTAGGGCAAGATATCTTTAAGTAACAAGTGATCAAAGTTCTCTTTCACCATGCATCTGCATCATAGTGACCTAAAAAAGTCACTTACCAAGTGACTTTCACCTAATTAAGGCTCCTCTACTTACCTATAGCATCACACTAGAGATCAAGTTTTGACAACATGAGCCTTTGTGTAACACTCAGTTGTAAACTATAACATCAGAATGATCAAGAATATAAAGAATATTTTCTCTTCGTGCAAAAAAAAAAAGTGCATGATTACTGACTTGTGGAGGAAAACGTGTTCAGCAAGAACATTAAATTTAGTGACACCACTCCCTAGGTTTATACTCAAACATCAGAAAAAAATGTAACCAAATAAACTGATGCCACCAGAGAATCACATGTAAACATGGGGGCCACACACACACACACACACACACAAAGGATTCATTAACCCAAGCATCAATTTCAAAAATCTCACCAGCAATGGAAGAAAAATTACATCATAATAATAGCTGCTCAAGATCCTGTTCCTATCCATCTCAAACTTGCAATGTTTCAGGGATATTAACATAAAGATCATTGACAGGAAAAAGACATATACTAAGATCCTTCTACATTCCCAGAGGCTCCTGATTTTGTCTTACCAGATTACAATTTTATTCTAGGTATGACCAGAGCCATCTCACTTATCAAATGACACCAAAATAGGTAAAGTTCCTTAGGATTCTTTTGAGTTTAAGTTGAGAGTCATACAATTGTTATATATAACTATTTGAATGAACTGAAGACAGTTTATCACTCTGATTAGAGAGAGATATTTATATTTTAGTTTATTTGTACTCCCCTTAAAAATGCATAAAAGTTGAGTATTTTCTAATTATGTCCAAGCACTTCACTTTGTTATAGCTATAATGTTTAGCCTTGTATTAAAATTCTTTAGTAATTCTGAATTCTGTTTCAATTATAATACCTAACACTGAATGTCAGTTCAATGTTCAACCCACAAACCCCAATTTAGCTACAGTTCAATTTACTAAAATATTAGCAGAACTGCACAATATCTCAAGGGTAGTCATGTGGAGTTATACCACTACTCCCTCACCTCTGACAACAAACTCTGCAACAAAGCAAGAAACACAGAGTAAACAAACAAAACCAGACAAAAAATGCACACAAAATGGCTGTTTTATTAATGTATGATAGTAGCACATTTGAAAAGGAACAAGTTATTCATAGAAATATAAATAGAGCAAGTTATTAAAGAAATAGGCTGCAATTCTCTGAACCAATGTGTGTCTAGGATGTCATAAACTACAGAAGTCAATGCTAGGGTAGGAGAGGAGTAATTGAAGGTTCACACCAGGGCTGGCAGAATGGCTCAGTGGGTGAGGGAACACAGATTCTGAGAGATTATTTGAGTTTAATCATAGCACCCATGTGAGAAGGCACATGATATCTTAAAACTCTTCTGCCAGAGGACCAGATATTTTATTCTCAGCTCCATGGCGATCTGGATACAGATGACATATGGATACATACACATATACATACTAGCAACAAACAAAATAAATACAACTATACATTATTTATCACTCAATACTTTATATGTACATGCTAGTTCCCAGGTTTTTTTTTAAGATCAATTCTATGGACACAGCAAAAGAGGGTCTAATCCTTCATGAAATTCAAATTTACATATCTCATACATATGATATAGAAGCAATAGATGGGCAACATCAGGATGATTTAGTTATCAACTAGAGCATAACAGATATGTTAACAGACTGTAAAACAAATAATAGGGAGAGCTTTATGAAGGCAAGGAAAACATAAGACTGCAGTTGCTCTTATTTAGAAATTAGTTTAGGACAGATTTTTCACATGCAACCTACATAAATATGCCTTTTCCTATGTAAAGGATCAAGTTAGCTCTTCTATAGCCTCTTCTTCCCCCTAGTTTAGATGATGATAGACATTCAAATGCTCTGTTTTATAACACTTCATCATGTGAAGCAAATTAACTAAATTATTTTCCACTGTTACAGTTTATGGATCTACTATGATTGTAGTTGAGAAATTGCCATTCAGGTTATTTAGTTCTTGAAAAAATGTAAAATTTTATAAGAACAAATGGTAAATGATGTCTGAGTTAACTTGTGATATTCTGTAAAATCACAATTGTTAACTTTATTCCTTAGAATATTATTTGTTTTAAAAAAACAGAAGGCAGCATTCACAGGCTGAACTTTATTTTCTCCTTATGGTGCAAAGCTGCAAAGAAGTTCCTAGTCCCTGTGAAATCACGGTTTGAATTTGTTTTCCTTGAACTGAAATGTTTTCCTAAAATGTGTCCCAACTTTAAAATATCATCTTTATTAGTGTCTAAGTTTGCTAGAAAATGAAGTTAAGTAGGTTTTCATCGTGAGACATGATGCTGCTAATTCCAAAATGTAAACATACACTACAAGAAGCACAGTGAAGCATTGAGCTGTAGTTACGCATTTATAAAAGCCTCACTTCAGCTATTTAAGAAGTGTCATGACTCCCCTGATCTCGGGATTATGAACTATGCTAGCTACCCAGGAAACCAGCTGTATTAACACAATGTTTGCCTTGTTCTTCCATAAGTCCTGTGTTTCTATTTACTCACTGTCAGCATATTTCTTTTCAACTTAGCTGTAGCTTATTACTCAATAAGGTGAGAATACATATTCTGTACTCTACTTTTAAAATTTTATTTCATAGAGACTCAAATATGAATTTTCTATTTACATTCTTACTACCTTATCTCCTGCTCTAACTCCTTTATTGTCCATCAACTTCCCTTCAAATTAATGACCACTTCTTCATTTATCAAATGTATTTGTATATATGTAAATACAATACTGTACATATACATATAGACATATATGTATACATATACAAATATACAATCCAATGCCTATACACATATATTTACATATGTATATACATATTAATACACATATATACACATATTGGTGTGTATACATATATAAATATGTGTGTATATATATGCACAAACATATGTGTACATATATGTGTGTACATATACATGTATATGTATTACATGTATTTATGTATGTATGTGTATAAATATATGTATGTATGTTTACATATATACACATAGACATACACATACATGTGTGTCTCTGTGTGTTATTGCTGACCACTTGGAGTTGGATATATTACTATGTGGCTTATCATTGGAGATCTTTCTTTAGCAATCATTGATTACTGGTAGTTCTTTGTCTTGGGTGAGTGCTTATTAACAAAAAAACATGCTCACATCAACCTATCAACTGGTATCATTTTGCAGATCTTGCTTATAAAAGAGCATTATTTGATTCCATGAGTAAATTATTATTCAATATCTAGAAGACACTATCTACCAGCAAGTGTCAATAATAAAAGTTGTAAACAAACAAACAAACAAATCACCAAAATCTAATTCTTTATGTTCTTACATCCAAAAAGCTTATAGACAAAGAATTTCTCAAAACAGAAATTGTTGACTGGGAAGAAAAAATAATTGTGTCATTTCCTGTCAGCAAATTTCAAGGCACCATTTGAAACATATAAATATCTGTGTCTAGATACTCTAGTATAGAAAGTGTAGAGTCTCTTTAAACCTATCAACATGGTTTCTCTGACAAAAGTTCACATGCAAAGATCTTCTGGTTCTTGATCTGAGTAAAATGAGGACAATACACAGAACTTTAATCCCTTGGACTGGAATACTGACAAATATAGAGTGTATACACTTAATCCCAAATAATGAAGGTAAAATTAGTTCGTCAAATGTGACAGACATATTTGAGAGTGATGTCTAATAGAGGGGCCAACACACTGATAAATCAGAAAAAGATTTGACAGAACATGTCAAATATAGGATACACCCAACTGTATTGAGAACAGACAGAAAAGAGAGTTGACATAAGAGTCCAGTGCAGAGTATGTGAGGGAGAAAGAAGGCAGTTTTATGAGAACAATCTTACAGAGACAGGTTGCAGGTGAAGACAAAATGAGCAAGATAATGAGAAAGAGGCAGAAGATTAGAAGAGATCACCAAAGTTAGTTTGATGCCAAACAGAACAATTCAATCAGAAGCAAGTGAAGACAGTTTGAATCAGTCAGCTTGGAGAGGAGTTTGGGTCAGAACAGCTGAGTTGAACCAGCCAGCCAGAGTTCAGAAAGAGGTAGAAAGTGTGAGTTTATCCAGCAGTAAGCCTCTAAGATGTCAATTATATCTGGAAAATAAAGGTTACTTTTGGAACAAACATGATATAGGCCCCATATTAACTTTTTTTTCTTATAAACATCTGCATCTTTTTGTGTAAGTGCTGGGTCTGGGATGTATGAATATTGATATGTTGACTTATCTCATAAAAACAGCATGGCTGATGGCCAACAATCATCTATATAAGATGTATACACTATATGTCTCTCTATATATTACAGATATATAGTATGCATATATTACATATATGCATATAGGTATGTATTTATTTATAAATGTACATGAGTTGAGAAACTTTGGTGATATATTTTATTTATTGCAATGTATTTCAAAGCATTCAGCCTTTTTAAAGGAATGAAAAATTCCAATGTATGAAGACCTCAAAATTGAAAGAAATGAGGCATAAAATTAATCAAACTTTAAAACCAAAATGACAAGAAATAAATGTTGTTTTAAGGGATGGATTTTACCTTTGTACAGATAATATTACACAAACCACATAGATATGTCTTAAAGTTTGTTACAAAATCATGTGTTACTGTAAAGGTCTAATGGGCTGCTAAGAGAGTTGTCCATTCATTCATCTAATAACCCATGTATTTGGTGAGATGCTAAATTTATTTTCACTTACTCCCTGATTCCAGAGATTTAGTTGAATGATTACAGTGTATCTCGGATAGTGTAAACTGTTAAAGTAGTCAAAAGAACTAAGAATCAAGTCTTAATTTTCAGGTCCATATATATAAACATATATTGATATACATTAGGCTATATGGCATAGGTAAAAGATGAGACTGATTTTGCTGTGTAATTCTTTACAAAGCAGAAGATTATATGATGTTGACATTATGTTGTTGCTTGTATTTCAAGAATTTGTTCAATTATAACTAAGTATCTATAACCTCACCACATAATAAGCTCAGGTGGTTTTGTGCAAGTGCTGTTTAGGTAACCCCACTGAGTTCACAAATTCTATACCTAGATCATGTTCAGAAGACTAAATTTCATAGCACTATTCCCTTTATCTTTTCTCCTTTTCTGCCTTCTCTTCTCAAAGCTATTGTGGTAGGGCTATGACTTAGGATTTTAGATTGAGATATGTAATCAATATAGACAAATATAAATATAATTAATATATAGCTTACTTTTAGGCTCAAGAAATGTGCTCTCTGTACAGGTAATATAGATAAAAAGACCATTATTATAGAAGAAATGAGTGAATGTTTTTTCTCTACAGACAAGTACACTGTCCATATATTTAGGCAGTTTTAGGTAAGGTATCCACAGTTACCTGTCTTAAAACTTGTTGGTAATCTGCACAACATCATTTTAGACAAAATTACTAAATAGAAAATGTAGATGATCCAAAGATAAAGTAAAGATAAAGATAAAGATAAAGATGAAGAGTTAAATAATAGTTCTTTGGAAAAAGAGAATTATTGTATGTATTTTTGTTTGTTTTTATTTGACCACTAGTAAGATTCCTATGTTTTGATTAATAGCTTTATGTCTTTTTAATTATTGGAACTAGTGGGTTTTTCAGACAAGAGAGAGGGGGAGGAAAAAGAAGAGGAGGAGGAGGAAAAGAAAGAGGAAAGGAAGAGGAAAAGGAAGAGGAGGAAAAGAAAACAGAGGAAGAGGAGGAAGAGGAAGAAGAAGAAGAAGAAGAAGAAGAAGAAGAAGAAGAAGAAGAAGAAGAAGAAGAAGAAGAAGAAGAAGAAGAAGAGGAGGAGGAGGAGGAGGAGGAGGAGGAGGAGGAGGAGGAGGAGGAGGAGGAGGAGGAGGAGGAGGAGGAGGAGGAGGGAGAGGAGGAGGAGGAGGAAGAGGAGGAGGAGGAGAAGGAGGAGAAGGAAGAGGAGGAAAAGAAGAAGAGGAAAAGAAGAAGAAGAGGAGGAAAAGAAGAAAGAAGTTATGATGTTAAGAAGTTAAGAAGTTTGAGGAGGACTTATGTTAGAAGGGGTATGAAGGAGTTGCAATGGATAAGTGATAGATAAATAGAATCATATTTCATTGAACAAATGTATGAAAAAATTCTAGGGCATATCTTTATTTCATTTGTCTTTCATACACACAAGTATGTATGTATGTATGTATGTATGTATGTATGTATAATATTTTTGGCTTTCCATAAATCTATTTCCTCATCTTTCCATTACACATTTTAAGTTTCCAATAAAAAACTTGTTAAAATGAATGTTTGTGATGGTTTCCTTCTCTTCAGTAGTTTAGGTGGTTCTAATTCCTTCTTAGATTACCATCCTAGCATTTTTTTAAAAGTTAGCAATGATGAAACATTATTGAAACATTAACTTTTATTTTTACCATTATCCATCATCAAAAAACAAGACTCATTGTATTGAATCTTGTATTGTATTGTATTGTATTGTATTGTATTGTATTGTATTGAAAGAAACCAAGATCTATTATGCAAGTGGTGGTATGGAAATAGTTATTTGGTTTATTCAAAATTTAAAAGATAGGTATTATGCTATGGCAGGAACATATGGGTCTTGATAAAGTTTCTGTGGCTCCTGTCTTTTATGCTCTCATTTTCTTTGTAAACCTGTAATACAGGTGTCTTACACATTGTTCAGTTTGCCAAAGACAAAAGAACAAATCTTTATGCAGTCAGGAATATATTGAGTTTTGTCAAATATCACCATCCTAACATGTGACCTTTTTCCACACTGTTAATATAATTCAGAACAGAAAAGGAGAAACAGAAATCTCTTTAAAGTAAAATAAAATCAAAAGAGAAATTCAGGAAAACTGTGAGTTTCTTGTTCAAAGATAAGGTTCTAGAAAGTTTAAATAATGAATATCAGAGTCATTAAAGACTAAAACAAAAGGCAAGTCACCTAAGTTCACAGGAAAAGAGAAACCATCTACTCTCTCTGTGTTCTGACATTTTTCTTCTGCCGAGTCTCTCATCTTCTGTAGTAGTGTGGTCTATTATTAATGCAATCAAATAACTCCAACATATTTAAGTAGCACTCTTCAGTTATTTCAAGCATAAAACCAGGAAGATAAGATTTAATCTCACTTCTGCTTTCCAACACACTCACTTCTATGCTTTACAAACTATCTCATGTTCTTTGTGATAAGTTTCTGAATGTTAGAGAAAAGAAAATTAACTATGCCAGTTCTCTGTTCTGATTCATATGAAATATTAAATTTCATTTTCCAGGTGATAGAAATTGGAGATAATGAGTATTCTCACTCTTCCAGAGTGAGAGCAATATGTAGTAGCTATAGAATTATGAGAAGCAGTGATATGAAAGATCATATACTTTTATTTTTATAATTCATTCTCTCATCTATACTTCTTTCGTCTCTCTTCTTTTTTTTTTTTTTTACTGTGGCACATCCCAAATCAAACTTATGGAATCAAAGAGTTCTGTGATTTTACTTATTCACTTATGGTCCACTCAAACTTCTGTGGAACTTCCTAACTCCGTACATGATCTTCTCCTTAGTATCATCTCTGATATGTCCCATCAGAGAAAGCTTATTCTATTAGCCTTAAAGCAGTTTAAAGTTACCTTCATCTGATATTTCAGGGTATGTGAATAAATCCAGTTCACCTGATAAAGTAACAAAATAATATGGATGAGATGCTCATAAATCACAACTATGTGTCTTAGGTGACAGGTTTGTATAACAAGTTATTGACTTACAAATATACCTAAAGATTGTTACACACAGTACTTTTTATATCATTCCTTCCTATCTCACTGGAAACATTTGACATAATTATCATAAAGATAAAAGGTCATTTCTTCCTATGCTTTGGAGGTTTCAGACCACGATTCTTGTCCCTATTGCTTTAAATTTCTATCAACAGCATATATGGTGGTTGTATCATAAGGTAAAAAAAAAATGATCCAGGTCAAAATGCCAAGCAGTAAATAAGAGAAGCCAGAGAGCCAAAATCTTCTTAAAGAAACAATGAGAAGACTCAGCTTCCAAGACCATCATAGATTAGAAATCAAACTTTCACCAATGTGTCTTTGAGAAATATTTACTATCTAAACTTTACTATAAGAAATCATGTTTCAACATATCACTTTACAAAATACATAATTCAAAATAAATAAAAGTCAACAATGGAAACATACTATCTGGTTTTGCTTTTCATCTGTTCTTTCTTATTCTACACTTATCTGTTACATTCTCTTGGATTGGTATTTCTTAAAAGTTATCACCTGAGATTTATGCCTTTATTTATTTTTTTCAGCCATTAACAATTCTTATATTTTTTCTCAGCAACTAAAGATAATTCATTGGTATTTAAATGCCTTCACAGTAGAAATCTAGGCATTCACACAAAATTGCCTTAGATTTTCTACCTTAAACCTGACCTTCCAGATCGACCTGTATATTAAACAAACAAACCAAAAACTACACCATTTTCCCACGTACAATATTACAATCATCATGAAATATTAGATAGGAGAGTTATTTTGTATCTATTTTGTATCTTATACTTGATATATATATATATATATATATATATATATATATATATATATATATATATATATATGTTGGGAGCCGACTTTTAGCAGAAAGCAGGTAGAATGCAGCTATCCCCATGTTATCCACGCATACATGCCTGCAAGGCGCACAGTGCACATGCTATCCATGCCTGTAAGGCTTATGTCATATCCACACGCCTACAAGGCACATGGCAAAAGTGTATAAATACCCCAGATTTTCCTTCAATAAATGAGACTTGATCAGAACCTCTGTCTTGTCTCCATTCTGTGCTTCTCTTCCCCTTATCCCCACTCTCCCTCTCTCCAAACCCTGACCCAAACAAAGACCAGAGCAGCAGATTGAGCTGAGCAGTGGTGGCGCACGCCTTTAATCCCAGCACTTGGGAGGCTAAGCCAGGCAGAGCAGAACATGTCACAACATTTTTGTTATAGTAACTATTCAGGCATTGTTAAGTCTTTTGTCTCTAGCCAGGCAGAGCGGAGCAGGCCGCAACATACATATATATATATATATATATATATATATATATATATATATATATATTAAAGGTTTATTACATTTACTTATTTCTGGTAGTGGATGTTGGGGGATATGTAGGCTGCTATGCATATGTAAATGTCAGAGAACAACTGTAAGTAGCCAAATATTCTCTTCCATTATATGATACCTGAAGATTAAATAATCTCAGTTCATCAGAATAGGCAATGAATGTCCTTATTCACTGAATCATGTTTCGCAAAGTATCATCTTATTACATAAAAGGATAATAGAGACATGGAGAAGAAACATGGTAATATGACAGAGACTACTATGTCGTTCTTTGGATGAGGCCATAGAAGCACTACTCACCAAGAAATGTACATACAACCAGAAGATTGAGTTAAATTTCTCTATGTAATTACTATTAGTTCATATTAAATATTTGCAGTGAATGCATCATTAATAGCAATTTTCATACAGAAATTACCAAAATGCCAGAGAAAATGCACAAGATCAAGGCTATCTAGATGATTTCTGTTGTACTTTACATCTTCAGCAAATTGTCCAGTCTTGTCCCGTGTCTTTCTCCTGATGTAATCTCTTGTGATGTTCTGACAGCCTGCTTCTCCTGTTTCTTTTCAGTCTTTTAAAGTCTTCAAGATAAAGCATTGAAGAGGCAAAAGTACTCAACAAAGCACAGATTCTCTGGGTGGGTTTCTTTCAGGGTGTTTTTGTTTGTAGGAATACGATTTAAATAAATACGATTTAAAACATTCAAGTAGATAAATATAATCTAGAATTATTTTAACAAAAGGACTAGAGAAATAATTAAGACTTTAAGAATGCTTGCTGATCTTACAGATGAGCCAAGTAAGATTTCCAGAGAATACACTGTCCTCTGATGACCTTGGCAGGCCCATACACATAGCACACAGCATGCATCACACACACACACACACACACACACACAGAGAGAGAGAGAGAGAGAGAGAGAGAGAGAGAGAGAGAGAGAGAGAGAGAGAGAGAGAGAGAGACAGACAGAGAGACAGACAGACACAGAGAGAGAGCTCTTAATAGTTAAATTCAATAAACACAAAAGAAAACCCCTTTCAGTTTTATAGCAAAATATGGAAAATGACTAACAATATTGGAGAATAATAGCCTTAAAGTACAACCTTCCAATTATTTATATATATTTTTAGAAAAATAGAGAAAACGTGTACAAAAGATATAGAATTGTGGCTTAAATACAGGAAGCATCTATTTCAGTCACCATGTTCCTGTACCCTTGAGTCACACACTTGGCTGGCAGGTTCCTTTGAGAAAATGCTTTCAGGTTAGCTAGCATGCAGCACTTCCACTACCAATTGCTCCCTCTCCCACTAGTCCATACTCTCCAAGCTCATTTCATGCCCATGGCACAGCTTAGGCATTGATTTGGGTTTCAGTTTTGAGCTTGGAAGAAATTGTTCTAAGACTTTCATTTTGCTGTTTCCCAGATAGAGTTTGTGACATTCTCAGATTAATGTTTTTGTATTTATTTTATAGTAATCAGAAGGGATTTCAGGAAGATCTAAAATGGCACAAGCTCTACTCACATATAAGGAGCAAAAATGTCACCTTGGGATATAGAAAAAAAATATACAAATCTCTGTTATTCATAGGCAGGCTTTCAAGATGAAAAACTGTGCACTAGAATTTTCTAACCAGCATAGATAAGTTGTGCTATGAATTTGTTTTGGAGCTTTTACTTAGAGAAAAATAGTTTAGACTACTTCAAGACTGGGTGTGTGTTTGTATGTAGCATGTGTGTATGCAAGTTTAGTGTATGTGCATGCATGCTTGCATATGTGCACACTTATGTGAGTGTGTATATGTAGAGAACCTGTTGTCCTATCTTATTGCTTTTTATCTTCTCCTCTGGGACAGAATCTCTCAGTGAAAGTAGATTTTATCCCTTGGCTAGACTGGATGACCAAAAACCCCAGAATTCCATGTCTTTATATAACTTGTCCTGTGCTAGGGTTGCAGATATGCATTACTATGCTAATGTGTAGGAACTGAACTAATTTCTTTATGTCTGTTTGAAGAGCACTTCATCTACTGATCCACATCACAAGCCTTGAAAATAATTTTTAAAATATAACATAGATTGTAGAAATCTAAGGATTTCATTATTTTCTAGCATATATTTAAATAGTATGGATTTTAATAGATGAATGGAAGCCTCAGATTAAACTAATACTAAAGACACAAAGACATCTGTATTTTTGCTGTTTGAGTATTATTCATATTTCTATGTTTTAGAAAACATTAAAGCATATATATGTGTATATATATGTACATATATACATATAAACATGTATCCATACAGTTTTTGTGTATCAGTATATACATATATTTGTTAATTCACAGAATTATTCAGAATAAAATAACAAAATATTATTTATTGATAACTATATCAGAATAATGGCTCAAGATGAAGATGAGGATCTCATTTACAGATAATTATGCACTCAAACAGTTGACAAACATTTTCCAGTTCATTTCAGTGAGCTGTCATTTACAACAGCTCTGTTGGTGAATGAAAACATTCAAAACCATCTCTTCAGAAGCTGCAAATTTCTGCTTTAAAGGAAATTGTGCCTCCCAACCAAAGGAACATAAATAGAAAGGGGTTGGGTTGGCAGAACTTAACATCCACATAACAGTGGCCCTACTCTTCTTCCAGGTCAATGCCTCATCATTGTTTTGCTTAACTAATTTAAGGGTGTTATCAAGTTGGTGGTAAATCCTGCAATATGAGATGGAGGAAACTCTAAAGGCCACTGAAACTAATTAGACACAAAGTTTAAAAATCAGCTTTCCTCAAGGAGAATTGGACAGTGAACGGACACTCCATCATTTCCTTTAATAGTCTGATTTAATGACTCAGCAGATGTCTCCACTGGAGCTTAGCTGCTGAAAAAGGTAAATTTAACAAAGCTACTTCTTTCTGGAATTTGCTCCAAGTGAGTGAGTGCCTTAAAACCCTGGTAAATAATCCCAAACTGAATATGTTTAGTGACTAGTCAATATAAAAGCCATGTTGTGTTGGGTTTGATGTTATGATTCTAAAGTGGAACACTTGTAAGCATAGGCATTATGTACATGAGAGGGGGAGGGGGAGGAAGAAAAAGAAGAGGCAGAGAGAGGGAGAGGGAAAGAGAGAGGGAGAGAAAAAGGGAGAGAGAGAGAGAGAGAGAGAGAGAGAGAGAGAGAGAGAGAGAGAGAGAGAGAGAGAGAGAAAGGTAGAGTGAGGCAGAAGGAGAAGGAGAGGGAGGGGCAGGGGCAGGGGCAGGGGCAGGGGCAGGGGCAGGGGCAGGGGCAGGGGCAGGGGCAGGGGCAGGGGCAGGGGCAGGGGCAGGGGCAGGGGCAGGGGCAGGGGCAGGGGCAGGGGCAGGGGCAGGGGCAGGGGCAGGGGCAGGGGCAGGGGTAGAGGGAGAAAGAGTATGTTCTGTCTTTATGCCTGTACCGTGTGAAATGTTGTCATATTAAGAAGGGTTCTGGTCTGCTCTGTTTTCTTTTTGTTGTTGTTCTGTTCTGCTTGGGTGTGTGTTGTTAGTGGTGGTGAATTTGTTTTTGATTTTGTTTTGAGACTGACTTTCATTATGTAGATGACTGGCCTACTACTTCCTGTGTAGAATGGGCTGACCTCCAAATCGGAGATCTTAATTTTTCTCCTGAGTTCTGGGTTTATAAGCATGCAACATCCCACCGGACTTATGTGATTTGCTTGTGTTTTTTATTGCTTTTTATTGTTGTTTCTGGAATACTCTATAGTTTTCCTTTCCATTATTGTTCTTATATTTGTCTTCAAATAAAATTCAATTAAAAATAGAAAATTATGTTACAGTGCTAAATATCACAATTTTATAAGACATGTCAGCTACAGCATCTATCAGCCCAGCTATCAGTATTTAAAGTGTCTCTGCAGGTGAGTTAGTTGTACAGAGGAGGATTATAAGAGAGAACTAAAAACCTAAGAGATTTCAAAACTTGTCCATGTCCCAAACATAATTCCATTAGTATTAACATAAATGTATACCAAAGGAAAAAATAAAACTGAAACCTTTTTGTACAAGATGAGCTGTCAAGATTCTGCAGGCAGACTATGACTCAACCCTGAAAGTTAGATTGGAAGTTCAATCTAAGCATCTTCTGATTTTTCAATATAAAAATAAAAAGATTTAATTTGATTCTTCTTTACATACAAATATTTGTTGTAGTATCATTTTTCTTGTAGGGGATATTTACAGTATTTAGGACTAGAAATTAATTTTCATTATGTAACAAATATAATTTTCATAAGAAAATACACAATACTGGTTATTTAATGATATCACAATTTATATATGATACCTGTTCCAATTTCATCAAACTGTATATTTACAATTTGTTAGCATGTCAAGCCTCAGTCATTACTGAGAACCTCCACATTGTACATCCTGTATCTTGATTTTTCACCTGGAGTATATGAAATTGCTGTCTCAGTTCTTATGGGTTAAATTACATAGGCAGTAAAGTACTTCCACAGACTCTTATTTCATATATTCTGTTTATCCAATAATATCAGACCTTTTCCTTAAATCATTATGGTGATTGAAAAGGGCATAATGTTATTGATAAGATAAATGGTATTATAGCAAAAATAAGATTTGGCTAATTAAATACTTCCATTCCTAAGCTTATATTTCCCCTTAGGTTTTTTTTTTTCACTTATGCTGAACATTACCACAAATGGCAGATAGTTTCTCCTCTCATAAATAAAAATTTAGCCCTTTTCCATGCCTCAAAGCCCACCTGAAGTTAAGTGTTCACAGAAAGTTTCTACCTCCCTTTATCTTACTGTCTTAATTGTACTCATGTCTTCATTGTTCACCAGCCTGCTCAGAATGATGATAATTATGGCTCAAGTTGCTAAATCTCTTTGTGGAAAAATCCTAAAAATTCTTAAGGAATATATTCGTGTGTAATAGCTTCAAACAGAGTAATGAATTCAGAATAAAATGATAAAACAATATTCTACTCTAATGTCATTGATGTTACAACATATATTAAACAAAGGAGCACTCATGGCCCCCAAGCTCTGCAGAGCCCATTCATCATGTTTGAATCTGTTTCTTTTCATTGTTTTCCTATCTCCTGAGCATAATCCAAAGGTAATGCTTAAAACAGCATGCAGGCCAATAGCCAAAAAGGGAAACAGCTACATGGTTTTATATGAATGGAGAGAACAGAAGAAAAACACTTTAATTTAGAGATAGAGGTGTATCTGTGTGTGTGTCTGTGTGTGTGTGTCTGATGTAGGTCTCTCTGTTTTTCTGTGTCAGTGTACATGTGTCTCCAAGTATGAATGCGTGGATGGATATACCAGTGTGCACTTGTTTATGGAATATTATGATCAATATCTAATAGTTTGATATTGATCTTTAAGAACTGTCTACATGTTGGTTGAGGTTAGTTTGGAACTCATGGATTAGGCTGAATGGCTTCTAACCAAGTGCCCAGCTCTTGTCTCTCTCTCTCTCTCTCTCTCTCTCTCTCTCTCTCTCTCTCTCTCTCTCTCTCTCTGTCTTTTTTTCTCTCTCTCCATTGGAGACATGTGCAGGGCAGGTAGCTGAGGTTCCACTACTGTGCAAGCACCAGCACCAGCACCAGCACCAGCAGCGGGGCCCACAGCTGTCGTGGCAGCACCCATGTCAGCAGCAGTGGGTGCAGCAGTGTGAGTCAGGCTGTCCAGGCGGTCCAAATTACAGTAATAAATGTTTCATTCAAAAGAAAGATCTCTTCTCTAAGAGTTACAGCTCAGTAAAACAGTCACTCTCAGATGATCCTGTATTAAATAACTTGTGCACTGTATTCCATGTGGACAGAGATATTTTAAACTGAGGAGTAGGGTAGTATTTATGGGTAGATGTTTCCTTTTTGCTCAGTTTGTGATGTTAATGATGCTCTATTTGGGTAGGGAAAGACTACAGGTATTTTCTCCATGTGACTGATTGCCAACATACTCTTAATATGGTGTTGTGGTTACATGTTCCATAGCAGATAGAGGTAGGCAGGAATGGCTCCACACATACTGTTCTCAATTCCTAAATTCACAAGGTCTGAGCTCCCTCAAACTTACCAGTTCTGTCTGGTGACATGGTCCACTTACTCTACAATTTAGTTTGATAGAAATAGTTTTAAAAATAAAAATTATTTGTTTGTTAAGGATGGTACTGAATTTTCTATGAGATTAAGACTGAAAACTAATACTTAATAGATGAAGACTTTCTTGTCCAAGACTAACAGTACATTGAACGCAGTTGATACATGGCTTTTTATTATCATTTTGTTGTTTTCATGTAAACAAACACTTTTTGTTTTTTAAAATAGTCTCACAAATTTGCTGTACATCACAATATTGAGAAGGTTTTAAGAACTCTTTTGAATGCTTTATGTGGTAGAATACTGTGCTATATGTATATATGAATATTTGTGCATATATATTTATATGAAGTATATACATCTATATAGTAATATAGATATATACATATAATAATAATATAGATATATATTTATATGAAGTATATACATCTATAAAGTAATATAGATGTATATATAGTAATATATATGAACACACACATATATGTTTGTATGTATGTATAGACATAACCAGAGGTTATGGATTTGAAAGAAAACAAGGAACAGTATAGGGTAGGGTTTGAAGAGAGGAAAAAGAAAGGAAAATGCTACAATGATAATCTAAAAAATGTTTTAAAATTATGTGACATGTAAAGATATTTTATTTTTGGTTTTGTATGATGCAAAGATAATATTTTTCATGTAAAATATAAGAAAAAAGTTGTTCATCTCTTTAAAGAATAAAGGAGACATACTAAGATTATTCAATTGGTACTACTTAAGCATTAATCTCTATATATCTATATCTAAGTAATTCCTATCAGCTACTAGCAGGGATTATAAATGAGTGTACATAGAGGTAATAAAAATTGTGATCACCAGGTCAGGTAAACAACCAACACCCATTATTTTAAAAAAGAAAGAAAGAAAATATGAATGTGATTTTCACAATACAGAAAATTCTGTATTAAAAAGCAAAACTATAGTCAGTCAACAAAGCCTACACTGGCAATGTCTTTGCATGGGATTTAGGTTGTCATGGGAACAATGGAAAAATGGTAAGCAACAGGCAGAAAAAAAACCTAAAGTATTCTTTGAAAGGATATAAAAAGAAATATGTCTCAGAAGATAGTGAGCTTTAGACAAAACTCGTGACATGTCTGGTACATGTAGAAAAGGGAGAAATGATTTGAAAAGTCTTGAAATTATTTATTCAAAATGAATATGAATATGAAAATAATTATAAAAGTACTGAACAATAGCTTATTTTTACGAGACCTGGGCATTTTATGCTTTATATGATTTTCAAGACTTAACAGAATCCAGGAAGTGAATGAGGTTTAGACTTTATTAAGAAAATAATTCACAAAGAGATAGATTCTCACTACTTAGTACAACCTTGTTGCTCTGAACAGATCACTCTGTAGCTGTTAACAGGGAAGTACATGAAATATAGTCATCAGCCACCATTTCTAATTAAGATTAGAAATCTACTAATAAGTATGATATCTACAAAAGGTAATTTAATCCATAAAATTACTGAGTACTTAAGATGAAGATTTAATGAAAAGGTGTAAAAACTTTCTAGAATTAATGTATAAAATTTAACTGATTTTTGTAAATCCAAAAATATATTTTATTAGTGTTGATATAACATTACTATACATGAGAAATAATTACAAAATCCAGTGTGAGTGTAGCTTCTGACTTAACTTGGATACATAGTCTCACAGCAAACTTGCTTATCCTCCTTCTCAATGTCCCTTGAGCCTTAGTTAAACGAAACTGTATTAGAGTTGTATCCATTAGGGCTGGTTGCCATTACTCTGTAATTACTTGGTTGTAACTTTCTTCAATGATAGCACTCCATTTATTTCAAAAATGTTCTTGATAAGAAAAGAGTATACTTATGTGTGTATATAAAGGCAAATATTTAGCATGTGTTTTGGGCTTATGTTAGTTTCAAAAAGAGGGGGTTGTAGGTTTACTCCAAGGTCCAGTACTTTATTAATCGTGACTCCATAGTTGACTAAGTTTCCTGAACCAGGTATTATTTCCTCTTTTTGGTGGGTCCTAAGTCCAATTAGACAGGTATTGGTTACCATCCACATATACATTATAATCTTTAAACTTAGGGTTATCATGAAGTACTTGTCTTTGTTGTAGTCATTGCTGTCATTGTTTTTTTTTTTTTTTTTTTTTTTTTTTTTTTTTTGAAAGCTTGCATGTAGCTTTCTGGTGCCATGAGAGCTAGTCCTCAAAGATGAGTCTTTTAAGAGAATTTCAGCCCAGGGACCCCTGGGCCCTGCATCTGAAGTGCATAGCATATAAGTGTTACCTATATGATTGCCTAAACATAGCTGAACAAGACCACCACAATAGTCATTCAAAAGTTGATGGAGAAAGACCATGAGTTCTAACCCTACACACACACACACACACACACACCTAGAATAAAAAAAGAATGTTGCAAGTGAGAGAAACTATCTTTTCCAGGAGAAAACACAGAAATATATTATACAATACCAAATGATCAACCCTGAAAACATATACACAAGTAACATTATACAGAGAAAGCAGGTTATATTTGAAAAAAAATTTATGAATATACATATATAGTATATAATATATACTTTATACATTACTTTGTACATGTATACATTATGCATTATATATAATTATACATATAAAATTATATATACATATACAAATATATGTATATATGTGTATATATATAAATATATGTATATATATGTGTATATATATATATATATATATAAATATATATATATATATATATATATATAAACAACCAAAAAATGAGGCCATTAATCTGAAAGAGAGATAAAATGAATTATATGTGACAGAAGGAGAAATAAAATAAAAGGACATGAAAATATAAAATAAATACAAGTATATTGAAGTCTCAAAATAAAAGAAATAACATTTAAAAGAAAATCAATGTGCATATAATTGGATTTAAGACCTATACCTTGAGATTAAACCCATGCTTGACATAATTCTGATGCCTAAGAACCTGAGTCTAAATAGGTCATGGACCTAGGGGGTTAAAAAAAAACCAAATACTGTTATTCTGCTAAAAGAATATAACAATAAATGACTCTATACAATATTTTATTAGACCTATATGTCTTTGTCTCACTCAATTATCATCATAAAAGTCTCATACTTCAGTAGATGGGAACTAATATTCACTATGCAATGGACAGTATACTATTTTGGAACATGTAATCATAAGTGGGATATCCCCATCAATCTCCTTTTCTCTGGAATCAGAGAACTATGTGAAGTTGGAAAAGGAAAGATTGTAAGAGCCAGGGTGAATAAGGGACAATAAGACCAATGAGCAAGTGAACTATCAGACTGTAGCAGCATACAGTAGCTTATGAACATTCAATCCAGTCAGGGTCCCAGCACTGAGAGAGGTAAGTTGACATGAGTTCCCATCTTTAACTATGAAGGTGTCTCCAAATGACAGCAGCTTACAAAAGAAAAATGAGTTTTCTTCATTGGAGTCACATATAGGCCCAGGTCTCATCCTTAGCAGTAGGTGGTCAACACAAAAAGAACTCAGTGGTGGTTTTGTTGATGTTTTTTTTTCTCATATTACTTATTTTTGCCATTACAGGTTCTTGTACAGATATTATTTATATTCATTTCATTCAATAGAGGCTAGAGGTGCTAACAAACAGCATTCCATTTGTTACCAGTAAGCTGCATAGAATCTGTGGGTAAGAAGGGAGAATCTCTTTAAAGGTTAATCTCTAACTGTTTTGGGTCCCTTCCCAGTTGGCCATGATGGAGCTGTAGTGGTAAGCTGGATAGGACATTACCAAGAGGTAGTTCAAGTCACCCTACAGTTACACAGTATTTGATTCCTTAATGTTATAAGAGTTAAATCTGTTGTGCTGACACAGGGAGGTTGGAATAACTCAGCCCTTGGTTAATCCAATCCTGACGTTAAAGCTTCCAGGGAGGCATTCTTATCTGAAGTCCTTAGTACTTGGCTGCTTCTAGTGTATTTTTTGTAGGTATAGGATGTTGAGTTAAGAGCTCTCCACATAGATTTTTAGACCATTGGCCCTAAAGACATGACAATGCTCTGAAACTGACCTTATAACCATTGCCTACAATTTCTCTTCTCTAATTCTATAGAGCATTGTATCCCTATTTGGCCTTAGCTTTCTGTACTTCTTGCCATCTTTCTAGTTTCTCTGTCTTCTCAGGTTGCCCTAAATCAGGTCATCTCCTTCTTAGTTTTTAGGTAGACCACTGTCTGCTTGTACTTGGAGAACTTATACATTTGTTCTCTAGGCTCAGCTACTTCCTTCTTTCATCAGTTCAACACGATAACGATAACTAAAATTAGCAAAGTAAAGGAAGCCTTTCATTGACCTTCATTTGACTTCTCTAGAGGCTCAAGAAGTGAGCCTTAGCAGTAGCAACTTTTTTCTACAGCCTAATAAGGTAGTGTTTGAAGAGGTAATAGACTCTTCTATGGGGTACTCTAATTCTTGCTTCATCTACAAATCACAGAAACCCAGGCTTGTGATTTGAGCCAAACACAGCCTTGCCCCTTAGATATAGCCACAACAGTGGAAAAACTGGTAGTCTGTGGAAAAAATGCTCCTCATTCTGTCCTGGATGGAAATGCTTGCAGGCTAACTAGAGTCCACAGAGGGCTTCTAATATGAAAAGCCTGGTATGGTTTGCTTCAAGTATCATTGGCTGATGTTTTCCCTTTAGCAGTTGAGACAATCACATATGATTGTACAATAGTTTTTCTCAAGGTGTCTGTGGGTTGGTCTGTAGAGAGCCCACAGAAGGCGGCTATCATCCTTGCAGCAATCTTGACAAGAGACTTGATTACAATAGCCTACAACAGCTGAGCACTCTCTGATAACATCTTGTTTTAGATACCCAGGATTTTCCCTTGGGTGGGTGAGACTTAAAGGTGTGTGACTTAAGGGCATGACTTAGAGATCAGATTTAGAGACAAGACCTAAGGGCATAACTTAAGAGTATGACTTAGAGGTGTGGCTTAGAAGTGAGACACATAAAAGGCGAGAGGCAGACAGAAGAAATTACTAGGTATTAGGCACTTGTCACTTGGAGGAAGAACTTGGAATTAGTAGGCATTAGACACTTGAGACTTGGAAAGAGAACTAGGAATTAGAGATTAGGCACTTGGATTAGGCACTTGGAACTTGGAGGCACTAGGGACTAGGAACTAGGAACTCAAGACTTGTGACTTAGACTAAGAAGAGAGACTGAAGAATAAACGGGATTGAATCACACTCTGTCTGGTCTCCATTCTTTGCATCCATACTCACTCTCTCTCTTGCTGAAGCCCAACCCACAGACTGGAGCGTCTTAGGGCAGTGTGGGCTCTAACAATTTAGCCCCCAAGGCTTTTGGCAGTGCGGGTTCCAACACTGATAGAGCATTCATTCCTTGACATTTTGGCCCCTAAATGCTGGGTAGAATGTTTCTCAACATTTTTGGCGCCCAACATGGGGCAGCTGGGGCCTCAACATTGGTCTAGACAGGTGATGCCACAGATTTGAATGGGGATTAATATCTTCTCCATTCATAAGGATGGGTGGGCTCTTTATTTTTTCCTCACTATCCAAAATTGAACAGTGGATGCAATGGATATTTAGATGAAATAAGTATACAGAAAACATCAATTGAAATAGAACCATCAATGAGCCCTCCTCTCCTTAAGACCAAAAGAAGGGAGGTGGTTGTCCTATATGAATGTAGAGAACTTGAGCACTTGAGACACAGAAACTAGTGTTTTGAGAGTTGGAAATGACAGGAGCAAATCCAGATATGAGTGCTCCTGCTTGGATGCCCCAACATAATACCCATTGCTCGTTGCTTGATTTGGTCAGTTTCCAGTATTACCATTTCAAAGAGTTGCCAGGAGGCAATACACACCAGTAAAATTCTTGCTCTAGCAGTTAAAATCCAGGAAACTTAGTCACTACTGTTATCTCCAAACACACTGTAACAATAGGTAACCAAGAAATTAGGAAGATAACTAGGTTGGAAATATGCACAAATCAAAACCAATTACATATATTGAAAAAATGTTGATATCATAGGAATAATCAAGATACTCTCCCCACACATCTCTGTCTATCTCTGTCTCTATCTCTCTCTGTCACATATAAATGCATATACACAGTCAAATAATAAACACAGTTTAACATGAGAGTAAAATTTTTAACACATTTATGAGTGAGACTATCAGTCACATTAACCACAGATGAAAAATTATGTTAAAGTCTTTTAACTAACAACAGATAATACTTACCAATAATTCTCCTAGCTAACCAAAATGGATATATTTTAACCATTTTAAATCATATATATTGCCATGAAAAATGTATTAAAATATTCTGGGACTGGATCATAATGGTGATTAAAAAAGCCTAAAATGCATTATCATTCCTTACATTTCTCTTTTACTGTTTCTACCAATTATAAGACAAATCTAATATTTAATGAAATATTAATGAATGTAATACTTTTGGTTAAACCTTTTAATAGTTCTGGGAATAAAATGCAGGTCCAAAGACATTATATGAAGCATATTATCACTGAGTTACATCTCCAGGCTCCATCAAGCTATTTTTAAATGCAATTGAATTAATAGCAATAATAAAAGGTAAGCAAAATGGATGATATAATGTTTACAGGCAATTGAGACAATAAAAATAAGACAGTCCTTTGTGTCTTATAATAGATCAATTTTCCATTCCATTGTCCCATATCATGAGAATCTTAATTCAATCCAGCAAAAATGTATTAACTGCTTTTTATGTGCTCATTACCATGTTAATTACTATAAAGAATTATATGAAAGAAGACAAGACTTAAATCAACTAGCAAAAGGGAGAAATAAAATATAGCTAAAGTGAAAAATAAGAATATAAACAATGTTGTTATGGGTGCTCAAAAGGGTTTTACAGCTCTATGCGTGGTCTCCATTTGATCTCCATAACTCATCCCTCTCTTAACTCACTTAGCCCATCCATCAGTTACTAAGCAGCTTTCAACATTACACATCAATAAAAGATAAAGCCAAGGAAAGTATCACCATGAAATAACCTACCATACAAAGTTTTAAAAATGGAAAGCCATATTAACAAAGCATTCTAAACATTTCTGGTTATTAGCCAACTAAAATAAGGTATTGCTCTGGATATGAAGTATTCCTCTTAAGCATGCCACAAAAAAAATCTAAAGGGTTTAAAAACAAAATAACATATTGACCCAAGTTAAAGAACTCTACTATATTTTCTACTGAACTGTATTCTCATATTGACTCCAAGTTTCTCCAGTACAACATACAGTGCATGTACACACACGCACACACACACACACACACACACACACACACACACACAGATGCATGCACACACATACATGCATATGCCCCAAAACACAACATCAATAAATAAATTTCTATAGGTACATCAATGAGTAGAAAATACTATCAAATATCATTTTCTTCTTTTGCAAGAAAATGTATTTTAGAATCTTTACATTGAGATTAACTAATTTAACTTTTGAGTCTCGGACTTTTAAGCTATTTAATCTAATACCTAAGGTACAAAAATATAGACAGTCTTTTCTTATGAAGAATCCACAGAACTGTAGAAACTGGTTTACTTGTTCTCATTTTTTAAAAGTAGTTAAACATTTTAGTGATATTTAAAATTAAAATCTGAATATATATTTTTCTCCTTATATTTCCCCCCTCTAATACTTTCCAAGTCTCTCCCTGGAATCTTTCCATTATCTTCCTCACTCCCTCCCAAATATGATTTGTTTTTCTTTGTCAGTGGTCTCAACCTTCCTAATGCTATGACCTTCATATAGTTCCTCATGTTATGGTGACCCTAAACCATAAAATTTGCTACTGTTATGAATCTTAACATAAATATCTGATATGTGTTCTCAGTGAAATGGTTGTTTGATCCTCAAATGAATCACAACCTACAGGTTGAAAAACGCTTTTCTTACTATTTTTATGTATGTATGTATGTATGTACGTATGTATGTATGTATGTGTATGTATGTATATATATATACACATATACATGTACTACATGATACAACACACACACACACACACACACAGATAGTTATATAAATATTGTATGCTGAAGAGTCCCTAAATTGTGGATTCAGAGTATATGATTTCAGGGATGATCACGTTATGAATAAACATTAAACGACTCATCCATGGAAGAAGTTAATGTTTCCTCTTTCAGTATCTGTTCATTGCCTGTTGTTTTTGCTTAAAGGTGGGATTTAAGCAAATTTTCTCTGTGTTAAGATGACCATTAAAATTATTGTAATTCAGGTGTTGTTGACCTGTTATATTTTTGAGATGTCATGCGTGAAACTTTTGTCATCTTGTTTTGTTTCAACTTGACACAGGATGAAGTTACCTGAAAAGAGGGAGCATCAATTCGAAGATGCTTTCATAAGATCTGACTGTACAGCATTAATTAGTAGGTGGGGGATGGTCTAGGCCATTGTGGGCAGTGTCATCCTTGGGCTGGCAGTTCTTGGTGCTATAAGAAAACGTGTTGAGCAAGCTATGATAAGCATGCCAAAAAACAACCTTCATCCATGGTTTCTACAGATCCTTCCTCCAGGTATCTGCTCTGTTTGAGTTCCCATCCTGGCTACCTTTATTGATGGACTGCAATGTGGAAGTGTAAGCCAAATAAAGTCTTTGTTCCCCAAGATTCTTTGGACATGATGTTTTATCACAGCAATAGAACCCTAAGAAAACTGTCATTTCTAGGACACATGGTCTCAAAGCAGATTTCCTTGTCCTTTGGATCTTACAATCCTCTTTTTCACAATGTTGTTCTTTGAGTCTTATGTGCAGGAGTTGTTTTTGCAGTCAGAATGAGTAACTCTCATTCTGATGAATGGATGAAGGTTGTTTTTTGGCATGCTTATCATAGCTTGCTCAACACGTTTTCTTATAGCACCAAGAACTGCCAGCCCAAGGATGACACTGCCAGCCCAAGGATGACACTGCTCACAATGGCCTAGACCATCCCCCACCTACTAATTAATGCTGTACAGTCAGATCTTATGAAAGCATCTTCAAATTGATGCTCCCTCTTTTCAGGTAACTTCATCCTGTGTCAAGTTGAAACAAAACAAGATGACAAAAGTTTCACGCATGACATCTCAAAAATATAACAGGTCAACAACACCTGAATGCATAAAGAAAATGTGATACATAACAAATTACTATTCAGGTATAAAGAAAAATAAAATTTTCAATTAAATATTTGTATAATGAGATTCCAGACCTGGAAAAATAAATGTGACATTATCTATCATCAGTGGTTCTCATTCATATCTAAATTTTATTTTAGATAGTTTTATTGACATGATATTTAAGTATAAGTATTATATATGATTCAGTGAATGATAATGTCTGACACTATCATCAACCCTGTTTTATTTAGCCTCTGAAACCTACTTTTGTACTCTCTTCTAATGTTGATTAGTAATTTTTTTTTTTTTTTTTTTTTTTTTTTTTTTTTTTTGGTTTTTTTGAGACAGGGTTTCTCTGTGTAGTCCTGGCTATCCTGGAACTCACTCTGTAGACCAGGCTGGCCTCAAACTCAGAAATCTGCCTGCCTCTGCCTCCCAAGTGCTGGGATTAAAGGCATGCGGCACCACTGCCCAGCTGATTAGTAATTTTTAATATTACTTTTAAATATGACCTTCGAATTTCAAAAAGGATGTTATTTAACACTTGTATAGATTTCACTATGTAGTCATCTCAAATTATTTTTTTAAAGGATCTACTCAAGATATACAGCCTCATAGCCAAATACCCAGGTTATTTTTATTGAGCTCTGTAATTTTCTAATATAAAGTCATACTAAACTTTTATAGATAAATTGTTTACAAATATTACTTTTTCTAGTCCTTATATTTCTTCATCATTTTATTCTCTTCTTTAATGAGCAGAAACTTTTCAGTTTGATGTGACTTTAGTCTCTCTATATTTGCTTATAATTTTCTTAGATACACACACACACGCATGGAGGAGATGAAATTTTTTACTGTATGATTTAGTTTGAGAAATGTTTAGTTTCATATTTGAAGGTTAATTTTTGATTTTGAGTTGGCACACAAGAATCCTATTGACAAAGATGTACTCTTAATTTGTACATGTCCATTCAGTTTTTGCAATATGAAATTTTGAATGGATTTTAATGTTTTATGCTCTTGCTTTGTCTCCTGCTTCTGCTAGAAGAGCTTGGGAAAAATCACTCTGGAAAAAGGTACTTGGGGTTCAAGTCTGACAACATGAACTCAACCCACAAAACCCACATGATGGAAGAGGAGAATTGAGTCTAGAAAGTTATCCTCTGACTTCCATATATATGCACCCATGCATACACAACAACAATAATGAATATTAAATAGTAGTATTTTAGTATAAACTACAATAAATATTAGTTTTTAAGTACAGTTGATGGTTTATGTAAATAGATTTGTTTGAGACTCTGTTCTGTTTTGTTGACCTGTAGGTATGTATCAGGACTATAGTATTGGAGTTAGAATTTTTTAATGAATTTTCAAAATCGAAATGATGAGGCATCCAATTTTGTTCTTTTTTTATTTAAGGTTGTCTTAGCAATTTAGATACTTTGAACTTTCATATGAGTTTTACTCCCCAACCCCAATTTCTATCATAATGCGATGTTTATCTTGATATGCTTTGTTCAGAATCTGTTTCTCTAGGATCGTGGTTTTCACCTTTCTTCTTTACCTTTATTTTTGGCTGGCTTTGCTACCAAGATGATGCTGAATTTTGTTTTGATAGAGTTCAAAATGAATTCTTGCTCCTTCTTATTTAATGCTTCCTAAAATTCAGCAGCTCAGTTAGCTCTGTGGTTCTGTATTTATCCCTGTTGAAGTGGTTTTGACTACTGATTCCTTGTCTGTTTGTCTGTTTTGACTGACTTTATTTTGATTCAGTCACATTAGAGTTTTTGTTCATAGGAATGTGTCTATTTCTTACAGATTACATGAAGTGGTAGAATATAATTTTTCAAAATAAATTTTGTTATGATTTTTACCATGTGCCATTTCATTTGTTATTTTCAATTATCTTTTTAAATTCCATTATTTGTTTGTCTGTGGATTTCTCTGTGTGAAGGTAGTGTCTTCAGAGTCCAGAAGAGAGCATTGGATTTCCTCTAACTGATGATACAGGGGTTGTGAGCCACTCAGTATGGATGCTGAAAACTGAAGTCAGGTCTCCTGCAAGTGCAAGTGCTCTTAACCACTGGAGCACCTTTCCAGCACATCATTTATTCTTACTAGGCACTGAGCTGAGGCACATAGGTGTTGTTCTAGGATGAGACCTTTTATTTATCTATATTAATAAGAGAGCATAAGAATCTTCCAATACCAACCTTTGAATGTGTGCAAGTTATATTTAGCCTTCTATTGCATGGATTTTATTTTATTTAACTAGCATGATGGAAAAAAAAAGAAACAATCTTCAAGTATCAAGGCTTAGTTTTCAAAGAGCTTTCAAAGAAGAACCTAATTAACTGTCATGATTAGATGAATGAAAACATATTAGTCATAGTAGCACTATGATGTTACCAATATCTGCTGGGAAACACATTGGCATTTTCCCTGAAATGATCATTCCATCATCTTTCTAAAAAAGTGCTGGACTCCCTCAAACATCACATGTATTCTGCTTGTCTCAGAATCTATAGTTCAAAATAGAATCATTAAAAATGTTTCTGTATACTGTAGAGCCTCCAGTCATATTCTAATTGTCCACTTCAAAGCAACAGAACAACAGGTGACATTGTTAATTGTTTGCAAAGTTTAGAGTTAAAATGTGGTGGGACAAGAGCCTGAAAGAGAAAGAATGGGATTCATTATTCAGTGCAACTGCTGCTGTTTTCAATTACATACTAAATGCATATGATAAATAACGCATTTTCTCTCACAGTTTCAATTAATAGTATTTGAAAGTATATTGTCATATTTTCTTAGTAGGCAATATTTTGTTAATTTTTTAGACTTGAGTTTTATGAATACCTATACTG
The DNA here is from genome assembly GCF_011762505.2 of Arvicanthis niloticus. Taxonomy (NCBI): domain Eukaryota; kingdom Metazoa; phylum Chordata; class Mammalia; order Rodentia; family Muridae; genus Arvicanthis; species Arvicanthis niloticus. Next base: position 15,319,613 of record NC_047666.1, read on the forward strand.
TTTTAAAAGGTAGTTTTTTTGATATAGCTATGTGGTTACAAAATGCTTACTTTTATATTGCATGCTTGTTTTTATCTTTCAAATTTATATGACTATAACCACTCTCACCTCACCTACCTTTCCAAAGCCAATATAAAGTTTCTGTTGAGATTTTGTTTTGGTTGGTTTGGTTGGTTTTGGTGGGAAACAAGTTTACTACTGAATTAATCCTGCTTTAAAAACCAAACTAAATATTTTAAGAGACACTGGTAAAAAAGCATATCATAATGATATCATATGAGGTTAAATAAGTACCATTTAAAAACAGTAATATTTTAAGAGTCAGGTTTTAAGAATTTGGCACACTCCAGTTAAATACAGGAAGAAGAAACCTCAATTTATTCAATTCAAAAATAAGACTGGCTTTTGGGAGAGCTGTATGGCATTTCTTGATTTCTGATTGATGTGGAATAGCACAACCCACTGTAGCTCGTGCCACCTTTAGGAAGATGGTCCTGGGTTGTATAATTAGGTAAGCTGAGAAAACTATAGGGAATAAGCCAGTAAGCAGTGTTTCTCGGTTTTCTTTGCTTAATTTCTTGGATCCAGATTTTCCTATTAGTTTTCTTAAGCAATGCACTCTATTGTATATGCAAAATAGCTTTTTTTTTTGTCAAAGAGGTGATTTGATCAATGTTGTATTAATAATGACAACTACTAGTTCAGGTTGAACTCTTTTTTAAAAATAGTTTTATTGCTATGGTTATAACTCATGACTGTATATAATACATATCTTAACAAAGACTGGTTAATGAGAGTCTAGTTGTAGTTGGGTGATACTGTTTGTGCTTTCCTATCACATCTCTAGTATAAGTTACAGAAGCAGCCAACCTCTCATATTTGTTCAAGGCACTGTTCACTGAGTATAAAATTAAAGCACTTACACCTCCTTTTTTTTTACCATAAGAGCCATCCTCTTTAGATGTTACTAACAATATATACTCCTGTGCAAAAATATTTTATGCATCTATAGAACACATTAGTTATATGTATAAATTTTATAGTATTAAGTTTCAGTATGTGTACAGGCATATACTGCATCCATTCTTCGCTTGCAACAATTATTCATTTGATGAGAATAATAATAAATACCTTCATTCTAAACATCTTTGCTTATGTAATAGATGAGAACAATTGTATAAACAAATACTAATATGAGTGCAACTTAGAGAAGAGAAAGACTTAAATTGGCTCATGGTTTTAAAAGTTGCAGTGTATCACAGTGTGTAAAGTATGGTGGACTAAAGCAGTCATATAAGGACAACCAGAAAACAGAGAAAATTATACTAGTAAGGATCTGGAATACTGTATATTCACCAAAGGGAATACTGACAAAAAAAAAAAAAAAAAAACCCAACTTCCTACATGATATCACCTTCACTATTTTTCAGCTAAACAACTGCACTTTCAATACATCAAGGAATTAGTATACTCATTACAGTAGAGACATAAAGAATTTCATTTATACGGTAAAATTTTTTATTAATCTAGAAAACTCTGAATCTACTTAAATATGTAATCAAGACTATCACAGAACATAGGAAAGAAAGCTCATTCAGGAAAGTGATATCCGTACAAGAATGAGGATCTGTGCTAGGATTCTCAGAAGCAACCTAAAAGTCATGCATGCAGGTACATGGTGTGGTGACAGGGGCCTCCCTGGAGCACACTAGCCTTTATTGTAGCACAATTGGTTCTCCAAGAGTCCCTGTCTCAAAAAAGTACTTAATGGCGTCTATCTCAATTCTTCCAAATTCTTTCTAGTTGCACATATACACATGCACATGCATACACACACAGATGAACACATATATAAAAACACACACACACACACACCATTACCAGAATAGATCAAACTAAAAATATTTTGTTCAATAAAGAAAATAACCATCAGACTAAAGAAATAAGATGCACAATTAGAGAACTATTTCCAATCATGTATTTTACATGTGACTACTAACTTGAATATATAAAGAACTCAGATAACCTATATCAATTATAGTAATGTTAGTAATCTGATATATATAATGTTAAATATATATTTATTATTATGTTAAATAATATATATATTGTGAGAAACCTGAATAGATATTTTAACAAAGAAAACACCTAAATGACCAATAGATGTATAAAAATACTCGATTTATAATCATTACAGAAATCCAAAAAGCAGCTTTATTTATAATATCCAGAAGTTGGAAAGAAACCAGGTATCCTTCAATAAAGGAATGGATACAGAAAATGTGGTACATTTATACAATTGAGTACTACTCAGCTATTAAAAGCAGTGAATTCATGAAATTCTTAGGCAAATGGATGGAACTAGAAATTATCATCCTGAGTGAGGTAACTCAGTCACAAAAAATACAGATGTATGCACTCACTGATAAGTGAATATTAACTCAAAAGCTCAGAATACCCAAGATACAATTCATAGACCACATGAAGCTCAAGAAGAAGGAAGACCAAATTGTGGGTGCTTTGTTTCTTTATAGAACGGGGAATAAAATAGTCACAGGAAGAAATAAAAAGATAAAGTGTGGAGCAGAGACTGAAGGAAAGGCCATCCAGAGACTGCCCTACCTGGGTATCCATCCCTTACAGAGTCACCAAACCCAGCCACTATTGTGGATGTCAAGAAGTGCTTGCCAAGAGAAGCCTGATATACCTATTTCCTGAAAGGCTCTGCTAGAGCCTAACAAATACAGAGGCAGATGCTCACAGCCAACCATTGGACTGAGAACAGGGTCACTAATGGAGGAGTTAGAGAAAGGACTGAAGGAGTTGAAAGGGTTTGCAAACCCATAGGAAAAACAACAATGTATACATAGGAAGAACAACCAACCAGAACCACCAGAGCTCCCAGGCACTAAACAACCAACCAAAGAGTACACATGGAGGGACTCGCAGCTCCAGCCACATATGTAGCAGAGGATGGCCTTTTCATGCATCAAAGGAAGGAGTGGCGCTTGGTCCTGTGAAGGCTTGATGACCCAAGGGACATGCAAGGGCAGGGAGGAGGGAGTGGGTGGGTGGGGTAGCAACATTATAGAAGCTGGAGGAAGAAAGAAGGTACAGGGGACTCAGGGTGTGTGAAACCCTTAAAGAGGATAACATTTGAAATGTAAATAAAGAAAATATCTAATAAAAACTGATTTGCATTCTTCTACATGTTGTCCTCCAGTTAAACTAGCACCATGTGTTGAAAATGCTGTCCTTTTTCCACTGGATGGTTTTAACTCCTTTGTCAAAGATCAAGTGACCATAGGTGTGTGGGTTCATTTCTGGGTCTTCAATTCTATTCCATTGATTTTCCTGTCTGTCTCTTTACCAATACCATGCAATTTTTATCTCTATTGCTCTGTAGCACAGCTTGAGGTCAGGGATGATGATTTCTCTAGAAGTTCTTTTACTGTTGAGAATAGTTTTCCCTATCCTGGAATTTTTGTTATTCCAAATGAGTTTGAGAATTTCTCTTTCTAACTGCAAAGAATTGAATTGGAATTTTAATGGGTATTGCACTGAATCTGTAAATTACAAGATGGCCATTTTTACTATATTAATCCTGCCAATCCACAAGCATGGGAGATCTTTCCATTTTCTGAGATCTTCCTTGATTTCTTTCTTCAGAGACTTGAAGTTCTTTTCATACAGATATTTCAATGGCTTGGTTAGATTCACACCAAGGTATTTTATATTATTTGTGACTATTGTGAAGGATGTCGTGTGAAGGATGTCGTTTCCCTAATTTCTTTTTCACCCTGTTTATCTTTCAAGTAGAGAAAGACTACTGATTTCTTTGAGTTGATTTTATAACCAGCCACTTTGCTGAAGTTGTTTATCAGATTTAGGAGTTTGCTGGTGGAAATTTTGGGGTCACTTAATAGAACAAAATGGCAACCAACAGATTGGGAAAAGATCTTTATTAATCCCACATCTGACAGAGGGTTAATATCCAATATATACAAAGAACTCAAGAAATTAGACTCCAGACAACCAAATAACCGTATTAAAAATGGGGTACAGTGCTAAACAAAGAATTCTCAACTGAGGAAACTTGAATAGCCGAGAAGCACCTCAGGTGATAGTAGATGCTGGCAAGGATTTGGAGAAAGAAAAACAGTTCTCCATTGTTGGTGGGATTACAAGATGGTGCAACTACTCTGGAAATCAGTCTAGGAATTCCTCAGATAATTGGACTTAGCATTACATGAGGACCCAGCTATACCACTCTTGGGCATATATGCAGAAAATGCTCCACATATAACAAGGACATATGCTCCACTATGTTCATAGCAGCCTTTATAATAGCCAGAAGCTTGAATAAACCAAGAAGTACTTCAGCAGTGGAATGGATACAAAATATGTGGTACATTTACACAATGGAGTATTACCCAGCTATTAAAAACAATAAATTCAAGAAATTCTTAGGTAAATGGACAGAACTAGAAAATATCATCCTGAGTGAGGTAACCTAATCACAAAAGAACACACATGTTATTCACTCAGTGATAATTGGATATTAGCCCAGAAGCTTGAAATACCCAAGATACAACTCACAGAACACATGATGCTCATGAAGAAGGAAGACCAAGTCTGGGTGCTTCTGTCCTTCTTAGAAGGAGTAACAAAATACTCAAGGGAGCAAATATGGAGACAAAGTGTTGGACAGAAACTGAAGAAGGGGCTGGCTGGAAATCATTCCACCTGGGTATCTATCCCATGTGCAGTCACCAAAGGTAGATGCTGATATAGATGTCAGGAAGTGCATGCTGACAGGAGCCTGACATAGCTGTCTCCTTAGAGGTCTGCCAGAGTCTGACACATTTAGAGGTAGATGCTCATAACTAACCATTGAACTTATCAAGGTGTTCCCAATGGAGGAGTTAGAGAGAAGACTGTAGGAGCTGAAAGCGTTTGTGGCCCCATGAGGAGAGCAACAATACCAACCAACCAGAGCTCCAGGGTCTAAACCACCAGCCTGGGAGCACATAGGGAGGGACCCATGGCTCCAGCTGTATATGTAGTGGAGGATGGCCTTGTTGGTTTAGGTAGGAAAGGAGATCCTTGGCCCCATGAAGGCTGGATGCCCAGTGGGGGGGGGGTGAAATTTGAGGGAGTGGGGGGTAGGTGGGCCACATCCTCATACAAGCAGGAAGAGGGGGGGTGGGATAGGGAGTTCCTGGGCAGTGGGGGAATGGGGTAAGGGGATAACATCTGAAATGTAAATAACATTTATCTAATAAATATTTATATTTATTATATTTTAGATAATATTTATCTAATAAAAAATGAAAGAATAAAATCAAATGAAAACAGCAGTATGATATAAGCCCATAGCAGCTACCATGACTATGAAAAGTAACATATGTCATAAGAACTGTCAAATAAATCAAAAGTCTAAGATCTTAAGTAGCCAAGGCTATCTTCACACTCAGTATGTGACTGAGGGTGAATTTGAACCTTTGATCTTACCTTCACCTCCCAAGTGCTGGGATGATAGGCTTGTGCTGCCATGTATCTTCACGTGTGGTAAACCTCCCACCAACTGAGCTACATTCTTACCTTGAGAATAATAATACCTCACACATGGTAAATTGAAGTCAATGTGTGTACAGTCCTTGTGGAAAACAGTGTGGAGAGGATGAAAAGGATCACAAATGGAACCAAAAGTGTGTAAGAGCCAGAGGAACAGAACAAGAGGTCATCTGTAAGATAATGTCTTCTGTATGTGACGGGGAAGCTGAACATGAGAAATGTCAGAAATATAGATGGATAAACTGGCCTTAAAAATATGATACTCATTGATATGCCAGATTGCATGGAAGACTCTCACAAGGCTTTACTCATAGAAGGAGAGCAAATAATGGTGGCTGAGCACGGGAGAATGACTTTTAAAGGAACAAGGTATCTGAGAGGCCAGACAATCCTAAGAGATCAGCCAAAACTCTACGAAACTAAATGATTTCTGTGCATTGTATTTATAACTATAAATATGTTTGTATGTAACAGTTATTGTTAAGGAATTCAACATCATAAGCTTGAGTAGTAGGGGGAATGGAGGATGGAGATGAGAGGAAATGATGTAAATATAACACTCATTCATACAAAATATTCTAAAAAACTAAATAAAACGAAAACACCACCAATTCCTTGAGAAACTATAAATCCGGGAAAACACTATCCGTTTCACTAGTAAGTGTAAATGCAGAGAAGGTGACATCACTATTTACATGAGATGTTTAGACTTTCATGCTTTTGTACATCTACTGCTAGAAAATACTGTATACTTATAAAACTAACGGGATGATTGAGTGACATAGACAATCCTCAGAAGTGAGAGGGCTCAGCAACATAAGCATTTTATTCATTTGATCTGTGTTGTGGGGAATCAAACCTGTTTGCTAGAAATAATAGGATTGAGCAGTGCTGCTGGGTAGGCAGTCAATAGTGTCTGCCCCAGGGATCATCTTCACATAACAAGAAACTGAAGCTGGGTGAGATTAAGATCACTCACAATAATGATTCTTCGGTCATTCTTGTCAGCAGAGAGAATCTGTTCACATATTGCCTGCAACTGTGTTTATCACCCCATTACCTTGGACTCCAACACATGGATACACTAACTTGTATAAAAATGAAAGTAATATCTGCCATCTATTAAACATTTATATAAAAACGTATGTAAAGATTGATGAAATGTTTCAATGGTTACATAACGAGCTGATCTTTCACAATTCCTAAGATATAAATTGAATTTCACAACTCTCTGTAACATCAGTTCCAGGGGATCTTATACCTTTTTCTGATCCCTATGTGCACCAGGTGCATAGACAATGCATGCAGGCAAAACACTAACATAAAATAACATAAAAGTATTTAAATGAACAATATAATTAATAAGACACAGTTGCTGAAATTCTCATAAAGAATACTAAAGTAAGCAATGTAGAATCAGATGTTAAGTCTTTTAACAGAATGATAAAATTATAGAATTTCCTGTCTTTGCAACAAATTACAGTAATTGTCACTAAGCAGAAGATAAATATAATTTTAGCAACCCTGGTATCAACCAAACAGTTCTGTCCTCTCTAATTCAGCAATCTCATTCTGAGTGCTTTTTACCATTAGTGTTTAAGTGGCCTTGGCTTCCAGAGCCATCCGTGGCCACAGTCTGAATTTTAACATATGCATTATCATCTCATGTCTAAGTCTACAAATTCTGAGATTCTTCTGTTGTACTTTCAAAGTTCATTGAAATCATTCTCTTGTTAATTTATTTCCAGTTATCTTAGAAACTTTCATGTGTTCCTTTTTTTATATTATCCTTTTATGAGTACAGGCCATTCAAAGGTTGAATTGACCTCTTCAATCTTAATTTCTCTTGCTTTTGTTCTGCTCAACAACCAAAACCACAAATGTTCCATCTTAGATACCACTCAGCAGTACCTGCTCCCTCCTCAACAGAACATTTGCAAGCATTCCATATGATTCACTGTGAAATCATTTACATATGTGTGCTGACAAATTTACATTCCAGATTTCATTTGCTGAAATAGGCATTATGAGATCCATGAAAACATAAATAGGTATTCGTTTTTGGATAAGAATATCAATTCTCATCCTGGACTTCCTAGCTTTAATTTCCAACTTTGTGAGCTCAGCTATTTTTGAGGTTCTTTCTTTAACTGAAATAATAAAATATAGGCTTGTTTTGTCCTCTTCTATTTGTTTTTACTGTTCTTTTATCTCCATGTTGTTCTCTCTGACACATTTTTTTCAATTTCTCAGATAATAGTAATTATAACATTTCTATTCTTACCAACATGAGTGCTCTAACATGAGCTCATGAACATGCCAAACTGGACTCAATATAGCCAGAAGAACTATAGGCAACTGTAGAAATCTGGCAGTGAGAGAGGTGGTCTTCCCCAGAAAATAGCACAACATTTTTTTAAAATATATTTTATTTTTAATGAAGTGTGTGTGTGTGTGTGTGTGTGTGTGTGTGGTGAGGAAGAGAGGGAGAGAGACAGAGAGAGAGAAAGAGACAGAGAGAGACAGAGTGCGAGTGTGTGTTCCTGAGTTAGACATTTGATTCTCCTTGGGCTTCAGTCACTGGCTGTTGTAAGCTGCCCAGTTTAAACTACCACTTTCTTGCAGTCTCAGCAGGAGCATTATGAGATCATATCTTGGGTTCCATATCCAAGTCTACTTCCCAGTTTATATTCACACCGTGACCCACCATGGTCTTTTCACTGCTTCTATCACAGGGAAGTATGCTCTTTTAAGAATGTCCTGCGGAACCCCAAAAGAAACTATTGTCAGTTTCATTTACAGGTTTGTTGACATTATTGTTTCATTTACTGTGTGTCACCCTTATCGCAGAAACTTTACAACCTGCAGAGTTGTTACTTTTATCAGCTCTCTGCTGACATAGTCATTCTTGAGTTAAATCTCTTCCTGTGCCTTAAATATTATGAGTCTATGAAGTTCTGACTCAGAACTTTGTCTCAAGCTTTACATATTCATTCTTGTGGGTCTGCTTTCTGCCCATCACAGGGCGTGGCTGCTTGGGAGGTGAAAAGCAGGGAACTTCACTGTGCTTATCCCACACAGCTGCCCTGCTGGGGAGGGTGCTGGGCTTCAGGGAAGCACCTAGATACCCCTCCTGGGGTGGAAACCCCCAGTGTGAGATGTGGGAAACAGAAGCTGAAGCTGGTATTTCCTGGCTTTCTGGCCCCCAGTCACCTCTGGAGATCCACACAGAGAAGTTAAAGAAATAAATAATTTTTCAGAATTGACTTTCAACTCATTATTTACTAAAATCCTGTACTTTTGTTTAGGTAACATTTCCACCCTGCACGTGCTATGCTGCTCAATTTTGTTTACCTTGTAAGAATATTTTTGCTTTTTCAGAGCTGTGTTTTGTAACCCTACCAATCCTAACAATGTCCCCTCCAGCATAAGCAGAGAGATACTGACAATTCAGGTGTCCCAGAGTGATCCTAAAATAGCTTCCTGTAATTGAAAAGATGAATGATCCAAAATAATAAGGAAAGATACAAACATGGTAATGCAGTTAAAGTCTTTGGCTAAAATGGAACTGTAAAGAAGAAAAGAAAATCAGTGTTTTACTGCTGTTGTTTCTCAAACTTCAAATATTGTAGCTCTATTATGTGCTCAGTGTTTGGCAAATATAGAAGGGGGATTAAATCAATGAGTGAAGGAAACAAACACACACTCAGTTTAATGGTAATTTGTTGTAATAGAAAGAACGGAGCCTACACAAGGTATTCAGGAAAGGCTGTGAAGAAACAAGGGATGCCAAGCTGTTAATTGCAGGTCCTAGTTCTTGGACAGATTATCATGCATTCTTTGAAGAATTTTCATATCCCCAGGCATAGGTCTCTATTACACTTCTTTAAGAGTTGATACCATTAATTAAGAAGAAAGTATTCCCTAAACACATTTTCAGTTTTGGTAGACTTGGGTTTATATAGGTAAAGGCATCCAATAGAATCTACATTTATAAAAGTACAAAGGAAACACCTGAGAAAAAAACAACGGGATAAATAGTTACAATCACAATATTCATATAAAGAATTTTGTCAAAGATACTTTAACTGTCTCCAACCATCTATGCCAAGAAACTCTGAGACCCTACACCATTCTATGCAGGTTATTTTCTTTCTGAGAAATCAACAGAAGATATCAGAAAACTAATTCTACTTCTTAGTGACTATGACATTAAATGGAGATATTCTTATCATTACGGATTAAATAATCACATATCAAGAATGATATGTTTTAATTATATATAAAGAAAATATTCATATAAACTTATGGTAGTATATTAATTATTACATTTGCTATTAGTAAGCAGTACTAATCTGTTGTAGCTAGTGGTTAATTAGCTTTTATCAAAGGTGTATTCAAACACAATAAACATGGCCTAAATAGGAATTGATGCTATTTAAGGGCCAAGATATTCATTATGGTCTTCAAATATATACCCTGTAATGTTAAGAGATGATAGCTTTCAATTTAGATAAGAAAATACTATATATTAGTATTGTTGAAATAATGGAAATCAGATTAAATTTCTTGTCATTCATGGTCTAAAGATATGAATATAGCTGTGTAACCCCAGCAGACCTAATCCTTTACATTCATCCCTAGCACTGCAACAAAACACTGGCTGCAGATACTTTCCAGCCTGACCATGCATCCTGTGGATCTCACAGACCACTTCCCTCTTGACTTCCTAGAAATCAATACTTAGACTTCTAATTACCCAAACCAAGGTTCCTTAATATAGCCAGGATAACATGTCTTTATTAGAGGTTAGGTATCTTTCTATAGTGAACCCTGAATACTCCTACATAGCTCTGGCACAAGAGAAAGATTTTAAAATCACTTATGTAAAGATGATAGAGGTCTTTAAAAAGTAAATAAATAAATATGTTAAGGAAATCAAAGAAAACCTAAATAAATGATTGTAGAAAAAGGAATAAATAAAGCCAGAAAAGCACAAACAACTGAATAAAATGAATAATTCTGTTAAAGCCAAGAAAAAAAACAAAAGTAATTGAAGAAAAGTAATAAAAATATTCAAGACTTGAAAATAGAAATAAAAACAATAAATAAACCAAGGGAATTCTAAAAAAAAAAAAGTTTAGGAATTCAAACTGAAACTACAAAGGAAAGATTAAGAATAGAATACTACAGATAGGAGAACAACTCTCGGGCATTGAAGAAATGATAAAACATATGATACATCTGCTAAAGAAAATGTTCAGTCAGAACTTTGTGACATAGAACATCCATGAAATCTAGGCCAATATGAAAAGAACAAACATAAGAATACTAGGAATAGAGAAAGTTGCAGAATTCCAGTTCAAAAGCCCAGAAAATATTTTCAAAAAAATCATAAAAGAAAATGATACATACAACAGGATGCCTAGTAAGGTACCAGAAGCATACAGAACACTAAATAGATTGGACCAGAAAAGGAAGTCCTCTTACCATATAATAATATAAAACAAAAGATATAGAACAAAGATGAATATGACATTTTGAAAAAACAAAATATAAGAAGAAACACCTGTTAGAATTACATCTGACTACTCTACGGAGACTCTAAATGCCAGAAAACCTAAGACAGATGTGCTGCAGACACTAAGAGGCCACAGATGCCAGCCCAGTCTACTATACCCAATAAATCTTTGAATCATCACCGATGGAAAAATAAAATACTTCATGGTAGAGTAAAAAATAAACAACATCTCTCTACAAATCCTGTCCTACAGCAGGTACTGAAGGGAAAATGTTTAAACTAAAAAGGCTAAGCACACCAATAAAACACAGAAAAAAATATCAACCCAGCTAAATCAAAGGAAGGAAAGCATGAACACACAGAGACACAGACACACAGACACACAGACACACACACACACACACCAAGAGAGAGAAAGAAAGGAGAGAGAGAGAGAGAGAGAGAGAGAGAGAGAGAGAGAGAGAGAGAGAACTATGACCACTATCACCAACACAGTAACAAGAATCAACTATCATCTTACAATATAAATGGTCTCATTTTAACTATCCAATAAAAAGGCATAGACTAACAGAATGGATGCAAAGACACGATTTATTGTTCTGTGTACCAAGAAACATGCATTAACATTAAATATAGTCATTACTTGAAGGTAAAAAAATTGAGAAAATATATTTCAATTAATGAACCTAAGGACGAAAAACGGTGGCATAGCCATTTTAATATCTATATTAATAGACTTTAAACCAATCTAATCAAATGGGATAGGGAAGGACATTAAACACTAATCAAAGAAAAAATCTACCAAGTTGACATTTCCATTATTAACATGTATGCCCCAAATACAGAGGCACCCAGTTTCTGAAAAGAAGCAGTGCTATAGTTTAAATCACATACTGACACATTCACAGTGATAGTGGGAGACTTCAGTACTCCACTCTCACCAGTGGAAAGTTCATTCAGAAAACATTAAACAGATTGGTACCAGAGATAACAGATATTATAAATCAAATGAGCCTAACAGGTATTTATAGAAATACCTCAATCAGAATGAAATATACCTTCAGCTCAGCAACTCATAGAACTTTCTCCAAAATTAACCACATCAACACAAAGAAAGTCTTCACAAATATAAGAAATTCGAAATTATTTCCTGCATCCCTTCAGAGTACCACAGGCTAAAGCTGAATATCAACAACAACAGAAACAACAGAAAGCTTACTACAAGCTGTGGAAATTGAATACCTGTCTAGTGCATTAAAAATGGATCAAGAGAGAAATTTAAAAAGAAAGTAGAACTTTCTATGATGCAATGAAAATCAACACACAGCATAACTATATTTATGGAACACACGCAAAGTGGTGCTAAGAGGAACATTCTAAGCACTAAATGGCTTCATTGAAAAAAATGAGAGATCTCAAGCCGGGCAGTGGTGGTGCATGCCTTTAATCCCAGCACTTGGGAGGCAGAGGCAGGTAGATTTCTGAGTTTGAGGCCAGCCTGGTCTACAGAGTGAGTTCCTGTATAGCCAGAGCTATACAGACAAACACTGTCTCAAAAAACCAAAACAACACACACACACAAAAAAGGAAGAGATCTCAATCTAGCAACTTCACAGCACACCTGAAAGCTGCAGAACACCAAGAAGTAAGCATATCCAAGAATATTAGATGGCAAGAAATAATCAAACTAATGGCTGAAATCAATGATGCATTAACAGAGTAATAACAAAGCAGTCATAAAACAAAGAATTGACCTTGGAGAAAATCAACAAGATAGACAAACATTTTCCAAACTAACTAAAACTCTGAGAGAAATATCCAAATTAAAAGAATCAGAAATAAAACATGGGACCAAACAAAAGGGAGGAAATCCATACAATCATATAAATACATTTAAGAATGAACCAAAACAAACATCATCAACAGCAAAATACATATTAATTTAATTAAATGCTGAAAAAGTCTTTAACAAAATCCAACACCTCCTCATGAAAAAAATAATGCAGAGATTAGGGATATAAGGAACATTTACAAATACAGTAAAGGCAATTTACAGCAAGCCTACTGCCAACACCAAATTATATGGAAATACTTTCAAATCAATTCTACTAAACTCAGGAACAAGACAAAGTTGACCATTTTTCCATATCTATTTAATATAGACATTGAAGTTTTAGAGAGCACAATAAGACAATTGAAGTAGATCAAAGAGAAACAATTTGGAAAGAAAGAGGTCAAGTGTGTTATTTGTAGATGATATGATAATACACATAAGTGACCTTAAATTTTCCACCAGGGAACTCCTTTAGTGGAAACACTTTCATCTAATATATAAATTATAAATGATATAAATTGTTTTTATATCAAAGTGGCTGGATACTAGATTAATTTTAAAAAAGGAAAGGAAAAAAAAAGGAAATACAAAGTAGCCTTTCTATATACAATTGACAAATGGACTTAGAAAGAAATTATGGAAATAAGAGCTTTTCACCAATAATACCTTGGGGTAAATCTAACCAAGCAGTTGAAAGCGTCTTATAATAAAAACTTCAAGGTTTTGGAGAAAGAAGTTGAAGAAAATATTGAAAGATTGAAAACCCCCAGTGGTCATGAATCAGTAGGATTAACAGAGTAAAAGTGGCTTTTCACAAGAAAGCAATCTAGCGATTGATTGCAAATCTCATCAATATATCAACACTTATTTTAACCAATCTATAAGTGACAGTTTTCAACTTCATATGGCAACATACTAAAGACAGAGTAGTTAAATCATTCCTGAATTATAAAAGAACTTCAGAGGTGTTACCATTCCAGATTTCAAGTGTTACTACAGAGCTATTGTTTTTAAATTGCAAAGTATTGGCATAAAAACAGATGAAGTGAACAATGAACTTGTACCAAAAACCTGCACATAAACCCACACACCTCTGAAGATCTGATTTTTGGTAGAGAGGCCATAAATACACACTGGGAAAAACAGCATCTTCATTGATGATAATATTCAAACTCTTTGGCTCCACGCAGAATAAGAATAAATACTTATCCAAGGACATCAATGTAAACCTAGATCCACTGAACCTAATAAAAGAGATTGTTGGGAATAGGCTTGAATGGACTGGCACAGGAAATTACTTCCTGTATAGAAACAGTATGGTGCAGGCACTAACAGCAACAATTAATAAAGGGGACCTCAAGAAACTGAAAACTTCTGTAAGGCAAAGTGAACCATCAACTGGACAAACCACCATCAGTCTACAGAATGAGAAAACTCCAGATCCAACACAGTGTTTATATCCAAAATAAAGAGCTCAAGAAACTAAAATGTCAAAAACTCCATATAAACCAATTAAGAATTATGTACAAATCTATACAGAGAGTTCTCAATTGAGAAATCTCAAAAGGCTGAGAAACACCTAAAGAAATATTCAACTGTGGGGAAAAAAGGCCTGGGGATCCCGCTGTTCCTCCTGCCATGCTGTGGGTAGTGGGCTGGGAAGGTCTGGGTTCCTCCAGCTGGAAGTTGGGCCCGGCTGTTCATTAACTAAAAGCCTCTCTCTGGCTCCTCACGGTTCCTCATAGCGGCGCAGCCCCAACACACGAGGAAGCCCTTGGGTTTCCAAAACTGGTTTATTTACATGGCGGATCGTGGATGGGTCTGGATGCATATCCCCTCAAACCCAGGATCGACCTGAGTTAAAAGGGGAGGGGAGAAAGGGGGAGGGGCTGGGGAGGAATGTTTAATCGGCTCCACCTCTGGCCTTCAGGTACCTCATTAGTATGTAAATCTCTCTAGGGCCTGTTCACGCCCTCCACCTGTGTATATGACTGAAGGGTGGAGGTGGAATGGAGATTAGACCTCGTGTTAGGCCCAATATTCAACTTTATTAACCATCAAGAAAATACAGAGCAAAACTGTAAGATTCCATCATCTACCTATCATAATTGCTAAGATAAAGAACACAGTGGAGCAGTGAGAACACCCCTCCATTGCTGGTTGGAGTGCAAACTTGTACAAGCACTACAGAAACCTGTATGACAGTTTATACTAAAATTGGGAATCAGTTTACCTAAAGACCCAGCTATACCACTTTTCGACATTCAGAGAATACTCCATCCACTCCCAAAGCCATTAGCCCAACTGTGTTCATGATGTCTTTATTCATAGTAGCCAGAAACTAAAAATGGCCTACATATCTCTTCCTTAACTAAAGAATGGATAAAGAAAATATGGTACATTAACACAATGTAATATCACTCAATTGATAAAAAAAGAAAGAAAAATGACATCATGAAATTTGTAGGCAGATTGATCCAACTTAAAAAAAATTCTGAGTGAAGTAATTCAAACTCAGAAAGACAAATATAGTATGTTTTCACTTACAAGTGGGTATTGGCCATTATTTGCAATAACAAAACTACAATCTTTACCTCCTGAGACTACCCTAAGGAAGTAAGGAGGTAGGCTCTAGCAGGGACATAAGTATCATCTAGGGAAGAGGAAACAGAATAGATATTTTGAAGAGTGAACTAGTGGTGGGTGTTGCTGAGAATGGGAGAAATCAGTTGCAGGGAAAGGGTGAGATGCGATAGCAGAGAGTGCAGGGAGAGACAGATGGAACATTTGGCAGGTGACATGAAGATCTAGTGCAGTGGAAACTTCCTGGGATCTATGAGGGTCATCCCAGTGAGGCATTTTATTATTAGGGCATAATGAGTCTGAACTGGCTAGATTTTTTTAGCCAGCAAAGCTACCCATTGTGATACTGGCTTGCCTTTGCTGGAGTTTTTGGCCAAGTGGCCTATGGAGATGCCCAAACA
This sequence comes from Arvicanthis niloticus, assembly GCF_011762505.2. NCBI lineage: Eukaryota > Metazoa > Chordata > Mammalia > Rodentia > Muridae > Arvicanthis > Arvicanthis niloticus. Next base: position 15,335,529 of record NC_047666.1, read on the forward strand.
ACCTGTAGACTTTTCAGATCTGCACAAGACCTGTGCAGATCTTGGCTGCTGGACCTGGGATCTGGAACCTGAAAATGGTGAAAGGATGGCTTGGTTTCTGGTAGAAGCCTGGCTAGAAATGGCGGGAAACCCTGCAAGGGAGGGGATATATTTTGCCATGCTCCCAGATTCTAGACTTATGACATGCTGCCAAAGACCTCAATTGAGGTGCCTTTCAGTCATGTAGATCAATACAGCCCCTCCCAAAGAGAGGTTTGTTACCCTCCAAAGTAGAGGGCATGACTACAGGCCTCAGGCCCTCAAGAGATTTCCATATTAATGAGATACCTAAAGACCAGTGGGCATAGCCAATTAAGCATTTTTTTCCAAGTCCCTCCTCCCTCCTCCTTCCCTATTTAACTCAGGTCTGCCCTGAGTTTGGGGGTCGGGGTGGGGGATACAGTCAGATTCATCTACCATTCACAATGACAATAAAGCTCTTAAAACCATGGACTTCCTTGTGTCTTTGGCCCCCCCCCCCCACCCCCCAACCCCCCGTGGGGAACTGTGGAGCCGGCCTTTAACTAATGAGCCATTGCAGCAGCTGCCAACTCCACCTAATCTCCTACCTGAGGACCTCTCTGCGTTCCTGCCTCAGAGGTTGACAATTCAACAAAGCTAGCCGACCCAGTCCTGGTAACAAAGAGTCTCTACCTGCAGGGTGCTGTTGGGGTCTCTCTCTCTCTCTCTCTCTCTCTCTCTCTCTCTCTCTCTCTCTCTCTCTCTCTCTCTCTCTCTCTCTCTCTCCTCTAGGCTTTGGTCGGTTCAGCCCATATGTCCCCACCCTCAACTCTTCTGCAGCTACCAACTGCGCCTGGTTGCCCAGGAGTTTAAGGCCAGTGAATCCCCGCACACCTTGTTGTCTGGGGATCCCCACTCAAAAACCCTGCCCCCTGGGTGGAGCCCGGCAGCATTTGCCCAGTGCCATGTGGAGGGAACTCAGTGAAATTCCCACACTTCTGCTCCCTGGAGCTGCGCCTCCCTGAACTGCCTGGGACAGAAGACGCAGGTCTGTCCACATTCGCAAGCTAACAGCCCCAATGAAAAGGTGGGCTGGAGTATCGTCTAATGCAGTAGACAACCTTACTTTAGTTTCAGTGTACTTTTATACAAGAATGTAGTAAAGAAAAAAATGATCCAAGGAAGATTGAGATCAGAAAAATGTGAATAAAAACATGTAAATAAATGCCAGTAAGCACATACTAAATATTAACAGAATAGCCCTTTCCTATAACTTTCTTAAGGAGGACCAACTTAAATACAATTGCCTGGCACTAAAGTTGATTATATCTGAGAAGGTATGAGGGCATGGAAGAAAGCTATATCCAGATTCAGGGTACAGTGAATGTACCCTGGGGTCTATAGCTATGATCTGACATTCAAGAATAAACATGCCTTATAAGGTGAATGTAAATTTATGTCACAGGAGGCAGGCAGGAAATAATATGCATGGACAATGCAGGGAACAAAATGCACTTGACGTAAAAGGTCCTCTGACTTTTCCTGAAGCCTCTCTCACAGTTCCCAAAGGCATTGTTCATTATGGGTTATTCTTTTGAACATGTTCCAACACAGCCCGGGCTGATGCTAAGACAGAGAAAACATTGCTTTCTGATAGGAGAACTCCATTGCTAACGACAACTTCAACTCTACTCTTTAAATATAAAGAGGTCAAGGTGGTGTTAGCATGAAGCCTTCAGCTCCTCATTATAGTCATTTTGGTTTGTGAAGAAAAACCTGCACACCATCACAACCAACAATCCTTTGGTGTAAAATTAGTCCTGCCTGAAAGATATGCTGGGGCAATGGAGACTCGGAACTTGTGAGCGTGTCCAACCAATGTCAGATTCAACTCTGTGAGAGGGAACACATACCCAGCACTGTTTAGATTACTATGAACTGGAAACAGGATAAAGACAAACACAACTGCTGTAAAAAAAAAAAAAAAAAAAAAAAAAAAAAGACAGAATAAATGACATGTCTGCTGTATGCATAGATTGGTACAGTAGTCTTCACAAGTGGTTTGTCCTGGAGCATATGGGAAACGATGCAGAGACCCATAGCCAGTTATGTGGAAAGAGAATAAATTGGAGGTCTCTATAGGATCTCATCACCTTGATGTTCAGGGAACTTGATGGAAGAGGGTACAGAAAGGTTGTAGGACTCAGAGGGAATGGAGAATACATTTGAGAATAAGGCCCCTGAATCAACTAAGCTTATGGCACTTATGGGCTTACAGATACTGAAGAAGTAACTAAGCTGCCTGCAGGAGTCTACATCATGTCCTCTATGTATATGTTGTGGCTGTTAGCTTAGTGGAACTTTTAACAGGGGAAGTAGATATGTTTTATTTTTTTTCCTGCTTTTGGGGCTCCTTTTCTCTTTTGGATTGTCTTGTCCAGTCAAGTTCAAGTATAAGGAATTTCACCTTAACACAACATATTTTATCTTGTTGTGTTTGGTTGTCCTCTCTTGGAGGTTTGCTTATTTCTGATGATAGATGGTGAATGAGTGGATCTGGAGGAGGGGTGCACTGGTGGTGTGGAGGAGTAGGAGACTATGGTTGGAATGTATCCTGTATGGGAAGAATCTATTTTCACTTAAAAGGAGATTTTCTAAATATAAACCACATGCCAAAGTAATATTTAATATACAATTCTTTAACTGGATAGTATTATTATTTAAGATAATAAAATATACAGTGAAATCTTTTTCAGAGCTTTAAAACCCTAAAATGAAGACATAACCAGTTGTAGTAGACTCATAATCCAAGCTCTTTGGAGGTGGAGAGTGAATCAGGAATCCAGTTTTGCCCTCTGCATAGTAGCAAGTTTAATGACAGACTGGGATGCATAGGACCCTGTCTCCAAACAAAGAATGTAATTAACTAATCAACAACATAATGTTTGCATTTCAATAAACATTATGAGTGAGTAATAATCCTTGGCATTTTAACATTCCTGCATCATACCATACCTGTGTCTAGACTCACATCCATGCACACCTACATATTATGTGTGTGTGTATAAAAAATTTGTATCCCCTTTATATACTATAACAGCATTTTATGTTACACATATGTATAAAAATTTAATTTTTCATATTCCATCTTAATTCATAAACACTATCATCTATATGGCCTTGTTTTATGCCTTTAATTCAACTAAAGAAGTTGCTAGTATTTATATTTTTTCAGGATTTAAGTTTTATTTTTATTTATAAGTATGTGTGTGTTTCTCTTTGTACAGGTGCTCACATAGTCCACAAGTATGCCATGTATCCCCTGGAACTGAATTAACAAACAGTCATGATATGCCTGTCATAGATTTTGAGAACCGGTCTCTGCAAGAATACCAAGGGCTCTTACCCACTGCAGTATCTCATGAGTCTTTTTCTATATATTTCTTGGACCTAATCAGCACAAGGAAACAAGTAGCTTTTTCCTGAATGCCTGTCACCTAACTGATTTTTTAAACTTTAAGTGCAGATTTTTGTAAAGTACAATTTCACGTCTCCTTTTCTCCCACTTTCCCGTAATATCATTCTCTTTAAGTGCATTTAAAAAAATATTGCCAGGTTAAGGTGAAGACAAAGGATAGTCTGTGTGAAGGCAGAGGATAAGCAGTTGCTGTTGATTTAGATTATGTAATGTTTTGTGGAAATATTCAGTATGTGTTAGCAAGTCTCAGCCCTCATTATAGTTAAGTTATGTGAGGACATCATCTTGGTAAAATGCAAATGTCCAATTCGTTTTGCCATCCTGTATGTGTATGGGACATTATGAGGAGGGAGGCCAAAAGAAAATTGCTCTGATGTACCTGTCCATTAGTGAGTTGTCATGCCTTGCAGAAATTTTCTGGCACCATCTGCTAATAATCTTATGCTCTGAAGCATGCGGATTCATGGGCCTTTTAATTTTTATCTCGGCTAGTATAATTGCAGATGCTATTCTTATTCAAAAATGGGCCACATTTTGCCTACAGCCAAAGGCATCCAGCTTCCACTGATGTTAATGTGAGGGCAGTCATAAGAAAAAGTAAAGAGAATTCAGCTACCACCTCTAATTGTCTTATGAATCTTAATAAGCCTGTTTAGCTTAATAATATTCAATAGGGAAAAGTTTCATAGGTTATTTGTTCATTTTCCATAGAAGGTGTTATCTTGGACCCTTTCAGAAAGGGATGTTTTTTGTTACAAAGCAGATTCTTTGTTTTCTATAACTAGGAAAAGTAACATTGAATCATGCTTTTTATACATGCAAAAGGATTCTGGAAAAATAAAAAGGCTGGAAAATATTGGTACTGACATTTCAACAGATACAGAAAATGTATGCCCCAAAGAATGAAGGCTTCAGAGAATTCATGCAGTGCATTTTACACAAAGACAAGTGCAATTTGTACAGAATATAAAGAATCATAGCTAATTAGGTTGGCTTTAATTGGCTTTGTGCTGAATCCAATGCTTTATAGAACCATCAGGGTTGAACAGCAATGAGAATCAATTTGAAAAATATACAGAGAAATTGACTGCAGAGGACTAAAAGAGATAAATAGAGGTTGCATCCCAGATATTAAATAACTAACATAAAGCAACACTGAGACAAACAAACACTTAAAATTAAGGCAGAAATTTGCTTGCATTGTTAAAATTAGCTAATTTTCAATCATCAATCACTCCATTTTTAATTTTTGAATTTTACTCATGGCCATGCATACTCTTTCTGGTGAAAAAAATACGAAAACAAAACATGTCTCCTTCAAGAATTGATGTCCTATGGTTACATTTACATGTATGAAATTCTTGTAACAATGTGAAGATCACTCTCTGATCACTATCTTTGATTGCAGTGCAAGCATAGAAGGATACCTGACCTGATATGGTCCTAACAAGTAGCAGGGATAAGACTGTGAAACAGAAAGATGATACAATGTGAAAATAAATGTGCATATAGATTTGTTTAACAAGATAATAGGGTGGTGTGCCCTGAAAGTGGTAGTAGACACACTTCTCTGAGTCACTGATTAGACTATTTTTCATTTGGCTCACTGGTTAGTAATCAGGATTTTTACTCCAGTATTTGGGGTAAAATAATTCTCCTATTTTCTGGTACTCTCTACTTCTGATGAATGAGATACTGGGATATGTATTGTGTGAGCATTACATGCATGCATGTACATATGTGTAAAATATTTGTGTACTGAAACAAATTAACTTTAATTTTTTTTTTACTTGGCCATGTAAGTATGGATGTGGGAAAATAAGGGCATAGCTATGGTACCTGATAAGGTATAGTTTATAAAATCTATTGAATTTGTAAAAATGAGATTCAGAGTTTCTATAAACATACTAGCAAATTCACTGCAAAAATGTTTTACTATTTAAAAATATTAATAGCTAAACATACTAAACTCATGTAACACGAATACAGTAGTATACTATATGTATAGTACTTAATTCCATTCTAACTATTGTAATGGTTCAACAGCTTTTAACACATGTCAAAATCAGTCAAATACCACATTTTAAATATGTGAAGTTTATTGTGTATGACAATTATGACAGTAAAGCTACTAAAAGGTTTCTATGCTGTACTTGCTTATACAGCCATGTTGTTTTGTTGTGACATCTTTTATTTTCTCTCTTGTCGTCTGATGTGTATTAGTGTTATTACATTCAATTTATAGAATAATCATGGGATCTGTTGTATTAGCCATCCTGATTGGGTTTTTGGAACCAGAAAATGCAATGAATCTTTATTTAGAGTTATTTACAATTTCTTATTTCCTTCATGAAGGTAAAAAAGCATTCTTAATGTAACCTGTAAATACATTAGTTAAGCTGTATCAGAGTCTCTTTTTCTCAGCCTTATGACTATTATTCTGTATTCACTAGTATATAGATACTAAATGAACTTACTGCTACTTTGAATGAGATGAGTTTTGTAGTTATGGAGTAAGGTAGTGGTGAGGGCTGGGTTTAAAAGAGAGTTTTAATTTAAAATAGATAGTCTCTAGTGCCTTTCACTTATCCTGCAAAAGACAGAAGTAAAAATTATGAGAATTTGGGGCCATTTTGGTGTATATAAGGGGATTCTTTCTTAAATAAATAAATGGGTCTACTTTCTTTAGAGGTATTGCCTTGCTTCAATTCTATAAGGTGAAGATAAACTTCTGACTTGCTTCTGTACTCTGTGGTGACATTGTATCTATTTCATTCTGTCTGCCATGACCAAGAATTTCATGTAAAACTCAGAGCACTGTAAAATGCTTTGAAGAGTCTGTCATATACAAAGTCATAATATTTTGTATTATAGCCATTTGTGCATACATAATTTATATCTACATCTGTCATTAAGTTAAAAAGTGAAATCAAAAGAAAGAGGCTCTTCATTTGAAAATGGCATTCTTTGAAAAAGCAGAAGAAAACTCTCCACATAAAATTGAATTTTATTTCCAAGAAAATTGTATAGAAGGACATTTTCTCAACTGAATTTCAAGTTCTTAAGCTGAGGTCCAAAGAACTGTAAGTTTGAAAGCATGCACGTACTAGCTTTCAGATATATCTCATTCAGTGCTCTCCTCAGTACTAATAAGGAGCTTCTATAATGGCTTGTCAGAGGCAAGGATTTCTAATCTTGACCTTGTATTGTAAAGAGAGTGGTAATGAGATCCTCTCATCATTATTGTTGTGTAGGTATCCAGAATGACCATAAGAATGGATATTTGCTGCTGCCCCAGTCACCCATCTGTTGACTCACTCATACAGGGAAACACCAGGACTCCTGTTTGCCTCCAGCTACTTAATAAAAAGACAAAGCTAATCTCCTCCTCATCTCCTGGTGAGAGCTGTGATTTGCCCACTTTAAAATAAATGATGATTTATCTGGAGGTTATGAAATTGGCATTTGAGGTTCAACTTTATTAGTCATTGAACCTAACCCCTGGAATCACTTCTGGGTTTATTTTGAGAAAATCTTTTATCACTCTTCCTCAGAAATCAAAGAATTAAAAACTAGGACTTATTTTATTCATTCTGCTCTCCTGGGCACTGATTTTCCTCTTTTCTTCAGGATTTTTTTTTATCCTTTAGTCTCTTGAGAATTAAGTTGCTCCTTAGGTTTTTCTCACTAGGTAGTTTATTTCTCTCCCAGTAAAATGCACACTTAGATCAGGGAAATACTTTGCATCTCTATAGAGTACGTCCTGTATCTCTCTCAGAAGGAAAGAGTATCTTCAGGAGGGTGGCATTTTGGCATCTTGGTATTAATGTCTACTTAAACAGAAAGCAGGGAAGCTAGAAAAAAAAAAAATCTAAAACCTTCACTCAAAATGAAAACATTTAAGTAAATCAATGCTGTAAAATTTCCAAATCTTTTTTCTTTATCTGTTACTGGGTCCACAAACTGAAGTCTGAACAGGTCATAGCCAATTTAGACAAAAGCTATACAATTACTCTGCTAAATGAATATGGTATGAAACTGAACCCTAATGACTTTTCTCTATACTCATAGTTTATCTCTCAGCCCCCATCAGAGAAGGTTTTGGGTTTTTTTTTTTTTTTGGTTTTTCTCTTTTGGTGTTTTTGTTTTTTGTGTGTTTGTTTTTGTTTTGTTTTGTTTTGTTTTTACCATAAATGGTGATTAAAAGAGATTCCCACATCTGGATTACAGGAAGTGAATAAGAGACTGCAGACTACTCCATTTCTTTCTTTTTTTTTTCCCTAGACAAACAGTTTTATAATTTTAGCATTCTGTAGAGGCAGAACTAATAAAGAATGAAACATAAATGTGAAAAACTTAGATTCAATCTGTGATGTAAAACCTCTATCTTATTCCAATGTCAATTAAGAAAAAAAAAAAAAAAACAAAATAAAACAAAACCTCCACCATCCACCACTAAGATCGTAAGAGAACCAAAAAGGACTCCATCCATCCATCTCTGAAGAGCAGTGCATCCCGGTGTCTTCAGATCCGCCTCTTCTGTGTACTTATGTATAGCACATTGTTTCCTCAGATGAACACATCTCTGTATATATTCTTCAGCTGCCCATTTACATACTCCTCTGTCTGTTCCAGTGCTATATTCATGTGGCCATCCAGGCAGGCCAGGACCTCTCAATAATCCACTCCAGAATTTAATTTCACCACAACTGTCTGCCCAATAATCTGCTTTAAGAAGTCACTAGGGGGTTGCTTCCACAGACTCATTTTTTAACAACCTTGGGAGGCAGAAAACCTGAGTTCTAATCTCCTCTGCTACTCAATTATCTGTGCAGCTTGAGTAACTCAACACTATTTCACCTGTCATGGCCCTAGGCTCGTCTTGCAGCCTGATCCAGAGCCCTCGCAGAGAAAACTCATTTCTAAATGAGTGATGTACAATACATCCTTCCCCTCCCAAGCCTCAAGGATCATTGTGGAAATGGAGGTTCAAAAAATACAAAGCTAGAGGCATTAGATAACTATAAAAAAATCTTTTACAGATACACCAGGATAGTTGCTCGTTTGAGCTCCTAATGGTTGTGAGAGTATGCAGAATACCTAAACTCAAGCCTTATCTGTTCAAGTAACAAAAATAAAGTAAATCCCAGATATGTGTTTAATAGCATTGTTGTGAGACACAATGACAAAAAAAAATGTTCACTGCTTATTGTGGCCTACTTCGTGTCTATTATATGTGCATTCTTTCTTCTGTCAATTATATATCACATGGTAACTGCAAATGATGACTTTGCTGTTTCTTTATTCTGCCACTTTGGTAGAAATAGGTTAGAAAAAAAATTAACATAGGTGACCTAGCTAGGATCACCTTCATTCCCAAGGTCTTGTTTTCCTGGTCTCACTCACACATTTTTACCTTCATTATTCCTGTATGAAATTGCTGATGAAAACAGCATCCTCTGCATTACAGTCTGGACAGTTACAACTAAGCAATTCTACCTTAAAGGAGAGATGTGTCTCTATAAAACTGTCCCTATAAACCTGCCTTCTGTCTCTCAGACTAGCACTACACTGCTGTCTTTAGCCACCTTTCCTTCCTGTCTTTTTTCCAGAGACTTGGGTGTATCCTGTCTTTGAGGCATTCTGTCACATACATATTTTATAATAGTATTTATAATAATGTAAATTATAAATTATAATTCATGTAATAAAATATATAAGATACGTATGAATTTTCACAAAAACCTCTACTGTTGCACTGTGTATGTATCAATTGATGAGAGGCGAAAGCTGTATTTACTTACAAATAAGGACAGAAAAATTGAATGCAGCTTGAAATTATATTTATTTAGAAAAAGAAGAGTATTATATTGTCCGTTGAGTCTGGGTCTGCTCTGACTATGAATAATTGGCTAGATTTATTGTACCTGCATGAATTCTCTTATATTGAGAGGGTCTTGAATGGTCTTGAGGGTCTTGAGTCCAGTTACTCAATTTTTGTTAACTCCCACGATGGAAGTGCCACTATTGCATTACTGGGGATATCACCACTGTGAATATCTTGCTCGGTCCATCATTGTTGTGGTCCCTATGCTTTACAGTTTGGTAGAATTATTTATTGTTTCTCTCCCTTGGCAGCTTTAATAACACCTTCTGATACAGTGAGAGCTAGCCCTCTATGTAATTCTTTTGTAAATCCCAGATCCAGATGGATTCACAGCAGGGGTTCATTACATATTCAAAGAAGAAATACATCAATGCTTCTTAGATTATTCAAAACATAAAACAGAAATGCCACTAAACTCTGTGTATAAAGCATAATTCCAATGCTCCAAGCAGACAAACAAAGATACAACAAAGAAAGAATAGCACAGGTCAATAACTCTAATGGATGAAGAATCAATTATTTTCAATAAATACTTAATACTCTAAATACAGAAATAAAACTTTGGCTTTATCCCAGAAATGCAGGGATGGTTTAACAGACATAAGTCACGTAAATGTAATATGTCTTATAAATGGATTTAAATTATAGAAATCAAATTGTCATCCCAACAGAAGCAGAAAACATAGGCCTTGAGTTTGAAAGTAAATAAAGATAGGTATATGATAAGGATTAAATGGATGGTAGGTAAATGGCAAATATGCTAATGATCATGTTATCCCAAAATAAAAAATAACATAATTTAAAATAAAGTAATGATTGACACAGTAATTAAAATGGTAAAATTGTCATGTGTTTTCAAACCTCTAACAATATAGTAGGATTCTTAAAGGTATAAATCAATTGATTGTAAAAATAAAATTAACCTTCCTTCATGATAAAAGTTCTAGAGAAAATTGTACTAGAGGGACCCTACTGCAACTTAATAAATGCTATATGAGACAAACTCAACATAATGACATCTTGAATGGAGAAAAGCTCAAAGCAATATTGCTAATATATGGAGACTTTTCATTAATTCTAAGCTTTATCTGCTTTCAGAATTTTATGATTTTTATAACAAACACAAAACTTACCATTAATGTCATATTCATCCCACTGGTTCAGGATTGTCGTTCTTTCATTTGTGTTCAGATTTTGTACTTCAATGAGTCTATAAGACCACAGATTTATAAGTATAAATGCCAAGCTCAATTCAGACCATTAAATAAGAAAGAGATTTACATCTGTTTGTTGAACATAAAAACTTCCTCTAGAGTCTGACAGCTCTTGTGTATTATATGCAGGCAGTTTCTATACAGTGAATGTCAGGCTTGTTGAACAAGCTCCTCTCTATTAGATGTTTAAATTTTGTTTGTTCTCATTTGTGTCTTTGTGTTTTAGTTTATAAATGTATTGAAAATAAATTCTGGTTCTTATTCTATTCAATATAATGTACCAAGTCATGGGAAATGTTTTCAATCTCTAAGACATATTTTATATATATATATATATATATATATATATATATATATATATACTAATACATTGTGAAAATAACAAAATGAAGTAAAGGACCTCATATAATAATTTAAGATTAAGTGAAACTCAAGGACAAAAAAAGCAGAGTAACATGGTACTGGTGACAGTGAGTATCAAAAAGCACATACTTGAAAAAGCTATGCTTGCATCACTTTTGCTACTCATGCCTATAATAAGAGGGCAAGAAGAAGATATTTTTGATATAGGCAATATCTAAAGGAAGTGTATGTAGCTTTGTGTGTGTGTGTGTGTGCTGCATATATGAAATTTCTGAAATATTCTAACTATTCAAAATATATTAAACAATGTATGTGTTTCTTATGTTATAGGGGTTGTGTGAGTGAAGCTCTTGGCAATGTGTAACAATAAAGAAACCAACCTAGTATTCGTATGGATGTAGGCTAATTATGAGTGTTGTTATTATTTTCTGGAGCCTTAAAACTATACAATTTTTTTTTTTGGTTCAAAAACAAATTCTGTTTCCTCAGATGGAGTTTTGCCATACTTCAGACCAGAAAGGATAAACTCTCACACCTGAAACCACAATGGTAAGCAGAGGAGCTATGAGTACACCATCTTTCAATTACTTTAACATTGGGATGGATTTTTTGAAGATTGTGATAGTTTGGTTGATAAGGTTTTTCTTTCACTTCAAAGTTTTTCTCTGTAAGAGAAAACCACTCCAGTTTTTAATGTTACACGAATCTTCAATTTTAGAGACTGCGGGTCCTTGTATACTTTCTGTAATCAAGATTTGGTGCTGACTATGGAGTAAATGAGTCACCTCTCATAAGTATTTCCCAGTAGCTGACTGTTCTCATAGATACTTTTAATCAAATGTGAGAAGTAGGTATGAAGGGGATTCATAAATATGTATAAATTTTTATTTTAAAGTGATCTTTGACTTTAAATAACTAGTATTCTCTTTGTTTCCTATTATGAGGCAAAATGAGTTCAATTCCTTTTAATAAAACATGAGTAACCTGTAGGCAGAATAAGGTAGTGCGACTGTAGAACATTGTCAGAGGTGGTGGTTTATCATTAAAATTTTTTTCTCTATGTTGGAGAGAAAATTTCGATGATATTTTATGTTTTGTGCTTGCCATAATTGTATTCAATATTAAGCTGGTAGACTAAGTGCTGTCTGTAATTCTCAGATATCCAACTGACTCCTACTCTATTCTGTTTGAATTGGGGACTCCTATTTGAAAAGCAAATGTAATATGCCTTAAAACAAGTCATTTGCATTTCCAGAGTATGGAAATTTAAGCACAGTTCTACCTTTGACAGTACTCTTGAGCAAAGGAGAGCTAGCAAGGCCAGTTTTACAAAGACTTTAAAGCCCTTTTCATACATTTTATTAAATGGAAAAGAGGAGGCACCTTGAATAAAAGAAAATATAATTCAAGATGGAAAAATAATTTCAGTAAAAATGACATAGACAAGGAAGCAAATAAATGCACATAAAATCACACATATTCTTTCTAACTTTTAGCAAAGGTAAGCTCTGACGGGCTTTAGTGATGTAAGTTTTCTGAATTTTCAGAAATATAACTAATTCCTTTTATAAATAATATAAGGCCATTCATGAATTTGATTATTATAATGATTTTGAAGACTTAAAATTAGGCCTCGCTTTGAAAACACAGCTATTCTAGTACTTGGAGGGAAATATAGAATATGAATCTGAAGCTTTTTGCATTATTAATAAAATAAAATACTCACCAAAGAGATTAAGAGGTAAGTAAGGCATATCAGACCCCAGAAACAAATAGAGAAGATTCTCATTTCTTGAGCTTCAATAATTTGAACAGAAAGTATAACAACAAAAAATAATATGGTATTAATTGATAAACCAGTTCAAAACAGGTATCCACAAATCATTGAGTTGAAGTTTCAATTAAATACTATCGGGAAAAGAGTAGAATTCCAATCAATTATGTACAAAACAAATGGCTTTTGAAGACAGATAGGACACCAGCAACAGACTAATAAAGGCCTTCCGCCTGAGTCTAGTTTGGTGAGCTGGTCTGCTTATTGTTATTAGTGACAGGAATATAGGTCATATGCAAGTACAGGGATGCCTAAAATGCAGCTGCATAACTGCAAAGCTTCCTGCAGCATGGATGATTGCTCACAAAGTTGATCTCTTGTGCTCCCTGTAGGACTCTCAGCCAACTGCTTAAGTTGAAGTCTCCTGTACATGATAGTCTTTAATGCTTATGTAAACTTGAGGATAGATATTTGGGTTTTGAGATATTTACTTTCTTAATATTATGGGTTCTTTTTACTTAAGAAGTCTTGATTTGTGCCCCTTCTGGAACAAAAATTTCAATTCTGGGAATAGTGTTACACAGAGTCAAGGGAACGGATTAATATAGTTTCATTAGTTACTGTACTTGTTGCTATGACAAAATAGGTGATAAAAACAACCGAAGGAAAGGTTTGTCTTGACTAAGGTTTGATTGCAAGTTCATTCTGTTTTAGTGGGAAGGCATAATGGCAGAAGTGTTAAGTACCTAGCTGTTCATGTTGCATATGCAGTTGTGAAGGAAAGAAAAACAAATATGCTCAATTCAGTTTCACCTTTATATCAGTGGAGGAACACAGACCATAGGATATTGCAACCAACATCCAGAATACTCACTCTCTGTTAAAGCTCTCTTAGAACATCCTCATGGACCTACTCTGTGTCGTTTCTCCTAAGTGATTCTAATTATAGTCAACATAACAATGAAGGCTAGCATCACATTTATTCTCTCAATGTATCCCTGCATATTACACAGAAAAGCAACTTTAATCAGTAACACAATTTATGTCAGCAGGGATATATATTGATTGAATGTGACCTTCTAACACTCTGAGATAAATGGAGCATAGTTATTACTGTGAGTTTTCTTCATAAATCCCAAATAACTACCAGAAAATGTCAGATCAATTACCATAGAGAAATATCCCATGCTTTATACTGATGCTTCTCAATGTTCTCAATATCATCAAAATCAAGGCCAACATGAAAGTCTATTGTTGTCCAGGAAGAGCTATAGAACACTGTAGCTGATGAAACTTGGAGTTCCCTTCTATACAAAGTATTATGTTATATGTATGTTGAGGACTAACACAATGAAAGAACATAGAAGTATCAGTAAAGCTTTCACTAGAGAAGTCAGAATGCTGAAGAACCCACATGGGCGTTTAAAAATCACTACACTCTAGGACATACCATGGTGAATGTCCCCATGTCTAATGAGAATAGACAGACAGACAGACAGACAGACACACACACACACACACACACACACACACACACACACACACATATATATATATATTAAGAAGCACTAATTGGACTTCCAGAGTTAAATAACCAAACAAATAAGAGAAGATGTAACATTGGGAGGGAGAGGTGTTGAAATGCTGGGTAAGCTGGAGAAGGGTGATACTACCAAAGGATAGTGTTTACATGTATGAAATTTATAAGATATTAATAAAATTATTCATTTTAGTTCACAAAAACCCCACAAACTATAAAACTAAGTGGATAAAACAAACTTTAAGGAGCTTGCTTCTAGAAATTCTAAGGGAAGGAGTATTAGAGAAAGTTAGGGAGAGGGGTAAAGAACAACAAAGGGAGAAAAGGAGAGTTTAAATTTTAAATGTACATTAAATTTAACACTTTGAACTTAAACTTTCTTCTTACTTTATGTCAAATATAAGAAAATTTCCTTCCTTCCTTTGGAAAGATATTAGAGAATCTATTTAAATTGATTATTCCCTAATCTAAAACATCTTGCTAGAAAACTCTCTTAGGCAGACATATGAATTATTAAATAATATTTCTTCAGTTCACACAAAAATATAGCAAATGTCTCTTGTAAGCAAGAACTTTCCATTTTATCTTTGGGAGTTCCCCAAAGACATAGTGACAGTTAGAAAAGCAAAATTCCATTTGACAAAATAGAATGTGTAGCAGAAACAAACCATGTCTGTGTTTTCAATTTTTTAGACAATATAAAAATAATCCTATAAAAGACCATAAAACAGCCATTGCTGCATTTTTCTACTCCCTCATTACCAGCTACATATCTTTCAAAATGCAGATTGTGAGACCATACAGTACTTTTGTAGAGATGTTCATCTTCTTTCTTTTATCTTATTCTCAAGAGTTTCTTTTGATGAAGCGTTAAAAGAGAAAAACCATGAGGATAGAAAGAAACATAAGACATTGAAATGCCTTATCTGTACATTTTCTCAGTAACTGAGCATTCTCTTAATGATCACAGATTCTCACATCAACGGAAACTGTCTTGGGTGACAATATCACTGATAACTCTTTCCTAACTCATCTCACTTCCAAACATTCCTGTTGACATGAGACAGAAATAGCTTTTATCTTCAGGGATTGGTGATAGTTTAAGGTTCATTGTCTTATATGAAGCATTAACCCTTTCACCTTCTCTGTCCCTCAGTCCCTCATTAACTATAATACATTCTAGACCTGTAGGAATCCCAGCAAAAGTTTCAGACCCTATGTAATGTGCAGTCCTGAATAAAAAGTCATATGTATATATGTATACATATATGCATGTATATGTGTATTGTATGTGTATGTATATATATATATATATATATATATATATATATATGTATGTGATGTATACACATATACACACACACACACACAAACACACACACATATTCATATCTTAAATTTTAGTTGCTCCATGGAGGTGATTAAAAGAACTTTGTTTGAAAGGAGTATGTCAATTTATAAAAATACACGAGACACTAAAGCATTAAAATTGTACTTTATGTAATTTTTGCATTGATATTCAAAATTACAAGAAAAACATTACTAATAAATGATGCTCCATAAGATAGTCTCATATAAGCATTGAAGTATAGCAACACATGCTGATAACTCTAGCATCACTCAGGCTGAAAGAGGAAAAGGCATGAAATAAAGTCCACAAATAGTCCATGAAACAAGAAATGATATTATGTCATGCAGATCAGAAGACAGGTATGTGTAATTTAATAATACTTGAGGAGAATGCGAAAAGTTGTGTTAAATGGTATTTCCCAAGCAAAAATTTCTTTTAAAAATGAAACAGATAAATACTTTAATGCATAAACAGATGATAATACAATAACTTTTATTACACTTTTCCTGTGAGAAGGCCTATAAAGAGTTCCTCAAACTGAAATAAAAATGTCGGTGTGAAGGAAGAAAATAAGAGTCAAGAAGTTCACAGGTATGAATAATTATACAAACAAATTCAGAGTATATATAGGTGCTGATATTGTAAAACTGGTATGGCAATTACAACTGTTTTGACAGGAAGGCTCAACAAAATAATAAATATATCAATATGCTGCAAACATATAACCAGTTACCATATAAAATTCTAAAAGAGCACATGTGAAAGGAGAGTTTTCTTATTGCTATTTTTCCTTTTCTATGTTTGTGACCTTGATTTTGAAAAAGATGGAAGAAGATACTTCACATGAATGGAATCTAAAAGAATGTAAAACTAACCATAAAAATATCATATGAAATATCCAGTAAAAACATGCCACAAGAAATACATAAAGCTATTATATAATGAAAAGGTACATTTAGCAATAGGGAAAAGAACTCCACATCACAAACTTAAGCACATACATTAGTGTATAATAGTTTTAAAAGAAGGGATGTATCCCTGTGATCCTAGTAATGGGAAGAGAGCTTAGCAGTCTACTTTCAAAATATAGAAATTTGAAAGAAGTCAGCTAATTAAGAAAAAGGGCAGTGGATCCTCCATTTAATGATCTATACAGAAATATTAAGTGCCTTCTATGTAATAGATGCTGAGAGACATTTGTTTCATGAACACACAGAACATTCACAGGAATAAATCGTCTTATATGTCACAAAACAAATACCAATATGTTAACAGTTAAACTCATGCCTAGGCACTTTTTCAAAACCAAAGCAACAACACTATAAGCCAATTAGAAAAAAAATTGGGAACAACAAAATTCTATTCAGAGCTGATAATATTCAACTTTTTGAAAATTTCTATTCAATGCCCAGTGCTTTCCCTTGTCCTAAATAGTAAAGGAAAAGGGGAAAACAGTGTAGGTGAAAATTAAAGAATGTAGTTATGGATGTCAATTGATCAAGTAATAAATCAAAAGGGAAATTTTAAAAAGCTCTTGGAGCAGGATGGGAACAATATAACAAAATTGACAGGATCTGCAGAGAGCAGCATTAAAAAGCACTAAAAAGTTAGCCTACCCAGCATAAAGTCAGAAGTAACTCAAACAGAATGGAAGTTTATCAGTGATTCCCAAGAAACTCGAAAGTGAGAACAAACAAATGCCACATTGAGTAAGAGGAAGAAATAATGATGAGGGCAGATACTATGAAAAGGAGAAAAAAAACCCAGAACAATGCAAAAGAAAACACAATAGAGACCACTGCTTGAAGAGATAGACCAAAAGGGCAGACATTGACTAGATATTGGATACTCACAGAATACAAGGTAATTAATGAGACATTGCAGCACCCATACAAAAATTTCAAAGGATATCACAGAATGAACAAACATATGAGCAAATTAGATATTTCAGAAATGGAAGACAAGAATGAGATATATTTATCTTACAAGTGCCACAGTGAGAGAGGAAACAGGAACAGGCCAATGGGAAGTAATGATACTGGATTAGGGGCATGTTCCCCACCAAGGGAAAACCTAGGGCCTGATAGTTTTATAGTCAACTAAGAAAGAATTAAGAAATATTTAATAATGAACAAATAAACATAAAAGTGATTGAGGAACATGTGAGATGAACTAATGCTTGTCAAGTTGTTTCATGAGAATAAAATAGACTGAAGGACCTATTTCTGTTCGAACAACATAGCATTACTGTGGATATTCTTGAGTCAGCAAACCATACCCAACATTTGACATCTTGGTATTTTGAGTAAGCAGGAAATGGCTCACACCAGATATCTGAAGAATCCCAAGAAAATAGTGATGCAAACTATAACATAACTATTTTAGTAAAATGTCGTTTGTGTGATTTTTGTATAAATGTCCTTGAGGTCAAAATCTTGAATATTTTAAATTAGCTAACTTGCTTACATGTGTTTATAGGCCTGTGTGATGTCTATATGTATGTCTGTTTTTTCCCATGTGCCATACCTCTGTGGCAGTATGTACATGGGGACCTGCTTGTAGTTTTTTGCCTGGCAGCCTGAGTATTGGTAAATAAAGGATGCCTTAGAGGTTCCTCACAAAGTCTTCTTCATCTAAGTCAACTTCCTGTGACCCTCCTCATTGCCTGATATCAGCACATGGATTTCACAGACAGACAGACAGACAGACAGACAGACAGACACCCAACCAACCAACCAACCAATCAACCAACCAACCAAAAACAAAACAAAATATACTTTCCTCACGGTTATGAAAGTAGTAATCAGCTGCTAGAGGAAACTCAAGTTTTCTAGCAACTGCAGGACCTGCAGAGAGCTATGGACAGAGTTTCCGTGAGTCCTCATACAAAATGGGGTGAGCTTTGCCTTAGGACAATTGTTTGAGACCCACACGTTCTCTTGGTATATTACCATACTCCTGAAAGCATCCATAATGAACACACAGATTTGCCAATCCTGTCTTCAGTGTAATCAGCGTGATCAGCATTTGCTTGAAAACAGTTCCCTATCTGGTATAAGATATTTGTTAACACAACTAAGGTTACAAAAAGTTTTAAAGAAGACCACAGTTACTTTGTTGATATAACTTTGTTCCAGAATTGTAATGGTCTGTATATTATCTTTCAAAATCTTGGTTTACCATGGCATTGAATTTTGAGCAAAGTAAAAGATGCACTCCTTGTCTGCTAATTTAATTGATACACATTTATATTCACATGTTTGGGGAAATAAAGACTCAATAAAATTTAACATGTTAAAAGTGTCTCATAGGAAAGTAATTAGAAATGTAGAAGGAAGCTATGCTGTTCTCTCTGTGATTTTGTTTTGTTACAGAGTCTTGCTATGTAAAAAGGCTAGTCTCAAACTGGGAATTCTTCTGTTTCAACCTCCCCAGAGTTGAAATGTGTGCAACTAACCTGGCCTATATTGTTTTTCTTTTAGCATGTTGCCCTTAAATGCTACAAATCCTCCCACTTTCTTGCCTTTCTGTCATATCTACTTTGATATATCTTTATATTTTAATACATTTTTGATTATATGTTTGTTGTTGTGTATCTGTACACATGAGTGATAATTCCCATGGAAGGCAGAAGTGTCAGGTACTCCTGAACTCAAGTTATGAGCCATTGTGAGTTGCATGGTATAGGTACTGGGTATTGAATTCATGTTCTTTTCAAAATCAGCACCAATTCTTAATTTTTAATTGTTTCAGCCATGCTACATATTACTTTGTAAAATATTACTTTAAAATAAGCATTCTGTTAAGGATTCTTTTATTTTCTCTTCTCTTTCATTTTCTTCTCTTCTCTTTCATTTTCCTCTCCTCTCCTCTCCTCTCCTCTCCTCTCCTCTCCTCTCCTCTCCTCTCCTCTCCTCTCCTCTCCTCTCCTCTCCTCTCCTCTCCTCTTCTTTTTTATCCTGAATTATATAGTTGCAACACAGGGTTAGCCTCAGACTACAAAATAATATGCTACTGTTGCTTATTTCAAATGGACTTTGTAAAATTGACTCTCTTACAAAATTGCAGCCCTATCTCTTGCCTTCCTGCTCCAAACTATTTGACTTTTCACTAGACAATTTTATGAACACCCAAAGGAACTTTTCTTTCTGAATTCACTACTCTGCTCAGTACAGTTCAGCACTGAAAAGGTCATTGTTTCAGTGAAGATGGTGGAGACAGTTAACGGCTGTAAGAACTGGGTATTTTCACCAGGTTCTATTAAATCATTTTCCATCTTCTGATAAAAAAGCTCAGATCAGAATGCTGTCATCATTATAAATCTCTCTAAGAGTAGCAAACTAATGAACTTACCACTTATTTAATCTGTTTACAAATCCATTTTCCCAAGAACATATAGGCATGAACTTGGAGTTCCTGAGTTATCACAAACAAAAAGAGGAACATAGAATCTTTGAAATGTAGGCTTGATCTACTTGACAAGGTTGTGAAATCATTTGTACCATATATTCTTTGTCATGAATTGGATGTCTCAGTTAATCAGATAAGATCAGGTACTAAGATGAAATCAGAAATATTTTATAAGATGAATTTAGCAGGGTACATCATCATGAGCTTTAGAGACTAGCAGAGGCGTGATTCAGCTTCCTGCTGCCAAGGTAGAAATAAGTTAAAGTGTATCTTATTTTATGGACTACATTGGTTCATTTTATACATCTTTTATCTGCAAATTACTAGATGTATGAAGGTTGATATGTGTTTCTATTTACATATAAAATATATGATATATATTTATGAAGAGAAGCATATAATAGCTCTCTATAGAGAATATATATATATACTTAAATATTTTAAAATTATTTTATAAAGCTAGTAATAATTTAAAATATTTCAGTGTTAACTCATCATTATTTACAATGTAAAATAAGTGTTTTCATAAGTACATATTTGCAACAGAAAAATAAAAATACATGAATTATAATGATATTGCTATATCATATTTAAAATATGATTAGCAAAATTTTCTGTAATTTTAAGGTGATAATTTCCACACTAAGAAAACCACTGAATTCCCTTACTACAGGAAGTACAGAAGTGGGTCAGCATGCAAAAATGAAAAACATAAAACTTCCCTAACTGTTTTATTTTAGTACAATAAATATCTCCTAATATATTATGGGGATCACATTACTGAGATGTTTAATTGTTACATTTTCACCATAATCTGTTACATATTTAAATTATTTGTACTGAATCCACATTCCTCTTTTTATATTTTTTGTATTTGTGACACTTATTGTGCAATTAATGAAGAACACTTGGTTCCTCTAAGCCAACAAAATGGCATATGTGAAGTTCATTTACAAAGTAGACCAAGATTATAACAGGAGATCATTAAGCAAAGTAAAATAAGACAGGTAGATGCAGAGAAATGCTATTCTTTTTCTTGTAGATGAAACTGAAAGTATTAATTCATAGAAGTCATGGGTAAAATATTTGTTACCAAAGTTTGTGATGATATGTTAAAAGTATCATTGGCAGTCCCCAAGTTACCATTTAGAAAAAAGAAGGAAATTCATGGGCATCATTTTTAACATAGCATATACAGAGGACAGTGTCCCAGGCATTGTAAAACTCTGAAAACATACTTTGAAATTTGTTGTGATTGATGAGTTTTGAGCTGATAGACATATTTAACTGGTCTTAAGTACAAAAAATAAACACAGTCCCCTATTACATGCCCCATATTGATGTGCACAAATTTAGTATTTTTATGCATCAATCACAATGATATAAATATATAAATTAAACATCCTAATTGTTTACCTGATCAGCCTTGGGCTGCAGTTGAACTGTTTTTACTATAGCCTGGAACTTTCCTCACATTTTTGGTTATTCTTTAGGAATCTATTGCAGACATAATGAAATATTTTGTAAATGATATCAATATATTATATATTATTAATAAATTATATGTTCATTTTTTTGAGTAGTGCAAATCCTGAAAATCAATGCCTGAAGATCAACATCATGAATATGTCTTGCATTCTCACATCAAACTTTTGGAAAAGTTCAATGATATTATGTAAAATTACTTTTGTGTGTGATACACTACATTTCTTTATTGAAATTTATATATTTTTAGGTTTTAAATATTTATTGTTCCCTGAAAATTCTAGGATAAAGAAGAGAATTGTACTGAATAGCTGTGACTGTTGTGACCTCTTGGTCCTTCCTTTTGTGTATTATTTAGAATTCTCCCTGTTGCAATTCTTTTCTGCTTGCTTGGGTCTCTCAGACCATCCAAATTCTTTTTCCTGTTTCTTGTTTAATGAACATTATAGAAAAAAAACAGGGTTTAAAATTTTTTCTTAACCTTTGTTTTTTATTCCAAATCTCCTGTCTCCACGGCCATCATATTAGTAAATACTAGTTATTCATATGTCAAGTGTTTTTCATAAGAATATGACTATAAGGACTTATGAGAAGTAAATGAGGCTAAATTCAGGTTTCCTTACCAGAGTTGGAGTTACAGGAGCCACAAAGTAAACAAAGAGATCTGACACCCACCAGTTGCCCTGTAACATATACACATGTACTGTTTCATATATGTAGGCTCTCTCTATCTCTATCTTTCTCTCTCTCTCTCTCTCTCACATCACACATATACACACACACACACACACACAATTGACATGCATATGTACTTTCACCACAAAAACAAAACATATGCATACATACTCAGATAACACACAAAGACAAACATTTTCACAAACAACACATATCACACACTCACATACAATCACAATAAACAAACACACTAAAAATGTAGTATAATCTGATGGCTTGTAGTCTGAATTAATCACTCTAACAATAAATTTATTTTTTGATTTCTAGGTCTACAACAAGCACCAGTTTTATAGAACCTGCATATCAATGTTAAAAATTATAAGCGATAATATCCACTTATCAGTGGGTGCATATCATGTGTGTTCTTTTGTGATTGAGTTACCAAACTCAGGATGATATTTTCTAGTTCCATCTTTTTGCCTGAGAATTTCACAAAGTTTGTTTTTAATAGCTGATTAGTACCCCATTGTGTAAATGTACCACATTTTCTGTATACATTCCTCTGTTGAAAGACATCTGGGTTCTTTTCAGATTCTGGTTATTATAAATAAGACTGCTATGGAATATCCAAGATACAATTCACAGACCACATAAAGCTCAAGAAGAAAGAAGACCAAAGTGTGGATGCTTCAGTCCTTCTTATAAGGGGGAACAAAATGCAAAAAGGAAGAAATACAGAGTAATAATATGGAGCAGAGACTGAAGGGAAGTTCACCCAGAGACTGTCCCACCTGGGGATCCATCCCATATACAGTCACCAAACCCAGAAACTATTGCTGATGCTAAGAAGTGCTTGCTGATAGGAACCTGATATAACTATCTTCTGAGAGGCTCTGCCATAGCCTGACAAATACAGAGGCAGATTATCACAGCCAACCATTGGACTGAGCACAGGGTCCCTAATGGAGAAGTTAGAGAAGGACTGAAGAAGCTGAAGGGGTTTGTAACCCCATAGAAAGAACAACAATATTAATCAATCAGACTCCCTCGCCCTCAAAGCTTCCAGAGACTAAACCACCACAATGAGTACACATGAAGCTACTACCCATGGTCCCAGCTGCATATGTAGCAGAGGATGGCCTTGTTGGGCAACAATGGGAGGAGAGGCCCTTGGTCCTGTGAAGGCTCCATGTCCCAGTATAGGGAAATTTGAGGGTGGGAAGGCAGGAGTGGGTAGATGGGTGAAGGGACATCCTCATAGAAGCAGGAGGAGTGGGGATGGGATAAGGGGTGTCCTGAGGGGAAAACAAAAAAAGGGGATAACATTTGAACTGTAAATAAAGAAAATATCTGCCCCTCCCCCAGGTCCTTCTTGCTTAGGCAGACTCATACCTAGTCTGCACCAGGTAAGACACCATATTCAGACCCATCCCATAAGACATGTTACCTCAGAGCAGTTAAGAATCCACTGCACCCAGAGCAGTTGACTCCTAGCTGGTTTGCTCCCATGAAGACACCATACCCTGACCCATTGGCATGGATTCCTTATGATCTGAGACTGTGTACTGAGCAGACCTTGGGCACTACATCTGCAACCAATCCCACAATACACAGAGGAAACTAGACTCCCAGGAGTTCTAACATACCCAGGATCACAGAGGAAACTGAACTCCCAGGAGCTCTAACATGCCCAGGATAATAGAATCACAGGATCACAGAGACATTTGGACTCTGAGGAGCTCTGACACAACCAAGAAAACAGGAGAGACAGGCTCTAGTCAGAGACAATAAGAGCAGGGAGCACTAGAGCTAACCACATGGAGAAAGGCCAGTGTAAAAATCTAAGCAACAAAAAACAAGATTACTTGGCATCATCAGAACCCAGTTCACCCAACATAGAAAATCCTGGACCCCATCACACTGGAAAAGCAAGATTTAAAATCACTTTTCATAATGATGATAGAGGTCTTTAAGAAGGACATAAATAACTCTCTTAAAGAAATATAGGAGAACACGAGTAATCAGGTAGAAGCCCTTGAAGAGCAAACTTAAAAATCCCTTGAAGAATTATAGAAAAACACAACAAAACAGGTGAAGGAATTGAACAAAACCATCAAGGATCTAAAACTGGAAGTAGAAACAATAAAGAAGTCACAAAGGGAGACTACCCTGGAGATAGAAAACTTAGGGAAAAGGTCAGGGTTTATATATTCTGTTGGTGGTGCAAGCATCACTGACAGAATACAAGAGATAGAAGAGAGAATCTCAGGTGTAGAAGATACCACAGACAACATTGACAGAACTCTCAAAGAAAATGCAAATTGCAAAAAGCTCCTAACCCAAAACATACAGGAAAAGACAAAAGCTAACGATAATAGATATACAAGAAAGAGAAGATTCCCAACTTAAAGGGTCAGTAAATATCTTCAACAAAATTGTAGAAGAAAATATTCCTAACCTAAAGAAAGAGATGCCCATGAACATACAAGAAGCCAACAGAACTCCAAATAGACTGGATCAGAAAAGAAATTCCTCCTGTCACATAATAATCAAAACACCAAATGCACAAAACAAGGAAAGAATGTTAAAATCAGTAAGGGAAAAGGTCAAGTAACATATAAAGGCAGACCTATAAGAATTATACTTCTCATCAGAGACTAAAAAAGTCAGAAGATCCTGGACAGATGTCATACAAACCCTAAGAGACCAGAAATACCAACCCAAGCTACTAGACCCAGCAAAACTCTCAGTTACCATAGACAAAGAAACCAAAATATTTCATGACACAACCAAATTTCTACAGTATCTCTCCACAAATCTAGCCCTACAAAAGATAATAAATGGAAAACTCCCTAGAAACAGCAAGAAAGTAATCTTCCAACCTCCACACAAAGCCACTGAAACTAATAGAAGAGAAAATGGGGAAAGCCTCTAACACATGGGCACGGGAGGAAAGTTCCTAAACAGGACACCAATGGCTTATGCCCTAAGATCAAGAATTGACAAATGGGACCTCATAAAATTGAAAAGCTTCTGTAAGGCAAAAAATATTGTCAATAGGAAAAAAATGGCAACCAACAGATTGGAAAAAGGTCTTTATCAATCCTACAGCTAGCTGATAGAGGGATCATATACAATATATACAAAGAATTCAAGAAATTAGACCCCAGACAATCAAATACCCCTATTAAAATGGGGTACAAAGATAAACAAAGAATTCTCAACTGAGGAAACTTGAATGATGAAAAAGCACCTAAAGAAATCTTTAACATCCTTAAGTCATCATGGAAATGCAAATCAAAACAACCCTGAGATACCACCTCACACCAGTCAGAATAGTTAAGATATAAAACTCAGGCAATAGTAGATGCTGGAGAGAATGTGGAGAAAGAGGAACACTCCTCCATTGTTGGTGGGATTGCAAGCTGGTACAATAACTCTGGAAATAAGTCTGGTGGTTCCTCAGAAAATTAGACATAGTATTACCTGAGGGCCTAGTTATGCCACTCCTGTGCATATTCCCAAAAGATGCTCCAACATATAACAAGAACACATGCTCTACTTTGTTCATAGCAGCCTTGTTTAAAATATCCAGAAGCTGGAAAGAACCCATATGTCCTTTAACAGAGCAATGGGTACAGAAAATGTGGTACATTTACACAATGGAGCACCACTCAGCTATTAAAAACAATGAATTCATGAAATTCTTAGGCAAATGGGTGAAACTAGAAAATATCATCCTGAGTGAGGTAACCCAATCACAAAAGAAGACATATGGTATGCACTCACTGATAAGTGGACAGTAGCCACAAAGCTCAGAATACCCAAGATACAATGCATAGACCACTGAAGGTCAAGAAGAAGAAAGACCAAAGTATATGTGCTTTGGTCCTTCTTAGGAGTAACAAAATACTCAAGGGAGCAAATACAGAGACAATGTGTGGAGCAGACTGGAGGAAGGTTCATCTGGAGACTGCCCTACCTGGGGATCCATCCCATGTGCAGTCAACAAAGGTAGACACTGTTGTGGATGTCAGGAAGTGTATGCTGACAGGAGCCTGAAATACCTGTCTCCTGAGAGGCTCTGCCAGAAAATGACTTATACAGAGGTGGATGCTCACAGTTAATCATTGAACTGATGAAGGGTTTCCCAGTAGAGGAGGTAGAGAGAAGACTGAAGGAGCTAAAGGGTCTTGCAGCCTTATGGGAAGAGTGACAATACCAATTAACCAGTGCTCCCAGGGTTTAAACTTCCAGCCTGGGAACACTCATGGAGGGACCCATGGCTCCAGCTGTATACGAATTGAAAGAAGGCCTTGTCAGGCATTGGTAGGAGAGGAGGTCCTTGGCTCTGTCAAGGTGGGATACCCCAGTGTGGGGGAATTCGAGGGTGTGGAGGGGTGAGTGGGTGGATGGGTGGGGCACACCCTCATAGAAGCAGGGGGGACAGAATAGGGAGTTGCTGGGGGGTGATGAAGAAAGGGGATAACATCTGAAGTGTAAATAAGTAGAATATCTAAGAAAAGAAAAAACAACAAAAATGAAAGAAGTAATGATGAAAAACAAAAATAAATAAGTAAATAAATAAAATAAAAAATATACAATAAAAACAGTAAAAATTTGCAGATTAAAACAAAAGAATGAGGGCTTGGAAATTGTAAAATAGTGTGCTGAGCTGGCACTTTAATCTTTCCTTTCTCTCTAAGATGGTTGATGAAAAAAATATTACTACAGAGCAAACAGAAAGATCTACATTGTTGGATTATCTTCCTTTAAAAAATGCTGGGATGAGTAAAGACAGCCAAGTGGTACCTCTAACAGATTGTATTTCAGAATAAGTATCTTCACATATATGCTGTATTTCATGAT
Source organism: Arvicanthis niloticus (assembly GCF_011762505.2). Classification (NCBI taxonomy): domain Eukaryota; kingdom Metazoa; phylum Chordata; class Mammalia; order Rodentia; family Muridae; genus Arvicanthis; species Arvicanthis niloticus. Next base: position 15,362,575 of record NC_047666.1, read on the forward strand.
AGATAAAAACTTTAATGCCGTCATTATTTTACTCATTTTGCTGAATAAAAATGATTTAAAGAACAATGTTAAACAATAAAATGAATAAGATTAGCTTGTGATGATGCCTATCGGTATACTTATCTTCCTTTGTATAAATATTCATAGCTCAGAAAAAAGAATATAGTTAAATAGTCAGTGATTAGAATTTTGATTAACCACAATAATCATTTCTAAGACTGATATTTAGTACTAACTGGCTATTTCTAAGCCTTAAATTTAAGACATGAGAAGATATAAAGATATCACTCCTTAAACTATGAAAGATTATATATTTTAAAGGAGCATTATCCTATTTAGTTATTCACCTTGGAACTAGGTACTCTTCTGGTATTAAGAACATGCAGTTGTTGTTTTTACAATATCTCCAATTTTTCACTCTTCTGAACACCTTAACAACTTAAACAGCTTAAATATCATTGTGTGTGTGAAAAGAAGTTGCTGAGACTATTCTATTTTTGTTGATATTCAATAAAAATTAAAAGATAAGTAAATCTTAGGTATGATCAAAATGAAGGACAAGACAGTCTTATCTACTGAGTTGTATTGTTTTTATCATTGTTTATGATATTTAGAGCTGTAAAATTGTAGAAAAACCTACATCTAATTTTTTATTGGATATTTTATTTACATTTCAGATGCCATTCCCTTTCTCCATTTCCCCTCCCTAGAAAACCCCTATCCCATGCTCCCTTTTCCTTTTTGCTTTTATACATTTTTTTAAAAAAATGTTAATCAAAGGTTTTATAAGTTTGGTAATGCTCAATCAGAAGTGTAACCCAATACCCAACCTAGATATATCAACTATCTTTGATTGGTGGAGACACATGAACATCTGCCTCCATGCCCCACCCTCTCTTTCTCTCTCTTTCTCTCTCTCATCACCTAGCTTCTCCTCTCCTTTTTCTTCTCCTCTCCTTACTCCTTCTCTTCCTCTCGGTATTCTTCCCTTTTAGCTCCTCCTACATATCACCCTTCCTGTTAAAATAAAACTTTTCTCTCAAAATACAATTAGAACATAATTATGCCTATTTGTACCAGTGAGGTACAAGATTGTCCTAATACCCAGTCCATCATTTTGTTGACTAACCAGAACCTCTGTCATCTCTCCTAGCTAAAACACTTAGTTTTGAACCTGGCTTTTTTCTTGGCTTTAGAATAAATGTCAGCTGAAAACCATCCACTCAGATCTTTTCTCTCAAAGTAAATAGCCAAGATTGGCTATGAGACTATAGTTTTTCAACCCTGTCAGAAATCCAGAATGACTGAGTTAACTGAAATTATGGGAAACACTAAGCATAGCTTCTAAAACTTAGCCAATTTTTTAGAGACCGCTGAACACCTGGACAGTCCCTATAATACAGATCGTTGGAGCATCAAATCTTTAGCCTTCTGGCCTAGGATCATCTGACTGACCTTAGTGATGCAGAATTATTAAGGGTTGATTACTCTGTCTAGGCAGACATAATCAGTCGATTATTCTGCAGGTGTGTCCTTTTCTGGACAATAATTTGTCTGTAGATGGAAAGAGGCAATTCTTGCCTAGTGGCTGTCTCCCCACAGCTGGATGCTAAATTTCTTCTTAGAATCCAAGACAGGAAGCTGTCAGGAGCAGACAGGTCTCTAATCAAAATGAACTTTAATATAGAATTGTTTGTAATGTCCATTCTATGGACTTCTGATGTTTTGAAAACCAACTATATCCATGTAAGGTAATCTGGACTGTTGTCTTTTAACTCCTCTCAGATATTTCTAAATAAAATATAGAAAACACCCTAACAATAAATTCAAAGCCATGAATTTGATATAATCCCTTAACTCACAGGCTAACCATCTCAAATCAGTTAAAAAAGTTAGACCCAGAAGGACTGGGTCTAAGCCTTGTATTCCTAAATGTGTTATACAGGCACAATGCCCATGAGAGTATCAATATTCATCTCACTTTTATATCAATAAGAAGCTTGTACCAATGAAAACCTTAAATTTGAAATCAAAGTAAATTTTGTACCATTTAAGGAATTATAACTTCATTTTAATAATATTATACAGGATAAGGGGTTCCTGGGTGGTGGGGGGAATGGAATAAGGGGATAAAATTTGAAATGTAAATATTATAACCAATTTTAGAAAAGAGAAAAAAAAGAAAAGTTGTTAGAACCAACATCTTTAATAAAATGTCAGCCTTCTAAAAAAATTATCTTGATATTAAAACTTGTTTTGAGAATTGTATATTGCAGAATACACAGCCGTGGTGTATCTACTCATCAAGCAAACTGAGCAGACCTGCTCAAACCTCTGATGTCCTGGAATTCCATCTGGATGCAGCATCAGACACAGCATCAGAGGCTTATCAATTTACTCTTCCCCCCACCCCTCTTCTAATATCTCAATGCCCGTAATCAGCTTGAAGAAGTCAATGAAGAGTCAGCGCCCCTATTCCTTGGGCTTGGGGACTAAAGTGGTTAATATTGGGTTGTCTTTCTACATCTAAATGTTTAAAGATGGAAAATTAATTAGAGAAATGTTAAGTAAATACAGTTGAGATGATGTTCTAAAATTATGAGTAAAGTTAACAGTTCATTTCTTACTTAAATATATTATCAAAGTCTACTTTTTCTATTTAAAACAATTATCATACAACCAGTCTTACAAGATTAAATACAAATTATCCTTTTTTAAATTTTATCATTTCATTTATATTTCAAATGTTATCCTCCTTCCCAGTTTTTCCTCCAAATGCCTCTATCCCCTCTCCCTCCCCTTGCCTCTATAAGGTTCTCACCCACCCACCCCCTCCCACTCAGCATTCTAGCATTCCCCTATCATGGCTCATCTAGTCTCCACAGGAACAAGGGGCTCCCTTCCCATTGATGCCATATAAGGCAATCCTTTGCTACATATCCAGCTGAAACCATGGGTTTCCCACCTCATGTATACTCTTTGGTTGGTGGTTTAGTCCCTTGGAGCTTTGGGGGATCTAGTTGGTTGATATTGTTCTTCCTATGGGGTTGCAATCCCCTTCAGCTTCTTCAGTCCTTGCCCTAACTCCCCCATTGGAGTCCCTGTGCTTAGTCTGATGATTGTAAGCATCCACATCTGTATTGGTCAGGCTATGTCAGAACCTCTCATAAGACAACTAAATCAGGCTCCTGTTAGAGAGTACTTCTTGGCACCACCAATAGTGTCTGGGCTTGGTGTCTGCAGATGGGATGAATCCCTAGGTGGAACAGTCTCTGAATGGTCTTTCATTCAGTCTCTGCTCCACTCTGTTCCTGAGGTTTCCTTAGACAGGAGGAATTCTAGATAAATATTTTTGAGGTGGGTGGGTAGCCCCATCTCTTAACCCAGGACAGTGCCTATCCACTGGATATGATCTTTACAGGTTCTATCTTTTGTCGGTATTTTGCCTAATGTCCTTCCTGTTGGGTCATGGGAACCTGTTGGGTTCCTGGCATCTGGGTTCCTGGCATACCCTAAGTTCCTCCTCCTCCACTGCTACACAAGTTCTTTTGAATTCCTGGACCTCTGTAGTTTTCCCTCACCTCCTCCTGTATCTGAACCACTCTCCCTTTTTTTTCTGCCCATCATTTCTTCCTCCCAGATCCATCCGCTCTGTCTACTTTCCGAGGTTATTTTTTCCCCTTCTGAGTAGGACAGTAGAGTCCCTGACTTCAAGCTATACTACAAAGCAATAGTGATAAAAATAATTTCACGGCATTGGTACAGACCAATAGAATAGGACTGAAGACCCAGAAATGAACCCACACACCTATGGTCATTTGATCTTTGACAAAGAAGCCAAAACCATCTAGTGGAAAAAAACCAGCATTTTCAACAAATGGTGCTGGTTCAACTGGATGTCAGCATGTAGAAGAATGCAAATAAATCAATTCTTATCTCCTTGTACAAAGCTGCAGTCCAAGTGGATAAAGGACCTTCACATAAAACCAAACACACCGAAACTAACAGAAGAGAAGGTGTGCAAGAGCTTCGAACACATGGGCATAGGGGAAATTTTCCTGAACAGAGCACCAATGGCCCAGGCTCTAAGATCAACAATTTGCAAATGGGACCTCATAAAATTGCAAAGCTTCTATAAGTTACTTGACCTTTTTTCCCTTATTGCTTTTAATATTCTTTATTTGGTGTTTTGATTATTATGTGATGGGAGGAATTTCTTTTCTGATCTAGTCTATTTAATACTTGCATGTAATTAAAATGGTATAAAAGCAAAAAGGAGGAGGGGGGATGGAATAGGGGATCTCTGGTTTGGGGGGCCGGGGAAATGGGAAAAGGGGATGACATCTGAAATGTAAATAAATAAAATATTCAATAACAAATGTTAAAAAAAATTGCAAAGCTTCTGTAAGGCAAAGGACACTATCAATAGGACAAAATAGCAACCCACAAATTGTGAAAAGATATTTACCAAATTATCCTTTTTTAAAAAAAATAGGGTTTTAATTTTTGATTTATGTAGCATCCACAGATGAGATGACATTGGTGTCCAGAAGGTGATGTTACAAGCAGTGTTGAGCCTGGTAATGTGTAGGCTTGGAACTTAATTTGGTTTGTGCTGCTCTCTTAACTTCTGAACTGTCTTCCCTCCTGTCCAGTTCTCAATACAACTCTTTACCTGTAAATGGTTTAGGCCTAACCAAGCTCACATTTGCAAGAAGTACTTCTTCATAGCCATGAATTATGAAAAAGAAGGTTCAACTAATCAATCCCATGCCAAACTCAGCTCACACTTTTAAGTAGATGTTTTACTCTCTTCTCAGAAGCAAGCATTATTATGATTAACATAAGTATTATACTGATTACAAAAATATATGTTTTGGGGATAATCTAAGATAACTACTTAATTGTTAGAAACTACCCTAAGATAGAGTTCTGGAAAAGCCATATCTACAGACTCACTAGGGATTTCCCAGGGTAGTCCACTCTCCTGGGTAGTTGTTTTTCTCCCTTTTTTCTTTTTCAAAAAATGTATTACCTTAAAATTAAATGATAAGCCATTTCTGCTTATTGAATTTGGAGACAAAATTTGCCTTGCCTTAGAATTACAGTTTAAAAACCAACAAAACAAACAAACAAACAAACAAAACCCAGAAAACATGGCACGTCATAGATAGTCACAGTAGAGTTCTGACTTTGTTAAGAATTTCAAATACATTAGTTTAAAAAACATGCTTGACTTAAGTTAGTAATAAAGTGAGATACTAAATACTAAAATATATGTGATACAGACAGGTTTGTAGGCAGTGAAGATGAACTCCCAAGTCATATGCTAGAGTTTCAGTTTAAATCTCAATGCCAATTCACACAGGGAGGCCAGGTTCATTTAAAGAATGAATGGCAATAATTAACCTCTGCAGCCTTGGATGGTTTTCTTCAAAATAAACTATTGAACTTTTAGGGGAAAATTATTTAGAAGCCGTTATCAAGAGGATATGAACTGGGAAATTCATTATGGCTACAATTTAAGGTGACATAGAAATGTAGGCACAGTGAGAATTATAAAGCCTGACAATAAAATTTTAGAAGAAATTGTTCAACTTGTCTTAAGTAAGGTTTCAGTTTGTTTTTGTTTCCTGTGGTTCTAAATACCATCCCTGAAGATTCAAGCATGCTAGCCAAGTATTGTACCTCTAGCCAAAAATTCATAGGTCAGAAATATCTTTTTAACACAAGAAAAATGTAGTTGACTTAAAGCCACATTCTCACAACCCCCATGGTTCTCCATCTGTGCATCCCTTTGCCAAGGAGAACACACCTACTTATATCGCACATAAGCCTTCCTCCGAGCATTACCCTGGATCCTTTTCCCTTGCTTCTTTGCAGGCACACCATATCTTCATAGATATGATTGCCTACGTTTGGTTAAACATAGCAATTTTGCAAATTCCATATCAAACTAATCACATATTAATGTACATATTCTATATTCATAATACAATCTTCTAACATTTTGGAGTAAATATTCTGATGGATTGAGGTCTCATGAGTCAATAAGTTACAATAGTATTACTGTTAAATAACCGTAACTTTTCCTAACAAGCCAAAATGATTTTCAGCTGGATAATATTTCAATTTAATTTCTGAATTTTGGTAAATTTTGGTTAAGCCAGTGTCTTACCATAACCTCACAAAATGACAATGTGCAAAGATTTATGATAATTGGCTAATCAGTAATGATTTAAAAATACCAGAGAAACTAAATTCAGGATATATATATATATATATATATATATATATATATATATATATATATATATATTCAGGTTTAATAAAGAAGAAACTTATCTAAAATATCCTTTACAATCTTTAAGAAAGTATGAGAGAACTAAAAAGAGATAGTAAGTTACTCCAACTATAAAGCAAATGACTAAGTTAATATCATCCTGTCCAAACATTATTTTATGTCTGCCTGGTCAGTGGTCTGCCTTCCATCCCTAACAGATTGCCTAGGCAACACTCCTGGAACTATTCCTAACCTTGACTGTGGTTCAAATGTGTTATGTACTGTTTGTAAAATACTACTAAGTTTTACTAGAAAAGCAGATGTTGTTATTTCACCCCAGATCCTTCTCTAATATAACCTGCATCTCCATTTTCAAGTATTGATGTAGTTGTAGATTTCTCATTAAAATCACTGTACTCCTCACTTTTGGCACAAAGAGACTTTTCAGAGGCATGCCCCCACTCTTGGTATTAGTAAAATGATACAAAAATTTAATTGGCTTAATCAACATGGCTGTCAATAAGTATCTCACATGGATCATTTTAGTAATTAACTTTGGGCTTAGAGAGGCAATTGAGGGCATAATTACTAGAAGTGAGAAGAACAGCATTCATGAGCAGGGTCCTCTGGCAGGAGCTGTGCCCTTTGAGAAACAGTCAAGATGTTAAAGACTAAGAGGAATAGACAACTGTACACTTACACATAACCTGCTGTCCCATCTTCTATTCACGCCTGTCATTTGCTAAGTATATTGTAGGGGAAAAGAGTTTTTGCTGCTGAAGTATGCCCACAAAATTTTATCAGATTACACAGCCAAACTGTGGGAACTAGAAGGGAACAAACTAAGGAGCATGCTGTAAGTACCTTTTCTAGTGGCTTTAATTTTTCTGTCCTCCCTTCCTTCCTCCCTCCATCCCTTCCTTCTTTCTTTCTTTCTCTTCTCTTTTACTCTCTTTCTCTTCCTACTTCTCTCCCCGACTTTTTGATAATTCTTGAAATTTTCTGTGTTTCACTATTAACTTTCATGCAAAAGTGGATTCTCACTGGCTAAAGCTTTTTAAAATTCTATTAAAGGATATAAATATACCCATGTTGATTGTGTACCCCCCTCTCATAGACATAATGTATGTTTATGTAAAGGGAGAGTCTTTAGAGAAGAACACTATGGGTGTTTATCTTTAGGATTTCAACAGAAACAATCATCCTCAGTGCTCCTTCATTGTCCATCATTGCATGTTTTACTAGACTGATCCCTCAGACACTCAACTTATATTATTACTGGTTTTGTTGAGTATTTCCTTCTCATCCACCTATCAAGATTTAGCAGGGAATCTGTCTGTGTGGCTTTCTTTTGTCAAGCATACACTACAGCTGCTTCCTAATGTTTGCATATATTTCTCACCTGAGCACCCCAAATCACCCCTTGCACAGCTTCACCAACAGACACATAGTCATTGTGACTCATCTGGACAATTTTAAAACAACTCTTTTTGTATGGCAACACTGTTCCCTTTGAGATTAGTGTAAAATTGCTTAGCCACATGCTTAAAGGGGCAACATTCTGCAATAGGAGTAAATTAAACAGTAGAAATAGCAATTAAATGCTATTGATAATATAACCATAGACTCTTCATATTATTTATTAAAAGATTCTAGTAATAGCAATTTGTAACTGATGATTTACTGGCACCTTTTCCTATTACTTTAGTAACATTCTAACTTCATAGGATTGGAGGATTAATATTACTTTGTTCAGTAACATCACAGTCATGGAAGACAGAATCTACAGGAGAAATCTGAAAAATGATATTGCATTTAACACTGAAAAACCAAGTATCTTTTCATATAAAAGTAATAAGTCCCATTGGATGAGATATTTTACATGAAAATTCTTTTATTTTTGTGTTAATTTGTCTACTAATTCATGTAATAATATTTTATATGATTTTTCAATGATATTCAAGTAAGCATAATCACAGTTTATATGTGAAATATCAGTCAAAGAGTCAGTTGAGGATTAAGGTCCCCAGTCAAATGTAGATTATGTGTTCCTCTGTTGAAGCCTTTTTCAAGTGATTTAAGAAGTCAGGATAGGTAAATTTATCCTATTAAAGTCATAACATATGAGAATTGTATACTCACTGATCTTTCATAGTTAGTAAGCTTAAGGATGACAGATGTGAACAGAAACTCCTACAAAGAAAGGCTTGTCATCAAAGGCTGATTGAATGATTAGAACTTCAGTGAAATTGTTAGCTTAGAAGTTTACAAGCTTAAGAGCCTATTTACAATTTATCTTGGATTGTGCTGACCCATCTAATGAACCATTGCTTGAAACCTCAGTGTCAGCCCTAACATCCTGTGACTAACAGTGAAACTAAATCTAACTTCCTGACAAATGGAAAATCATTTTAAAATGTACCAACCTAACAAACACCAGTCCCTCCAATCTAAACTCTAAGAATGCTTTCAGATAGCACCTGTGGTCTGTAACTGTGATTTCTTCAGAATACTGGAACTGCTTACTGAATGTTCCCACAAAGATAATTTAAATGTGTCTTGATTTATTATTTTTGTTGTTGTTGTTCTGTTTCCAAACTTCAGAAAATTTCTTAGACATTAGAATATGAAATTCTCAGTGACCAAAATTTATGTGTCCAGGTCACAGTCACTCATATCTGTACAATAAACTACCTTTTATTCCTTTTGAGAAGTGATGCCTTATTACATTCACAAAGGAAATAGACACAGTCAAGAATCCAAAAACTGTTTGTCAAAGTTTGTTACCCTTCCATTGTTTGAAGGGTCTCTTGAGGCTAGCTAGGATTTCATATTTACTCGGGGTATCACAAGAGAAGGATGAGTATGATGTTCACACATAGAGTTGTCCTATTTTTCTGAAAGTTTGAGCTGTGAAAACAAGTTTTGGTTCCAGTGTCTCTTGTGTTGCCTTTCCAATTACAATGCATAGATTTTTCCAAAGTTTGGACTATTTTTTCTTAACTTAATTTTTCATTCCCTCTGGGATCTATTAACTACTTTAAAACCAAACCTATCACTGATATAAAATAAACACATAATAATTTAATCACAATAATTTATGCCTTATATAGTTTTTAAATATTCATGAAGAACTCCTTGGTAGAAGGCAAACACTAGTGAAAACCTTTAGAATAATACCTGCTTTAAAGATTATATTAAACTTATTATAATATCCAGAATAAGAGTTAGTATAGTTGGGTTGAACTCTTTTGGACATTTGATGAAAATATCGTGATCCTAGAAACCACTGAGTAACAGGAACAATATTTTATTTTAAGAAATACTTGTTGGAGAAGGAAGTTAGTCTTCCTATGGGGTTGCCAGCCCCTTAAGTTCCTTCAATCCTTCCCCTTACTCTTTCTAAGAGTCCCTGACCTCAGTCCAATGGTTAGTTGTAAGTATCTGCATTTGTCTTGGTGAGGTGCTGGTAGAGCCTCACGGAGGACAGCCATGCTAGATCCCTTTCTGCAAGCAGAACAAAGTATCAGTAATAATGTCAGGGTTTGATGTCTGCCTATAAAATGGCTCACAAGTTGGGCCAGTCGCTGGATAGATGGCCTTTCTTTTATCCTCTGCTCCATTTTTGTGCTTGCATTTCTTGTAGCCAATCACAATTCTGGGTCAAAAATTTTGAAGTTGGGTTGGTGATACTATACCTCCACTAGGGGCCCTCTCTATCTAAAGTAGGATCTACAATCTCTTCAGGTTCCATATTCCCACTGCTGAATATTTCAGCTAAGGTTACCCTCATTGTGTCATGGGAGCCACTCACAACCCAGGTCTCTGGGACTTTCTGGATGTACCACCACCCCAGTTCCTACCTCCCAACCATGGCAGCTGCATATTTCCATTCAATCTTCTGGCCCTCTGGGATTCTCTTCTGTCTCCCCCTATATGTGATCCTGTTTCCATTCCCCTTCCTGTCTACCATCCTGGTCCCTCCTGCTCTCTGTCTTTGCTGATTATTTTGGTTTTCCTTCTAGAGGGTTTGAAGTATCCTCACTTGGCCCTTCCTTTTTGTTTAAACATCTAAAGATCTATGTGTTGTATCATGGGTATTTTATACTTTTTCACTAATATTAACTTATCAAGCAGTATATACCATGCATGTACTTTTAGGTCTGAGTTGCCTCACTCAAAATGATATTTTCTGTTTCCATTCATTTTCTTGCAAAATACATTGTGCTCTGATTTTTAATAACTGAATGGTATTCCATTGTGTAAAGGATAAACACTTTCTTTATCAATTCTTCTGTTGAGGGACATCTGGTTTACTTCAAGTTTCTGCCTATTACAAACAAGGCAGATATGAACACAATTCTCAACTTCATATGGAAAAACAAAAACCAAAACAAGATAGACAAAATTTTCTCAGCAATAAAAGAACTTCTGGGGGAACCACAATCCCTGAACTTAAGCTGTACTACAGAGCAGTAGTGATAAAAACCACATGGTATTTTTACACAAATAGACAAGTCAATCAGTGGAATAGAATTGAAGAACCAGAAATAAACCTACACACTTATGGATATTTATCTTTGTCAAAGCCACCAAACCGTACAGTGAAAAAAATGCATCTTTAATAAATGGTGCTGGTGTAACTGGTGATTTGCATGAAGAAGAATACAAATTAAACCATAGTTAATACCTTGTACAAAGCTCAAGTACAAAAGGATCAAGAACCTCAATATAAAACCAGATACACTGATTTATAGAAGAGAAAATGGGAAATAGGACTGAACACATTGGCATGGGGGAAATTTCATGAGCAGTACATCAATGTGTCAAGCTTCACAGTCAACAATTGCCAAATGAAAACTCGTGAAACTGAAAAGCTTCTGTAAGGCAAAGGACACTGCCAATAGGACAAAATGGCAACCTGAAGAGTGGAAAATGATCTTCATTAATCCTACATGTGATAGAAAGCTAATATCCAAATATATATAAAGAACTCAAGAAGTTAGGCTCCAAAACACCAAATATCCTAATTTAAAAGTACTAAGCTAAACAGAGAATTCTCAACAGAGAAATCTTAAATGGCCAAGAAGCACATAAAGAAGTGTTTGATACCCTTACTCATCAGGTAAATGTAAGTCAAAATGACCCTGAGATTCCACCTACACCAATCAGAATGTCTAAGATTGTGCCAGGAAGTGCTTATTGACAGGAGCTTAGTATAGCTGTCCCCTGAGAGGCTTTGCCATAGCCAGACCAAGATAGATGTGGATGTACACCACCAAACATTGAACTGAGCATGGAAACTCCAATGGAGAAGTTAGGGCATGGACTGTAGGAACTGAAGGGGTTTGTAACCTTATCAGAAGAACAATATCAACCCACCAGAACCCTAAGAGCTCCCCAAAACTAAACCACCAACCAAAGAGTACACAGTGATTACCCAGGGCTCCAGCTGGATATGTAACAGAGGACTGCCTCATCTAGCATCACTGGGAGGTGAGCTCCATGGTCCTGTGGAGGCTTGATGACCCAGGACAGGGAAATGCTAGGGCACTGAGGCAGAAGTGGGTGGGCAGGTAGGGGAGCACCCTCATAGAGGCAGGAGAAGGGAGAAGGGGATGGGAGCTTGTGGAGAGAAAACTGGGAAAGGATAACATTTGAAATGAAAATAAATAAAATAACCAACAATAAATGAACAAACAAACTCAAGAGACAGCACATGTTGGGGAGGATGGGAAGAAAAAGAAACACTCTTCCATTGCTGGTGAGATTACAAACTGGTACAACCACTATGTAAATCAATCTGGTGTTTCCCAGGAAATTTTAAATAGTTCTGCCTGAAGACACAGCTATACTGCTCCCGGACATATACCCAAAAGATCCTCCACCATACCACAATGACACATGCTCCACTATATTTATAGAAGCCTCATTTCTAATTAATTCTTAAATACATATTCATTTTATTGTTCTATTCCTCTAGACAACCCTGACTAATACTTATTGCTGGGAGCCTGCCTGAGCAATGGTTTTCTCTGGAAAATAGATAACAGGGAAATGTATTGGTGCTTGTTTTGGAGGAGGGGGAGGTAAAACTTTATTTTGCAAAAGTAAAAGTTTCTTAGTATTTATAATAGTTACTCTTTTTGATTCTTTGTTGCTGTGAAGCCAGAAGCCTATGGCTTCAGCCAAATATATACATGTTGCCTAACAGTTGGGAATTAACTAACAGATTAATTGCTAGGTCTCCTTTTTTGTCTTGCCCAGAAGACTTGCCTCTTTTTGACCAGGCAAGAGGCAGGCTTGGAGCAATTAACTTTTATTGACCATGAGAAATAAAGTCACTTTCACAGGAAGTAAAAACATTTACACAGGCAACCTGCATAGAAACACAGGTATTTACACACATATATGCACATATTTTAGTCTGGCCCAATCATCCATCTAAACAACTAACATGTAAACACAAATACACACACACACACACACACACACACACACACACACACACACACACGGTGGATGGAGCAAAAGCTCAAGCACCAACACAGAAAGAACTCACTCACCTTGGATGAAAAATAAGCTCCAAGTTTTATTTCATAGAGGAAAAAAGTGCTTCTACCTTTCTGTTGATAAATGAAAGAAATCTATCTGTAAGAAAAAGTCTGTGTCCTTGTCAGTAATAAGAAACCTTGCTGTTAAAAAAATGTTTCCCATATTAAGAAGAAGCCTGCCTACTGCTCTCTCTGCTCTGCTGTTTTCTGCTTCTCTTGTTCTGTTCCATTCTTTTCTCTTTTGTTGACATAGTACCTAGTTTTGTACAGTTTTTTTTTTTTCAAGGATACAAGGTCACATGATATTCTAAGATTCTTTTCATATGTTCTCATCAAGTTCAATATAAATTTAAACCATATATTGAATAAGAATTATCACCAGAGATAGTTACATGTGTTTCAATTAAGACTAGTTATCTACCTAAACATTCATTATCTGCCACTAGCTCCATAGGTTCATTAAAAGTTCAAAACTATAATTCTTAGGTCTTAGTTAGAATGATATGTCAAGAGGCAAATCATACACCTAAAGTCTCATTAGTATTAAAGTTTTGTATAAATAAATCCATTCAATATCTTGTCTTCTGTCCTTGTACCTACAGTAAACCATTCATTCCTTTTTTTATGAACTTTAGTTATCAAATAAAGGCTTTTTAAAGCCTAAAGCCATGTTGAACTTAATTATAAACTGTATTATGCCTGCTTTTTATCCTAGTATAAATAGCCAGTGACATAATGAAGGTTTATACAGTCCTAATTTTCTTATAGGAATCCAAAATCTCTTTTATATATCTAGTGAGCCTTTAGAGTCACTGTTAGACCTTAAGAAACCATCCATTTGTCTACATAGCATTGCTACAAAATAGTACATCTTTGTTGATCTGCATAAGATCTTGCCAATATGATGAGATAATACCCAGGAATTATTATATTAATTTAATAATGACAGAAAATTCATATCAGCAGCAAGTATCAATCATGAGACGGCGTTTCTCAAGGCCTTGCTTCCCAGAGCTTATCTATTACAGTCCATGCAAAAATGGTGGACCATCTCAGGTAAGTTACCTGCCAGCTCTAGCCTATCCTAGATGCTTCTTGACAACATGTGAATTATAGGAATTCACATGTAGATATAAAAATCTTGAAATGTTTTTACATAGAGCTAAGCACAAGTATTAGCTTAGGATAAGAATGACAATTCTGAGATCACCTTTGACTGAACAGATTTAGTGAATATTAATATTTATTTAGAAATTATAGTACAATTAATACATGCATATATATTATATATGTATAATTATGTACATTTACAAGTGCATATGTGTATTTGTGTGTGTATGTGATTATGTGAGTGTGTGCATGAATACAGTGTCCATGAAGTTGAAAACCATGAATTATGTGATGCCTTGCTTGCATGATAGGCATTATGTGTGGGCCTTCAGAAACAGCAATAGGCAATCTTAACCGCTGAGCCATGACTCAAGCTTAAAGCCAATTTTAAGTCTGTCTTCATAAAGTATGTATGCTATATTTGGTCTTTCGACACATATTATTAATTAATCCTTTTTCAATAAGACTTTATGGAAATATCTTATCATATCTTATATTACTGTGATACATTCAACACAGAGACACAAGAATTATCATAAAATAATAGCTATTTTTAATTTGCATATTTATTTAAATTTCCTTGATTTTTGGCATAATGTATATTTTTTGTTCTAAAAATCAAAGTTTCTGTTATTTAGAATATGACATTGTATTTAATTAATTCAGTGTTTACTTTCCACAATGCTGTGATGGAGTGCTTAACTAAAGCAAAATGTACACATGTTTGGTCATATTACACTACACCATGGTGGAAAAGTCTGCCAGACTGAGTGTAGGCTACTGCTCACATTCTGATGGCTGTCAAGAATGAAGAAAGCTACTTGTGCTATCTCATTTTCAGTGTACTATCTTCTCATTGTAGAGGCTAGAACCAGCACTACAATCTATGCATAAGTGCCACTTAAATTTACAGTGGGTCTTCTCACTATAATTAACCTAGTATAAAATAGCTTCCTGGGGAAAGTACCCGAGGTATTTCAAATTCCAACCAAACAAGCTACTATAATTTCAGAGTAGGGGCTAGAGATGTGGCTTAACAGTTACGTGCATTTGTTCTTACAGTACTTTTAACACCCCCCTTAGAGGTTAACAACTGTCTATTACTCCAGTTCCAGGGCTTCAATACCCATTTTTGGCATCTTCAGGCATTACAGCACACAGAACCACAAGAGCAAAAATACTCATACCACACAAAATCTCATTTTTCATATGTTGTATGAGTACAGATTACATAATTAGGAGGCTTAGCAGACATAATGCAAAAACAGTGGTTATAGGTGTGTATCTCTTTTGAATGAATAAACATTTTATCTTTACACATTAAAACATCTAGCAAATTTTTCTGAAAAGTTCTATGTAAAACAATTGGAGGGTCTGGAGATGACTTAGCGGTTAAGCACTCTGGTTGTTCTTCCTGAGGTCCTGAGTTTAATTCCCAGAAGCTACATGTTGGCTCAGGAATAACTATAATGTGATCTGATGACCTCACTTGACATGCAGACGAACAAGACAGAATACTCATGTACTTAAGTAAAAATAAACCTTTTATAGCGATTAAAGTCAACAGTCTTTGTTGCACAAGTAAATTTAGATTGAAACATTACAGAGATAAGAACATTTGGTTTACATGCCATATTCTCAGAGTTGTGGTTGATATGGTTGAGAACACCTATAATGTCACCATTTAGTACATGGAAGAGGATTGTAAGTTTAAAATTAACCTCATCAAAAATAGATAATGTCTTAAAACAACAATTCAAAGAAATAAAAGCTTTATTCTTGAGTAAGACAGATATTAAGTAGAATGGATACCTACAAAAATTGTTAAAACAATAATAGTCAATTCCCTTGTAGTCACTGTATTTAGGAAAGTTGGGTTTGAATAGGCAAAGATTATAGAGTGTGCCACTATTTTAGACTGAACCCTAGACTTATAGGACTCCTAAGGGCTGCCATGCCCTGGCTGAGACTTTTCATGTGCTGCTGTCTGCCAAGTAACGTTCTGAGGTTTTTCTAAGATCAAAACATCCTGATGGAGGTATTGTGCCCCAGGCAGGGAATTTCTACTTGAAGGCCCATTGCCCCCCAGTTTAGTTCCTGTTTGTGTTTTTCCTTCCCTGGTTTGGTGTATATAGTGAACCTGCTCAGTAAAAGCTTTGGCATTCTCTTTTGACAAAGGACCCTAGTCTGTGTCTTCCTTTACTTCCCCAGGCTTATGCCAGAGCTTGACAGTGTGGGCGCCATTAAGACTGAAATTTTTACTTTCAAAAGAAAAAGTATTGACAGATGATCATGTGGTATTGAATAGTCAATTGAAATGTTCATTACTGGTGAAGACTATTTCTCTTGCTCTCAACATTCCTTAGTCTCTTGTTTATTTCTGTAGGATTTTTCCACCATTCATATTAGCATGTCTACTGCCAGTGTCAATATATATATTCATAGATATATATGTATATATACATACATATATATGCATATACATATATATGTATATATTTATATGTATGTGTGTGTGTAGATAACAAATATTAATCAAAAAGGAAATCATGAAATTACAAGAGAGCAAGGAGGAGTATGTGGGAGTGTTTAGCGGGATGAATGATAAGTAGAAAATCATGCAATTATATGATAATCTCAAAAAATAAAACAAGAGTTACTGAGATGTTTTTACAGCCAGATATATAGAAAAATGATTGACTGACATTACCTCACCATTAGATGTGCCTAATATGAGCTAAATTTTGTAGTTATCATTGTGTCAGCTACTGATTGTCTGAGGCTTGGCTGCTGATTTGCAAACATTTGTTCCTTAGTTTATAACTGAAGTGCTATTCTAGTTCATGCCGTACTGAGATTGCCTTAGACTAAAGTATATTAGTATATTATTCAGTAGAGAGGTTAATTTTGTGCAATTTGATTTCAGCTTCACAAAATAAAATCAACTAAGAGTAAAGGAGGGCAATTCATTTATAGCATGTTGACTCGGAATTTTGAACTATCATCACTTTGCTTTCATAGAGACACAATGGGAACAACAGTAGATAATGAACGAAAGGAAGACTTCATCTAGTATTTTGTTGCAGGCTGCTGGTGAGAAACTCGAGGTGAGCTAAGTATGTGATTGACCTGGGAAGTGTAGTTGGCTTTTGCTCCATAGTACTTGGAGGGAATAATATTTATAAAAGTTGTCAACTACCTCTTGGCTGTAGTTGGGCTGATTGCTGTGACGCATTTGGCCTTCAAGGATAACTTTCCACCAAATAATAGATATTCATCTTAAGGAGAAAGTTTGCGGCTGTGACTTAGACTAATAATTTCACTGAAATTTTAGAAAATTATTTTTGTGTGATTTTCTTAAAGCCGAGTTGGAAATTTCAATACTGTCGATGCTGAATTTTGTCGTGTCTTAGGCATGACAATGTGTTGCTTCTGTAACAAAATCAAGTGAGTTCTGATTCACCATTGCACAAGCAGTGATGGAGCATGGCAGTCTCACCCTACAACCTGTGAAATTGCGGATTCATCCTAAAGGTTTACCAGGAGCTGCTTCTGGTTGGGAACAGTAAACATTCTCCTCTCTCCCATGTGACTTCACTTTCTGCCCTGCTGCAGGGAACTGCCACTTGGGAGGCAAAACACAGGGAACTTGTCTGCACTTAGTCTATATAGCCTCTGCAGGACAGGTGCTAAGTTTCAGAAAGCACAGAGACAGTATTCCAAGGATAGAAAAGCAGTCTGAGATGTGAGAAAGCTTAAAAATGGTATTCCTCAGCTTCTAGACACCTAGTCACTGCTAGGGAACCAAAACCATTGCTAACTTCACTGATGAGCTAAACTGGAGCTCCCTCAACTCTGGCCCCAGTAGTATAGGCCATCTATGAAAGATTTAGAAAGCTGCTCTGTAGTTGAAGGCCTATACCATATTCACCATGGTTTTGGTAAATGAAAGAGAGAGTCCTTGGTTCCAAACTGTTTATTGGTTGTTCATCTGGGAAATTGGATGCTTACCTTACCAACTTCTCAGGGTGAACCCAATATTAAATACCTTTGCAGAAAAGAATGTCCAGGAAGGGGGTCTTGTTTGGAAACACTCAGGGCCTCTAGGTACCTCATTAGCATGGAGAACTCTTTTCTGGTCCTATGTGATCACAAGTCATATTTCCTAATGTGGAAAGTATGATACTTGTTACAGGGCAAGAATTTGGTAAGAAGCAGGGAAGTACCTACCATCTCAAGTATGTACCCACCAAATTTCTGGGGTCTCAACCTATTCTACCCAGCAAGCTTCCTGGCATGGTTTACCATCCCACACCCCCACACTTCAATAGCTCCTGGCATACCTAGTGATATGCCTAGGATACCATGGTATATCTTTGTAATCCTTATAAGGTTATATATATATATATATATATATATATATATATATATATATATATATGTAATAGCTTGTGTATATGTCTGCCATAAAAACATGTGAAGTTAAAAAATATATATATAATACATATATGGCTTATATAGATATTGTATAATATATTATATATTATGCATATATGTGTACATATGTGATCTATGTATGTACATATATATCATATACATATACATCATATACATATAATCATATACAAATACACCATACATATACATATATTTCTCCAGTGACTTTCCAAGTAACTGAGTTTATTTCATTTTTGTTTTTTATTGCTATTAAGAATAAAACACTAATTATTTCAAGTAATGTAGAAAGTAATGTGAGAATGTTTGTAAAGGCAGAAAATCCTTTAAATAAAGTGTTAAGTCATTTGACTTTCTTTCTACCTTTGAATGTCCATATAGACATCTTTTAAGAAAGCTAAATTTTAGTACATCAGCTTTTACTATATTAATTAATTAAATTAATTAAGTGTAGTTGTGTGTGTGCATATGTATATGCATGTACAGTCATGATTCTGTCCAAATACCCATATACTCTTGCATGTATCCAGAGGTCAAAATACTATTGAAAGGAAGTGGTTCTTTCATGGTACCATGTGTGTCCAAAAGTCAAGCAAAGTTTGCCATGAGACAGCCTTGAACACTGAATTTTATCACAGCTATTGACATTGAGTACTTAACCTACATAATGAAATGAATACAGTAAGCTCTAGCGTGGGTATTTTTCAATTTTGTATTTTTTTAAACTTCACATAATTTTCTTTTTGCTCAGGTACAATGTTCTATTTTTATTGTTTGGGTTTTTTCTCTTTTTCTAGAAAAGTTATTTTATTATATTTGATCTGCTATGTGTACCGAGAATTTCTTTATTCCTTTTGCTATTATCTTTTGGCTGGTTTAACATAACAACCAAGAAGGCAAAATATGCCAATCCTCAAAGTCATCATTCTGAGAGAGTGTACATGTTACTGACCTTCAGCTGAAAATTTAGCTCTGGTTGTTTAACATTGAATAAACTTAATATTTCTTCACCTTGAAACTGACAGATCAAGAAATTCAGAACATAGATACATCTGTTTTTGACTAAGTCCTTCAGTGCTTCAGTCTTCATATTTGGACTTTTAGTGGTGAAGGTATCCAGCAAGGAGCAGGTTCAGAGAAAACTTGGATGATGATTATCACCGCAAAACTGGCTGATTTGTAACATAAAGCAAATTGGTCCTCTTAATCTTCCAGCTATGTGCTGCCAAAATGACTGAAGTGGCTGAGAAGTGGGTAGTATGTTATTTTTCTCTGAAGAAATGCCATGTCACAGTATGCTGCCAAATTCTGTTCAGTATTTCTTTTATTGAAACTAGGAGTTATTCAAGGGAGAACATATCCTTTTAAATTACAGGAACACATAGTTTTCCATTTTCTTATATTAATACAAATTTACCTGTAGCTCATATTTATTACTGGCCACTGTTATATTTTGTATATTCTAGAGTAAGTTCTTCAATAGCTTTTTATTCATTGTGTTTTCTAAGCAGAATTTCTTTGAGACTAATCTTTTTCATCAATCATATCACTGAACATATTAACATTTCTTAACCATCAATAATATAGTATTTTAACTACACAGCTCAAATTTGATTTTTCTGTGAAGGAATTTCTGTAATTCATCAATAGTATTAGTAACCCTGTGGTCTTTGATCTTATGATTTTATTTAGCTATTTTCACTTATGAAATTATGCTGTTTACTTACTTTCCCCTCTGCCGAACAAGACATTTCTGGATTCCCACATGTATCACATACAAATATAAAATCCAGAAATTATCAAAAATTGGGAATTGGAAGTGCAGTTCCATTGTTAAAGCATTTGCCTCAATTAGACAAAATCCTGGTGAAAGTTCAGCCCTGGGTCAAACTGGAAGTGGCCACATAGGCCTATAATCTAAGTACTAAAACACTAAAAGCAAGAAGACAAGAACTTCAAAACCATTCTCAGGCATAGAGCATGTTAAAGGCCATCATGAAATATATGAAATACTGCGTGTGTGTGTGTGTGTGTCTAGATCATTTCACTATAGCAGTTAACACTAACTCTTATATAAGTCATCTCCCCCCTTTTTAAATAGAAGTGGAGGAGGAATGGATTGGGAGGGACAGAGTGGAGATAGGGAGAGGGGTTAGAAGTAGAGGGAGGAGGGAAACTGGTGTCAGGATGCAAAAATTAATAAATAATTTTTAAAACTGGGGGAATGTATTAAAACTCTTTACAATTCATATATGAATTTCAACTAAAAGTAGCATATCAATTTACAAATGACTATGCATCTCCCCTTTTATTAATGTTAGAGGAAGCACCTCATTATGTGAAGTGTTCCAAAAGCAGGCAAAATAAGTCAGACCAACCCTGATCCTACTAACAAATACAGAGATCCACAGCCCAACATTAGAAAGATCTTGGGGAATCCTTCAGAAGCAGAATAGGAAGTACTGCGGGAGCCAGAGGAGTCAAGGACACCATAAGAATGAACATAGAATCAACTAACCTCAGTTCTTAGTGGCTCCCAGAGACTGAAAAAACAACCAGGCATCCCGCATAGGACTAAGGTAGGCCCTGTGCATGAATTGTGGGAGGCCAACTCTGGCAACTTGAAGGTGCAGGAAGCAAAATTTAGTCCTTCAAAAAATTAGGGTTGCCTTTTTTATAATAATATCATTTACCTATCTTGATTCTAAGTTATTTTGCAGCAGTAGTTGGCCTGCCTCTTTCAATTCCTCTGAGACCAGAACCTGCAGTCTCTGGCCTGTAGCACCTCATGATAAATAGACATGGGATTAAGTAGCCTTTGTTCTTACCTTCCCCTAAGTGGGAGATTATAAAACTCCCAATCTACTAGTGAAAGTCACAGGAAGAAAAAAGGATACTTTGGAAAGTAATTTTAATCTTTATTTCAAATATCTCCTCAAAAAAATATCTGCAAAAAAAAATCTCTCCTCCCAAATTATCTAAAAACACTTTCCAAAAATTTTTTCTCTAAAAATTCTGCCTCTGCTCTCTTTGTTCTCAGCAGTTGTATATCTTTCAGGATACATGATCATAGGGTAAAAAGTTCATTATGAGTTTTTACATAAATTCAAACCATAAATGAATAAGAAGTGTACAACAGAGAATGTTTACATATGTACCCATAAAGACCAATTATCTAGCTAGATATTTATTATTTATTACTCGTTCTACAAGTTTATTGGAAGTTAAAAAATCATAACTTTGCAAATAAGTTATCTTTGGAGTTTTGTATAAATAAAACCAATCAAGATGTTATCTTCTTTCCTTGAACCTACAATAAATCTTTTGTTCCCTTTTATGACCTTTCATTAAACATTTTACAACCTCTTACAATGTGCTCTAAGTTGTAAATACCTGCTTTCTAGCTCAGAAGCTATTAACTCATGATACTTCAAAACTGACAGAATTCAAACTTCTGTTATTATATCAGAGGGGAATTATAATAGCAATCCTAATATGAAGGGATTAATATTTACTAGTATAATTTTAGGAATTCTTATAGGATAATTATTATGAATTAAGAAATCATCTATTTGTCTATATAGCATCATTGCAAGACAGTACATATTAGTTGATCTGCAAAAAATCTGTCAAACACAGTTGGCTAATAACTAGTGATTATATATATGTATGTATATATATGTATATCTATATATATCTATGTATATATCTATGTATATATATGTATATATATACATATATATACATATGTATATATATGTAATATATATACATATATTATGTATATATACATAATATGCTTTTTATAATATAATATACATATATATGCTAATATATATGTATGTATATATGTGTATCTATGTATATATATATGTATATATACATAGATATATACATATATATACATATGTATATGTATATATACATAGATATATACATATATATACATAGATATACATATATATACATACATATATATTAGCATATATATGTATATTATATTATAAAAAGCATATTAGCAGCAAGAATATTTTCTAAAATGTACTCCCTTTAGTCTTGCCTAGAACTCTTATCCAATGTGATTTTACATTTTAGAGTGAAACCATCTCAGATCTGCTGATCTTATTATCTTTTCCTAGAAGGATCCTGGCAATATAAGTTACAGTTTTATAGCTTGGTCTTCTTGTGAGTTTTAATACTTTAAAATTTTAAAGTCTCTTTATTTGTTACTCCTATAAAATTAATAATCAACTTATATAGTTCTACTTTCTTATTATTAACACTAACATTCCCATGAAAGAAAACTGAAGAAGCAGGTCATGGGAAGAAACAGTAAGACCCAAGATCTACCCAAAATAGAGATTCTGAATCTCAGTGTCCAGGATAAGAATCTTCCAGTGGAATTAACTCATGTTGTGGCATTCCTTCTGCTCTGTTTCCTGAAGCATAATCAGGTCTGTCCATATGAAGCCTGTAATTTCATTAGATTATTTTCCATGGTACTGACTTCTCCAATATCCCAAATTTTTCATTAAAACCCAGGCTTCACACTCACAGCTTTACACTCTAACCATTCAGGACTACTTTGCAGACTTTCTTACCATTATATATGCTACTAGAGTGGCACTAGCTATTTTCTGAATCAATGAAACAGCAATCCATTATCATACTACATTTGTTCTTTCTTGCTTTCAAAATCAGTATCATATGAACTATACTACCACATTCTGCTGTCGCAGCAAGATGGAACTTGACTAATTTGGACCAGAGCTATCTATATCAGATTCTGTATACTAACTATAGGAAAATGTGTTGCTTTTGAAGAATAGGGAACCTTGTCTATTCAGCCAACACTCCATTTCTCTACATAAGTCTGCAGCCCCACAAATTGCTGACTTTATGTATAAGATTTTGTTCCCAGGGTTTTAAGTCCTATTGTACCAATATAGACTATATGGCTACTCTTCAATTGTACTGACCCAGTTTAAAATTCTATCTGTTTTCTCTTTAATAGTCTGTATGCCATTCTGTCTTGAAATTCTCTCTACCAAATAAGTTTTTTTTTTTTTATTTTTAAATTCAGTTTCACTTGAGTCCCAAGATAAATGGAAGGATGAAAATAATGGAGTAGGAGCAGGGGGGAAAACCTCTTAGAGATGGTGGAAAGAATGTATTGGAATGTGGAATGGTCAGAGGGCAGACCAGGAGGGGGATAAAGAATATATATATATATATATATATATATATATATATATATATATATATAATTTCCTCCCCATGGTTCCTTTATTGCCCGACTCAAAGCCCCAGTTCTTTAAGTGCAATACTGATTTACAAAGTTCATTGCCAACCATTCTTTATATCAGACATTTTTACTCTATAAAGCAAATAACTTGTGCCAACTTTGCATTACTCATATAGACAGGAAACTGGAGGTGTTTATACCTGTCGCTCTCTATGTTTGTCTCAGTATTTCCCGTGTTGAGCAAGTGGTGTAAATATCTTCAAAGATATTTGCAGATCACCTAATTAATAGTGAAGTACTTTCCCTGATTTATTCATATAGATATCCTCATATTCCAATATTTTCTATCTTTTGTTGTTTCATTATATACAGAGACTTATAAAATTGGTGATTTGATGTAGAAGCCTTTTATAAATGTAAACTCTACAGGGTCACTATTTTCCATAAATATCCTGTCATACAGAATGTATCCTGATATCCAAGGGACTATTAAAGCTAAAGCACAAGTAGCAGTCAACTTCATTAACACGGTTTGAATATTTGATAATATAGGATATTATATGAGAATGCAGGCACGAAGGTACACATGTGTCATTGTGTATCCACATTTATATATATATATATTTGTAGCCAGGGAATAACTTAAATGATTCTCCTCAGGAACCACATTTATTGTTTTTAAGACATCATCTATCATTAATTTAGGGCTCACAAAATAAACAATCCTGGGTGTTCTGTAAACCCCAGATCTATCATGTATATTTTTATTAAATATTATAAAAATATTTTAACCAATTATAGTATCTAGACTTAATATTAGAGTAGGGTTCAAGATCATAATTTATAAAATACCATTTTTAAAGATTTTGTGTGAAACACATGTTTCCATGTACTATATTTTCTTTATTTTCCAATAAGATTTTTTTCAACTAAAGAATGGATACATAAAAGGTGGTTCATTTGCACAATCAGATACTATATAACTCTTATAAAAAATGAACATCATGAATTTTGCAGGCACAGAGATTGAACTAGAAATTATCATACTGAGTGAGGTAACCCAGACTCAAAAGACAGGTATGTACTTACTGAGACATGGATATTAGTCATAAAGTATAGAATACCCATGATATACCTCACAGACCCCCTGCCCCAAATAAGCAAGAAGGAAGGCCCAAGCAAATATGCATTAATTACACATAGAAGTAGAAACAAAATAGTCATAAGAGACAGAAAGAGGGAGGGAACTTAGGGGTGGGGAAGAAGTGAAGGACAAGAAAATGGGGAGGCAGGATCAGGGAGAGACAGAAGGGAGGTCCAGAAGGCCAGTAGAATCAATGGAAATCTGCTTGGGGTGGTAGGAAGGGTCAAATATCTAGAACTTCCAGAGACTTGAGTGGGTCCTAGGAGTCAATGCAGATGACCTTATCTGACATGCATAACAGTGAAGACATGGAATCTGAAAGGACCACAGCATTTAGCCAGGCAGAATGCCCCATGAAAGGATAGGGACAGAAATCTACCCACAAAATTTTGTCCTGTATAAAAAAAAAAAATTGCAGGGATGAAGCAGAAACAGAAGTGAAGGCCAACCAATAACATGTTCAGCTTGAAACCCATCCCATGGGCAGGCACCCATCCGTAACATTAATAGTGATACTTTCTTATATGTGCAGAGATTAGCCTAGCATAACTGCACTCTGAGAGGCTCTACCTATCAGGGGACTGAAACAGAAGCAGCTAACCACAAGGCACTTATAGAAAAGTTGGGGGAAGAACTGGAGGTCCAGAAGTAGTGGGAACCTCATGGGATAACCAATAGAGTCAAGAAATCTGGACCCCTGAGAGCTCTCAGAATCTGAGCCACCAACTAAAAAACATACATGGGTTAAAATGAGCCCCCCTACACCCACACATATGTAGCAGACAGGCTATTCAGTCTTCATGGCTGCACTGTCTGACTTCAGTAGGAAAGTATGTGTCCAATCTTGCAGATTTGATGTCTTGATGTGTCAAAGTGGAGGATACCCAAGGGGGTCCCACAGTATCATAGGAGAAGGAGAGGGGTGATTGGTGGAAGGGAGAGACTGGGAAGAGGAGCAGCTTTTGGAATTTAAATAAATAAATGGTTTAATTGATTAATAAAATATAAAAAATCAAATTAAAATATTTTATACAAAGATGAAAATGAATTTAATAACAGAAACATGGTTATAAATTGTGCTATAATTTTATCCCAAGTTGGAAATATGCATATTATCATGTACCTATGATATATATATGTAATCAGAGATTTTGGAGGACCATTGTTTTATTTTATTTTATTTTTTTATTTTTATTTTATTTTATTTTTTTTCAAGACAGGGTTTCTCTGTGTAGCCCTGGCTGTCCTTGAACTCACTCTGTAGACCAGTCTGGCTTTGAATTCAGAAATCTGCCTGCCCCTGCCTCTCAAGTTCTGGGACTAAAGGCTTGTGCCACCACAGTAAGACCATTGTTTTTATGCCTTATTTAGTCACATGTCATCTTAGTACATGAAGAAACTATCAAAATCAATAGGAAATGTTGACCTGCCCTTAATCTAGTGCCTGAGAAGAGCATGATTCCTCTTCTTTTAAGGACATATGACATGCTTAGTCATTGGAATGTCAACAGAAGTAAAAAGTATACCTGTTTTCAGTAGGGGCTTGAATCACTATTTTTAATTTCTGTCAACAGAAAATCCTGCCCTGGGTAGATAAAATAGCTCCAGGTCAAAATAAATATATCATTCATGACTTTAGATTAAGTACCTATATTATCAAAATTTCAGCAAGAAGACTTCAAAATCATCACGTATATCTGCATAAGTTCTCACCATTTGTGTTACTGTACACAAACAAGCTTAACAAATTCTGCAGCCCCCATTGCTGCTTTGCTGCATTTACCTACACATCTTACAAGTGTCCTTAGTTTGTGAGTAAAACCATGAATGGAGAGATGTGGCTTTCCTGTCTCAACTTTCTTGACTTCTTCCTTATTTCAAAACCAGAGATACCCAGTGAGGAAAAGGATTCTGAGATGTATAGTCCTGCCCATCCTCTCTAAAATAGAAAAGGTCATTAAAAAAGAACCAATAAGTAAAAAAAACTTAAAAACTATTGCCTATGGCAAGTGATTAAATTGTAACCATGTAAAATATTCTTTATACATATTTAAATACTTAGTGAAGCTTTTTTTTTTTTTTTAAGTAGCTACAAATTCTCTGTCTTTGGCTGGGAATGAGCATCTTACTGTGGATAAATGAATGTGTTCTCTGAGTGAGTTTATTGATAAATAAAAGCTGTTGAACTTGCTAAAACTTCATATGTTTCCTAAAACTGAATGTAGATTCTATCATTTATTCCTTTGTGAATGAACATATACAGTATGTATTCAAACACAAAAGATCCAGACCAGGATATCTGCTATTTAATCTGCTTAATGTTGTTGGTTTGAGTAAAAGATTGTTGTTTAATTTAGATTATGCTCCTAGGGGACTGGTTTTGTTCTCTCAATTGCTTGTATACTAATTGGCTTGGTATAAAAGAAGCTCTTTATATTCAAGCCCAACAAATGTAAAATGTTAGATTTCACTGCATTTGGCCATAACCCCAGCCTTAAATATTTTTAGCTCCTTAGAGATGCACTTTCATTTGTGCTAATTACAAGTGTTTGCCAATCTCTTATTCCTCTTTTTTAACCTTAGCTGAGTATTTAACTATGCATAGTACATTGCTTTCTATAACCCAGTTGTACTGAAGCAAATTAGTAGAGAAACAGATTTATGTTTTTGACACCTTAGGTCACAGTCACAGTCAATCATTGAAGGGAATTATGGAAACAAGTAAATAAAGCAGAACCACTGGGTGTGCTCTTTGCTAGCTCCATCACAGGCTCCTACTTAAGTAGTCTTTTCATCCAGCTCAGGCCCATGCCTAGAGAATGGTGCCTGACCTCAGTCTTGCTAGCTCTTGTAACAAACAAGTCAATCTAACACAGACATACCCACATGCAATCTGATATGGGATTCAGATTTTTGCAGATTCTCTTCAAGATGCCCCTACCCTATGTTAAGCCTGTATATTGGCCATTCTGTATGTCAGTCATGTAACTACTCAGAGTGGACATCACAATCAAGAGAACTCATTGACTATTTGGGGAAATATACAGGAAAAAGCTTCTACAAAGGACATGAGGTATTATTAGTTTGTAAGGACAATGATTATTGAGGAAATAAAATTGGTCAAGACTGAAAGAATATAGAATTAATTGTCTCACTCTAATGTTGTGAAATTAAAGTTGCTTACTTAAGAACTTTGCAAAGGATCATGTCAGGGATGATAGTGGAAGAAATAAAATGTCCATATTACCATGTATTCAACATACATGAACTTTCATGTGTTCCTCATTGTGATATCCTTTTACATTTCTGAATCTAAATGAATGCTGGAGGGCCCAAAATTTCTTGATGGGTTTGTATTTTTCTTTGTTATGCTCTCTAACTGAGCTCCAGGACTGTGCTGTTTATGTTGTTTATAGAAATTACAAGGTGGATTATTTAGACATGGTTGAAGCTGGCCAGAAGACTTTGGGGAAGAACTTATATTCCTTGTATTCCCAGTGACTTGAGTTTGTGTCCATAATTTTAAAAGCCCAGAACTTGGTTCTTATCTGCAATCTCAGCAGTACTATGGGGAGATAGGTACAGAGATGTGGGAATTTGCTTGAACATTACCAGCTACCTAACCTAGAAGACATATCATATCAACAGAAACAAAGTCTTTTCCTTGACAACGTAAAAGAAAAAATAATCTCCTATAGCTCCACATGATACAAGAATGGTTGGTAAAGGGTAATGAACATTAAGTATATTTTATTTATGACAGAATTAGGCAACATGGAGTTGAATAGGTAAATTTCGTTTTACAAGTTATTCCTCATTTTTAGCATTCAAGATTTCACATGTGTCCTAAAAGTATGCTCTTAGAAGAATACTTAAATCACACTTAGAATATAAATAAGAATGGTGTTTGAACTTAGAAATATGAGGTGAACAGTCATTCCTAAAAAGCTTCTGATGACTTCTCTTAACATGAATTTTAACTAACAGTAAATATCTAATCAGAAATAATATAGAATATATCCTGAATTTTTTGACTATCAATTATCAACCATATGAAAGGCAAAGGTGAAACCATTAAGTTCCAACCAGTACTGCAGCAGACGTTGTAAAGCCATTATAATTAAAGTTATTTGAAATGCCTTGTTCAAAATTTTACAATTTTATGAAAGCATGACAATAACAAAACATGTTACTTCTAAGGTTGAAGTTTTGTAGATCAGCTTTACATGTTAACAAATTCACTATGTTAACAGAGAACAATAAGATGTCCTTGCAGAAAATAAACATGCATAATGATTGTATTAACACTGGGGTTACTTTCAATGGCCACAATTTCATACAAATATGTTCACATAGTATATGAGCACACCTGGCTCATCTCTTTAAAATACGTATAAATCTGGACAAGAACAGATAATGAGTTTATCTGTCTCTCCTTTACTTGGACTGCTTTGGAGTTTTCCTAGAACTCTTTTACCTGTAAAATTAAAAAGAAGAAAAAGAAAGAGAAGGAGGAGGAGGAGGAAGAAGAGGAGGAGGAAGAGGAGGAGGAGGAGGAGGAGGAGAAGGAGAAGGAGAAGGAGAAGAAGAAGAAGAAGAAGAAGAAGAAGAAGAAGAAGAAGAAGAAGAAGAAGAAGAAGAAGAAGAAGAAGAAGAAGAAGAAGACACATTACGTAGAAAAAACAACTCCTAAATAATTGTCTAAATATAATAAGTAGATATTTCCCTTTGGAAATTAAATTATGATTTTAAATGTACTCACAACTGAGTATAGTTTTTCATTTTCTATGTTATACTGTTAAGTCTAGTTCATATTTCTATAAAAAAGATTAAATTTGCTCTTAATAATTTGTTATTTTTAGAGCTGTTTATTGCATGATGTTTTGATAGATGTTAAGAAAAACTACACACTTGAGAGAGGGCATTCATAACAGATGAAAGAACTGATTCCACTAAG
Organism: Arvicanthis niloticus; assembly: GCF_011762505.2. Classification (NCBI taxonomy): domain Eukaryota; kingdom Metazoa; phylum Chordata; class Mammalia; order Rodentia; family Muridae; genus Arvicanthis; species Arvicanthis niloticus. The sequence continues at coordinate 15,392,323 of NC_047666.1, forward strand.
TGCAACTTGGTGAGCTAGTGATTTGATTGAGACTGCTTACATGAACATGGGTGAGAAGATACATACAGGACCATGGGTGAATGAAGGGCAGCACTGTTACCCCCCAAAATGAAGAGTGACTCAAATATATCTGCATCCTTTTATATAGGCAGTTGTACCACAATGTCTCCACTTCTCTTAAAAAAAAAAAAAAATCAGTTTTGTTTTCACAGAAGTGACTTGAGAATTTTCTAAATCTCTGAGCTTCCCAAGTCACATAAAGCATCCCTGGTTCTTCCTAGAATGAAAAACTCAATTCAGAGTAATTAACTAACTGTTTTCCTAATTCTCTTTCCTCCCTCTCTTTAGGTAAAAATTAACAGCTTTATTTTTATGTACACACTTTTCTTACTCGATATTTGTAGGTTTATCATTTTTACACAATTAGAGTATAAGCTTACTAGTGTTCTATAAACTCAAAACAAACTTAAAACTTAAAATAAATTTTTATTATTTTATAATACACCCACATATGTGACATCTTAAAATTTAAATTCTTATACATTCCTAATTTGGGATGGAATTTTTCTCATAGCATGAAGATTATTCTCACTTTGAATAGGTCAGAATTATTATAAGTTATTACTTTTAGCCACATAGTTTCCAAAGAGCTTGAGTTCAAAGATTTTTAACTATTTCTATTTGGGGGGATTATAATTTACTTAATTCATTACCTACTTCCCTTTCTTCTCTCTAAGCCCTTCCTTATACCCTTGCTACTTTTTTTCAAATTCATAGTTTTTTTTTATCATATATGGGTAAGTATATACATATACATGTTAAATACCTAAATTCAACCTGCTCAGTTGTATAATGTTAATTAATCCTTCGTTTATGACTGTTCAAACCATAATTTCTGTCTGTGTGTAAACTCTACCCCATAACTTTTACTTCTTGCCAAATGGACACTCTTAACAAAGTATACTATAATGAGTTAGTAGCCTTAAGTATGAGAAAAAAGAATAAGACATAATATTTACCTTTTTGACCTATGTATATCAGGTAGCCACCTATATAGAATGCACAATCTTTTTACTAGAAGTTTTAAGAGTTGTATTTCACTTGTTTGTTGTATATAAGTGTCATCCTGCCTAGATTTTAAATTTCTTATGGGGGAAAGCACATCACAAAATTTTAGTATCTTGAGTCATGTGAATAGTTCTTGAACACATCAAAAATGTGTTTGTGAATTGCATGCATGCATCACTGAACATGTTTGGATGGTTTCGTACTTAGAGGTCCATCCTGAAATTTTATTCAACCTTGTGGAACAAGCCTCTCTCAGGGGATGCACAGTGGTAGCCTGTGCTATTCCTGTAGTTTCCAACTTGTTATTGCTTTCTTTGGGTTTTTTTGCATTTCTTTTAAAATGCATGGCCAATATCAACTTGCAAAATCTGTCTTCAATTTCTCTACATGAAAAATAATTTCTTAGTATGAATTCAGAAACTGAAAAACAGTGAGGATGAAGGAAGCCTTTTAATGTTTACAAGGAGTATCTTCAAGTCTAAAATAATGGCCTAATTAAGCATAAGGGTTGGTATGTTCATATAAAAATAACTAAAGGTTATACTAAGACAGCTGCAAATGTAGACTGTATTAGAACTTGAATTCACTCAGTAAATTGTTAAATCAATGTTGGTACTGATTATTTTTTACCTAGAATCTAATACAAAAAAGTACTCTTAAAAATTGTATTGCATCTATATGAAACATTTATAATCAAAATTACATTTGTGACATGTATTCAAAATATTGTTTATTAATATACCAAAGTTTTATTTATTATTTTAACACTTTCTTTCTCTAGATAACATTACTAATATTTGAACTGTGCCAGTGATATCTAATCAGTCTTAGTTTATATTTTATAATCATTGCTTTTGTTTATAAAGTTAAAAAAAGAAACAAAAATAACAAAAGGAAAGAATCACTTTCAAATGTAAAATTTTCTAGCATGATAATATAACAATGTGCATTTATTAATATTCATTTTATTTATTGGATGCCTCTGTGTACTTATAGCATGTGTGTGTGCATGCATGCTCTTAGAGAGAAAAAGATCAATTTTTGACCTTTGTATGTGAAACTTCAAGTAATTTTGAGGTAACAAACAGACAAACATGGGTGTTGGAACCAAGTTCAAGTCCTCTGGCAGAGCACAACCCAATGTTTACTAATGAGTTCTCTCTCCAGCTCAAATTCAACATTTTAACTAACAGACGTAGAGGTTCTTCTGTAGGCATGTAATTTTTGTCAGTAATACAACTAAATGCACATATGTTGTAAATTGTACATTAGTTGAAAAATTATCTTTCATTTAGAATAACAAAAATGAAATTTCTTTAACAAATAATAATGGATAGAAAATTTTGAAAGGAAAAATTCAGCAATGTTTGGGTTTGTATTTCTTCTACTTAAGTCCCAATTGTAGCTACAATTGTTTTAAATTTTTAAGCACGTGCTATTTTACCAGTTGTGTACTGTATACTCATACCACTAACCTATGCTTTCAGAATTTCTTGTAGTATTTATGTAGCAAATTTTTACTGTAAAAAAAAAAAGAAATGTACTTTGACATAGAATAGAAAAAAATGGGGTGATTTAGGAAGTATTATTTTTACAAGAAAACACAAATGCTTGTTTTCTATATGCTAAAAAGTGAAAGTTATTTTATTAGGGTGTTGAGGTTTGATTAGTATAACATAAATTTAATTTTATTAGTAAAACATAAATTGATATTTTTTGGTCATATACCTTTTCTTCTCAAACCAAACTTGGGGCTACAGGCTAGTTAGTCCAGAATGTGTTAAGAGATTACACATGACAGTGTTGTAAAAGGCATGTGTCAGATGATGTGTCTACTATTACAAAGGAAAGTGAGACATACCAAGAGCTACCGAGAATGTCTTTGTTAACATTTAAAACTTAGTAAGATGGTTGGGTGGTGGTTGTGCATGCCTTTAATTTCAGCTCTCAGAAAGAAGAAGCAGGCAACTCTTTTTGAGTCCTAGACTAGCCTGGTCTACATAGTGAGTTGAAGGACAGCCAGGGCTACAAAGAGAAGGCCATTTTGAACACCCCCTTTCCTGCATGCATACACACACACAAACACACACACACACACACACACCAAAAAACAAAAATTCCCACTCATCTTTGAATAAAAAAATCAAAGAAAAGATAGCAAATCTATAACAAAAGTGAAATTAATTTACATAATGAAGTCAAGCAAAGGAGACTGGTATTCTTTCAACAAAAATTTGTTAGACTAATCTGAAGGAGCCAGAATTAATATCTTTAAATAACACATGAGAAATGCGAAGGTATATTAAGAACATGCACATCATCTTGTTACTGAGGCAGACACCTAGCTGGTCTGCTCCTGTGAAGACACCATATCCTGAGACATCCTAAAGAAGCCACTGAACTCAGAGCAGCAGGTAAGAACAATTGCCCACTACCCTATGTCCCAGAGCTACAACTGGGAGCAGGGGCCACTCAGGACCCACCAGGTACCCAAAACCCACCCTTGCGGAATACCACTCTCCTTCTGCCCTCGCCTGGTCCTTGTGGCTGGGGCAGACACCTATCTGGTCTGCTCCCATGAAGACACCATATGTCGAGACATGCTAGAGGAGCCATTGAACTAAGAGCAGCTAGAGCTCAAGATCACAGGATTAAAGAGACATCTGGACCCTGAGGAGTTCTGACACAAGCAAGATAACTGGAAAGACAGGCTCCAGTCAGAGACAGTGAGTGCAGGTAGCACTAGAGTTAACCAGATGGTGAAAGGCAAGCACAAGAACATTAGCAACAGAAACCAAAGTTACTTGGCATCATCAGAACCCATTTCTCCCACCATAGCAAACCTTGGACACCCTATCACACAGGAAAAGCAGGATTAAGAATTAAAAATACTTCTCATGACACATTGAGAGAGAGAGAGAGAGCATCTTGGGCATCTCAGGCAGGTTCCAGAAGATGGCATTGTCTCTGTTGGATCTGTGGGTATACCTGTCGGATAATCACAGCAGGGACGCAGCATCTCTGGCAGGGAGATGTTTGTAAAGGCTGGATATTGAGCATTAAATTGCTTGGGAACAAGCATATCATGGTCTGTTGTTAAGATCCTGGAAAGGCAAAGGTGTTTGAGGAAATTTTAATCCTGGAAGGTATCTTTGAGTCTATTTTTGGATGGCTGAACGAGGAAAACATCATGATAATTATGTATCTGGGGTGGGCAGCAACAATTTGTTGGTAAAAGAAATTAGTTGTTAATTAAGACTCGAGAAATGATGATCAGCATGTTGATGTAAGCTGTGGAAGTAAATCAGATGGCTCTTGAACCTTTAAGAAATCTTAAAAGTTGAAAAAAATGTTGGACATATATCATGAGTGTTAGAGAAAAGGAAGCATTAGAACAAAAAACAAAAAATTTTTCAGTTGAAAACTACAATTGTTTTAGAAGTTCCTGTTAGAGAGAAAAGGAAACATTAAATAAAATTAAATAAGCAAGAAAATTTTGGGTTAAGTGTCTCTTTGTTGTCTTGGGGCATTTAAAAGCAGTGTGGAGAGGAAATTGCTCTGCCATGTGGCATCTGGGTGCTCTGGCAGAGTTCCTGTATTCCCCCTTTGTTTTTCTTAGAAATCTTAAATGTAGAGGAAAAGAAAGGCCAACTTTGAAGAAAAGCTAAAGGCAAAAAACATTAGGGGCTCCTTAGGAGAGCCTGAAACAGTGAGATGCTGTGTAAAACTGAGCCATGGACAGGGAATGGGGGGAGACCCATGGAAGCTGGAGCCTCTTAAAAGAAACTGTCTAAGGAACACAGGGTTGGGTAGCAAGCAGGGTTTCACCCCTGTTGCTTCAGGCAAGCTGACTAAGCCAAAGCGCTGTAGCCTGTCACAAATGATGGGAGAGCAGGGAAAGCATATACTGGCCAGCAGCTAGTGAAAGGCTGACCCCTGGAAGAGGGGCAGAGAGTGGAGAATAAATAAATAAGTTGCTACTTATCGGTCTGAGCATGTATTTTCTACTAATGTTATATTCTTCATCCTTCTGATCCTTGAAATGTCCACACTTCAAACTTTGGAATAGGATTTACATTTTGTATTATTTTAACAGGATTCATGTGCTATTACTAAAGTTAACACTGTAGATTAAGATTAACTTTGAACATGTGTTTGCCTGTTTTGTTATGTATGTGAAATGTATGCATTACTCTGTTTACATGTCAGCAGAAATTCAGGAAGAATTTCAACCCTCATTAACATATGTCACTCAGGACTCTTCCCTCCTTCTCTTCCTTCCTTCCTTCCTTCCTTCCTTTCTTTCTTTCTTCCTTTCTTTCTTCCTTCTTTCCTTTCTTCCTTCCTTCTTTCAGTGAGTGTTACTCAGTATATGAACCTCTCTCAGTTCTTCATCTAACTTCATGCCAGTGCTTTCTCTATTTTATTATGGACCAGTTATAATCAGCTATCCTTATCAATCAGGATGTATGGTATGCTAGCAGCATAAAACATGATCTGAAAGGGGAAGGGATTGTTTGTCTTAGAGTTTCAGTCTATCATCCAGGGAGGACAAGGCAGGAAATCAAGGCAGGATCATGAAGGTGATAACTATCAGGAAGAATATGGAAGAAGGCTCTTTTATGTTTGTTACCCAGGCTGAATAAGCTACAGGTTATTCTTCCCTTACCATTGTGGCACTGCCAACAATGATAAGAGTTTCAAACATCAATTTTTAATGAAGAAAATGTCCCACAGACTTTTACACATGGCAAGGCAATGGACAAAATTTTTGGCAGTTATACTTAGGTGTTATTTGGCAGCTTGACAATATATAGTCAACACATATGATTGATATTATTAAAAGCACATCGCCATGAGTATAGGAATTAATAGTGGCACCAAAATATTATGAACATTTTCAAATAAAGTTCTGCTAAGAGTGTCTTTGGCGCTTCAGCATTGTGATCTCCTGTTTTAGCCTCAAATATTGACAACTTTTCATTTCATGAACTATTATGTGAGAAGTCATATGGAAAATCTACACAAAGCATGTTGATCGTGTATCACCTTATACTGCTGAGTGATACTCTACCTGTTGTAAAAGATATGACTGTTCTATATTATTCTCTTTCAAATACCTTACCCTTGAAGATAGCTACTGAGTTTTTAGCTTATTACCATTTGCAGATATGTGTCATTCACAGTTACTTCTCCACCTTAGTGTTTGAGGTAATATTTCTCTACGTATCTAGTTCTTTCTGTCTTGACTGGATGATCTGATTGAAAAGACCCTTGAATATGCATGGCAAGATAAAGTACTGGGTTGAGGGCACAAACTACCATAAAAAGGTTTCATTTGGGAGCTCAGAATAATTAATTAACTCTGGGGAATAGGACAAAGGAAAAAGAAAGAGGTCATACAGTATCAAAACACCAACTACTCACTTTTCATCATGGACTTGAGTTGGTACATGGGAGGTATGCCAGTATTCTCCACATATTTTTCAATTTCCCCAAACTCTAAAAAGTGCCTGATATCATCAATTCTCAAAAATTAAATGAAAAAAGAGATATTATATAATTATTTTCCAATCATTGTATATACTTTAACTGTAATTAGTGAGATAAAATGTCAATTATAGTCTTTGATTTAAAAATCAACTGCTCCTTCCTGGGAGTTCCACAAGTGAATCCTTCTTTTCTCCTGATCATCTTTTATAGTGTATGTTCCATTGCTTTTTCCTTTCAAAATGTAAAATGTAATAATAACCAAATAGTGTTAATGAGGGGTAAAATCCAACATTAATGTCAACATTCATGGAACAAATATCAGAAAATGCTCAACGGACTTGTTGTTCAACTGTAGAATGCTGTGTCCTAACAGATATAAGACCATAAACTTAACTACAACTTTTCTTGTGTCCAATGTCCCAGGAATGATGACCACAGAGTTCTTCTTCATAAAAATTTGAGGCAACTATTTGCACTTTTTAAAGTGTGAGAGATTAGGTCTAATCTATTTTACCCATGACTAAATTTTTTTTTTAATTTTAGCAGTCTAAACCTAGCCAAAAAATCTGTGAGAGTTATATTTAAGCCAGGATATTTTCATGTGGGCACATTTTTATCATATAAGTGAAGTATTTGATGTGTGGGCAAAAGGGGAAAACGGGGATAAAATACTGTTACAATCTGATAGCACACACTAAGTCAGTCAGTGCCTTTCAAACACATCCTCCCTCTCTCAGGTCATAACCACCTTTACACTCACAAATATAACAGATTTACCAGAGTGTCTTTGGTATTTTCGAACTGGTTTGGGGTCTAGAACTCATGGTGACACAGCATGAACATTTCATTTTAAAATCTAATTCCAGGACAGAGTCACTACTTAAGAATTTTACTTGTCTGGAATCAGACCTGCACGGTAAACAGGGAGATGGGGAATGAACAATGCTAAAGTGAAAGTGTAAAGGCAGATGTACATTTCAAGAAGACTTTGTATCCTCCAGTATGGATTTAAGAAAACCCATTAGATCTGAAGAATTCAAAGGTCAGAAGTCATAGTCTGATACAACATATAGTTGGTTTCTAATATTCACCTCATAGTTGCTTCTTAAAAGATAAGGTACAATTCAACACCCATTCATTCTCTGGCTGGCACTAATTTTGCCATTACAGAATCAAAGGAAATATAAGATCCCAGCACTCCTGAATTATTTCTGGAAATGACTTTCAAGATGACAGCATCTTGGTGTTACCAATATCCAGAGCTACAATGCTGACTTAGTAAACAGCAATGATGCTTGAGTAGAACAAATTCTTTTCTTGTTCTTAAATGTCCTCAGAGACAAAATTGCCAGGAGCAGGGGAAAAAGGCAGTTTTGGTAAGTCAGCCTTCAGTTACTTCATAGAAAAATGAGGTGTGAGGAATTTTCCCCTTGTCATCTTTCTGGCCTCTCTGGGAGATATATTTCTAAGCTGGTTCTAATTCTCTCTTTGAAAGATTCATAATAAAACTGAATTCATTTTCAAGATAAATGTAGACTAGTTAAAAAGCAATCTATGTATATTATAAAAGATGCAGAGAATTGAAACTCATAAAAACACAAATACTCATGAAAAGAACTCTACACATATACACTAACCATATTATAATTCTAATTCACCTATTTCTATTCCTACATTTTGTTTTCTTGATATTATTTTTTCAATTCTTGAAATAGAATGATGAGGCATGAGATAATATGGTTTATTGTTACATAATAATCAACTCCATGAAGAGGTAGCATTTAAAAATATTAGAAGAGTCCATCATAAAGAAAACTTTTGTATAGTAATGTATGCTTCTGTTTATAAATAAATATAATATAACAATGAAAACTCTATTCTGGACACATATGTCTACCCAGTCACATGTTCATTGGTGCCAGAATTTTGTCTGACAATGGGTCCTGATTGTCATCTTCTTCAAGTCTTTAATATAGCATTAGCCTCACATTTTGATTACATAACTGTAATGAGTTTCTCAGTAGAATAAGGTTTCTATGAAACTAAATAACATTTATCTATAACTCCTGTTTATGTCAGTATGTTAGAAAATTTTTATGAAGTTGTTAGGGTTCCACCTTTTACCCATCCTCCTGAAAACATACTCAGCAATCTCATTGGTTCACTATTAACAGTATACAGGCAGCTGTTGAGACTGAGCGCAGAACCAGTTATGGGTTGTATAGGTATGTCTTTACATTCCTCAGGAAATTATTTTTCTCTCAGGACTAGTCAGTCCTTATATTATTCATAAGGCCCGGATTGCTACATTTTCTCTGTGGCACATTCTAATTTATATTTATATCTTAAAGAAATATTCCATTTCATGAAAAGGTGCTTTATTTCAGATGCAGCATCACCATAGCATCAACATGGAATGAAACTAGAATATTTGTTTCTTCTTTTGTCCTGTTCGCTTTAATCAAAGCTGGCTTCCCCTGACAGTTTTGTTATTACACAGATAAAATATCTTTTAAAAATAACTATAGGAAAGGCCAGTTTTGTAGAATTACCTCAGCTTCTACATTTAACTTACTAAATATCAGCAGTTTATTCTGGTGGTATCTCTAAATACTTGCATATATTTCATGAAATCTCAGTTCAAAGATGTTTAGATGATTAAAGAAGCCACAGTTTAAGTCAGCCATCATTTCCTGTTGGTTCCTTTGAATAGAAAAGAAAATTATTTATTTTGACAGAGCTTGGTATGAAACCTAGGGCCTCATGAATGCTAAGCAAGTAGTCTAGCACTGAGCTAAACCTCTAGCCTTTCGAAATTAGATTTAAATGAGATCAAAGTGTCAGATTCATTCCTTCAGGAGTAAAATTCCAAGAGAAATATCAATATAAAAATATATCAGATGTGCACACCCATGAAAAACAAAGAACAAATACATGGTTCTAAAACTTTGGCAATGGTTTGTATGAGAAATACCATCTTTGCTTCAGTATTTCACAAGCTATTTTATTAGTAAGTAATCACTGTAGTACCCTTGGTATCTACAGTAGGTTTAAGGGTTTTACTTGATTCTAAGGACACATTGGTGTGGATATAACACTTCACACTCAGTGGGGTTAACGGTGACATTACAGTAAGATACATCTACACTCTTACCAATTTGGTAACAGAGTCAGATTACTTCTGGTATGAAGATAGGCTGGCCTCTATGAGCTCTGGGTCAGCAAAAGTCAAAATAATAAGACCTTGAAACAAGAATCAACAATAAGTGAAGATTCAAATGAACCTTAAAGATATGTTTTTTTCATTGTTAAGAAAAATGTGATTATTCCAGTAGCAAGACAGTTCTCAGGTATATTTACAGATGAAAATATACATTTTGTATTTAGAGAAAAACTTAATTCAAAATTATTTATTTGCTAAAAATATTCAAGAAAAAACCTACAAGAGTATGTGAAGTGCCTGATATACAATGCAAATGCTTATAATATTGCTTGAGTTATATTATCTGTTTGCTTTAAACATTGTAAATATCCTCTGTTGTGGTACATGTTTCATAAGCTATATTAATTTGCAATGAAATGAATTTGCAGAATTCTGTGTTGTGTAGTCTGTCCCACCACTATAATAATAACAAACAAATAAACAAACTCTGTGGAGAACTGAGAAGGCTCTGAGTAGGAAAATTCTGAGTGAATGTGGGTTTATATCAAGGATTCCAGAGCCTCAGGCACCTGAAGAGACGGCACAACATTCTTGGGAAGTAAAGGGTAGGGGACAGCAAAGCATTTCTCAAGGGGGTCATAGTGTAGATAACAATAGTTGACTATATGTATAGAGGACGTTCTTTCTTTCCTCCAATACTTACAGCCTGACAATGCTGCTCTTCAGAAACTGGTTTTGTTGAATTGTTATAATATGTCTCCTTGATTCAGCTGCATGGTATAAATCCTCCCCCCACATTAAATTGTATATAACAAGCTGAGCTTCTTGAGTGCCACAGTTTCTCCATCAGAGATTCCAGTCCCCCAAATCACAGCTTTTCATTGTGTGTGTATGTTTTATACAATATGTTTTATTCTCCAATATTTGTATTAGTTCTTTCTTAGCTCCTAGCCTGTGCTCCAATGATATTCTGAAGATCATCACTGTGGTCTTACCTTTTCAAAATAGCTACATGTTTTATTCAAGTGAGTCATAGAGTTTTCATTTTTTTACTTCATTTTTTTTCAGCAATCTTATTTTAAAAACTTACTGACTAATAAATAAACAACGCACCTTTCCTAATTTGCATGAATAAATTAAATTGATTCTAAATTTTTAGTTTAAAAGTTAAAAACATATACATATATTTTATTTTGTAAAGAAAACACAGGAAGGACTAAAGAGATGGCTAACTAGTTAAGAGTGCTATTACATTTTCAAAAGTACCTAAGTTTGGGTAGAAGACCATACATTGTTCAGCTCAAAGCTGCGAGAAACTTCAGCACCTGAGGATCCATTGCCCTCTTTTGGACTCTAGATTTAAATTTATGTGTACCCATGTGTACATATTCATACAGGCACACATTACATATCTGATTGAAATTATGAATAAATCTTTAGAAATAAAACAATGAAGAAAAACTATGCAGTCTCAGATACTTTCACAAAAATATTTACCAAGTTTTAACATAAAGCATATAAGACATCATTGAAAAGTGTAAGGGAGGGAAAAACTACCTCCTTCACACATTTGTGACAGAGTAGGAGTTATGAACAGTAGTAACATTAAAGAGACTGAGATACTAGCTACACATTTTTCTCCTAGAAGCTGGTATCATCAATGACTGTTAATTTGGGATTGTATACTGACTTTGATACTTTTCTTGTGTTTTATGCCAATGAAAGTAAAGGCTTATTATTATTCTGTGTTGCTCTATGGACAGAAGGCCAAAAGCTTTCTTCTCAAATTAGCTTCCTTACTAAACTGGTTTTTTTAGCCTTTCAGTATTTCTTTACCTTTTCGCCAAGTCTTCTACATCAGTCTCCACATTGGTTTTGACTTCAACTGTGTATTCATAAATCAATTTTATTTGCTAAACAATAACTTGTAGATGTATCTGCTGAGCCCATCTTCTCTGGAATAGATTTTTTTTTCATGTTAGAGTCTGTGCAAGAACTATACATACTTTTTCTCATTTTTGCATATTTCTATAACTTTCTTCCAGGATCAAAGCCCATGGAGTTGATTCTAGAAATCTAGGGCTTTTAAAAAGCTATTCTTTCTCTATTACTTTATTTTTAATGTCTTCACTGTTTGTGGTAATAATACTGGAAAATAAGATGTCACTAAAAATTTCATTGATGCTTTTGAAATTTGTTTGATTTTTAGTATAAAGCTCAACAAGATAGGCAATTTCTACATCTAAATATAGAATTTAGAAGGCTGAAATAAGAAGAATAAACATTCTTGGGCTTCATAGTGAGACTGTGAGAGAAATCATTTGGATGTAAAAGTTGAGGCTCAGTGATAGAATGCTTACCCAGCATGAAGGAGTTCTTTCACTTTGATCCCTAGCACCTCAAAAATAGAAATAAATGACTCTTCTCCTACTGAATACAAGTCTGAAGTATACAGAATTAATTCTTGTATTACTTTTTTTTCATGAGTTATTCTTTGGTAGGTTAGAAATTGTTTGCTTTCTTAACTGAATCAAGCCATCTCTTCAGTCCCACATGTATATTTTAATAGAAATATTTTACATGTTATAGTGATGGTTTTAAATAATATTAACATATAATTTGAAAATTATAATTACATTAAAAGAGATGTAAGAGTGTTTATGTCCTTTTGAGAAAGTAAACAGGATGGAGTAAGTAGGAGTACTATATAAAGAAGAGGATTGGTGGTTAAATTACTCTCTGAACTTTTATATATTATAATTAAAGAAACATTCATTTTCTAGATTATTCTGTGCATATCAGTATTGTGCAAACAGGTATGTCTGTGCTCCAACTTGAATACATGATGCCCACACAATCCATCAGAGGGTGTTGAGTTCCTTGGATTCAGTGTTGCAGACTCTTAGAGCTGCCATGTGTGTGATGGGAATTGTACCCTGGACCACTGCAGGAACAACAAATATTCTTAAATGTAGAACCATGTCAAAAGCAACTTTCTAAAGCAAATGTAAGATCAATATGAGCAAACATTTCAAGTATATGTTTATCATTTTTGTTTCTATATTTCTTCCACTGTCACTTTAGAATCATTTTCCATCTAACAATGACATCAGGTAAAGACATGGCTCATCTGTCTTAGGAAGGGAGTATAAATTTTCAGACCAGGCAAAATATACAGATAAGCTTATACAATCAAGAAATTACATGTGAATAAAGACAAACGTGTGGGTTTTGTGTATGTGTGTGTGTGTGTTTGTAGATATTAATGAAAAAATTCATGTTGACAAATATGTACTCTTTCCACAGACAGAACATTTCATAGGTATATTATATGTGCATAGTTCTCTTCTATATTTATGGGTGCTAATGCAAGGACTTTTAAAACGTCCATTCCCCTTTTTATCTCAAACAGTGTTAGAGTTTGTTACAAAGCAAACTTTGCATTGAGCTTCTAAAGGAGTCACAGTGAAGATGTTTTCCCATTTTCTAAACTATTTTCATATGAATTTATGAATCATAACTAACCTGTATAAAATGTGGTGCCATTTTCCTACTGGTAATCTTCTGGGAACCACCAACTCCAGAGAAAAATTTCTTCAGTTTTAGATTGTGGTTTCATGAAGCACAGAATAACATCATAACTAAGTAAAATCTTGATATACATTTCCTTATTCTTCCTCCCAAATACTAGAATTGTAGGCATATAAGATCACAAATAGTAAAATAAGCAAAGTTTTCACTCTTAACAGTCAGAAATATTTTTGAAAGCACTTCAGAAAAGCAATTCTTTAATTTATATCCTCTTAGAGTTTTCTTTTCTTACATTTACATGTGATATACAGACAATATATCTTGAAGTCCTTTGTTCATCACTTATGGATGCTATAGGCTAAGCTTCTAAAAAGAGAAGTGGGTATGTATTTGAACTGTAATTCACAAATATCTCATGTGTTTAATTTGTATATATTTTATACAAATATATAATGTGTATATATGTGTAATTTGTTATTTATTTTCCATGTACTTTTCTTTTATTAAAATAGTATTTTCCCAGACAATATATTTTTTTTCTCATCCACAGCTCTTCTGAGTTCCTCCATACCTCCCATCACATTCAAATCTGTGCGCTTTATGTTTCTCCTAATAAAACAAACAGGTTTCTAAATATTAACAGTAAAGCAAAATAAGATAAAAAAGAACCAAAGTGGCATAGTATAAAACTAAGACCAAAAGAAAAAGAACCAAAGAAAATGAAGGAGAAACAAATATAGACCCAGAAACACATTTGTACACACAGGAATCACGTGAAAACACAAAACTAAAAGCCTACAAGGTCTGAAAACAAACAAACAAACAAAAACACAACAAAGCATTACAAGGCAAAAAAAACCTTCTAAAGACACTGTAAAATACTTTTTGTGTTATTAGACATCAAGTGTTGGACATGGGGCCTGCCCTTAAAAATGTTTTGAATCCCCAATGAGAGTCAACTGGAGAGAGCTAAGTTTTTATTTGCAAGAGGTTATTAGTCGGAGATAACTTCTGAATTAGGCACAGGTTATATGCGTCTGCTTTTCTTAACATTAGGGCCCTATTTCATACAGACCTGTACAGACACTGTGGATGCTGTCTTAGTCTTTGTGAGTTCATCTGTGTGTAGAGAGTGCTGTGTTATAAGATACTGATTTTTTGGTGTCATACATCTTCTTGGCTCTTATAATCTTCCTGCTTCCTCTTCTTCAGTATTCCATGAGCCTTGAGAAGAAAGATTTTATGGAGACATCCAATCCCCCAAATATGATTGAATTTTCCAAGGCCTCTCAACCTCTGAACCATGGCTGGCTATGGGTCTCTATATTTGTTCATATCTACTGAAAGATGAAGATTTTTAGATTATTGTTTAAAAAGGTACTTATCTACGATTATAGCAGAATATCACTGGGAGTCATTCTATGGTTAAGTTTCTTTAGCATGTTAATAGTATTTTGGTTTTCTTCAAGGTTCTTGACCTATCTAGTTTTTGGTTCTTGATCACCACAACAGTGAGAGAAATATGTTCCATTTTACGAAGTGGGCCTTAAATCTAACTAGATATATATTGGTTACTACCACAATATTTATTACTTTATTGCTTTTGTGAAACTTGAGAGCAGACCTTCACTATAGATTAGGGACTTTGTAGTTAGGTTACTGTTCTCCTTTTCTCCTTTAATATTGTGCATAGCATTTTGTAGTACCATAAACACTAGTCATTAGGAGTGAAGGACCTATGTGGGCACCAGCTGGACTTCTCTTTGATCCATGAGTTGTGTTGGTCTTGTCTTCATTAATTGGGCTTTCCTATTAGTTTGTAGTGTGCCCTACCGAATTGGCAATACCTAGGCAGTTTACATGAGGACACTTTGGCAAAGAACTCCATTAGATGTAACTTATTCCCAGCACAGGAAGCTTTTTTGGTGATCAGAGATATCTATTTGTATATTTATCTCCACAGTTATTTGGCAGTTTCATTTAAATTAAACACACATACTTACACACACACACACACACACACACACACACACACACACACAGAGTCTTATCTGACATCAGTGGGAGGAGAGGAAGGCTTGGTGCCTAGTGTAGGGTGATACTAGATGGGTGAGGCAGTAGTGGGTGAATCAGTGAAGAAGCATTCTCAGAGACAAAGCGGAGGTGGGTGAGGAGGGATGGGATGAGAGGTTAGTGGAGGAGTAACCAGAAAGGAAGATATCATTTGAAATATAAATAAATAAAATGATTAATTAAAAAATAAGTACAAAAATGGACATAACTACAGTCCACATAAAAGCAAATACACACCATATTTATTTTTCTGATTTAGGATTAGTTCACTCAGGATGATTTGTTTTTCTAACCTCATCAACTTGTTGAAAATTTATTGTTTTAAGTAACTAATATTCCATTACATAAATGTTCCACCTTTACTTCATTCACTCATTCATTAATGAACATCTTCTATTGTATAAATTTACTATATTTTCTTTTTCTAATCATTTTTGACAGACATTCAGGATGATTCCAGATTTGGGGTATTATAAATAGAACACCAATGTTGAGGAATTTTCTCTCTAGTATGATGAAGCATGCTTTGAGTCTAATCCAAACAGTGATACAGCTGAATATTTATTAGATCGAGTCCCATCTTTTGAAGGACCAGCACACTGATCTTCATATTTACTGTAAAAGAAGTGAGATGGGGAATGGTGACAATTTCATCATTTTTTTATTCCTGATGAATATTTTATTTTTTATTTTATACAGATTTTTTATATAGATTCTTTACTCATAAAATATATACTGATTAGAGTTTCTCCTTCCTCTACTTTTTCCAGGTGCTTTCTATGCTCCTTCCCATTCCTTCTCTTAAGAAAATAATAGGTTTCTAAGAGGTAACATCAAAACATAACAAAATATAATATAATAATATAAAACAAACCCCATTAGTTTGAGGTTATACATGGTAAACCAAGAAAAAAATAGCAGCTCAAGCAAAGGCACAGGAATGAGACAAAATTTTACACACCCTAGAAGTCTCATAAAAATACTAAATTAAAAGGTAAATTATACAGTCAGAGGATCTGTGTACAAACCCATCGTTCTCTCCACACCTATTCAATAGAGTACTTGAAGTCTTAGCTAGAGGAAAAGACAAATGAGGATGATCAAGTGAATACAAATTTGAAAAAAAAAAGTCAAGTTATTTTTACTAGCATATGATATGATGTTATGTATGAATGGTCCCAAAATTTATACCAGGGAACTCCTAAGTTGATAAACACTTTAAGCAAAGTAGTTGAATGCAAAATTAACTCACAAATATTAGTCACTTTTCTTTATACAAATGACAAATGGAAAGAAATCATGGAAACAACCCCCTTCAGAATAGCCTCATATAATATAAAATATATTCAGGTTACCTGTACCAAGAAAATGAAAGAATCATAAAATTTTCACAGTTATATAAGAAGGAATTGAAGAAGATATTAAGAGATGGAAAGATCTTTCATGCTCATGGCTTAATAAGATTAACATAGTATAAATGGCTACCCTACCAAGAGCAATGTTCATATTCAATGCAATTCCCATCAAAATTCCAACAGAATTTTTCACAGACCTTCAAAGGATAATTCTAAAATTCATATGAAATAATTATAACAGCTAAAAAAAATCCTCAATAATAAAAGGACTGCTGTAGAGTGCTGCTCTGGGACTTGGGCCACCTGATGCATGACTACTTGCCCTTGGGGGTGGGAGATAAAAGGGCACGAAATCAATGGGCTTAGAATAACCAATCTTTAGGCTCTCAGGGAGTCTTCAATTAGGTCCTCATGTGGAAGTTACCTCTGAGGCTGCTTGGCCCTGGATGTTTATGCTGAGGCAGCTACTGCTTCATCAGTGAGGCCTCCCATTGAGACACTGTAGGTCTCAGCACTCCTGATTTCAAGTTGAACTATAGAACTATAGTAATAGAAAAAAAATGATGATATTGGAATAATGCCTGAAACCTTGATTAAAAGAATAGAGTTAAAGACTCAGATATAAATCCACATACCTATGAACACCTACTTTTTTGAAAAACAAACTAACTAACAAAAATCAGACACTAGAAATAAAAACAGCATCTTCAACAAATGTTTCTAGTCCAACTTGATAGTTGCATGTAGGAAAATGCAAATTGATCCTTACCTATCACCCTGATCAAAACCCAGCCCTAAATGATTTAAAAGACCTCAGCAAAAAACCAGATACACTGAACCTGATAGAAGAGAGAATAGAGGGAGATTAAACCTGAAAAGATCACTTCCAGTAGATAGACAGGGCCCCCAGTGGAAGGTTGGAGTCACCAATTTACCTTCAAAATTTTTGACCAGAACTTTTACTGCCTCCCCCCACCCCCAAGTACACAGATAAAATGGAGTAGAGGTTGAAGGAAAGGTCATTCAGTGACCAGCACAACTTGGTATCTATCCCATGGCTAGATACCAAACCAGGACACTATTACTGATACCATGCTGTGCTTGAAGACAAGAGCCTATCATGGCTGTCCGCGGAGAGGCTCAGCTGACTGATACAGATGCAGATACTTATGGAAGAGTGAGGGGAAAGATTGGAGGAGCTGAAGGGGATGTCAATCCTCTAGTAAGACCAACAGTTTTAACTAGCCTGGACTCCTTGGAACTCCCAGAGACTAAGCCACCAACCAAAGAGAATCATGGCCTGGTCTGTGGTCCCCAGCACATATGTAACAGAGGATTTCCAAATCTGGCATCAGTAGGAGACAATGTACATAATCATGTACAGACTTGATGCCTGAGGAAAGGGAGATTCAGGAGGTAAGGTAGGGTATGCGTGTGTGAGGAGGGTAAGTGGGTAGGGGTGGGATGGGGAGCACCTTCTCAGAGGCAAAGGGAAGAGGGATGGGGTGAAGAACTCTTGGAGGAAGAACAAGAAAGGAGATAACATTTGGAATGTAAATGAATCAATTAAAAAGAGAGAGAGAGAGACTGTATCAAAGAGTTATCCTTTGTGGTGTGTGTGTGTGTGTGTGTGTGTATCTGTGTGTGTGTGTTTGTGTGTGTCCATATGAAGCTGAAACTTGTCCTTCCAAGATCAGTGAAGGATTTTATTGAAATTTTGATGGGGAATGCCTATCATCTGTATGATGTGTTTTTCCAAAATCCGCCAATGTTACTCTAAAAGACTCTCCTTTTTAAAATTCAGTCTCCATTCCATCTTTCCTCAGGCACTGGTAACTACAGCCTCTATGGATTTTTCTATTCTGGGCATTTTTATTTGATTTCACCTTTGTTTATGCAGCTTGTTTTACTGATCATGATATCTAGGTTGTCTCACAATAGCATGTACCAGTATTTGATAACATTTTGTCTGAATAGCTACCCACTGTAAGGATATAATTTGTTCATCTAGTTATGTTTTAAAAATGTAAGATAATCCCCTGTTTAATTTTCATGAATAAAGCAGCATTCAAATAAAGTTTTCAGCTTAAATGAGTTGTTTATGTTTAAATTTTTTGAGTCATGCGGAAAATATACATTTAATTCAAGCAATTGCATAGTATTTTCTAAAGATTTATCACCATTTAACATTGCCAACTGCAATATATGAAGACTTCTTATAAATCCATATCACATTGGTAATATTTTTTTACCTTAATCTTATTACTGTCATCCTAATAGCTTTGAAATGTCATTGATTTGGTATCATATAAACGTTTTGCATATAGTGATTGTCCTTATAGCTGTTTTTTAAGTCCTTTTACCTCACGGTGATTGAGTTTTTCTTTCTTCTTTTTTTTTTTTTTGATATTTTTTATTTACATTTCTAATGTTATCTTTCCAAGTTCTTTCCAAGTTTTCCATCCTGAACCCCCTATCCCATCTCCCCTTCCCCTGCTTTTATGAGGGTGCTCCACGACCCATGTACTCACTCCCACCTCACTGCCCTGACATTCCCCTACACTGGGGCATATAGCCTTCACAGGACCAAGGGTCTTTCCTCTCATTGATGCTCGACAAGGCCTTCATCTTCTACATGTGTGACTGGAGCCGTAGGTTGTTCCATGTTTACTCTTTGTTTGCTGGTTTAGTCCCTGGGAGTTCTGGGAGGTCTGGTTGGTTGATATTGTTGTTCTTCCTATAGCTCCTACAGTCCTTTCTCTAACTCTTCCATTAGGGACCCTGTGTTCAATCCAATGGTAATGTGATGTCCTCAGCATCTTGAGATGGATTAACTTCTGTCTTCTAGAATGTATACCTTGATGTCATGCTGCTGTCGAATTATTCATTCTAATCCTCAGAAAAGAACTAGTCTATGATTTTAATAGACTAATATGCAATAGTTCTGATTATATAACTGTTTCTAAAGTTTTTTATTCTAAAATTGAATTCCTTTCAAATTTAAACTCAGCATGAATTTCTGAAAGGACAACTTTATCAACTAATTTTAAAAACATGGTTGTAAACTACATCTTCATTATTTTCAGATAATGCTTATATTGATATCCTGAAAAACAGTGTTTCAGGAATTAATGTTGCAGCTGAACAAATACATTTTGAATGTTAAGCTACTGATTATATTTT
The DNA here is from genome assembly GCF_011762505.2 of Arvicanthis niloticus. Classification (NCBI taxonomy): domain Eukaryota; kingdom Metazoa; phylum Chordata; class Mammalia; order Rodentia; family Muridae; genus Arvicanthis; species Arvicanthis niloticus. The sequence continues at coordinate 15,412,189 of NC_047666.1, forward strand.
TTCATTAATATGCTAAAGAATACCAGTTTTTCTGTATTTCATATTTTCCAACATTTTCTAGACAAATTGTTGAAATGTTGGGAAGTATATTACTATGAAGCTTTAAGTTCCATAATCTCATATCAGCCTATTCTAAAGAAATGTTCTAATTTAAACTATGTATTAAATATAGAAAATAGTCTTTCTTCACTAGTGTTTCCTCTGTTCTTTATACCTAATCCAATGAATCTTTCACAAATATCAATGCAATTATATGTGGTCTCTCTTAATTTTCAGTGGCTTCTTTTGATGGTTGGAATATGGACAACCCAGTCTAACCCATTTCACATATGTCATATTTTACAATTCTTCTAACCTGGAAAGGAAATTATGACAATCAAATTTTAATGTATTTTTAGCTAATTTTCTGAAAAATAACCCGAGTTCACATACCACCTTATGTATTCTTAGCATAAGAAGTAAATGGTTTGATATACTTGTGTGTTTTTTTCTTATGTGTAAGATAAAAACATGTGAAGTGTCTAATACAGCATAAGATTTTGATAAATTTGTGCATGAAAACCACTAATAATTATCCCCAACATACCCTCATGCATGACATTAAACAGACACACTCATATGCATTATATAGATGCACATTGTATACTCATTTATATGTACATATAAATATAAACATTATATATATATTCACAAATGCTTGAATAGATTTAATTTTTAATAATACTTATATAAGATAGAAACTATCTTCTAGGACAGTGTTCCATCCTAAGCAATCATTTGACATCTTCATCTTGTATTCCACTATGTTACTTTAGAACAAACAGTTTTTAAATTATAAAACTATCATAAAGAGTGTTATCCTGTGATTATTCTAATAGTTATTTTATAATTATACACTGCTTTGTTTATTTATTTCAGTATTTAGATATCATCTAATTAACAAGCTTTACTATTATCCCACAAAGCCAAGTTTTATTCAAATAATTTTAATGGGAAACTGGATGAGCCCTGAAAATTAGGGAAGACAGCATTTACCTTCATTCAGATCAATGTGAAAGCCCTCTCATTCTTTTACAACATCCAGGACACAGGCTCTAACTTCCTCCCTTGGAGATGGTATTTTCTGCCTCTCCCTGCTGTGCCCCAGCTCCATTTTTTTACAGTATTTTTGGGGAGCAGAATACAAACAGAACATAATGTTGATGAAACATTTGGCATTCTTCACAGCAAAAGTGATGATACAAGAGAGGACTTTGAACAATAACAACTACAACAGCAACAACAGAACTGCACAGATATGGTTTTGAACACAACAAAATTTGGAACCAAACACTGGAATATTTGGAGAATCAGAAGAATAGGGCTTAGCTTCTTAGCTCTTTACTCTTGGATGAAGGGAAACAGCCTAGACTGTAATAGGAAGATGAGTGAATGCACTGTTATGACTACCACAAGGGAACATGAGTCACCCGGGTGAAGGAGGATGAACCATCTGACACTGAACTACAGAGCAGCGGCTGCACTACCAGCAAAGCAGCATCTGTGTTTTGTTCAGTCATTTATATCCAGTGTATCACATGGATTTGCCTAAAGATGCTATTCTCGAAATCATTTGAAAAATTCTATTAATCGAATAAATATATAACTCAATATATTTAGCAATGGAGAAGAAAAATAAAGGATTTTCATTTTTGTAATGTAAATGAAAATCACATTGGCATAATAAATTTTGAAGAAAAAAATTAAAAGTCAATAATAACACTGCCTACATAGGTTTAGTGTAGCATTACAGAAGTATTATTATTTTAAATTTATTTTCTAACTTTGGAGAACTTCATTGAGTATGGTATTTGTACTATTGCAACTTAATCTTGTCTCCGAAACATCTCTTCTCAAAGTCTATTCATTTCCTCTCAAATCCATGACATCTTTAATTATTTTTGAGACACACACACACACAGAGTTAGTGTTATTTCTATGTACATAAGCTTATAACTAACCACTTGGGATTAGATAAGTATCAAAAGTCTTGTTGATAAAGAAGATTAATTCTCCCTCTACTAGCATTACAGAATTATTAAACCTGACAAGTTTTCAGTATAGTATACTACATTATGCTGATAAGAGATAAAATGTATTACAAATTAGTAAAATTTATTGACATTAATTTTCAATTATTATTTAAACTAAAGATCAAACTCATTACATTAGAAACCCTATATTACAATATAGAGTTCTTAGTTCGCTCTATATTCTTTGTACTAACCAAGAAACTCTAAGGTGCTTGCCCTCTCTATGACCCAGCCAGTAGCATGATCTCTTATAGTTTATTTGATTGGATAAGGTACTTCTGGGTCCATTATTCAATAGACATTATTCATAAGATATAACATTAAATTTTTTACTTTGTTGAACAAACAATGGTGCTAGCCAATATATCAACTATTCAATCATTCACTAGTTTTTAAAAACAGAAGCAAAAATTTAAGCACAGCAGTAAGCAGGAAATATGTAAAGTAGTATGAGAAAATTTTACCTTGACAATCCACAGAACTCAAATACAAAGAAAGCAAACCCTTACATTAATGCCAAAAAAATACAACTGATACTGAAACAAAAATAAAAACAATACCTTTTACAATGTAGGGCTCTTATTTCACTTCATATTCCTTGTACCAACAAGACACTCTGAGGACCTTGCCCTTGTTATGACCCAGCCAGCAGCATGATCCCTTACAGACTAAAACCTCAGGCAGTGCTTTGACCTTCATAGATCAGGTGATGATATTTACATTGTTGCTCCAGAACACAGTGGGATTGCCCAGCTGAATTTCATCAGCCCTCACATGAACTTCACATGTAGACATGCCTAGGGGGAACATTGCTTATCTTTTGAAGTTTTTTCCTTCATCATTTCAGAGAAGCCAGGATGCATAAGGGTCAAGTACAGTAAGCAATGCTTTCCTGCATTGTGCACTGTGGGTTTCAAATGCTGATGTATGACTCCATTTCCTTTTACTGTTTGTGGTCAGAAATGATTACAAAAAATTCAGAAGGGAAAAAAAACCTTGCCATTAACACAATAATTTTATAACTGGTGTGTGTATATTAAAGACTATGAATTAAACTTTAGAGAATGTTTTTAACATTCCCTGCAGTGAACTTAAGGTATAGAGGTTGTTTAATTTTACTTGGGGCAAAATTGAACAAGTATCTTTTAATCTGGTTAGCCCATCTAGGGACAACCAAATAAATTATTCACCAAAGGCTAACATAGTGAAGTGTTGTATGTTGGGTGAAGCTTTACAGAAATTTGGGTGGCTTGAAATCAGCTGCATCACTAATGTGCACACACACACACACACACACACACACACACACACACCTAGAGAGTCCCATATGAGATGGATTGATATGAGTGTGTTGTCATATTTCATAAGAAATTTTCTCTAAAAATATTTTATATCATTCTAGATGGTCCCCCCATCTGTCTCCCAAAGTTGCATATTTCCATTCATTCTGCTTGCCCTCTAGGCTTCACGCCTGTTCCATCCCCAATAACTGTTCATATTCCCTTTTTCTATTCCCTCTCTCCTCTCCTACCCATGTCCCTTCCTCTCTGCCCTTTTCTTTCTTCTCCCTACCAAGTAAGGTTGAAGCATCCTCACTTGGGCCCTTCAATTTATTAATCTTGAATTCTGTGGATTGTACTGTAATAATATCCACTATTAGTGAGTACATATCATGCATATCATTTTGTATGTGAGATACCTCACTCAGGATGATATTTTCTAGTTCCATCCATTTGTCTGCAAAACTCAAAACGTCCTCATTCTTAATAGTTGAATAGTATTCTATTGTGTAAATGAACCACATTTTCTGTTTAACCAAAGACTTGTGAGGTGAGAGAATCTCGGGACTCAAAGGGAGGGACCTTAGGTAAAATGCCCAACAATAGAGAGAGGGAACTTGTAGAATCCACCTCCAGTAGAAAAACAGGGCATCAAGTGTGAGGATAGGGTTGCCATTCCACACTCAAATACTTTGACCCAGAATTTTTGCTATCTAAAAGAACTGCAAGGATAAAAATGGAGAAAGGACTGAGGGAAAGGAGGTCTAGTGACCTGACCAAGTGGGGACCCATCTCAAGGGAGTCTCTAAGGCCTGGCACTATTACTGATGGTATGGTGTGCTTACATGCTAGGAACCTTGCATGGCTGTCCTCCAAGAGGCCCAACAAGAAGCTGACTGAGACAGATGCAGATACACAACCAATGGACTGATGTCAGGGACCCCTGTGGTTGTTAGGGAAAGGCTGAAAGAAGTTGAGGAAGAGGGCAACCCCATAGGAAGTCCTGGTTCTCAACTAACCTGGATCTAAGAGTTCTCAGACACTGATCTACCAACCAGGCAGCATACACTAGCTAGTCCGAGGCCCCTGACACCTATATAGCAGAGGACTGCCTGGTCTGACCTCAGTGAGAGAAGAGGCACCTGTCCATTGAGAGACTTGCAGCTCCAAGGAGTGGGGAGGCCTGGTTGAGTGTGTATGTGGCGGTTGGGAGTGTTGGGAACATTCTCTTGGAGACAGGGGAGGAATAATAGGATGACAAACTGTAGGAAAGCAGAACAAGAGGAATAAGGACTGGACTTTAAAAAATGATTAAAGACAATAAAAATATTTTATATTATTTTATTATTATTATCATTATTACTATTTTAATTATTCACTTTTCATCTTGCTCACTGTTCCCCCTTGTCACTCCCTCTCACAATTCTTCCCTCCTTCCCCCTGCCATTCTCCTCTGATTGAGTGGGCTCCCCCTGGGAATTCCCCTATCCTGACACATCTAGTCTCTGTGAGGCTAGGAGGGTTCTCTCCCATTGAGGCCAAACAAAGCAGCCTAGATAGAAGAACATACCCCATGTACAGGAAACAGCTCTTGGTCCCCCCCCCACCCCAACCCCTACTGTTCCAGTTGTTCAGACCCACATGAAGACCAAGCTGCACATCTGCTACATATGTGTGGGAAGGCCTAAGTCCAGCCTATATATGTTTTTTGTTGGTGATTCTGACTCTGAGAGACCCAAGAAACAAGGTTAGTTGATTCTGGTCTTTCTGTGGAGTTCCTATCCCCTTAGGGTCAGCAATCCTTCCTCCTATTATTCTGTAAGTCTCCAAGCTTCATTCACTGTTTGGCTGTAGGTACTTTCAGCCCTGTGGGTGATCTGACATTAAGTTAACAAGAGACAGGAAATCCATTCTCATGATCCAAATTGTGTAGCAGAATAACTTCACAGATGGTTATACTCACAAATATTCCTGCAATATCTCAAAGGTTATTTTTTTTAATTTTCTGTAAAAATTGTATATATGTGTTATTAAATTCTGATCATTGTCACTCAATTCCAACCAATTTTATCTCTCTCATTCTTTATGTCCCTTTCTTCAACTTACATTTGTGTTTGTTTTGTTTTGTTTGTTTGTTTCAGGATTTTTCTGAGATAGACAATTATCATTTCTGTGGCCTTATAGCAATACATGAGAACAAAATGGCATTAAAAATCAGATGTTATAAATTGGGAATGGGAACAAAAATATACATATTTTAACAAATAACTTCTTAAATGTACAGAAACATTTCTAGAGAATCAGTAGTGCATATTAAAAAAACATCTTGTAGACCATGTGATAGTCATTCATGCATTACATTATATCACTAAAAGGTAGATGTCCAGTTAAAATTTGAAGTAAAGGTGATAAACTACCTAAACAAGTTGAGATAAACTATGACAAACAAGAGAACAGCTAATCCAGATTTTCTGCTGCATTTTATAATTGATTAAAATCCATTTATAGCCATGGGAAAAAGTAATAAGTAAAACATGGAATACCAGTTTGTACCCACTTCATCCATACAAAATCAAATAATACTAATTGATGGCAGCAGGTTTGGGTGAGAACTAACCTCACACATTGCAACTGAGAATCTGTTTCCTACAGGGCGAGGCTATAGTTAAAAGTGTCTATTCATAATGCTGCAATCAACCTTACCTCCAAGAAACTGGTACATATTCACAAAGGACATCTTGGAAGATGACTAGCAATGAAGGTTAGGTCCCAACTTTCGATATTGTTTTTCTCTTTTTGGAAGGTCAACTGACAACTGCTGAAGGAAGGAGTTATTTTTTGGGGATTGGTCACTTTTGGTTGCTCATGTCCAAATAGATGGCCATACACTCATATGCATATCATCAGCACTAATTGGACTTGAAGGCTGTTAATATTAATTTTAAAAGGACATGATGCTGTTGAGAGTAAGGTAGAGTGCTCAGCACAGGGGAATCTGGGAGGAAGTAGTGGTATGACCAGTAGTAGATATGACCAGTATAGATTGAATAAATGTATAATATTTTCAAACAATAAACTTTGAAACACTTTGTAAAAAGAGTTCAGTGAGCTACTTCTTGCCTCCTTTATATTTTGTAGTGTAAATGCAGAATGATCCTTTCTCTGCAGAAGCAAGGACTCACCTATAAGTGGAGGTCCCTCACCCTCATCTTCTTAGAACTGATGCTACCTTCAGCTTCCCAGTCTCTAGAATTGCATTTTGGGAGAGAAATATTTATTCTTTTATGTAATCCCATCTCACATTTTTTAAAGTACACATATCAATAAATTGAACTAATTCAACTGAATTTAATTATTTCTATCAACCTTTCTTTCTTGTGAAACAATTATTAATTCTGAAGCAACATTAGTTAATGACATATAATTATAAGAGTTTTTGGTGCAACATTTAACAGTGTTAGATGGACGAAATATGTCATTAAAACAAGAATTAGAGAGATGAAATCTTATTTATACCCTGAAGTGATATACATCTTTGAAAAAATGTGTACATATGTTAGATGACTTAAGTGGTGTTCTCGAATTATTTTTAAGGTAGCAAAACAAATATGTTTTTTACTAACTCCTGCTGTTTAACCTACTCAATGTTTAAGTGTCTCAAACAATAATAACTACTCATTTTTGATGACAATATCAATTAAATTTGTCTCTATTATACTTTTTTTGTCACATTGTATGTTAAAAGTAGCATTCAGCTATAGTTGTACTTAAAAAGAAAACTTTTTATGGATTTATCGATTTCATATTATACACCCTAATCCGATCCATCTCTGCTTCACTTCACATTTCTCCTCTATTCATGCAATCTCCTCAAGGGGAAAATAAAACCAAAAACAAACAGAAAAGTATGTCATGGAAGCTGAAGTTTGTTAAGGTGTATCTCACAGTATGCCCTTTTGTCCACACATCTTTATTTGTAAATATTCACTATAATGTGTCATTGGTCTGATTCTACGATACTGGCTCCTGCTAGACTATCAATACTGAAGACTCACTGGGACTCCTCTTGGATATCCTGTTGTTGCCCTGTGTCAGGGAGATCCTGAAACTTTTGATGTTTAGGACCTATACATGCCCAACAGTTCATAGCTAGGGTAGATGTTGGAGTGGGCTATTTTATAACTCTAGATCTGGGCCTGGATGGCAGCTGAGTTGCTCAGCCAGCAAGCTCTACTGAACCCACAGCAACATGGTAAGCTCTCTAGAACAGCACCAATGACCTCACCCAATGCTGCAGCCAGCAAGAGGCATTGTTAAGTCTCTAGCTTTCATGCTCTTGAGGCCAGTTTATTCTGGCCCAAGACACCAGGGCCTGCTCTACTGTGCTGAACAGGTGGGGTATAAGGCCCATACTCCAAAGTGCTGTAGTGGGTGAGGGGCTAAGCATGCTCCCCCTCACACCTTTGGGGCAGGCTTACCCAAGCCTTTACCAACAGGTTCGACTCTACCGTGGTGCCCATTTTAGGTGCAAGTTCTGCCCCTTAGTGAGTGCTGGAGTCAGTGAGATATAGGGAGATCCCTTCTACTCTCATGACCTAGGGTTCAGTTCTCCCATTTGTCACAGATGCTATTTTTACTTTTAAATGTATGCAATATATCTATCTTTGAAATTGTGACAGCCTAAAGTCTATCTCATATGTATACTTGTTATTATAAATTGTTTCATCTCGAATATTTAACTTGGCACAAAAATGCTTAATTTTGCATAGGATATTTTCCTTTGGGTTATTCAAAAGTTTGCTCAATATTATGTGAGTGTTTTTTATGTTCTTTAAGTATCAACTGATGTTAATATTTTATTTGCATTATGGTATTATCATTTTCCACAAACTTATTCTATGTATGAAATAAATTAAAATGTATCTTTAACATATCAGTTTATATAATCTATTTAAAATAAAATTTATTAATATATTATTTTAAATTACACACACACACAAACACATACACACACACATATATAAAATTGAATTTTTATCTTATAATTGTCCTGTAGGAACAGATTCTAATCAGTATTTAATTATACTCTATTAGTCCAGGTACTATTTTATTTTGGATCTGGATGTTTGTTTTCCTCAATGAACTGAATTGATCTTACCAATCTGATTTCCATTTAATAAATAATTCTCAGTTAAGAATGGTCATTGATCAACCAATCTGATTTCCATTTAATAAATAATTCTCAGTTAAGAATGGTCATTGTTCCAAAACACACACACAACTTAATTTTAAGAAGGATTATGACCACTCTAACACTTTCAGTGGCCTGAATACAAAAGTGCACATTTAGGACTGCCATTTTGCCTTGTCACTTTAAAATGTAAAAACTTTATTCTATCTCTATGTGAATACATGCTTTGTCTGAATATATGTATGTGTGCCATGTGAATGATTTTCTAATGCTCATGGATGCCAGAAGAGAAAAGTAGATACCCATGTCCTGAAGTTAATGATAGTTTTGAGCTGCCTCATTAGAGATGGAGGGACCCATGGCTCCAGCTCTATGTGTAGCACAGGATGGCTTTGATGTGCATCAATGGGAAGAGAGGCCTTTGGTCCTGTGAAGTAGGAGAATTCAAAGCAGGGGAGGGGGAATGGGATAGGTGGTTTTTGTGGGGGACAGGGAATGCACTGCTCTTCCATAGATTCCCAGATTCAGTTATCAGAACCTATGCCAGACAACTCAAAACTGTCCATAAGTTCATGTGATTTAGCCCCCTCTGTGGCCTCCACAGAAATAGTACTTGTGTGCACAACCATACATATGGACATTATTAAAAGTTAAATAATAAAATTCTTTATAAAGATGTTTAAAGGTTTAGAAGAAAATCATAAAAAATTATATATTGTGTTCAGAAAATATGTTCATCAGCAAATATTGAAGATTATGCCCTGTATATGAAAGCCGGGTTTTTGCTACACTGTAAAGGTGAAATTAGTGTTTTACCTGCTGGGAAATATTATAGCCACAGCTGGGAATCTAGTAAACCTGGAAATGTACATGCAGTAAAGAATATCAAAATATCCTCACAGTAGCACATTCTTAAATATTTATGGAAGAGAGTGAATAATCCTGAAAATGTGCATTGCTATTGCTTGCCACAGAGCATAAGACAGACATGTACCAAAACATTCAGTAAAATAACTAAACTTCTTTTTTCCTTTGCAGCATGAACCATTGCACTAAATAGATGGAGAGATGAGCACAAAGGAGCCATTTAATAATTTATAAGACAGGAAGGCAGCTGCCACTGATGGATTGTGTTGTACACTTGCTTGGAAATAGAAAAAAAAACAAAGTTAGTTTTCTTTTCAAGACATCTACAATAAATTTGAGTGAACACTGTTCTATGTGTCTCTGACTACTTACATTATGAGCAAAGGAATTTAGAAACAACACAAGATTTAGGTATTTTTCTTTTTAAAAATTTTAATTATGAACTTAAAGGTTTTACTTTTTCTTATTGGTTGGTATGCTTATGAACTATTCATTTATTTGTTTAGAAACAGGATTAAATTTAAGCCTCAGCCTGTGAGTCCTAGGAGTGCTGGAATGTATCACACTTTTCTGTGCATAAGCCACTTTTCAATTTTCACAGTTATTTGTCCCTAATCCCAAGAGTTACTAAGCATTGTAGCTCATAAGACACCAAATAACCTACTCATGAATTTCCTTGATTTTTATAAATTATGATGACAATCATGTGTCATATCTCCTACCCAGGTGCAGAAAATTGAATTCTAGAGACCATCGAAATTTTCTCGGGATATTTTCTGCTTGTTTCTCAGAATGGTGATGGCGATGTCAGAGACTCAGTGTTAGTTTTTATCACTTCCAAAACATGAATCCAACTCCACTGGCCATGGTATATCAAAGCAATTAGGGTGGGAACAGGAATGAGTGATGCTATCAGAATCCATGTAAAGAGTTTAATAAATTATCCATCACTTGTATTTTAAAAAGGGACTTCAGTTGATTTTTTTCTTTGCATGTTAAACAAACAGGTGATTTTTAATAGTCCTGACATGGTCACCCACTTTTTACAGCTCTGTATACTGAAGAAAATATCATCATTAAATATCATACAATATTATAATATTGTATGGATGAGTTGACAATAGTGTGTCTACTTATCTCTAGGATCACCATTCTGTTCCATAATCCTGCTATCTATTTTTATGTTATCATCATGTTTTTTTCCCTAAGGCTTTGTAATATCTCTTCAAATCCTAATTCTTTAGTCTTGGTTTACATACTTTTCTTAATATCATAAAAAATATGTCGTGCTAGAGAGATGGTTCAATAGTTAAAAGCACATATTGTTATAGCAGAGGACCCTGGTTCATGTCTCCACACAGATAGTGTCTCCGAATCATGTTACTTCTATTTCAAGGGGTCTGTTGTCATTTTCCAATCCCCTGTGGCACAGTGTGCACATGACACACAAAGAGGCAAGCAAAACAATCATCCATATAAAATAGAGTAAATAAATCTAAAAGAATAAACAATAAATGCAGGTATTTTGTATTTGTGTATGAATTATAAGATTATTTCATTCTAGTTCTGTGAAGACTGATATAGGTACATTTTGAAATTGTTTTGTTGTTAACACTGCTTTGGGAGTAGGGTGATTTAAAATATTTATTCTTATACTATGGGGACATGAGTCTTTCTGTTTTTATTAGATGATTTCACAATATTTATAATATAATTAGCATAAAAACTAATGGGCGTCTTCATAGCATTTCTATAAATACTTGTTTTTATGTGCCCCATCTTATCCTTGCTTATGTGTCTCTCTGCTGTTCTTTTCAGGTCTTACACCCTGTTTCCAGAACTATTCTTTCAATATTTCTGTCACATGTCTTCTAGACTTCCCCCACTTACCTTCCAAAGAGCTATTAATTCTCAGGGACCCTTTTCTAGACTGATAATCTCTATGTATCTCACTCCCATAAAAATGCAGATAAATAAATTATATAAGATGACTTCTGCATATGAGAGAAAAGAATATATTTCTAATGTTGGGTGATCTTATTTAGTATAATATTTTAGCTTTTCATTAATTTTCTTGTAAATGTGATAATTTCATCTTATAGCCCACATTAATAAATTTAAATTAATTAAATTAATACAATTAAACACAAAACAGGTATCAATAAATGAACATGTAGATTTTTAATTACTTTAATTCATTTATTTTTTAATGTAAACACAAGATGTATACTAAGATAATCCAAACTTTCTGTGAAGCCCAGACTAGCCTCAAATTCAAAATATTTTTGTTTTTGTATAAATAATGTCTGGCTTACATATATTTTGTAATTTTCATTATTGCAATTTTAACTTTTTGTTGTTTTTGTTAGATTTTGTATTTTTATTATTTATTTATCTATTTTACTCTCCAGATTTTATTTCCCCCCCACCCAAGTCCACCCTCATGCTCTTCCATATCCCATACCTCTAACTCACCCTGTTTTCATAAGGGTGTTCCCACCCTGCACCTCTCAACCCACCTGACCTCTAAACTCCCTAGGGCTTCTAGTTTATTGAGGGTTATGTGCATTTTCTCTGATTGAACACAGACCCAAAAGTCCTCTGATGTATATGTTTTGGGGGCCTCATATCAGCTGGTGTATGCTGCCTTTTTGGTGGTCCAGTGTTTGAGAGATCTTGGGCGTCCAGAGAGATCTGGTGGTTTTCTTAAAGGGTCGCCTTCCTCCTCAGCTTCTTTCAGCCTTTTCCTAATTCAACCACAGAGGTCAGCAGCTTCTTCCCATTGGTTGGGTGCAAATATCTGCACCTGACTCTTTTAGCTGCTTCCAGAGGTTAGTCATGATAGGTCAATTTTAACAGTGCGCCATAGCCTCAGTAATAGTGTCAGGCCTTGGGACCTCCCCTTGAGCTGGATCCCACTTTGTGCCTGTCCCTGCACCTTCTTTTTCTCAGTCTCCTCTCTATTTCCATCTCTGTAGTTCTTTCAATCAGGAACAATTATGGGTCAGAGTTGTGACTGTGGGTTAGCAACCCCCTCTCTTATTTGTTGCCCTGTCTTCCTGCTGGAAGTAGACACTATAAATTCCCTCTTCCTACTGTCAGGCATTTCACCAAAGGTCCATCCCTTGGAGTCCTGAGATTTTCTCACCTGCCAGGTCTCTGGTGTCTTCTGGAGCCCCCCCCCCCCCCCCCCGCCAACCTCCTACCTCCCTAGGTTACCTGTTTCCATTCTTTCTGGTGGCCCTCAGAGCTTCAGTCCTTTTCTTCACCCAGTACCAGATCAGGTTTGCCACTCCCCCTGACCCTGTCCACTTTCTCTCTGAGGTCTCTCTCTCCCTCCCCACTTATGATTTCTTTCTTCTCTCTCCCCAGTGGAACTGAGGTGTCCTCACATGGGCCCTTCAGCTTGTTGAACTTTTTGTTTTCTATAGATTGTATCTTGGGTATTCTGTTCTTTTGTTCCTACCTTTCTTCTTCTTCTTTTTTTTTTTTTTTCTTTTTTGGCTAATATCCACTTATTAGTGAGTACATACAATGCATGTTCTTTTGAGTCTGAGTTACCTCACTTAGGATGATATTTTCTAGTTCCATCCATTTGACTGCAAAACTCATGATGTCCAAACAGGTGAAGGAATTAAACAAAACCATCCAGGATCTAAAAATGGAAATAGAAACAATAAAGAGATCTCAAAGAAAGACTACCCTGGAGTATAAAACTTAGGAAAGAAATCAGGAGTCATAGATGCAAGCATCACCAACAGAAAATTTTTTTATTAAGTTTTAAATTTAGTGTGTTAAAACCACTTCTCACATTTCTAGGAATAAATCTATTTTGATCACAAATATTATGTCATTGATGTTACTGAGTTTGATAATATTTATCTAAGATTTAAAATTTTTTCTTCATCAGGTATTTTTAAATAACTACATTCATTTCTTTCCCCTGTTTATTCTCTGTTGCATGTGTGCCCTTGAGAGGTTTGGATATGTTATTCAACTTGATTTGATATCATTCAGTCAACTTTTTAAAATTTCTATTCCTCAGGAACATTGTGATCATTTTCTCTTCTTCTTTCTTTAATGTGTTTATGTCAGGCTTTAGCAAAATAATAACCCTGGCTTCAGAGTGAGTTAGGATGGGTGCTCCTCTTTTACATTCTGTAGACTATTGTGAGAATCACTGAGCTTAGATCTTATTTAAAAGTTAAATTAATTTTCTTCCATTGATCTTCCTGCCTGTCTCTTTACCAATACCATGCAGTTTTAATCACTATTGCTCTGTAGTACAGCTTGAGGTCAGGGATGGTGATTCCTCCAGAAGTTCTTTTATTGTGGAGAATAGTTTTCACTATCCTGGGTTTTTTGTTATTCCAAATGAATTTGAGAATTTCTCTTTCTAACTCTGTGAAGAGTTGAGTTGGGATTTTAATGGAGATTACATTGAATCTGTAGATTGCCTTTGGCAAGATGGCCATTTTTATTAACTCTGTCAATCCATGATCATGGGAGATCTTTCCATCTTCTGAGACCTTCTTTGATTTCTTTCTTCAGAGACTTGAAGTTCTTGTCATACAGATCTTTCACTTGCTTGGTTAGATTCATTCCAAGATATTTTATATTATTTGTGACTACTGTGAAGAGTGTATTTTCCTAATTTCTTTCTCAGTCTGTTTATCTCTCAAGTAGAGGAAGGCTACTAATTTGTTTGAGTTGATTTTATAACCAGCCACTTTGCTGAACGTTTTAAAATCAGGTTTAGGAGTTCTCTGGTTGAAGTTTTGGGGTCACTTAAGTATATTATCATATCATCTGCAAATAGTGATATTTTGACTTGTTTCTTTTCTATTTGTATCTCTTTGCCTTCTTTTTATTGTATAATTGCTCTAGCTAGGACTTTCAGTACTGTTCCGCGCACCTCCCAAATCCCTTTTCGCCCTTGAATCAGGACACAGAGGCAATAATCGGGTATACTGCAAACGAGGACTTTACTTCTTGTCAAGGTAAAGCGGAAAGACCGAAGAAGCTGAAAGCGGTCTAGCTGAAATACACCCTAGAGTGACGTATTCACTTCTGATTGGCTGTTCGCTCACCACCCAATATTACGCCTCGGGATTGGCCAGTGACTTGGCGGTTTTTCTGCCTAGCAGCTACCCAATCTCGATGCCTTTTGACGGGGAAAGGGAGCCTCTACCCTGGGGTGCCACCAGGGGAGGTTTCTTGGCATCAAACCTTTATGCAATCAGGCATACTTTCGGGAAATCTATCCACACTCGTGGAACATTCCCTGTCGAGTACCCACTCGCAAACACCTCTAACTGTTCAGGTACCAGTTATTCAGGCAAGGGCTGGCTGGACTTAGACCTCTCATCATCCCAGTGCAATGGGCTGAACCCTTGGGGTGCATCAACTGAGGGTCTCAGTCAATCGGCTACTTTCTCAGCCTAGATAGTCAAATTTCAGGGAGAGATGCTTGCTCCAAGGCTGCGAGTGCTTGGGCTTAAAGTGGCCTTGTCATGTTTTTGTTGGGCTCTGAGCTTACAGACCAACCCTCCATGAACACGAATCCACATCATAGGGCTGTATCAAAACAGGCCTACTCCCACTCTTAAGAAAGAAAGAAAGAGGCAGAAGAAATTCAAGAAGTAAAATCTCCAGAGGTAACGGGGTCCATTTGTGCTCCGTCAAGGCTCGAAATCCGGAGTTCCATCAAGGCTCGAAATCTGGATCTGCGATTGTTGCTGTACCTGGTCCAGCTTCCCATTCCAATTCTCTTTTAAATAAGCAGAAAGATTATGGCTTTAAATAAATGTATCATTCACAAATCTCAGAGGTGTAATACCTGGATGTGGGGTTGTTGACACTCCACTTATTTGAACCACATCCGTGAGCTGCTCCACATGGGCTTGGAGCAAATCAACTCTCTGATTGACCAACAGGATGCCTGAAACACATCCACTTTCTGTGGGAGGGTCAAAGCTTCAGAGGTCTTTTCTGAAATTTGATTAACAACAGTAGCTGCTGTAACTTGATTGACCATGTCTGAGTCAGCTGTCACAGCTGTAGTTGTAGAGATGGTAATAGCAGTGATAAGGGCTGCAGTTATATCAAAATCTCTCTTCTGCCGGAACAAAATCAAGGTCCCAGATGTCTGAACGGGGACAGGGGTCAGAGTGGTATACTGGCTATCAGGCCTGCTTATAGAAAAAGCAGACCAGCACTGGGACATAAAGCGAGTTACATTGATACAAGTTAGCAGAAGCAACACCTTTTAAGAAGGCAAGGGCATAGGTTTTAGAGAAGCAGATAGGATAGCCATCTAAATTCACTATATATACTAGGAACCCGATTTAGGAGAGTCCAAATGGGAACTGAGAGCGTCTGCAGATGAATCCTTTGGGGGGGTCATTTTCAGGAACCGCGAGTTGCCGCGTCAGTCGCTCTGGCAGCCAAAATGGATTGTCTTCTTCCTGTGGAAACACACAAACCGCTCCCCGGGATCTTATTAAAATAGGATCCGGGCCTTTCCATTGACCAGTCAAAACATCTTTCCATTTTATCATTTCTTTTGGCCTAGTTGGTTCCAGGCAATGGCAATCAGCCGCTGTATTGCCCTGACTGTCCAAATTCAGAAAGTTGAGGGTAAAAAGTGCCAGAGAAACAGTAGCTCGTGGCACCGTGGGCAGAGCTTCCTCAACTTCTCCTTTTTGTTTTATCAAATAAGTTTTAAGGGTACGATGAGCACGCTCAATGATGCCCTGTCCCTGAGGGTTATAAGGAAGACCCGTCAGGTGTGTCGCCTCCATATGGCGACAAAATTGTTGAAATTTTTGAGAAGTGTAGGCTGGCCCATTGTCAGTTTTAAGGATTTTAGGCTTTTCCCAGGCACTCCAAGCCTCGAGGCAATATTGAATAACATGGGCCACCTTTTCTCCGGTCAATGGAGAGGCGAATATAACTCCAGAACAGGTATCAATAGAGACATGCAAATATTGTAATTTACCAAAGGATGGGATGTGAGTAACATCCATTTGCCAGATTTGTAATGGCCTGATTCCCCGAGGGTTAATTCCTGTATGGGGAACAGGTAGGAATTGACAGCAGTTTTGGCATTGAGTCACGATATCTCTGGCCTCCCTTCTAGAGATGTTAAATCGACATTGTAATGTCTCAGCTGTCACATGAAACCTTTTGTGAAAAGCTTTAGCCAATTCTAATTTTGGCGAAAGGGCAATTGCAATCAACCTTGTGGCTCGATCTGCCAGGTCATTTCCACGGGACATAGGTCCCGGTAAGCCTGAGTGAGCCCTAATATGAGTTATAAAGACAGGGAATCTTCGCTTAGCCAGGGTAAGCTGAATCTTTTGAAAAACTTCTACAAGTCTGCTAGATGTCTTAATTAACCCAGCAACTTCTAATGCTTTTACTGCATTAACAATATTTAAGGGACCTGGAAAGATTTCCAGAACCTCTGACACCACTAAGCATTCCACAATTTCAGGTGAGGTTTCATGATATTGTTTGGATGTAACCTTATCATCAACCACATAGGCACCCACTCCTGTTTTTGACCCATCCGTATAAACTACCATTCCATCTGGGAGCGGCTCCTGAGACACAATATGTGGAAATATGATAGCTTGAGTTAAGGCAAATTGTAAGATGGGATGCTTAGGATAATGATTATCCATTTGACCATTGAAGGAAGTAACCAGCACTGCCCAAACATCAGAGGTCGCCGTTAATATTTGGACTTGGTGGGCAGTATAAGGCACTATCAAAACCTTAGGCTCTCTTCCAAAATGAGTAACGGCTGCTTTTAGTCCATGAAGGGCAAGTTGAGCAACTGCATCTGGATACCTTTCAATGATCTTTGCGGGAGAAGCATTGGGATGAACCCATAACAAGGGCCCCTCCTGCCATAATACAGCAGTTGGTAAGTATCTAGTTTTAAAAACACATAAGTCAAAGGCTTTGGTTTCATCTACGCGTTTCAACTGGGCATCTTGTAAAGCGTTTTCTACTACTTGCAGAGCACGGCTCGCAGCTGGTGTTAAGGCCCTCGGCGAGGAAATATGAGCATCCCCTTCTAAAATATCAAATAAAGGTTTCAGCTCGGCCGAGGGAATTTTTAAAAACGGTCTTAACCAATTTATATCACCTAATAATTTCTGAAAATCATTCAAAGTATGTAAATGGTCTCTACGAATCTCCAATTTCTGAGGAATTATCTTTTCTGGATAGATAACTGTCCCTAAAAAGGAACCAATTTCTGAAAATTGAACTTTCTCAGTAGCAACATGTAGACCCCACTGTTCCAAGGTTTTTAATAATAAAGGGTATGAGGTCTGTAAAGTACTTAAATTCTTATGACACATAATAATGTCATCTGTGTAATGGGCCAGCAACAGTGAAGGAAATTGTTTCTTAATTGGCTCAAGGGCCATTTGTACATACAGCTGACATATAGTAGGGCTGTTGGCCATGCCCTGAGGCAGAACTTTCCACTGATATCTCTTATCAGGTTCAAAACGATTAATAGTAGGTAGTGTAAACACAAATCTTGGTCTATCTTGTAGACATAAAGGAATAGAGAAAAAACAATCTTTAATATCTATAATTATAATTCTCCACTGCTTAGGCAAGGCGGAGAGTAAAGGCAAGCCTCGTTGCACAGAGCCAAATAGTCGCATCTGTGCATTGATGGCTCTTAAATCATGTAAAAGTCTCCACTTTCCAGATTTCTTTTTAATAACAAATATGGGTGCATTCCAGGGAGAGGTAGAAGGTTCTAAATGACCGAGCTGCACTTGTTCTTTAATTAGTTTTGTAGCAGCTTCCAATTTTTCAGAGGATAGGGGCCACTGAGGAACCCACACAGCCTCCTCTGTGAGCCAGGGTATGGGCATAGAACCCTCAGTGGCAACTAGGAAAAACCCAGGCCTTGTCTTCCTGCGTTTGATTCTTGTGATACAGGATCTAACCTTCCTTGTTCGTTCCTGCCGAGACCCTTCCCTTCTTTAAATCCCATGCTCTTCATAATGTTTACAGCTTGTGGGGAGTATTCACTAGTCAGAACTAGCCCTAGGCCCTGTAAAATATCCCTTCCCCAGAGATTGACAGGGAGAGGAAGCACATAAGGTATAAAACTTCCTGTTTGACCCTCTGGTGCCTGCCAAGTCAACGAGCAAGAACTGACTGCGGGACTGGTCTCGTATCCCAATCCTTGTAGGGAGTGGGACGATCTCTTTACAGGCCATGCCTTAGGCCACCAATTAGAAGAAATAATAATTTTATCCGCTCCTGAGTCCAGAATTCCAGTAAATTTCTTCCCCTCTATTGCTAACTGTAAGGTGGGTCTAGTTTTAAAATCAACCACCAGATGAGCGAAGTCAGTTCCTGAGGAACCAAGCCCTTGAGTACCTCTAAGCTTCTCAGTGGATGGAAAACAATCATGCAAGCTTGGAAGAACAACCAATTGAGCAATCCTGTCCCCAGGGGAAATGGAGAATACACCTTGTGGGCTAGAACAGAGAACTTGAAGTTCTCCGGTATAATCCTGATCTATTACACTGGGGTGTACCACGAGCCCTTTTAAGGTAAGAGAGGAGTGGCCTAAAATAAGGCCGACACTTCTTTCTGGCAGGGGGCCTCTATAATCAACTGGGATAGGCTGCACCTCCATGTGTATTATTAATAAGACTCGGGAGGTGGAGCGGAGGTCCACTCCTGCGGAACCCCTTGTAGCTCTGCAGCAAAAAGAGTCCCCTGAGTGTTCCTCAGTGTCCCATATCTTTTGGGGCCCTGGGATCTTGGGCCCGCATATCTGTATTTTGAAAAATTTTCTTCCTTAATGGCTGAGAGATTTGGAGGGAGGATCTGACCTTTTATATCCCTAACAGAGTGGCAATCCCGAGCCAGATGATAACCCTTTCCGCACCTAGTGCACAGCTTTGATGGTATTTGATTATTTGGGCACTCTTTTTTCATATGTCCTGCCTTCCCAAAGGCATAGCATCGGGCCATATGTTTTGAAGGGAATTTTCCACGATTCTGACCCTTAAGCAGCACTGCCGCCATTTCTAAGTTCGCCACTGCGAGTCCTGCATTAGTAAGGGGACCCCCCCAAGCCACGGCAGACTCTTAACCAATCTTGTAGCCCCTTAGCTCTCTGAGGAGCAATGACTGCACGGCATTCAGCTGTGGCATTTTCAAAGATCATCTGTTCTATCAATGGCATCGCCTGCTCTGGTTCCCCAAAGATTCTACCAGCTGCCTCGGTCATTCGAGCCAAAAAGTCAGAGAAAGACTCATTAGCTGTCTGAATTATCTTGGACAAATAAAGGTTACTGCCTTCCTTCCTAGGGAGAGACTTCCACGCCTTTACTGCAGCTGATGCTATCTGTGTGTAGACCTGCCAAGGATAAGCGGTCTGGTCATTCGCGTGTACGCCAACTCCTGCCAGCATGTCAAAAGTCCATAATTGTTGTCCCTCAGTATTTGCATTAATCCTAGCTTGTGCTTGCAATGCCTCATGCCACAAGGCCTTCCACTCTAGGTATTGGCCCATATTGTTAAGTACCGCCTTCACTGTGTCCCGCCAGTCTCCTGGCGTCATAGCAGTTGTACTTAACCTCTCCACTTGGGCTACAGTAAAATTAGCTCCAATTCCATATGCACGCACTGCCTCCACTAATTCTTTGACCTGTCTATAGTCTACGGGGGCATGAACGCGGGCGCCTTCTGCCGCTTCAAAGACCGGAAATGCAAGCTGTAGCTGTCTCCGATCTCCTGGGCTGAGAAATGAATTAGAGTCGCCGCCCGAGGCATAGGCTGGAGGCGAGGGTGGGGCTGAGGAATTCAAAGTCTTTCTTAGTCTTATCTCAGAACCACTACCCTTTGTATAGGCAGCTGCTTCCTGCCCCAGGCTCTCTTCCTCTCCTTGCGTTAGGTCTTCCTCGGAGCTGCTAAGGTTTATGGAAGCAGGCTCCTTAATTGGGTGCGGGGGTTCCCATTTCTCTTCACCAGCCGGTGAAGGTTTCTTAGCTTTAATAGGCCCTGAAGTGGCCTCTATTCTTCGTGAATATTCTTTCCTATAACCAAGCTCTCTGGCCTGTCTCTCTTGTCCAGACTTCCTTGTCTGTTTCTCTTTTCCAAACCCTATGGCTGGATGCCGGCTGCCACATCCTGGTTCTGATAGCTTGGAGCAGACCTTTTTTGAAACCTCTCGGCTTGCCCTACTAGCTGTGCTTCGGGCTGGATCCTCACAACACAAGTAGACTAACAGCGAAAACCACACGAGCAAGAGGCCAGCTGCTGCAGCAGCAGTGGTAGTGAATGAAAATTCGGTCACAACGAAGGTTTCCACCCCAAGCATACCTTCCAGAGATGTACCTCGACCCCTGCAATTTATTAACCCGTCCCAAAACTTGGGTGGTCTCCGCAGCGCCTTGAAATTCCCAGGTTCTCGACACCAGATGTTCCGCGCACCTCCCAAATCCCTTTTCGCCCTTGAATCAGGACACAGCGGCAATAATCGGGTATACTGCAAACTAGGACTTTACTTCTAGTCACGGTAAAGCAGAAAGACCGAAGAAGCCGGAAGCGGCCTAACTTAAATACACCCTAGTGTGACGTATTCATTTCTGATTTGCTGTTCGCTCACCACCCAATATTACGCCTCGGGATTGGCCAGTGACTTGGCAGTCTTTCTGCCTAGCAGCTGTGCAGTTAATTGTTTACAAGTGGGAAGACACGAGGCCAGCACCATCTTGAAATGGAGCCACTGACCGTGGCTTCCTACACAGTACTATATTGAAAAGGTAGGGAGCGAGTGGGCAGTATTATCTAGTCCCTGATCTTAGTAGGATTGCTTCAGGGTTCTCTTCATTTAATTTGATGTTGGCTACTGGTTTGCTGTATATTGCTTTTACTATGTTTAGGTATGAGCCTTGAATTCCTGATCTTTCTAAGACTTTTACCATGAAGGGGTGTTGAATTTTGTCAAATGCTTTCTCAGCAACTAGTGAGATGATCATGTCGGTTTTTTTTTTTCCTTGAGTTTGTTTATATAGTGGATCACGTTGATAGATTTTTGATATTGAACCATCCTTGCATTCTTGGGATAAAGCCTACTTGATCATGATGGATGATTGTTTTGATGTGTTGTTGGATTCATTTGCGAGAATTTTATTGAGTATTTTTGCATCAATATTCATAAAGAAGATTGGTCTGAAGTTCTCTTTGTTGGGTCTTTGTGAGGTTTAGGTATGAGCGTAATTGTATCTTCATAGAACAAATTGGGTAGTGTTCCTTCTGTTTCTATTTTGCGGAATAGTTTGAAGAGAATTGGTATTAGGTCATCTTTGAAGGTCTGATAGAATTCTGCACTAAAACCATCTGTTCCTGACTTTTTTTTTCTGGGGATACTTTTAGTGACTGCTGCTATTTCTCTAGGGGTTATGGGAATATTTAGATGGCTTATTTGCTCCTGATTTAACTTTGGTATCTGGTTAAAATTTTCTCTCTAGAAAATTGTCCATTTCATCCAGATTTTCCAATTTTTTTAGGATCTGATGATAATTTTTTTTAATTTCCTCAAAATGGCAAACAACAGATTCAGAAAAGATCTTTACCAATCCCACATCCAATAGAGGTCTCATATTCAATATGTACAAAGAATTCAAGAAATTAGACTCCAGACAACCCAATAATCCTATTATGAAATGGGGTACATAGCTAAACAAAGAATTCTCAACTGAGGAAACTCAAATGGTTGAGAAGCACCTAAAAAATATTCAGCATCCTTAGTCATCAGGGAAATGCAAATCAAAAGAATCCTGAGAGTCTACCTCACACTAGTAAGAATGGCTAAGATCAAAAACTCTGGTGATAGTAGATGCTAGGGAGAAAGAGGAATACGCCTCCATTGTTTGTGGGATTGCAAGATGGTGCAAACTCTCTGGAAATTAGTCTGGTGGTTCCTCAGAAAATTGGACATAGCATTACCTGAGGACCCAGCTATATCACTCCTGGGCATATAACAAGACGATGCTCTACCATATTACAAGGACATATGCTCCACTAAATTCATAGCAGCCTTATTTATAGTAGCCAGAAGCTAGAAAGAGCCCAGATGTCCTTCAACAGAGGAATAGATACAAAAATGTGGTACATTTACAAAATGGAGTATTACTCAGATATTTAAAGCAATGAATTCGAGAAATTTTTAGGTAAATGGATGGAACTAGAAAATATCATCCTGAGTAAGTATCAAATCACAAAAGAACACACATAGCTTGAAATACCCAAGATTCAACTCACAGACCACATGAAGCTCATGAAGGAGGAAGTCCACATGTGGGTGCTTCGGTCCTTCTTAGGAGTAACAAAATACTCAAGGGAGCAAATATGGAGACAAAGTGTGGGACAGAAACTGAAGGAGGGGTCATCTGGAGACCATTCCACCTGGACATCAATCCCATGTGCAATCACCAATGGTAGATGCTGATGTGGATGCCAGGAAGTGCATGCTGACAAGAGCCTGATATAGCTGTTTTTTTAGAGGTCTGCCAGACTCTGACATATTCAGAGGCAGATGCTCACAGCTCACCATTGACCTGATCAAGGGTTTCCTAATGGAGGAGTTAGAGAGAAGACTGAAGGAGCTGAAAGTGTTTGCGGCCCTATGAAAAGAGCAACAATACCAACCAACCAGAGCTCCAGGGTCTTAACTGCCAGCCTGGGAGCACATAGGGAGGAACCCATGGCTCCAGTTGTATGTGTAGGGGAGGATGGCCTTGTTGGCATAGTTGGGAGAGGAGATCCTTGGTTCCATGAATGCTGGATGGTGAGTGTGGGGAAATTCGAGGGTGTGGAGTTGGGAGTGGGGGGTATGTGGGGACATATTCTCATAAAAGCAGGAGGAGGGGGGATGGTATATGGGGTTCCTGGGCAGGGGGGAATGGGGTAAGGGATAAGTTCTGAAATGTAAATAAATATCCATTAAAAATAAAATATAAAACAAACAACCAAAAATGTTAAATAAAACTAGTAAGTGACTATTTGCACATCTGAGGATTACTTAGTTTTGACATAATCATCAATAATCGCTACAGATCATTATTGGCTAATTTAGAAATTTTACTTATTTTTTTCTCAAAAATATATTCTGATTATATCATCTAGGTCATATTTGATTGTCTTGTGTATTCAGTAAGTAATACATTTATTCTATAGGAAATCATTTCATAATATCTTTTCATGCATCAATTGAATCTCTGTCATATCAGTTGTAAAATCTCATTTTTTGTTTCTATGTTAATGGACCTCCAGTTCCTTATTAGTCTCAGGAAAGTTCTGCATGTATAGTTGTTTTTTTTCCAGTAAAACAAGTCTGTTTAATTGACCGCTTGAATTGCTCATTTAGACTTTTTCACTTAGTTCTGCTATTTAGTTTTTATTATTTATTTTAGTTACTTTGAGGTTAATTTGTGCTTTCTTTCTTAAGATAATGGCATGCTTTGTTATGCCATTTAGTTGAGATCTATTTATTTTTTGATATATCCACTGAATGCTCTCGTTTATTTTTTTAATTTAATTTAATTATTTTTGCTTATTCACTTTACATTCTGCTTACAGATTTGCTTTTGACCACGCCCTGCCAAAATCTTTTCCCTTCTCTTTTCTCCTCTCTTTATTCTCTGGGCGAGTGTGGGCTCTCCTTGGTATTCCGCAACCCTGGTACTTCATTTCTATGCAAGGCTAGGAGCTTCCTATTCCACTGAGGTCTGACAAAGCAGTCCAGGTAGTTGAACATATTCCACTTACAGGCAATAGCTTTTGGGACAGCCCTCCTCCAGTTGTTCAGGAACCACATGAAGGTCAAGCTGCACATCTGTAACATATGAGTGACTAGGCCTAAGTCCAGCTCATATATGACTTTTGTTTGGTGGTTCAGACTCTGAGAGTCACAAGGGTCCAGAGTAGTTGACTCTGTTGGTCTTCCTGTGGAAATGTTATCCCCGATGGTTTCTTTGATCCTTCCCCCAACTCTTTCATAAGAGTCCCCAGTCCCATCCAATGTTTGGATATTTGGGAATCTGCATCAGTTTCATTCATCTGATAGCCGGAGCTTCTCAGAGTACAGCAAGCTTCTGTTTGCAAGGTTAAGAGGGTATAAATAATAGGAATTTGTGTAAGGATTTTTGCTTACCCATGGGTATTGGTTGACCATCTACTCAGTCTCTGCTCCCTTTACTGTTCCTGCAGGATTACCTGTAGACAGGATAAATTTAGGGTGGAAAGTTGTATGTTTGGGTTGTTATCTCTATCCCTCCACTAGAGTTTCTCTCTGGAAACAGAAAGTGGACTCTTCAGGTTCCATATTCCCAATGTAGTAAGTCACATCTATGTTCATCCCCACTGATACTTGGGCAACCCCCTTGTCTCAGGCCATGTCTTGTTCTGGAGATGCTCCACACCTCCTTTCCCTGTCAGTTGCAGATTTCCATTTATTTTCATGGCCATCTAGCTATCTCTCCTGTCCTTCCCTACACCTTATCCTGAATCCCCTATTCCTCTCCCTATCCACCTCCCTTCCTCCCTATCCACCTCCCTCCCTCCCTCTCTCCCTCCCTCCCTCCCTCCCTCCATCCCTCCTTCCCTCCCTCTCAGTTCTCCTCCTTCATCTGCTATTTATGACTATTTTATTACCCCTTCTAAGTGAAACTCAAGCTTTCTCACTTGGGCCTTGCTTCTTTTTTATCTTTTTTGGGTCTGTGGAGTATAACAAGGCATGAGTATTTTATGGCTAATATCCACTTATAACTGAATACATATCATGCATGTCCTTTTGGCAATTGGTTACCTCACTCAGGATAATATTCTCAAGTTCCATCCATTTGCCTGGAAAACTCATGATGTCTTTGTTTTTAATAACTGAATAGTATTGCATTGTGTAGTTGTACTGCATTTTATTTTTATCCATTCTTCAGTTGAGGGACATCTAGATTCTTTCTAGTTTCTAGCTATTACTAATAAAGGGGCTAGGAACATGGTTGAGTAAGTGTCTTTGTGGGATGGTGCAACATCTTTTGGGTACATGCCCAGGAATTGTCTAGAATAGAACTAATCCCAGTTTTCTGAGAAACAGCCAAATTGATATTCAATGTAGCTGTTCAAATTTGCAACCCCACCAGCAATGGAGTAGTTCCTTTCCCACCCTAATCCACATTATCACCAGAACCTGAGGTTTTGATCTTAGCTATTCTGACCAGGCTAAGATGAAATCTGAGTTGGTTTGGTTTGCATTTCCCTGTTGACTAAGAACTTTGAACATTTCTTTTTTAAAAAATTATTTTACTTTTATACCAGGGTTGCCTACTGAGTTCCACTTCCCACAGTTTCTCATCCCATTCTTCCTCCCCCTTGCCTTAGAGAGGTTGTTCTCCCCTCCCCTACCAACCCCTTTTTTAGCATCTGAAGTCCTTGGAGGATTAAGCACATCTTCTTCCACTGATGCCAGACCAGGCAGACTTCTGCTACATATGTGCCAGAGGGGCCTGAGACCAGCCCCTGTATGCTCCTGGTTGGTGGTTCAGTCTCTCAGAACCCCCTGTGGTTTGGGTTAGTTGAGACTGTTGGTCTTCCTATAGCGTCACTCTATTTTTCAGCTTCTTCAATCCTTCTCCTAATTCAACCATATGGCTCCCAGACTGGTGTGCAATGGTTAGATGTAAGTATATGCTTCTGTTTCAGTCAGTTCCTGGTAAAGGCTCTCAGAGGACACGAGGTTCACAGCCAGGCTTTGAGACTCATGAGTTGAGAACTTTCAGTATAACTTTGTGCTCCATTTTTTAATTGGGTTGTTTGGGTTGCTAGTATTTAACTTCTTGAGTTCTTTATAAATGTTGGATATAAGCCCTCTGTCGGATGTAGGGTTGGTGAAGATCCTTTCCCAATCTGTAGACTGTCATTTTATCTTATAGACATTGTCCTTTGCCTTACAGAAGCTTTATAGTTTCATGAGGTCCAATTTATCAATTGTTGATATTAGAGCCCGAGGCATTGGTGTTCTCTTCAGGAAATTGTCTCCTGTACCAATGTGTTCAGGGCCATTTCACACTTAAGTAGCAAAAGACAATCATTTGCAATAAATCCTGCCTAGAATAACTCCCTGCATATATGTAACAGGAGGATAGTTCATTAAGTGGATTTATTCTGTGATAGCATACATAACAGGTCTTCTCAATCTCATCAATATGGACAGCCCAAAGTTTTTAAATCAAATTGAATTAATTCTTCATAAATGAGTATAACCGAAAGGAGACATGAATACAAAATATACTCTGTATGTGTCTTTATAAGAAGAGCACAAAAGCAAGTGACATAAATCACCTCTGCTAAAAATAGATGTTCTACTAAGTAAAAGAATAAGGTGTGGAATACAGGTGAGCCTTCTGGAACTGTGACTCTACTCTGAATTTGTGATCTTGGAAAATATGAGAGGAGTTGATACTTTAAAAATGTAAAGCTGTATAGCTTCTTGTAGTTTTTTTATTTATAATATTCTTCAATAAATGTAGAATTTTTTATGGTTTGATGGAAAATGTCTATTAAACACATTTTTAAAGAAAGAACACAAAACTTCACTTCTATCACTGTTTATGTATTAACAATGTATCTCTTTACTTTGGTGAAGAAAATGAAATAGTTTAATAGGTTTGTAGATGTCTTAGGCAACTGAGTTTGAAACAATCCAAAGAATATGCATCATTAGGTTTCCAGGGATTTATCTTGAATAATATATTTAAGCAAAATTTTAATTGAAAGACATGTTTCCTATCATCTTTTCTCCTAATTAGTAAAAGCAGAATCTCAACCAATTCCTGATGTTACTTGAACTCTTTCATCACCTTCTCCTCTTTGCTAATAAAATGGGAGAATAAACTTGAAAAATATGTAATATTCATTCAGAATTAAGGCTATTAATAGAAATATTTTTAAGTAAACAATGCAGTTTATAAATTAATAAATTAAGTTAAAGCATAATAATGTAAAAAACAACCACTCAGCTTGGATAAAATACCACAATGAATACATTTTATATTATGGAGCTCAATTCAACTTAGATAT
This sequence comes from Arvicanthis niloticus, assembly GCF_011762505.2. Classification (NCBI taxonomy): domain Eukaryota; kingdom Metazoa; phylum Chordata; class Mammalia; order Rodentia; family Muridae; genus Arvicanthis; species Arvicanthis niloticus. The sequence goes on from NC_047666.1 coordinate 15,439,731, forward strand.
TTATTATAAGTTTAATAATAATAATCCAATTAAAAGCACAAATGTATATATTTTATGTTTATCTTCTTCTATATATCTCCCAAATCAAGATCACTTAATAAACTTAGAAATCAATAAAAAAATTCAAAAGTTAAGTGTGTATCAAGTGTATTGAATAGGTACTTGTGATATGGTTAAAATCTATAATAAAATCTTACAAGTACAAAAGAAAATAGCACCAATTTTTGGATAAGACAATATGTAACATTAAATTTTAAGTTAACTGTAAGTTTATTGGTAAGAAAATTTTCCTGATATAGATTTTTTTCTTATGTATAGCAGTACCATCAAGTCCAGCTGGTCAAAGATGAATTCAATTTCATGAGCTAGTATCTTCCCATCCTTGTGCTTTGTATGAAATCGTTTTGCATAGTTGGTCAGTTTCAGAAAAAGCTGAACAAAAACAGTTGTCATGGCCAGAATCTGAGAGCTGAGCACAAATGCAGAAACTTGATCTTCCCTGTTACATGTAAACAACAGGGAAGGATGCTCATTTGCTGCTCTCCTATTGTCTAAGTGTCATTCCAAGAGTTCAGTGCCCTCCCCATTAAAAGCTTCAGTAGATTAAAGAAAGATTTCACTTGAAGATCCCTTTGTGCACATATATGTATATGTATGTATATGTGTATGTGTATGTATATGTGTGTATGTTCTATGTGTGTGTGAGTATGTGTGTGTATGTGTGTGTGTGTATGTGTGCATGTGTGGGTTTATGTCATATGGTTTGCCTTGGTTCATTCATTTTATTTTTTATTCCCTAATTCCTCTGCTATATGCATCTTTTTACCTTATGGATAATGGCCTTAGAGAATGGGTTTCATATTAAAATTACTTAATGACTTGATCTTCTGGACCTTGAAATGTCATTTTATTTTAGAATGAATTTTGTATTTTTGTTAAAATTTAAGGTAGAATTTCAATATCCTGAATGTGTATACTATTAATCTTCACATTGGTCATATGATTCTCATATGCACTCATGTGTTCTTTCTGTTATAATATCTGGTACCAGGAACATAATACACTAAAAAGCTCATCTGTTTAAGTTAAGTAGTAACTGTACTATTAAAATGTAAACTTGGAAGCCATGATTTCATATGTGATGTCTGCAATAACACCAAACAATTCTTATCTTCTCTTTTCCACATGTAATCATATGACAGTTTCAAATATTTGCACTCCAAGTTTTATATGTTTAGATTAAACCTGGAATAGTGCACAGTCTTCTACTCTGTCCTAAATTTAAGGGCTTTGCCTTATTTCATTTCAATCTCTGTATTCCATTCTGCAGAGGAGAAGCTGTATTATATTCTTTGAAAAGTGAAGATTATTACATTTTCATATCATAGAATTTATGGAACACTAATTTTGATAGATTGGAAAGTATATGGTGTGAGATATTACTGAAAATACTCTTTTAAAATTATGATATTATATCTCAAAATTAACTTCAATAAATTACTGGATTAAAATCCCACATCTCTTCCTTCTTTCTTTGTCCTATTCTCGTGTGTTATTTTGGCTATATAGTGTCCAAATATAGTCTATATACCCCTATGACTATAAATACATAATATGAATATTTAACTGTTACTGAAAGGGTTATAAATCAGTTCAGAGCAGTATTAACATATACTGAGGTTTCATTGTCAAATTATTATTATTCATAGTCTTGTAAATGTGTATATTTTGAGACATTGTCTTCGTATTTAATCCTAACTGGCCTCAGGTTTAGAGTATTCAGATTTCTTCCTTTTAAGTGCAGGCCCTACAGGTATACTATGCCAGCTCAGAATAATTTTTTAAAATAACTCCACTAAGAGCCAACAGATATATAAATGTTTGCAAATAATTTATCTATTTTAATTATTGACACCAACTTGATATGCCTATGAAATCTTGTACTACAATAAAAGAACAAGTCAAATCCCTGCCTTCAGAAATCTTCATTTCTAATGTTTCTGATATGTCACTGTTTATTGTGAGATCCTCGATGTGACATAGCTACCTTTAAAATGCCTTATATAGTCTTGTTAACTGTTGGATCTTCTGGGCATAATTAATCTTCTTCAATAGTTTCCACTTTAAACTACTTGTAGACACAATTGCCCTGATTAAATAGTCTGCAGTGATTTCAGTTTTCGGTTACCTTTTAAATTATTTAATCATTTAATTTATTAATTAACAGCCCAAGCACTGCCCCCTGCTGGTCCACCCTCACTTAGACCCACCCCATTCCCCATCCCCCTTTTATCTGAGTGTGCAGACCACCCTGGGTATCCCTCAACCCTGGTGCATCAAGTCTCTGCCAGATTAGGCACATCTTCTTTCACTGAGGCCAGACAAGACAGCCTTGTTTGGAAAAAGGTAACCAGAGTCAGGCTACTGCTTTAGGGAGAATCTCTGCTCCAGTTGTTATGGGACCCACATGGAAACTGAGCTGCATATCTGCTCCATATGTGATGGGGGCCTCATTCTAGTCTGTGTGTGATTTTGGTCAGTGGCTCAGTTTGTGAGAGCTTCCAAAGATACAAGTTAGTTGACTCTGCTGGCCATCCTGTAGTGTTTCCATCCCCTTCAAGGCCTTCAATCCTTCCCTCAACTCTTTCATAAAAGTCCCTGACCTCTGTCCAATGTTTAGCTCTGGATATGTACCTCTCTTTTAGTCAGCTGCTGTATAGAGCCTCTCAGAGGACAGTTTTGTTAGGTTCTTGTCTATAAGTATAATGGTGTATCATTAATAATGTTAGGGATTGGTTTTTGCCCATGAAATGGGTTTAGAGTTGGGCTGGTTATTAGTTTTTCCCTATTTTATAAAATTTAACTATTTTTTAAAAGTGATCATAAAATATATCCTTGTTTTTGACTGCCTATTTATTGGCTCATCCAGTTTCATAGCTGGATTGTCACAGATGCCAATAATTTCCCTTTTAAAGCTGAATATTCCATGGTGTGTATATAATGTATTTCCTTAGTCTTTACATTGTTTCTGGTAGTTTGGTTTGTTTCCACCATGTAACTTTGTATATAGATCTAACACATACTACAAAGACCATGGGAATTAGCAAAGTGAGAATTAAGACAATCCAAACATCACATGAATGATATTAGACAGGTGGTAAAACAATGTAATAATCGATTAGGATAGCGATTAACTGTATAATTTGCTACTATGTGGCAAAGTGAAAATAGTTCAATCATTCTGGAAAAAGAGTCTGATGTTTCTAAATAGACAAAGTAACCATCATAATTTGGACATAATACATGTTGCTTCAGTAAAAAAAGCTTAAAGTTAGTTTCTTAAACAGCTATCTTCATCCTCATGCTCAGTCCAAATTAATTTGGGCCAGAGAATGAGACACAATTTCAAATGTTACCACATCCAGATATACAAATCCATATTGTTCCAAGTTGGTTCCCAAACATGGCCACATTTTGAGATCATTGCTTAATTTTATAATGCAGGCTTCCATTCTTTTTTTTCATTTTTGCATAGTTTTATGACTTAATGTTTATAAAAAATACTCATAGCAGATAGTGGTAAAACACAATCCTAAGGAGAATTTGAGTGTTAGCAACATAATTAAAATATTAAATTTTGTTATTCACAAACAAATATTCATCACTATAGTGTGATTTTTGCTTTTCTTTTCAAAAGCAGAATTTTCACATGCCTTAAAAGCAAGCAAGCATACAATCAAAAAAATTTTAATTTTGTTCTCAGTGTTTAAGTGACTTACTCTGTAGTATTTGTTATTAGAAAACATCTCTAAATGTCCTCGGTTTTTTTAAAAAAATCATCTCCTCTTTCTGTAACTTGTACCTGCATTATAAGCCAATATCTGTGAGGGGCCTTGTATCCACTAGGAATTGAGTTAGAAATGATAATGAGCCACCACAAACATTCTGGAATTGAACCTGAGTCCTCAACAAGGGCAGCAAGAGTTCTTAATGACTGAGCACTCTCTCCAGTCAGTATGCCAACTTCTTCAAGGATAGCAAATGCAATGTAACTTTCAGGTGGACTGAACAGATGTTCAAGAACAGTATGTATAGCCTTGTTTCTAAAAGTTTTAAATTATATATAATACTTAATGTAAATATAAAATACAAAATATATTTTCTATTAAAATGTTTATTTGGACAAGGAGGTTGCCACACTGATGTATAGAATTATGAAGGGAAAGATTTTTGAATAAATTTTAATTCAAGAAAACAAAACGATAATTTTCCTGATCATATGGTGAAAAGCTTTTTTTTCTTTGTTTTTGTTGGCCTGTGTCAGATTCTTGCCAAGCATCCCAAAAAGCTCTCTACCTCTACTCCTTTGTTTTATTTTGTTTTTATTGGATATTTTATTTATTTACATTTTTGATGTCATCCCCTTTCACTATTCCCCCTCCCTAGAATTCTCCTATCCCATACTCCCTTCTTCTTTTCGCTTTTATACCATTTTAATTACATGCAAGTGTTAACCTCAGTTCTAGATTGAGGGACTAGCAATACAATAGATGCAAATATAGTCAAGGAACAAACAGGACAATAAATTAAATAGTCAAAGAACAAGCAAGGCAAAAAACAAAATTCCATGAACACTCCCATGATCACTGTTTCTAAGGGTATATCAGAATGACCAAAATATCTGAGCGAACTTCCCTGTCCTAGCCCAAAGTCACTTTCATGTCTGAAGCCTACTTTCTTGTTCTAGCCTAAGATTTAGTTTCTTGCCTGAAATTACTTCTTTGTTCTATCCTAAAATGTAGATTCCTGTCTGAAATTGCTTCTCTGTTCCAGCCTAAGATTTAGATTCTTGCCTGAGATTTTCATTATTTACTCTCATGCTTTTTTCAAAGTAAGTATTCAAGAATTGTAGTTTTGTGAGGTATATGTGATTCAGTCATCTATAAAATTTAAGATACATTTAGTTTTAATGTATCTTTTTTTAAAACAACTTGTCTTTGTTCTGCTTTTACACTGACTTATGTCACCTTCCAAAAGCAGAATTTCAAAGTTACATACCACAATATATCTCACATTAAAGTTATATTAGTATAATAAAGTCAGGAATCACTGCCCAATTGTGCTGTTAGTTATAATCACCATCTGCAGCTATAGGTAAGTACAGAAATTTTACTTACATTTGATAGGTAAGAATCTACATTAAATTTATTTCAAAATAACCATTTGAAAAGTCAAGTTTATTCATTTTTATATTAAAAACTTGAGTTATCTCTGTCCACTGTGATTCTGTGTAGTAAACTCTTTCCTTGGCTTATTAATTGTTATTTTTGTTATCCTTCTTTTTTAATTTAATATTTGTTATCCTGACACACTGATTTTATTTCTAAAGCCAACAAATGCAGTATATTATCATTGTGAAAGAGCAATTCTTCAAATTATATCCATTCTAAGCCTATGGAAAGTTTTGCTATGGAGGTAATATTTAAATTCTATTAAGTACTTCACATATAAACTAAATTTTATTCTGAACTGACATTAGACAAATAAAATGACTGGTCATACAGAGTAGAAGAATTGAAGATGAAAATCTTTTCCCTAATCATATGTGAAACACTGGTAGAATTTAATGTGCTTAAGATGTATAATTTGGTGACTTTTATACACATCTTCATTATGAATTACCTGCAAATGCAAAATAGGACATCATAATATACAAGTAAAAGACAAGCATTATAAACAAAGACTTCCAAAAATACCAGTGAGTTCATTTTGTGTTGTTTATATACTACTGGGTATGAGACCTGCCTATCAGTGTGCTTGCATACCAGTGTAATTTTGCTGGAAAAACTACCTTTTCTTTTTCAAGTGTTTATCAATTGGAGATTGCTTCAGGATGAAGTCTTGTGTCCACATCTTCTCTCAGTACTGGGACATGATCTTGCTTAAACCTGTCATGGCCCTGATCATGCTGCCACAGTTTCTGACCCGTCCAATTTCCTGCTTCCAACCTCTCCCATATTTCTTTTTCCCCACTGACTCTCAAACTGATAGGATGTTTTTATTGTTATATACATAAATATGAATATGTATGTGCATAAATATATTAACATGATCTGCTGAGTCCATTTAGTGGTTTTCTACATGACTTTGGGCTCACCATATGATATTGCATGAGAAACATTATATCTATGCAAAATAGAGCTATTCCAAATTTTATCATATTTGGAGGAGATGCCCATGAGACTTCATTCCTCTATGAAGACATGTTAAAAATCAGTAGGCACATTCAATGATCCAGCTACTACAGGACTTATTGGTAAGGAGAAGAGAAAGACAGGGCAACAACGGAAAGTGGTGAGGTGAATGTAATTGTAGTACATTGTATCTATGCATGACATATGAACGAAGAAATGAACATACATTTGTAGTAATCTATTCTATATTTCATTGGCAGAGGGCCATGCATATATGGCATGATTTAGCCGTCTAATTTTGTTAGAATTCACTGTCATCTCCAGCATATCATCAATTTTAGCATATGTCTCCCAAGCACCTTAAAAAATGCAACATCCAGAAAATTAGGGTGAATTATTATACATTTGCACATTTCTCCCCTATTATATCTTTGTACACTAAAAACAATTGCTTTGCCTGCCTTATTTTCCGTATTCCACAGTCCATGAGTCAGGAAGTTTTAAATCTCAAGATTTCACTGTCAAATTTTACATTTTGCTTTGCAAAGATGATTCCATTTTTATCACTCACTTTGAATCTGTAATAGCTGCCATTTTGTCTCTTATACTGAGCTTTCCCATGTGTTTTATGTTACATTTCTTCTCTTCTGTTATTCTTCAAGCATTTTCAGGATTCCCTATATCCTACAATACTTTTCACATTATAAAGTTTTTTTTTTTTAAATTTATGTTTGAATCAAGAATTTTTGCGTTAATAGTGTAATGCAAATGAAATGTTTATCATTTACAAAATGATGACTGACTGTAGAATATCATATGTTTTACTATCATTTGTCTTACTGACTTCACTGTTAATTGTTCTGCACTTAAATATAGTTTAGGCCATATGCAATATTATTTTATTCTGCTTTTATCTAATGTTATCAAATTATATAAGTTCTGATTATTATCTTTACTTTTGGATTGTTTTGTGTGTGTGTTTCTGTGACTGTGTGTGTATTTTATATACATATACTTTTAAGTAGTTGATTTATTTGTTATCATGACATATATCATATTTTTTGTTTGGGTAGAGGGCAGCATAATATAAACATGTGCAAACTTTACTTTAATTTTAATTTTTACTTTAATTGTTAAAGATAATTTTATGATGGTAGAAACAAAGATGCTCTGACATGGTGAATGCATTTTATATTTCTCTGAACTTTCTCATTTTCTTGAATATTAACCTTGTTTTCTTCTTGAACTTTTACAGAGAGTATGTATATTTTATTATCCACTTAGTTTTTGTGCATTATTCTGGTATCTTGAATATTATGTGATCAGGGATATAATTTTTTATTATTTCTTTTATTTTTGAAATTATAATTGCATCTTTGTCTCCTCTGAAAACTTACTATTGGCCTTTGAATTTATGGCCTGTTTTTTCAGTAATTGTAATTGGATGCATATTTGTATATGTGTATGCATGACAATTCATATTGTGTGTATGTACATATGAATTTGTTTGTATGTATGTTTCTATATGTATGTATGTAGTAGTATGTATGTATGTATGTATTCATGTATTCCTAAATACAATCTATTCATTGTGTGTATTACTCCCTGAGGAAGATTATTTTCCCTGTTCTCAGAATTCTAGAGTTGACTGTCATTCTTTGTATAGGGTTCAGACCCTGTGGTCTTTCTCCCATCAACTTTAGAATGTCTCTTGTTGTTGTCATTGTTCATCTTATGTTTAGGCACTCATGTACTTGACAGTTTATTGGTGTATGACATTCATGGGAGAAACAATCTCACAGCTAACTCTTTGAGACTCTTGCTATTGTAGTCATTCTATCCTCTTTCTATGATGTTCCCTAGATTTATGTTTTATATGTATATTCACTAAGAAAACATGTGTTGTATTTTATTACAATTGTGTGTGTATGTGAGTGTGTTTTCTGCTGAGCTTGTTTACTACATGTATCCCCTTTAACTTCTAATTCCTATGCATTACATCTGTTATAAGATAGCAAATATTTTGTATAAAAATGTTATTTTTTGATGACCCTGTGTGAGACCAAGCTAGTGCTAGAATTTTTGTTTGTTTATCTTGTAATTGTATATTTTTTACTTGGTTGGATCATCAATAAATTATGGAAATTATCACAAAGAATTGACTTAGCTTTTGTCTATTAAAATGATGCTATTATTAAAGTTTTCAAGTTCCAAAATTATGTTTCCTGTATGACAGATACCTTCTGTAGTTGTCCTTGATCTTTTTGCCCTTCTTCAAACTTCCAGGAAACTATGATTATAGGATGTGTTTATAGGCCTGATATTTAATTGGTTAATATATCTCTACTTTCAATTTGTCATTCTTCTTGACTGACTATGGAGTTCTACACTTATATATGCTAACCTTTATTTGTTTAAAAACATAATCACCTTTGCTTCTTTCTATATGGTATTTTTTTTTCCTTAAAAGAGGTTGGTTAAGAGTTTTACTGTTAGAATTAAATCTGATCTTTGGTATTCTTTCTTTGAATAACATGGAGATACTTCCTTCCATATGTGTTTGCCACCTCACCTTGACTGACTTTGAAATTATCTTTCTTCAAATTTGTGGTGGCTTGGCATCTGTCGTTCAAATAATTTGCTTCTTTTGTAGAGGAATAATTTTTGAATATCAAATACTGTAAACATACACACAAAATTGTAGAATATATACATTTACAAATTCTTTGTTAGATTTTGATTATTTTTGTGTTATTCATTTTAAAAATTCTCTTTGATTCTTTTTGACTTATTTTACTATTATACCTCCAGATATGACCTTTTACAATGGGTTTGAACACTTATTTCAGATAATATGTCTAAAGCATTCATTGGGAAAGAACACTGAGGCTTAACTTTTCTTTTACTTTATGGTTTTGTTAAGCTGTTTCCTGTTTTAGTATCCCTGAGACATTTAAATTCTTAATTAATTTTTATACAAATTCAAAGTTGATTTAGGGTTTCTGTCTGTAATATCCAGTGCCTGATTTTTACTATTATTTTACATTTAATTAGCTTTACTTATTTGTCATTTACTTGCCTCAGGTTTGACTTTTACAACATATATAGAATGGTAAATTTTGTCAATTAAATTTGTAAATAAATTACATTGTACTTAGCATGGCTACAAATATAGTTCTACACATATTGAGGAATTTTATCATTTGTAAGGTGATTGACTATTAATCTTAAGTCTCTAACAATTTATAATAAGTAGGTACTATTCATAAGATTAAATCGTGAGTCAAAAATGCATAAATTTTATAATAAAGAATCTTAAGTAACAAATTTAACTTTAATCCATAAATAAATTCCACAGAGAAACTGCAAACATCATTTTCTAATTTTATTATACTACACTTTTACAGAAAATCACACTTTTATATGGTCAGTTTCTCCAAAGGACATCAAAAATATAAGTGGTTATGTATGTGCTCTACATTAGTTTTAAACCACACCTCAGTGAACTTTAAAAATCAAAAGATAAGTTTACAATTCAATGTTAGCTTAAATGTAGTAAACACAACCAAGAGGAAAGCAGGAATGAGAAATCAGAGAGTAACACATTGCAATCACACTTTGTCATTTGCAACAATTTTGTATACAGGTTTTTGCTTTCGTATCCTCTGTTACAGAGGCAGGTGGCCAGTCTGACACAAGTTTTGGAGAAATGCTTTAAACTTAGATTCCTAGGTTTAGATCATGCATACCAAATCTCATCTCATCTTTTCAGTAAAGTAGGACAGCATGAAAGTATATTTTAGCATTATCCATACTGAAAAGACATTTGAATGTCTATGAGGGTGAACCCAGTGATTAGAGGGAAGGGTGAGAGTGAAGAGTAAGCTTGGCTATAAGATATTGTGTGAGTGGAGAGTAGAAAATTCTCAGAGATGAATGGATTTGGGACTAATTGTTGCTGTGATGAAAGAAGGATTTTAGAAATTATGTGAATTTGGAATTTGTCTTTGTCTGGCCATTGAGATTGCTCTTCTAATTTGTAGTAAAAATGGTCTGGTCAGGACTAATGGAATTTCTGAGTCCAAGTGGGCAAATAGTTTTGAGTAGGGAAAGAGTAAGCTTTGGTCAAGAGAGGGGGCAGGGAGAATGCACAAATAGAAATACATTTATAAAAGAGAAGCAGTAAGAACTTAATGGGTTCTTGGGAATCCTGCTAGGTGAGTTCCAAGAGAACAAGAATGGAAACACAAAGAAGGTGAATAGGGTAATACAGTAAGAGCTAAGTGGCCCCAGAAAGAATCTCCATGGGACTAAGATATGTCAGAGAGGATGTGTACCTAGGATCATAATAACAGAGCCCTCATCCATGTGAAAATGGGTGTCTGATATGAAGTTTGGAGGCTGCTTGATTCACCTGAAAGACTTTTGTAGCAGGCTTTAGGGTCCAGTGAGACAGAGCTAGCAGCTCTGAGAAGACACTTACATAGTAGAAGAGACTAGTAGGTAGAGTAGTTGAAGGAGAGAAACAGATGAAGAGGCAGATTCCTTGAAGACTAAATGGTGGCTGTCAGAGACCAGTAAAAATAAACTATCCAGGCTACAGAAGTGCTAGATCAGAAGTTTTGCATTCAGTTAAAGGAGTGATTAGCTCCACAAGGAGGACCCAGTGTCTTTCCTGGGCTTTGGTATCAAATGTAAGTAGGTGCTTCATCACAATCACCAAACACATCCATTCTTTGTGGTAAGAAAGAAAAGTTTAAAAATAAAACAACAACAACAAAAACAACGTTTTGTTTAGCTGTCATAGACAGTGGAAAGCAGTGACTAGCTATATGCTACAGAAAGCATATTGGCTTTTATATGGGACTATGTTAGAGAAGGCTACTCAACACTCAGGTAGAGTACTGTGGGAACTTTTACAGACAAATAGGGTGCTGACAGTAAGGGTTAACAGCTTTTAGCCAGCTGTTAAAGGCTTTTGAGGAATGCTGTAGGCTTCCATTTCCCAGCTCAGGTAGGAGTCAAGTCATTGTCATCAGCAGTGCCACTTTGAGTTCTTTCTAAGTGGCATAACAGACTCATATCAACCAAGTGAAGCGACCATTATAAAAGTATCCAGAAATCCAGACTTCATGGAATATCTCTTACAATACTTGTGGTGCAGAAAAAAAAAAAAAAAAAAAAACAGTTTCTGTATAAGTACAAGTGGATCAAGATGTTTTGAAATCCATATATAATGTGATATATTTTAACTCAGACACCGTTCTATTTGAGTCTGGAGAACATTGCATTAACTGAGGTAAGTCAAACACAAAAAGGGATATACTGCTTTTTTTCTCACTTGCATTAAAATTCCAAAACAACAACAACAACAAAATGCCAGAAAACAAAAACCAAAAATACAACAAAATAAAAACCATGTACAGAACCAAAAAAGACATAACTAGGCACTCAAACAAGGGGGAGGTATAGATGTAAGGAGATAAAAGATGTCAGCTGTGTGTAATGAACAAGTCTACCTATCAACTGTAATGTATTAGAAGTGTGTGTGTGTGTGTGTGTGTGTGTGTTTTACTACAATCCATATACATGGGATTCCCACTAAGCAGCATATTTTGGCTGCTCATACCACACAATTTAAAATTGGTAACTGAGAGGTATGGTAGAAACATTAACCTCCTATTACCTTTTTAACTGACTATATGTATCAAATAATATCACGTCAAAATGTCATTATAGATGGAAAGGAGCCTGTTGTTTTCTGTTTGCTGACTCATTTTGAGAGTCCATGTCTCTAACCAGCACAGAACTGTGTTAGACATCCAACACATGCAGCTTGCAGAAAGAAAACTCATAGTTGAGATCTTCTGTATGCATTCCCCATGACCTGAATTTAACCTCAAGGCTCAAAAGCCAAAACTGATGGATCAGGCAGAAAGAGATGAGTGTTAGGATTAGAAAAGAGAGGAAAGGGACAACTGCAAAACAGAGAAAAACAGATGCAGTGAGGGATCACATCTAAACAATCACATCATTTCTGTTTTCTATTTTAGTTTCCTTACTACAGGACTCTGCCCTCACTTCTGAACTGGGATTAAGATGCACATGCAGCAAAAGTGATTTGAGATTTCCACTTACATGGAGTATATAAGGAAACAATGTTATTTTGAAGTTCTTACCATAGGCCTGTGTTTTAATTTTGTTACATTGAAGCTATATGAGAGGATTTGAGGCTGTAGCTCAATGATAAGGCACTTTCCTTACATGTACTTTGAAAACAAAAGAGCTTAGCAGAGAATGAACTGATATTTTGTAGCAGAGTGATTTCTTTCCTTTTACTTTGTGACATGCTATAGGAGCTTTATGCAAGTATATCCTTTTAAGTATTTTAATGTGAACTTGGTTATTTTGTAATTTTGTTTTTGGTTTATTAAATTAATACACCTTCTAGAAAGTCACAACAATTCCTGTATCTTCTATGCTCTGGATGCTAACTAATGTGTAATCCTCAATTCATGTGTCTTTCTTAAATCTAAATCCACTTTGACTATTGCAGTACTGTGTGATATTTTTGCCTCTTGATTTATAATTAAAGCAAGCTGCACTTGTAAATATCTCCTCTGGGCAAGGAGAGAAGAAATGCAGCTATGTTTTTTGAACTGTAATAAAGAGGATTGAGAAAGTGTGATTAATATTTTATTTTTTCCATCTTTGAAAATATATGGGCATATTGAGAGTGCCCAGGGCTAAAATATGAATTAAGTAACCAACATATTTATCTGGTTAGTGCAAAATGAGCATTCTGACTTAATATTATTATATAATCTAAAATGTAAAGTTGTAAAAAACTAAGTTATTGAAGGAGATAGTATAAAATATTTAAGGAACAAAATAGATGAACGTATTATGAGCAAAGAAGTTGCTAAATGTTGTCTTCTAATTGTCTTATTTTATTACAAATAAGAAAATCATTGATTGTGAATAAATTAGATAATGCTAGGAATTCTAAATTTCATGAATATCCTTGATCTTATTCTGATAGTTTATAAGAGTCTTTTTTCTCTAATCTATTCACAGAAATTACCAAAGTTTTCATTCTTTGGAATAAATGAATTTCAAAATATTTTTGAAAGCTTAATATTTTATTTTGGCACTAACTTGAACCTAGTACTCTTTTTTGTCACACATGTAATTTTTCACATTTCATGAATGAGAACTCAATATTTCTTTAGGGATATTTCTTCCCTGAATTTTCATTCTGTAATTCCAGTTTCTAGAAGTTACTTTGATAGTTATATAACCAAACTTAAATCTATTTTTGTTTAATTTTGTTTTCTATTTCATATTCAGGGTTGCAGAGAAAAAGTTTCAAACTCAATTTGGGTTACTTTTTTCAGGATCTAATCATTTCTTCATTTTTTGTTTGTTTTTCAATTTTTGTTTATTGAAAACAAAACTATAGTGCACTTTTAACAAGCCAAATCACAAGCCATTTTTTAAAGAAAATTATCTTATTTCTGCTTTTACTGAATGTAGATTCTTTTCTCATACAATGTATTCTTATTACAGTTTCACTCCCTTTACTTCTCCCAGTCCTTCCCCACCTCCCCTCTCTTCAAAATCCACTCCTTTTCTTTCATTAGTAAAGAACAAGCTTCTAGGAAATAACAACTAAATATAACAAAATAAAGTATGATAAGACAAAACAAAAACCCTCACATCAAAGCTATACATAGCAACCCAACCAAAGGAGTACAGCCACAGGAGCAGGCCCAGGAATCACAGACCCTCTTATTTACACACTGAAGGTCCATAAACGTACTAAGCAGAAAGCTATAATGGATTCACAGAAGACATGTTGCAAACCCATATAGGCTCTGTTCTCTCTGCCTCAGTCTCTGTGTTTTTATATGATCCTTGCTCAGTGGAGTCAGAGTGCCTTCTTCTGGTATTTTCCATCACTTCTGGCTCTGCCACTTTTTCTATCCAGGGATCTATGAGCTCTGAGGGGAGGAATTTCATGGTGGAATCCCAATTTTAGCTCTGTGCTTCCAGATCTCTCTCTGTCTCTCTGTCTCTCTCTTTCTCTCTGTCTCTCTCTGTCTCTCTGTCTCTGTCTCTGTCTCTCTCTCTCTCTCTCTCTCTCTCTCTCTCTCTCTCTCTCTCTCTCTCTCTCTCTCTCTCTCTCTCTCTCTCTCTGTGTGTGTGTGTGTGTGTATGTGTGTGTAGAGTGTTTGGCTGTGAATCTGTATTTATTCCCATCTGCTGCAGGAGGAAGCTTCTCTGATAATGGCTGAATAATGTGCTGATCTATGAGTAACAGAATACCAGTGGTAGTGATTTGTGAGTACTTTTGTTGTTAATTTTGTTGTTTGTTTGCTTGCTTGTTTGACAAAAAGTGTTTGGTTTTACCCTAGTTGTCTGGACTATCTAGTCTCTAGTTTTTGGTCATCCAAACAGTGTTGGATATGGGTTCCATCTCCTGAAAGGGGCCTTATGTCATGTCAGATGTCTATTGGCTACTCCCACGATTTCTGTGCTACTATTGCAGTGGAATATCTTGCAGGCATGACATACTGTAGGTCAGTGCTTTTACAGTTAGATTAGGGTTTATATTTCTCTATTAGTAACCTACAGAATATCTTCTTGCACCAAAAGCATCAAAATGTTGCAGTTAAGGCTACATCTAGGCTCCAGCACTTCTTTATGCTTAATGAGTTGTAGGGGTGTTGACATCAACAATGGCACCTCACAATGTGGTTGTGAGCAATTCATTTTTGATGTAACAGCCCAGACTATTTGGGAATATCCATGGGAACACTCTTGGCCAACAACTCAATTTAATGCAAACCAGTCCCAGTATTGGACACTTCCTTTGGTTAGGAGAGGACTTGTTGGTACTCAGTCACCACCATTGTTAGAAAAACTACATTAGGGTGGCCTTCATATATTTTAGAGAGTTGACACTGCAATAGATTTCCATACTACCCATCAAATGCCTCCCAGTTTTAGCTTTTTCTTTCCACAATTCTTTCCTCACCCTTAAATCCTTTCTACCTCCCCACATGAACTTTCCATTTGTGTCCCAACCCACACCCATTCTTCCCATAAGTTTGCATTCTATTTTCTTCTCCCAGAAAGATCAATCTGTCCTCTTAATTAACTTTCTATACACCTAATCTCTCTGAATCTGTGGATTATATGCTGGCTATCAATTATTTAATTGCTAGTATCCTCATACCATTTTTATTATTTATCTTTTTGGTTCTGGGTTACCTCAATCAGTATTATTTTTTCTCATTCTATGTATTTTTCTGACAATTTGATGATGTCACATTTTAACAGTTGAGCAGTATTCCATTGTGTTTCTTTATTCATTCATTTAATATAAATAAGTAGTTATGCTCTTTTACTCATATTTCCCTGAGGCAATTTGATGAGAAAAGTTTTTGGTTGAGATTTTTCCTCCAGGTGATATTATGCTATGCTAGGTTAACAATAAACAATAACATACCCTTCCAATGTCATGATTTGTCACTTAAAAGTAAATAATGTATATTCACTTATTTTTTCAATTTAACCTATTCTGAGTATCTGTGTTAATTGCCATCTATAACAAATATGAGTTGCTATGATAAATAAAAGATTAGTTAATTTGTCAGTATAAAAATAAATACATATTATTGGTGCTGGCTAGTTTGTGTGTCAACTTGACATAAGCTGGAGTTATCACAGAGAAAGGAACTTCCCTTTAGGAAATAACTCCATGAGACCAAGTGTAAGGCATTTTTTCAATTAGTGAACAAGGGTGAGAGGGCCCATTGTGGTTGGTGCCATCCCTGGGCTGGTATTCATGGGTCCTATAAGAAAGCAAGCTGAGCAAGCCAGGGGAAGCAAGCCAATAATTAACATCCCTCTGTACCAGCTCCTGCTTCCAGACCTGCTTGAGTTCCAATCCTTACTTTCTTTGGTGATGAACAGAAATGTGGAAAATGTAAGCTGAATAACCCTCTCCTCCCCAACTTGCTTCTTGGTCATGATGTTTTCTGCAGGAATAGAAACCCTGATTAAGACAGTATTATATTAATTAAACAAAAAATTAATATTAGATCCTTTTGTAAGGTCCATGGTTCTCTGACCCACAGGTTCTTGAACTGGGTTTTCTGTATTGGGAATGAGTTTCCTCCTATGGTCTGGAACTTTAATCCAAGTAGAACATTGCTGGTTACTTCCCTAACATTCATGACAATTTTGAATCAATAAGTATATTTTGCCAAGCCAGTTGTTTTAACTTGCAAGGTTCAGTAATGCCACTGATGTCTTATATTCCAGAGATTAATTTATAATATTTACTACTTTTTTGTAATTTTAATGTATTTTTAAATCTTAATTTTTAGCTAAATAAGTTGAAATATCACTATATTAACTCATATGCATTATCAAACATTTACTTTCAAATTATAAAAAAGCTATCTATTTATATTTTTTCTTAAATTGTTTAATGCAGGTAGTAAAATTTTCCCAGTAGAGTTAGTGTCACTACATGTGATAAGTGACATAAATGTCTGTCAAAAATACTGTGTAATAACGTAGGAATGGACCACTGGAGAAAAGCACACTGTAGAAACTCTGGAGGTATATAGTGGGATATTTCCAAAATGTAATTAAAATTAAAAATGTCTTAAACAGAAGGTCACATAGCATGTTAAATATTTATTATGTCTTGTGCTCTTTCACTACATTTAAAGGCCTTTAATTTGAATGTGTGGAGATTTTCACAAGGAACTGCAATAAATTGATTAATACTGGTAATCAATTATTGGATTATTGGAAAGTCCAATAGCGCAAGGCTTCAGTTATATGCCCAATGTGTTAAATGAGGTATGTGATCTCTTCAACATTTTCCCTTTCAGAAAATTTCCCATCAACTCAAGACAGATGGGCTGATAGAGTGTTTTAATCAAACACCCAAACAGATGGTAAGAGAAATTTGTTATCAGTGAAACACAACATTAAAATAAATTGATACCTTTTGTATAAGTTGTCTTTTGGGATGTTTGTCAATCAACATACTTAACTGCTTTGAAATACATCATGACAAAATCTAAAATTAGGAAAAAGTAGCATGCACGTACTACATTAACTAATGATCTTAATGACATCAGTCCAACAGGAAACCAGAAAACTGTCATATCTACTCAAGAACCATAAATTATCAAACAAAATTCCAATGCCAGGCATGGAAAACCCTCTTTAAATGTTGATCAAAGCAGTTCAAGATTGCTAAACGATTACTAGCTATTGTTATTGACCTTAGTTACCTCCTAGAGACAGATAATAAATCTCTATTACTGATGATACCATATACTTCATGAACAAAATCCAAAGGATCAAAGCAGTATAGACCCTGAAAGCTTCCTCCCCATGGAGTAGCTTTTATGGTAACCGATGGTGTAATGGAAGCTTTGAAAGGAAGGAAACAACTAAAATCCCTACCATATTATGATGCCTGTGGACTGCAGCAATCACTAGTGTGGCAGGATAATCCTAAACCCTAAGAAACAGATATATTTATTGCGGGAGATAATTAAATTGGCAGCATTCTATCTGGCTTTTCTCTTTTTAAAATTTTTTATTGTATATTTTATTTACATTTCATATGTAATCCCCTTTCCCCCCCACCAAAGAACCCTTTTCCCATCCCCCCTCCTCCTGCTTTTATGAGGATATCCCCCACCCATCCTTCCACTCCCACCTCCCGACCTCCCCACCACAATTTCCCCCACACTGGGGTGTCCAGCCTTCACTGGACCAAGAAATTCCCCACCCTCCTTTGCCTGACACTGTCATCCTCCCCTACATATACAGCTGGAGCCATGGGTCCCTTCCTATGTGCTTCCAGGCTGGTGGTTTATACCAAGGGAGCTCTAGTTGGTTGGTACTGTTGCTTTCCTCATGGGACCGAAAACCCTTTCAGTTCCTTCAGTCTTCTCTCTCACTCCTCCATTGGGAATCCCATGATCATCTCAATGGTTAGCTGTGAGCATCCACCTCTGTGTATTTCAGGCTCTAGCAGACCTCTAAGGAGACAGCTATATCAGGCTCCTGTCAGCATGCACTTCCTGGTATCCACATCAGTGTCTACCTTTGGTGACTGCACCAGGGATGGACAGCCACCATGTTCCCTAGTATCCTAAGTCTGCAGCCAGGAACAGAGGTGGCATACCACTGCTGCTCAGCTCGGGTCATTTGCTCCCTGCCACCCACTAGACGCCAGTGTGGGAGATGGCTCTGCCAATCTTCCATGCTGTCTCCACAAGTCTGGGCTTTGCCCAGACCATCCTGCCATCCATTGGGACTAGGTACAAATGACACTCTAATGCTTAGACTATCCAAAGTCTTTATATGTTTGGTAATGCTCAATAACAGGATGCCCACACAATCAGAGGTGTAACCCAATACCCAACCTACCTTTGACTGCTAGAGACATGCACAGCACATCTGCTTCCATGTTCCCCTCTCTCTGGTCTCTCTCCCCTAGTGCCTCCTTTTCCTTCTCCTCCTACTCTCCTAACTCCTCCTCTTTCTCTCCTTGCTCCTCCCAGTTTAGTTCCTCCCAACTTGCAAGAAAAATATCCCGCTACATACATTGGTACGATTTTCAATGTGATTAATACCTACCCAACAAGAGGTGAATCATTACTGGTACTGGATGCCTAGTTTTTCACTCATAAAATAAACACTTTGGAATATGTTCATAATCATTAGACATCACAGAAATCAAAATTAAAACTGCTTTGTAATTTTGTTTCACCTTTATATGAATGGTTATCTATTTTCCTCCAGAACACTTAACTTTAAATGGAATAAAGATCTCAACATCTGATTATATATCCTGAATCTGATAAAAAAGAAAGTAGAGGATTGACTGTAATTCATTGGTAAAAGAAAGGACTTTCTGAATACTACACACTCAATATTGTCTTTTGCACTGATAATGAATAAAAGAGATGTCACGAAGCTAAAAGTTTTCTATACACAAAAGTTAATCAATATTCAAGCAAATAAGTAACCTACAGAAAGGGGAATATAATTAGCAATTATACACTTAATGGAGGATTGAAACCTACATTATATAAAGAACTAAACTAATTGAATGTCAAGAAAACAATCTACTTAAAATTGGGGGAGCAAATTTAGACAGACAGTTCTCAAAAAAGATGAAATATAAATGGTACAGAAACACTTAAATGTTAAATACCCTTAGTCATCAAGTAAATAAAGATTCAAACTATTGGAGATTTCTTCTTACCAAAGTTAATAACACAAATGAAATCTTATGTTGTCCAGGATGAAATAAAAGAGTTGGCACTTATTCATTGCTTGTTGGAGTAAAAATAAGAGGTAGTGTTAACATTTCAATAAAGGTACTGAAAGACTTTAGAAAATAAAAATGTCCTGATAATGAAGCACTGGATTAAAAACCTAGATTATAAATTGATATTAACTCTTGAATTGGTTTCAACAAAATATGGTAATAAGATAATGTTCAGCAAATATTTATGCATCTCAACTTCAGAATCAGTTCAATATAAGATAAAAACACCAGGCATGTTTTGTCATGTTGGGGTCTCCTCACTGTGGCTTCCCAAGGCAAGTGCAGGCCAATCAATAGACATTTTAATTTTTATATAAAGGGAATAATCCAGTTAAATAAGGACCCATCTTCCTGACCTTATCAAATCTTCGAGGCAGTAACTTATAAGAAAAATCACATGGTTCACCAAGTTTCAATGCACAGATAGACTTTGACATGGGACATACAGTCTGTAGAAGAAAAATGAAAACCTAAAAAAAATCATATGAGATAAAAGTCTCTTCTTAGTGTTCTCTCTTTTCCATTTGCTTGGGTCATTGAGCAGTCTGGCATTGATTATTTTGTAGTAGGTATAGGCTTAAGAAACAGGGATTAGAATTGAGAATTTGGTTATTGCACCTGGCCAGGTTATATTTCTTAGGGTGAAATTATTTTCTGGCATGGCTGGCATATTTTGTTTATCTAGGATCAAGTATTGAGACACCTAAAAGATATGATCAAATGAGATAAGACCCAGAAGATAGCCATTTGGACAGGATCTTTGCAGAAATGTTAAAGAAATCCTTCAGCCTGGGAGACTGACCACACCCATGGAGATAAAGCTCACTAAAAAACTTAGTAAAAATGAAAACTGTAAGCCAGAATTTCCAAAATGGAAGGAGGATGGAGACTACAAACAATAAAGGAAGGAAATGAAATAAATTCTTTGGTTTTGCTTGGAAATAGCTGAGTGTGAATTTAGGGTATCGTACATAAACATAGAAAACTAAAGTATTCATATAAATGCACTGAGATAGGATTCATTTATATTTCTATGTAAATAAAGAAGCAAATATAAGCATAAAAATTTCTTTAATGAATATATATTATATTTTTCTCACTTTTAAAAGCTGAAAATTTTATTATGTCAGCAATCATTGTGTCCAGCACCAAGATCAAATATTCCAAATAATGTTTCCTAATAAGTGCCCTGGCAACGTCTTTAAGGCTGTAGATTTAGTAATATATCCATGGAATAGCCAATTTTATCAGTAATAAGAAAGTAAATATTAGAAATACTGCTTAAAGCAAGACACATGAAAATTCCTATGAAAACATTTTCATTACAGAATTGCTAGAGGCCTGTTCTATATATTTATCTTATTATGTTGAGATGTGTTTCTTCTATTCCAAGTTTCTTTAAAGTTATGACATGTATCTGTTGGGTCTGGCATCTCACTCACATTTTGACCAGTTGTTGTTTTTGAGAACTGAGGTATACACTTATCTGTGACTATAAAGGTAGATATTAAATTAAAGTTAGGAATTATCTAGCACTAGCTATTACTCCTGTCATATTGATTTGACGTTAAGTTCTGTTTCATATCTGTTAGTTAGTACCAAGATGTGAGTGCCCTTATTCCATCTTTAGGCTTATCTTGCCACTATTGTTGTGCATAGGTACCACAGCTGAGTAGGATCATCATGTTTACCTCTGTACAGCACTAGTGGTCCTATAAAAACTAATACTCAGGGAGGAAGCGTATAGGTCACACGAGATCAAATCCACTGGGGCCTATTTCTGAAGTTCATGGTGTGTTCAGCAACGAGAGTTACCCTCAACCTTTAGGAGGCAGCCAAGAGAACTAATAGCCGATAAAGTTAGAAAGGTCTCTTAGACTCAGGCCACAACTGGAAGAGATGGCTCTCATGCCTACTAAATAAGCTTCTGTTAGATGTTCTAAGTTTTGTGGGGTAGCATTATCAGTCCAAGTGGATGTGTCGGTGTGTGTGTTTCTCTGTGTGTGTGTGTGTGTGTGTGTGTGTGTGTGTGTCTGTGTGGTGTATGATGTATGTGTATGTATGTGTATATGTGTCGGTGTGTGTGTGTGTGTGTGTAGTGTATGATGTGTGTGATGTGCATGTTTATAACTTTAATCTTTTCAAAGCATAATTTTAATGGTGGCTCTTAAAGGCTTTAACTTCTCCTCTAGCCCACCACCCACCAGAGACAGTGAAAAAGAAAGGATATGGGAGAAGTGGACCTGTTTAGAAATGGTTCTTTGGAGCAACTCTCATCTGTGTTGTCAGCAGTTCAGTTCACAGGTTAGCAAGCAGTGGCAGCTCAATCCACTCACAAACTCTTTACAGATACACCAGCAAACCATTTTGGCACAGTAGTGTCAACAACAGTGGTGGCACTACCTAGCAGAGATAGCTAGGCCTCTGCCTAGGCTCAAGTCAGCAGGAGGGATCAATCAAAAGCCAGGAGAAATTCTTGGCTCTGCCTCTCTCAGGGAAGCAAAAATCAGCTATGAAGCAAGACCCACAAGCATTGCACAACTAGCTATACCAGCAAGCCAAACTCAGTTTCCATCACTCTGTTAAGTCCTATTTATACCCTCCAAATATCACAGGTCCTCCAAGGGGCTTGCCTTGGCACCTGTCTAGCCTCACCAGGGATCTGGCCTCTGCACAGTTAGCATCCAACAAGCTCAGTCCCAACAAATGGAGCTCAATTGCACAATGTAAGGAAGCCCAATACATACATGTTGTTAGCCAAGAATCCTTCATCATGTGTCATGTGTTTGCTTTAGCAGAACACCCTCTCTTCTATGTCTGTTCAGTGAAATGTTTCTTCATGAGTCTGCCTCAGTCTTTTACATGTGGTCACTTCAAGAAAACACTCATTCTTGTGTTTGCCCCAGTAAAACACTATCTAACATAACTGCATCTCCAGAGAACCCTTAAGTTTCCACTTTGTTTGTGTGTGTGTGTGTATGTGTGTGTGTCTTTTGAAAACATCCTTAATGTTATTTTTCCTTATTTTTAATCATAGTAATATTTTCCTATTTAAATGTAAAGATCTTCCTGTAACTACTTTAAATATGTGTGTTTATATATTTATAAAAAGCTTATTTGCAGTTGGTAGATTTTTAAATGTAAAAATTAAATATTTTAAACAGAAACTATTTTTAATTAGTGATTTTTTTTTAGTTTTGCAAAGGCAATTTTTCTGTCTTGTTTTAGAACAATGCCTTACTTTCACTGCAATACATTTATTCTTAATATTACAAATCTTGATGTTATAACCTCAACAGGTATGACTTTATGAGAGTTGGTAATGGTGAGTTCTTTCACTTTTCGTTTCTGTCCTTGTCTGTAAAGTTCAAGTTGGAATCAGTACCTTAATTTTGAACCATACTGTTCACATGTACATGTGTCCCAGAGTGTGTATGTCTTGTTTAACATCGCTCTCTTCTCTCAGCATTGGCAGAACACCCTCAATAGTCCGCCTTTACAAATGCACTTTTGACCTAGGAGCTCTGTGGTTGAACACGCTGGGTTCTAATGTTTCGTTTTCTCCTCTTATTTTCCTTCCTTTTTCTTTTTTTTCTTGTCCCTTTTCTTCTTTTCTTTCAATGATTTCCCTTTTTCTTCTCCTTAGCCCTGGTTATTTTCTACAGTTTTTTATATTGTTGGCATCTGTGGATTTGATTTTGTAAGTTTGGTTTAGACCATTTTCCCATACCTTTATTTATAAAGCCCAGGTAAGGGTTTTTTTTTTTTTTTTTTTTTTTTTTTTTTAAATTTTCTTGGTTTAGTTAGATTTTATATTAAATTTCCTTTAAATAACCAGGAAAATCTTTACCCATTACCATCAAAAAGAATTCAATGGAATTTATATTTAAATAACTCAGAGCCATACTAGAATTCTTGAAATTACCATCCCCTAAATCTTTTTTCTTATTTATCAACCATTAAGTCAAAAATCTAAAATCACCTTTGATTTTTTAATTTTGATACAATGTGCATTCAACTCACCAAACATATTACACACTACACACAAAATGAGTATATCAAGTTTACATAAAAATTAAGCTGTTTTAAATTAAGAATTATTTTAACATAAACTACTTCATATTTCATATTCAGCATTTTCTTATCCATGCCCTTTCTTTCAAAAGAAAAATGACAACTAAATTCTTTCTGTATGACATTGTGTTTCCTATATTAAACAATACCTATATACTTATATTCCCATTATATTTAGTAAATGTATTATTTACCATGCCTTTTCAATTTCTTTGCATTAGTTATTTTTTATTTACATTCAAATGTTATCATTGTTCCCAGGTCCTTCATCCTCTTCACCTGTAAAAGGGTGCATCCAATTCTGCATCACTAATGTCTGTCAGATGATTCTGGGCCAGAAGGCTGAACATTTGATGCTCCAATGTTCAGTAGTATAGGGGCTTTCCAGGTGTTCAGCGATCTCTATAAATTGACTAAGTTTTAGAAGCTATGTTTAGTGCTTCCCATAATTTCAGTTAACTCAGTCATTTTGGATTTCTGACAGGGTTGAAGACCTATGGACTCATAGCCAATCCTGGCTACTTACTTTGAGAGAAAAGATCTGAGTGGATGGTTTTCAGCTGACATTCATTCTAAAGCCAAGAAAAAAGCCAGGTTCAGAACTAAGTCTTTTAGTTAGGAGAGATGACAGAGGTTCTGGTTAGTCAACAAAATGATGGACTGGGTATTAGGACTATCTTGTACCTCACTGGTACAATTAAGAATAATTATGTTCTAATTGCATTTTAAGAGAAAAAATTTTTATTTTAACAGGAAGTGTGAAGGTAGGTGATGAGAGAGAGAGAAAGAGGGGGGGGGCATGGAGGCAGATGTTCACGTGTCTCCACCAGTCAAAGATAACTTATATATCTAGGTTGGGTATTGGGTTACACTTCTGATTGAGCATTACCAAACTTATAAAGCCTTTGATTAACATTTTAAAAAATGTATAAAAGCAAAAAGGAAAAGGGGGCATGGGATAGGGGTTTTCTAGGGAGGGGAAATGGGGAAAGGGGATGGAATCTGAAATGTAAATAAAATATAAAAATAAATTAAAAAATGAAAAATAAACAAAAGGATGTATCCACCCACCCACTCCCACCTCACCTCTTCTCTGGGGTATTAAGCCTCCACAGGACCAAGCATATCTTCTCCCACTGAGTCCAGCCTTGCAGAGACTTGCAGTGCCAGGGATTGGAAGATACAGAGAGCTGTCCCCACATGTTTAGAGGCTAAGTGAAGGGAGCACAGAGAAGTATTGTGGAAAGGGCTGGTTGGGAGGAAGGCAGTGAATGGAATGCAAAGTAAATATATATGTTACATCCCAAAATGCTCCCACTCTCAGGCTTCATCCCCTCATCCCACTCTGAGAGGGTGGTCCCCCCTGGGTATACTCTACTACTCTGGTGAATTAATTATCTGCAGCATTAGGCATATTCTCTACCACTGTGGCCAGAAAAGGCAGCCTTCTGCTTCCTATATGCCAGGGGACCACACACAGACCAGCCTGTGTGAGCTCTGTGTCTGGGAGCTCCCAGTGATCCAGGTTACTTGACACTGTTGGTCTCCCTGTGGTGATATCATAGCCTTCAGGTCCTTCAATCCTTACCTCAGTTCATTGTTTGACTGTGGGTATCTGCATCTGTCTCAGTCAGTTGCTAGGTAGAGCCTCTCAGAGGACAGCTATGCTAGTTTCCAGTTTGCAAAGCACAACAAAGCATTGCTAATAGTGTCAGGGACTGGTCTCCAGTTAGGCCAGTCAGTGGTCTGCCATTTCTGGAGTCTCGTGCTTCATCTTTGTCCTTGCACTTCTTTTAGACCAGATCAACTTAGGGTCAAAAGTTTTATAGGTAGATTGCTGTTCTCATCCCTCAACTTGGGGTACTGGCTAAGAGAGGTGATCTCTTCAGGTTCCATATCTCCTCTGTTGGGCATTTGGTTAAGATCATCCCTATTGATTCCTGGGAGCCTTTTCTACCTCAGGTTTCTGGGACTTCCTAGAGACTTTCCCCAGTTTCCACGTCCAGCAGTGGCATATTTTCATTCATTCTTTTGATCTTTGTTTTCGTTCTCCTGTCTCTCTCCATATCTGATGCTATTCCTTCTATTCTCTTCCCCATCAGCTCTCCCACCCACATCCCTCCTTCCCTCTGCCTCCCAACATCCTTAGTCTGAGTCACAAAATCAAAGACTCAAACAAAATTACCTGATAACAAAAATGTAGAAAAAGGGGAATGGTCCTCTGTAGCTGGTGAGTGTTAGGAGCCGCGTGAGCGTAATAGCATTCGCCATTACAAGATGGCGTGGGCATCCTGTCCTCCCACTAGTAAACAACTAACTATGCAGGTGCAAAAGGCAAAATGCACGCCAAAGTCACTGCCCATCCCGGGGCGTATTATGGGTAATGAGTGAACAGCCAATCAGAAATGAACACGCCACTCTAGGGTACATATAGCAGTGCCTTTTCCGGGCTTGGGGTCTTTCCGCTTCTGCTGATACAAGAATAAAGCCTTGTTGTGGTAACCACCCGAACACCGCCTCACGTGTCTCTTTCACGGGTGAAGGGGACATGGAGGGGCTCGGAACATCTGGCATCAAAACCCGGGATCTTCAAGGCTCCGCGAAAGACCCCCCAGGACTCAGGGCAGGTTAAAAGACTACAGGATCGAGGTACGTCTCTGAGAGATATGTTTGGGGTGGAAGCTTTCGTTGCGGGTGGATATTCACCTATTGCCGCCGCAGCAATAGTTGGCCTCTTGTTTGCATTGCTTTCGTTTTTAGCTTATTTGTGTTATAAAGATCCAGCTCGCAACACAGCTATTAGTGCAAGTCAAGAGGTTTCAGGAGAGGTCCACTCCAGAGTATCAGAAACAGGGCGTGTTAGCCGGCATCAGGCCAAAGAGCCTGGAAAGGAGAAGCAGGCAAAAAAGCCTGGTCATAGGTAAGAGTACTCAAAAGGAACGGGGTCCACTGCAGGGCCTATTAAGGTTAAGGACCCTTCACCAGCTGGTGAAGAGAGAGTGGAGTTCGGGGGGACCCCCCTGTACCCCATTAAGGAGCCTGCTTCCATAAACCTTAGCAGCTCTGGAAATCAATTTGACAGTTTCTCAGAAGAAAGTAGGCTTCAGACATGAAAATGACTTTGGTCTAGGACAGAGAAGTTGGCTCAGATATTTTGCTCATTCTGATAAGCCCTTAGAAACAGTGATCAAGGGAGTGTTCACAGAATTTTGTCTATTGCCTTGCTTGTTCTTTGACTATTTATGTTGATTGTCTTGTTTGTTCCTTGACTATTTGCATCTATTGTATTGCTAGTCCCTCAACCTAGAACTGACCTTAATACTTACATGTAATTAAAATGGTATAAAAGCAAAAAGGAAAAAGGGGCATGGGATAAGAGGGTTCTAAGGAGGAGTAGTGGGGAAAAGGAATGACATCTGAAATGTAAATAAATAAAATATCCAATAAAAAATAAAGTTAAAAAAAGAAAGAAGAAAATTGGATAGTTCTACATGAAGTCCCAGCTATACCTCCCCTGCTCATATACCCAAAAGATACTCCACTTATACCACAAGCACACATGCTCCACTATGATCATAACAACCCTCTTTTTAATAGCCAGAAACTGAAAGTAACCAGATGTCCCTCAACAGAAGAATGGATACAGAAAATGTGATTCACGTACACAATGGAATTCTATTCAGCTATTAAAAATGAGGGCATCATGACTTTTGCAGGCAAATGGATGGATCTAGAAAGTATTATCCTGAATGAGGTAACTGAGACTGAAAAAGACATGTATGGTATGTACTCGCCGATACATGGATATTTTCCAAAATGTACAGATTATCTATGATACATCCATGATACAGACCCGATGTACATAAATAAGAAGAAAGGCATAAGTAAGGATATTTGAATCCCACTTAGAAGAGGGAACAAAATAGTTAATGTCTTATCTGTTTCATCTATTACAGGTAAGTAGATTTCTTTCCACTTGTTAAAAGTAATTTTGATACCAGCCATGTTGGTGAAATCATGTATTCATAGAACTTATGGGGATAGTAAGGAGGATAAAGAGTTCAAAATAATTTTTGCCAACACAGTGAGGTTTAGAGCACTCAGGGCTACATGAACCCCTATCACAATAAAGAGACTAAGAGAGGGGAAAAGAGAGGGAGAGAGGGGGAGGTGTAGAGAGAGGGAGAAATGGATAGAGATCAAGACAGAGACACACACAGAGAAGTTTTTAATTTTACTTAAATACTTTCATGCTTATTTAAGTGTTCCAATTTATTGTTATTTCTCTTGGGGAACCATAGATTCAAAAGCTAGGTCCATTAGTGTCTCAGGGCTCATCTTAAGTGTATTTTGTAGATTAACCCAGTTTACCTGGGACAATTAATAACAAAATTTGACTGTTTCATTATAACACCATGTTCTAAATCCTTCCTAATATTTATCACCATTCAAACTATATTACCCTTGGGTAATTCTTCACTTTATAGCTCTGATAAAACTGAAAACACAAATCTATTAAAGACTGTTATTAGACCTTGCTGTTTCATCTCATACTCTGTCAGGTCTGAGGAAAACATGGTAGAAAAGAAGAACATTTAATACAAATAGATTAAAAACTGATTTTATGTAATAAATAGCAGAATAGTTCTGACAAGAGGTTGCCAAAGACATAATTTTCAACAAAAATGAAAAAGCAAGTAGACTTTTCTCCCCAGGATAGGTACATAATCAATATAAACATTTAAAGGTGATATATTTTTCAATCAATTCTTTGTTATTGTGATTCTGAATTTGGCCAATATGTAAATAGAATAAACCTTAAGTTGAGGCTTGTTTGCTATCAGTAAACCAATTAGCCTAGCGTAGTTTGCGTATGGTTTTGGGAAGCATGTCTACTTTACTACATAATTGCTTCATAATTAATTAGTTCAACTCAACATGCGTTTACTGAGCAGCTTCTCTATCGAAATGCTGGTTTTTCTGAGAATTCATCATAATGCAACAGGAAAATTAGTGTCTAATAAACCTCACTTAAGAGTTTTAAGACAGAGATGATCGTGTGCAAGGTCTGTATAGAAGAATGATCGGCATCAAAGAGTCAGGAAACTTAACTAGTGAGAAGCAGAGGCTGGAGTCTATGTAATCATGGAAACAATTATTACTAGAGATGGACAATTGCGTTCGAAAGGTTGTGAGAACTTAATGGCTCTGAGAGGAGCTAGATAAGAAGATAGTTTAGCTAAAACTTGGGTCAAACGTTAAGGAAACTAAAAGGAACTTATATACTTCGTCAATTCGTGCTGCTATGAATAGACAGTTTATATTTGCTCTTTTCTGCACAATGGTATAGGAAAGTTATTGAACAAAAATACCTTTGTGATAGTACATAACAGGTCTGCAGATTAATACTTACATTTATAGGAAGAAAGGTGTCTTTGCATGTGCCTGCTTTCATAAAAAGTTAAATTATTGATGTAAGTCATGTAAGCAAAATATACTCTGGAGTTCCTAAGAATCCAATTTGACTCACATTCTCTAAGATGTAAGCCCATTCAAAAGGATACACAGAATTCATGTAGCCTCAAGTCTGCTTTATTACTGATTTGATGCTGCCAATGACAAAAATTTATTTTTATGACTGCATACTATTACCTTACATATGTCTATCATATTTTCACTGACCAATCATTAGATTAGCCACAATCAATGACAACTTTGAAACAGAATTGCAATAGCAGTGAGAATGGATGAGAGAAACATTTTTGCAAGTTCCTGAGAAAAATTACTAATAAAACTGTGGTATGATCCAGTTACATCACAGATTTTATTTATTCCCTTAAAACACATTAGTTTTAATTATGTGTACATATGTTTGTCTAGGCAAAAATTTGTATATGTGAATGAAGTGCACATGGAGGCCAGAAGAGAGAACTGAATGACATAGCTTTCAAGTTACAGGTGCTTGTGAGCCTCCCAAGATGGATATTGGGAAATGAACTTGTATCCTTTGCAGGAATAGTGCAAAGCTTACAATGACAGAGTCTCTCCTCAGCATCCATTCATTCAGTTTTGCAGATGAATTTTTAAGCCAGAATTGTTACTGTGTAAAGTAAATGCAGGGACAAAAATGGAGCAAGAACTGAAGGAACCACTGTCCAGTGATTCACCCACCTTGGGATCCTTTCCATTCACAGATGCCAAATCACAACCCTATTGCGAGTCACAAGAAGTGCTTGCAGACAGGAGTCTGGTATGGCTATCCTCTTATATGCTCTGCCAAATCTAAGGCAAATGTAGAAAATCACAGCCAACTAACTATTGGATTGAGCCTGGGGATCCCAATGGGGTTATGGGAAGGACTGAAGGGGCTGAAGGGGATTGCAACCCGATAAGAACAATATCAACTAAACGAACTTCTCAGAGCTCACAAAGAGTAAAACACCAACTAATGAGTATACATGGATGGAGTTATGGCTCCAGCTACATATGTAGCAGAGGTCTGCCGTATCTGCTATCAGTGGAAGGGGAGGTGCTTGGTCCTGTAGAGCCTTGTTGCCCCAGCAAATGGGGGTGCTAGAGGGTAAAGAGGGAGTGGGTGAGGGTCGGTGGGGGAACACCCTCTTAAAGGCAAAGGAAAGTGAGATTGAGGGAAAAGCTTTGCAGAGGGGAGACCAGGAAGGAGGACAATATTTAAAATGTAAATAAAAATAATTAATAATACAAAACAATTAGTAAAACCTGTTCATTAAAATTAGTATAAGAAAGAAAAAAGAAAGGGAAAGAAATGTATCAATTCTAAGACATAGAAAAATTGACCATTCAAAAACATAAACACAGATATTAATCTTGCTGATTGGTTACAAAGCTTATCACATTTTCAAAAGTGCACTGCATGACATTATTTAACGGCGTGTTGTATAGTTTAAAAATCTGCCTCTGTTAAAATTTACTAGCAAAAAGAAAGCCTGTTGCTTCTGCCTGACTAGTGTAATAATTAGAAATATATGTTATCTATAAATAGTATTATTTCCTTATTACTATTAATTTTTATTTGTATTTTTTTCTTTTTATTAAATTTAAAGAAAATTAAATTTTAATTTTAAATTTATTAAATTTAAAGTTTTCAAAGAAAATTGTCTGTTAGTAAAATCTAAGTACACATTCTTCAGTGGAGGAATGTGCAGACTGAGTTCTTTACCAGAGCATACTTTTATTACCAGAGGTTTACTCTTTCTAAACATTGGGTCAGTTTTCTTCCAAACCATCTTTTCTGCTCAAGGCACTATGTTGAAATTAGGGCTAAAGTGCATGACTCTCACTATTCTTCTTTTATGCAAAGAATTAATGTTCAATACTGTAACACATGAAATGAATTGAGGTAGGGAGACTATGATTGCTGACTCCTTCAGCTGGTTTTTAGGAAAGCCACATGAACAATCATAATTGCCATTTCTTTCTAATATCTCTTTTGAGCAAGACTAAGTAAATAATCAATAACTAAAATTAATACTGTTTTATCAGTAAAAACCTAAGATGAATTTATCATTGAATTCCACTATTCTGAGCAAACACATATGACTGTTTTCACTCACTGCATTCCTTCCCAGGCAGGTAATATCCTATATTAATACTTAAAATTATTGAAGATGTAGATACTTTTAATCTCATTTATCCTCCATATAATTTAAAGCTGAAAGATTATTTGTGAATGCTTTATGTTGCCTTAGAGCATCTCTGCAAGATTCAATAGCTTATCCTTCACGTCATGTGTGCTTCTATTTCAACTAAATTTTCATAGCTTTTTGAATCAATTTCACACAATGGCTATGCAAACATAAATGAATCATATTCATACAATTGGCTCATTTATCATGTTTCTCTTTCAATTACTGTAAAGTATAAGGAGAACATACTAAACTAGAAGGTATTAACTTCTGTCCATACTATGGAAATTAGAACATCACATGAAACAGTCATATTATCTTAGAATTCACTCTGTGGATTTTTTTGTTAGATACTAATAATACATTCTAAACAGAGAGGATAAAATTAAATAGAAACTAACACCTACTCTATGGTTGTGGTATAGGTTTTTAATTCTAACACTTGAAAGATGGAGACAGAGATATCTGGAGTTCAAAGTCATCTTTAGATACATAGCAAATTTAAATTCAAGGCAAGTATGGCTGCATAGGATTCTGTTAAAAATAAACAAAACACCCAATTTTATATATGCCCACAAAATAATATTTATATGTTACTAAGAATTTATGTTTTTCCTTCAATATTTAAATTTCTGAAAAATAAAAGAAATAAAAAGAGTCAGTGATGAGAAAATTGTATACATTTGCATCTGACCTAAAACTTAATGATGTACCTGTGCAATATTTCTTGTTATACTCTTATGGTGAGCACTTTAAAATATATGGTCAGAATAAACCATGCCTTCCCAGATTTGTGTCAGGAATAGTCTGGAAAATTGATACTGTTTCTTCTTTAGGGGAAGCCTAAGGGAAGGGATTCATACATGTATGTGAATATTGCTTAATTTTCTTTTGTACAGAGTTAAAATCTTTCAGAGAGGTGCATTTCCCAAAGCAAAGAATGAAAAGGAACATAGGGGAACCCTGAAATGGAAAGGAACATTTGAGGCTTCAAATTGCTAGCATAACTAGAAGCTCTGCAGCTCAGAGGACTGTAGGGAACTTTTCCATCTGCTGGAGATTTGTACTGGCTTCAGGGACAATCTATGAAAAAGTTTCACTGAAAACAAATACATGTTCATTATCATTTTAGAAGTCTTCGAGAATATTAGCTTTCAACGACACTCTTAAAAATCAAATATACAAAGCTAAGACTCATGGAAAAACTTGCCTGGCTTCTGCTACACCTGTTTCCCAACACAATTTCCTAGTCTATATTTTATTGAATATAAATTTTTAAGACTATCTTCTGATTGACTAATTTAAACCCAAGTTACAATAATGTCAACCATCATTTTGAAATTTTAAAGACATATAAACAATGCCATTGATTGTTATCTTCAAAGGGTTTACAGAAAGTATCAAGTGCATTACATACCATTATCATTCCTACAATAGAAGATGTTTCATCATAAACTTGCTATTAGTTAGGTAACACAAGCCTTACAAAACCATTAGAATTTAAATTTTGTTTTCCACAGATATATTTAAACTCATCAGGATGAATTGGAAGGCTTTATGTTTTCTCTTTATATTAAGTATCAATCAATGACACCTATATTCTTTGTGATTTTTATGTTCCCGTAAATAAAGATGCATGTGAAGAAATATTAATAGTTTATCTATAATAGTAATAAGATATTTACAAAAGCCTAATTCATTTAATATTGAGATGAATAAGAGTTATGCAGTTTGTAAAGCATTGAACCAAAATGAACTCATTAACAGAGCTGTGCTTTATTCTTCTGGAGCTGTTCTCAGCAAGTTATTGCAGTGGAACAATTGGAAACTGTAATAAAAGAGATTTTGACTTTGGGATTTAAACAAAAAGTTTGTGATCATGAATTTTTATTTAGAACTATAAGATTGGATGTTCTTTAAGCATAGGATGAAATTGGATAACTCACCATCTGTCAATAGTAAGGGGATTTTAGTCTGAAAAAGGATAAAGCTCCCGGACCGTATGTTGATCCCTTGGATAAGAAGCTTTGTGCCTTGGAAGTATACAACTTGTGACACAGATTTGACATCTCAAAAACAGCCAAAGTGTCCAGCTACCCTAAAGATAAAATTTTATTTGAATTCTTATGATGTAATATACTTTAATTTTTGTTTATTTATTTTTTTGCATTTGACCTTATCAAAGACAGTGGTTCATAGTGTAACATCTTAAAATTTCTTAGGAGCAAACTCTTTTCCTATCTAATGAAATAAAAATAAAAACTATAGTATCCCACCAACTATCCATGCTTTTTCATATGTGAACTATTTCCAAAAAATGCCCACAAGAACCCAAACCACTCTATAGGAATCTACATTCAATTTCCTGCAATGGGTTGTCTATTTTTGAAATGTTAGTGTTGGAGAAGGAGAAACAGTTTTCTTGAAAAGTGTGGCTTATAAGAAGTGGAACATGCTTGTGCAAGGACACATGTCCAAGAATATTTGGGATACTTTATGAATTGTCCTTAAGGAAAAGTCACACACACACACACGCACATGCACACGCACACGCACACACACACAAATACCAGGTACAAGTTGAAAAAACTAGGAAAGGGCTGTGCATCTTGGAAATGCTAGGGAAAGGAGCAAATATGATCAAAATATAGTGTATAAAATTGTCAAGTAACTAATAAATATTTACAAAATTTTTATACATGTATGTTTATTCCTCAGTGTGATGCTTAGTCCCGCAAACTATGAGAACATCAAATAACACAATATAAAAAGCAAAATTATTATTAGCTAAAACTATTCCAGTAGGGTTAGCCTGTAATATGGAGTATAAATTTATTATAGCTCTTCCAAAATTGGCAGCCTAAAATAATTAGTAATATGAGCCTGACAAATACAGAGGTGGTTGCTCACAGCCAACCATTGAACTGAGTATGAGGTTCCCATTGGGGTCTCAATAGAGGAGTTAGAGGAAGGATTGAAGGAACTGAAGGAATTTGTAACCCAATAGGAAGAACAATGATATCAACCAACCAGACCCCCCCACCCCCTGAGCTCCCAGGGGCTAAATCACAAACCAAGTACACATGGTGGGACCCATGGTTCTAGCAGTATATGTAGCAGAGGATGGCTTTGTTGGGCACCAATGAGAGGAGACACCTGTGGTCCTGTGAAGGTTAGATGCTACAGTGTAGAGTAATTCAAGGGTGTGGAGGCAGGAATGGATGGGTGGGTAGGGGAACACCCTAGTAGAAACTGGTGTGGGGGGATGGTATAGGGGGTTTTTGGATGGGACCAGGAAAGGGGATAACATTTGAAATGTAAATTACAAATATCCAATAAAAATCTATGAGTAATTTTCTTAAAATGTATAAAAGCTTTACTGTGAACAATACCTAAACTGAAGTGACAGGCATTCAGCTTAATTATATTTCTTAGTTAAATATTAATATTTCAGGTGATGTAATTGAAGTGCTCCTTTGATTTCAAATGCAAACTTTTAGTTACACAGTTGAGAAATAATTTTTTAATGAAAAGAATGACTTGTTCATATTGAGGCAATCCTTCTTGATGGTGTTATGCTCTGGTCTGGAAGTCTCTACTCTTTTAAGCTCTTATGATAGTGATATGTATCATATCTCAGATATTGTATGCCTAGAATCTATTTCATATATTGTCTTCCTGAAAGGCAAGAGAGGTGAGACAAAATATGACAATTTAGAAGAACTGTCTGGGTATAACTTTGAATAATATTGAAATTCATTTTAATTCTAGGAAGAATAAGTGTTTGACATAAAAGATACAACACAACCCAGCACTTGTCTCTCAAAGCTAAGGTTTTTACAGTCCCAGTCCTTTTTAAATTTAGAACATATACATTTCAATATACATTTCAAACTCATGGCAAGGGAAGGGCAATTTAGCCTATACCATAATTGGGAAGAGGATGATTAGGAAAAGGAAAGTAAGTTCTCCTTCAGAGACAATGACTTTACTAGTACCCAGCAATTGTTTGTTTTACAGTTATAAATAACCTCTTATGTAGTGGGTCTTATGTTTGATCAGATATATGTTATTTATGCCTACAATAAAAATGCCTCTATTGCAATATTTTTTTAGGAGGGAGCAACTAGATAGTTTATCCATTCCCATGTTATCAGCTCAAATGCATGTACTTATAAGCAACAGTATATGTCTGTCTGTCTATCTATCTATCTATCTATCTATCTATCTATCTATCTATCTACCTATCATCTATCTATCTATCTATCATTCATCTCTATCTCTGACTATATGATGGGGAATAGATGGGTCCAGGAGTTGAAGTGGTAATATCAAAAATGTTGTACACCTGTATGAAATTTCTGAAAATCTAAAAGGTTGGCTTTTAATTTTTTGCTGTAATTTGAGGAAAAAATAAATATCAGACTATAGATTGTCATTCTGTCAAGAATCTGAGAATTATCTTGGAGTTTGTAGAGGTATTTTTTTTTATTTTTTCTAATCTGCTTTTATACTATTTAAATTACATGCAAGTATTAAGATCAGTCCTGGTTGAGGAACTAGCAATACAATAGATGCAAATAGTCAAGGAATATGCAAGAAAATAAACATAAATAGTCAAAGAACAAGCAAAGCAATAAACAAAGTCCCATGATCACTCTTTCTAAAGGCTTATCAGGATGACCAAAACATCTGAGCCAACTTCCCTGTCCTAGCCCAAAGTCATTTTGTTGCTTGAAGCCTACTTCTTTGTTTTAGACTAAGATTTAGATTCCTGCCTAAAGCCTGTTTCCTTTTCCTTGGCCAATGTCAGATTCCTGCCAGGCAGCCCTAAAAGCTCTCCATATCTTTCCCTTTTTAATACCATAAACAACAGTGAGCCTGTCTTAGGTCATTCTGACAAGAATGCCTTCCTACATGTTGTAGAATATGCATTATCAAAAGCAATGCACTTCTGTCTTAGGTTAGTAAGTATCTGTGCCAAATCTTACCTGTCCTTGGCTTGCCAGCCTGTTAAATTAATAACTCTGCCTGGGGGTCCATTTTCAGTTTCAAGCCATGTACTTTGGCCAACATCAACACATTATGTTGATGTTGTTAAAAAAAGAAGCATTAACACGATGGGCAGGAATAAAACTATTCCTGGGACACAAAGGGCTGGCGTGATCAAGCTATATATTCCAGTTTTCAAGATGACTAAAATGAAAATACTGACCACAGACCATGGATAATTTTATCAGCAGTATCTGCAACATCAAATCTCAGCAGAGTACCATTCTTTAAATTCATAATTTCACTTTGCAAAGTTAAAACATCTAGAGAGGTGTTAGAATTATGCCAAATACACTGAAAGTGTCTTTAAACTTTTTCCTAATTATAATGACTACCATTGTAAATTTTAGAACTAACACAAATCCAATCTTATTTGGCATTACACTCATGATGACTCCTTATTCTTAAACTCTGAACCTCATCCAGTAATTTGATTAGGCTAAATAGTATCAATTCTTTGATCCAAATGCCTATCTAAATCCTCTTGTATACTAAACACATTAGTGATAATTTTTGCTAAATAATTAATAAAAGTAGCTGCCTTAACTTCTTGTGTCAAAGCAATTGCAGAAGTAGTGGTGCTAGCAATTAATGTAATTAAAGCTGTTATACGAGCAATAATCAAGCTCACTACCCTTTTGATCCTGCTAAAAGCCTGACTTACTTCTTCCAGTACTTCCAAGCTTTTTTTTTTTTCCAGAATAGAAAGGTCCTGTAATACTCAGGACAATAAAACAAAAGCTGGTTGATTGAAGCCCATAACAGACATGACAGGTTTCAACACACTAACACAATTAGAAAGTGTACAATTAATGCAACTTACATTAAATACTGTAGAAGAAACAAAATTCTAACTTGACAATTAAAAGAGCCTAAACACATTCACTAACACTTTTATGAAATCCAGATACTGTCTCAACTTTATTTCTAACATAACATCATAGAACACTGCAGCTAACTTCCAAATATATCTCTGAAAATGTCCAGAACCAGACTTACAAATGAAGACTGTTATTTTCAATATTAAATTGATTTTTAGACTAGTCCATGATTGAGTCTAAATAACTGGTCACATTTGAGAAAAATACAAGGGTCATTTTAACTTCTTCTTTTTTTTTTTTTTTTTTTTTTTTTTTTTTTTTTTTTTTTTTTTTTTTTTTTTTTTTGATTCTCTTTCCCCCAAGGTCTAAAAACTTGAGGCAAGGCAGATTGTTTCATCTGGGATATAGTCAATCAAAGGGGGGTCAGGAACATATGTCTAATACAGCTTCCCAGTTACCATTGTCAGGGCACTCAGCAAGCTCACAGCTCAGCATCATTCTTTGTCCCAGAATCAGCATGTCTCACCAATCACTCTGGCAGCCACCATGTTCCTTCAGCATTCTACAGAAAAAAAAAAAGACCACAAACATAACCTCTTCCCAATATTAAATACCTGGTCTGGATCATGCCATATGCCAGTAATTGGATTCTTCCTTTTCACCTAGGCATAAGTATGTCTAGTTGTATGGTGCCATAGACACTCAGCAGAAAGTTCCTTGGTATCCAAATTTTTTAAAATTTAAAATAAAAGAACATGATTTAAATAAATTTTTGGTGTATAGGGATATAACTCCCCCTTTTTTATTTTATGAAGATATTGTTTTAAAGTTTATAAGGAATAGCAGCAATAAGGATAATACTAAATTGTTGACAAAAAGTCTCAAATGCTCAACTGCAATAACCAGTTCCATTATTCATTTTAATCTGATTTGGAATAGCAAGCATAGAAAAACAATGTAAGCAACAACTAATTACACTTTTAGTTGCTTCTTATGTTAAATTTGTTGCAACTAGAAAGCCTGAGAGGGTGTCAATAATCACATATACATATTTTAATTGTCCAAAATCAGAAGTATGAGTAACATCCATTCACTATAAAACTTACAAAGTAATTCTTCCCAGTATGTTTGAGAATTTATAACCCACAAAATGGGAAGAACTACCATTTAAATAGAAATACAGGGCAAGTGAAAAAAAGAGAGACTAACTTTATATAAACTCTGACAAAATTAATGTTGAATTTCAGTGGAAAGGAATAGATAGCAAGGAATGGGCAAAATATTTGTATCTTCTACCAAAAAAGTGATTAAGAAACACCATCCCCATCATCATCACTCTAACCACCTATCTTACCATAGGAAGACAAAGGAGGAAGGTAGATGGCAGCAAACACTGTTAGTAACTAACATATTAACCTATGAATGTAATGCTAGGAAAAGGGACACACCCAACTCTTCTCTGTTGATTATCTAACAAATCTAACAGTATGGACAGAGTAGGTGAGGAAATGCCCAAATAAAAAAACCAACTCATTGTGATAGTGTAATATATCAAAATTAAGCTATAGGTAGAGAAATGTAGGATTATATCAAATTGTTTTTATAATATGTGCTGTTGGCCCGCTTTCAGGCACTTAGAACACTTTCACAAAAGCACATCACAAGAAAAGCCTGTGTTTTATGTTCCTTTGACTTTATAAAGCATAATAAATATCAAGTATAAAAGATGCTTACTGGAGTGGAGCTCTACTTCAGTGAGAACCCTCACGATTAGATGAAGGCTAGTGTAGCATGTTTTTGTCAATTTAATTATAGGCTGAGTATATTATTTTTTAAGAGATTCATATCTTACAGACAAATGTATAGTTTGAGCATTTATAATTTTTAACGAAATAATCTTGCTGATAACCCATCAGTTACAACATAGGCAATAGATTAGTACATACGGTGCAGCCACCTTCAATCAATAATCACAATGGAGTAATATTTTTCTAGAAAAAAATTCTAGAAAGTTAGCAGTTATCAGTTAACATTAGCTGTACTTAGAAAATGTGCTCTGTATTTCAATGTGGCAAAATAAATATTTTGTTGTAGTAGGGGAAAGGGCTCTATACTATTTTTTTTATGTTATCCCTTTTCCCTGTTTCCCCCTCACACCAGAAACCCCTTATAAAGTCCCCACTTCTGCTACTTGTATGAGGGTGTGCCCCCACACATCCACTGACTCCTCACTCCTTGCCTTCACAGGACTAAGGACCTCCTCTCCCACCAATGCCTGACAAGGCCATTGTCCACTACACATACAGCTGGAGTCATGGGTCTCTCCAAGCTTGTTCCCAGGCTGGCGGTTTAGACACTGGAAGCTCTGATTGGTTGGTATTGTCACTCTTCCAATGGAGCTGCAGGGCCCTTCAGCTTAGTCAGTCTTCTCTCTACCTCCTCCATTGGGGACCCAATGATCAGTTCAATAGTTAGCTGCGAACATCTACCTTGGGCAGAGCATTTACTTCTGGCAGAGTATCTCAGGAGACAGGTATATCAGGGTCCATTCAACATGTACTTCCTGGCAACTACAACAGTGCCTGCCTTTTGTGACTGCACATGAGATGGATACTGAAGTAGGGTAGTCTCCAGACAGTTCCTCCTCCAGTCTCTGCTTGACACTTTGTCTCCATACTTGTTCCCATGAGTATTTTGTTACTTCTAAGAAGGCCGAAGCACCCACACTTTGGTCTTCCTTCTTCTTGAGCTTCATGTAGTCTGTGAGTTGTATGTTAGGTATTGTGAGCTTTGGGGCTAATATCCACTTATCAGTGTGTGTATATTCATTCATGTGTGTTCTTTTGTGATTGTTTACCTTATTCACAATGATATTTTCTAGTTTCATCCACAGCCTAAGAATTTTATGAATTCATTGTTTTTAATAGCTGAGTAATATTCCATTGTGTAAATGTACCACATTTTCTCTATTCATTCCTCTGTTGAGGGACATCTGGATTCTTTCCAGCTTCTGGCTATTTTAAATAAGGCTACTATGAACATATTGGAACATGTGTCCTTGTTATATGTTGGAGCATCTTTTGGGTATGTGCCCAGGAATGGTATAGCTGATTCCTCAGGTAATACTATGTCCAGTTTTCTGAGGAATTGCCAGACTGATTTCCAGAGTGGTTGTACCAGCTTGAAATCCCACTAATAATGGAGGAGTGTTTCTCTTTCTTCTCAACCTACCCAGTATCTGCTATCACTTTAGTTTTTGATCTTAGCCATTCTGACTTGTGTGGGGTGGAATCTCAGGTTAATTTGATTTGCATTTCCCTGATGACTAAGAATATTGAACATTTTTAGGTGCTTTTCTACCATTCAAGTTTCCTCAATTGAGAATTCTTTGTTTAGCTCTGTACCCAATTTTTAAAGAGTTATTTGATTGTCTGGAGTCTAATTTCTTGAGTTCTTTGTATGTATTAGATATTAGCCCTCTATCAGATGTAGGATTGGTAAAAAAAAAAAACCTACATCCAACCTGCTGGATGCCATTTTTTTTCGTATTGACAATGTCCTTTGCCCTTCAGAAGCTTTGCTATTTTATGAGGTCCTATTTGTCAATTCTTAATCTTAAAGCATAAGCCATTGGTGGTCTGTTCAGGAACATTTCCCCTGTGCCCATGTGTTCCAGGCTCTTCCACACTTTCTCTCCTATTAGTTTCAGTGTATCTAGTTTTATGTGGAGGTCCTTGATCTACTTGGACTTGAGTTTTGTACAAGGAGGTAAGAATGGATACATTTGCATTCTTCTACATGCTGACCTCCAGTTGAACCAGCACCATTTGTTGAAAATGCTGTCTTTTTTTTTTTTCCACTGGATGGTTTTAGCACCTTTGTCAAAGATCAAGTGACCATAGTTGTCTGGGTTCATTTTTGGGTCTTCAATTCTATTCCATTGATCTTCTTGCCTGTCTCCTTACCAATACCATGCAGTTGTTGTTGGTTGGTTTTTTTGTTTATTTGTTTGTTTTTATCACTATTGCTCTGTAGTACAGCTTGAGGTCAGGGATTTTGATTTTTCCAGTAGTTCTTTTATTGCTGAGAATAGTTTTCACTATCCTGTTTGTTGTTGTTGTTGTTGTTGTTGTTATTTCAAATGAATTTGAGAATTGCTCTAACTCTGTGAAAAAATGAGTTGGGATTTTGATGGGGATTGCATTGAATCGGTAGATTGCATTTGACCAGATGGCCATTTTTGCTATATTAATTCTGCCAATCCATGAGCATGGGAGATCTTTCCATCTTTTGAGATCTTCAATTTCTTTCTTCAGAGAGTTGAAGTTCTTGTCATACAGATCTTTCACTTGCTTGGTTAGAGTCACACCAAGGTATTAACATTACTTGTGACTACTGTGAAGGGTGTCATTTCCCTATTTTCTTTCTCAGACTGTTTATTCTTTGAGTAGAGAAAGGTTACTGATTTGTTTGAGTTGATTTTGTATCCAGCCACTTTTCTGAAGTTGGTTATCAGGTTTAGGAGTTCTCTGGTGGAAGTTTTGGGGTCACTTAAGTATACTATCATATCATCAGCAAACAGTGATATTTTGATTTCTTTTTTTAATCCCTTTGACCTACTTTTGTTTTCTAATTGCTCCAGCTAAGATTTCAACTACTATTTTGAATAGGTAGGGAGAAAGTGGACAACCTTGTCTACTTTCTGATTTTAGTGGGATTGCTTCAAGTTTCTCTTCATTTAGTTTGATGCTGGCTACTGTTTTGCTGTATATTGCTTTTATTATGTTTAGGTATACACACTTAACTTTGGATATCTATACACATACAATTGACTGGTTGTCACTACAGGATACACAGGTACAGGGACATAATGGGGTAGCCATGATTTCAGTGTCTGCACCAATGTTCCATGTTACTATAGCAGAAATGACTCTCTGACATTTTCATTCAGCAGCATCTGTATCATCCCTTTCTTATTCCTTTTTGTTTTTTTTGAAAGTCAGGCATTAAGGACTAAGTCATGTGAAGCTAATTATTTCTCCTGGGAAAACAGAAAATAGACAGCATAACTACAGAAAGGTACCGGATAAAAAGTTCTTGAAAAATCTTAACTTTTTCAACTAAAGTTAACATATATATATTTACACTGGAGTAACCTTCAAGTATCAAACTATAAAACAAATAAATAATAATAAATATTATTTCCTGTAAAAGTTGAATTAAATTTTTATAAAGTATCCACATTTTAAACTTTAATGTTCACCTTTCAAACACATCATCAAAATTCAGAATCAGACAACACGCAAAACGTATGATACATTCAAAGAACAAAAACAAATTGAAAGAGATATTTCTGAAAAAGCATATAATAATGGAGAAACCTGCAAGGCAATAGTTTCATAGCTGCTCAGAGAACTAAGAGAATTCATGAAAGTAAAGAAAACAGCATGTGAACAAAGAGGAAATGGAGATAACAAGATCTAAAACATAAAAGTTTAATTTAAAATATACCATAACTTCATGATCCTATTATAAATGGAATAACAGTAGATTTAGGGAAGAGCAGAGGAATTGATGGACATAAAATATAATAAGTTACTGAGTTTCAGCATAAAAAATTGGAAAATTTGAACAGCATAAAAGTGACCTTTGGGAGGACATTAAAAGGATTAAAGTGTGCATATAGGAGTTTACAGGAAGAAAATGAGAATAGGTATAGATGAGAGCAGAAAAAATAGATGTATACATCACTACAAAAACCATACTTTTAATTAAATGCATGGACATAAAATCCATAGAAGTTAGGAGATACTTAAGCAGTATGTATTCAGAGACTGAAACCAAAGCATAATATAATCCATGTTTTGGGGCCTAGGGAAAACTACCATATTAAAAGTAACTAAACAAACATTCTTAATCCAATCAAGCTGACCAAGCCATCAATCACATAATAGTTTTTCATGATGAATTTCTAATGTATGAAATGAATGCCAAGTGATACACCTCTTAAACAAACCAACCAACAAACAAAAAAGAATAAAAAATGTGGTATGCTCAAAATAGTATGAAGTGTATTTTCTTGAAAAAAATCAAAGATGTAGTTAATCAGAAAAAAGGTATAGTACAAACAAAACAGAAGAATATAATCAAATAAAAGCATGAAATCTAGTACAATTTTGTTTTTAAAGAACAATACAAACTAATAAAACTGTGGTGTTAAGTAGTAGTCATTTTTACTGTCCCAACTACAGAGGAGCAACATTGCATACCAACTCTTTTTTTTTTTGTCAGACTACTGATTTTTATTTTCCACAAGTGCACTAACACAGTCATAGCTATCAAAATGCAAGTAAGTGGATAAAACCTTTCAATATTTGTTTTTTTGTTTTGTTTTGTTTTTGGAATTTCTGCATACTCTTTATTTTTTTCTTTTTTTTTATTAGATATTTTATTTACACTTCAGATGGAATCCCCTTTCCCCATTCCCCCACCCCCACCTCCCTTAATAAACCCCTATCCCATGTCCCCTTTTCATTTTTGCATTTATACATTTTTTAAAAATAATGTTAATCATAGGCTTTATAAGTTTGGAATTGTTCAATCAGAGGTGTACCCCACTGACCAACCTAGATATAACATCTATCTTTGACTGGTGGAGATACTTGAATATCTGCCTCCCTGTCTCCCCCCTCTTTCTCTCTTTCTTCACCTAGCTTCTCCTCTTCTCTTCTTCTCCTCTTCTTACTCCTTTTCTTCCTCTCAGTACTCCTCCTACCTTAGCTCCTCCTACACATCACCCTTCCTGTTAAAATGAAACTTTTCTCTCAAAATACAATTAGAACATAATTATGCCAATTTGTACCACTGAGGTACAGGATAGTCCTAATACCCAGTCCATCCTTTTGTTGACTAACCAGCTCCTCTGTCATCTATTCTAAATAAAACATGTAGTTCTGAACCTGGCTTTAGGATGAATGTCAGCTGATGACCATCCACTCAAGTCTTTTCTCTTAAGGTCAATAGCTATATGTTTTCAACCCCATCAGAAATCCAGAATGACTGAGTTAACTATAATTGTGGGAAGCACAAATCATAGTTTCTAAAACTTAGCCAATTTATAGAGACCTCTGAACACCTGGACACTCGCTCTACTTCAAAACGTTGGAGCATC
Organism: Arvicanthis niloticus; assembly: GCF_011762505.2. Lineage (NCBI taxonomy): Eukaryota > Metazoa > Chordata > Mammalia > Rodentia > Muridae > Arvicanthis > Arvicanthis niloticus. The sequence continues at coordinate 15,484,085 of NC_047666.1, forward strand.
TGTTCTTCTGCCTTCTGGCCCAGGATCATCTGACAGACCTTAGTGCTGCAGAATTATTAAGAGCTGATTACTCTGTCTAGGCAGATATAATCAGTCGACTATTCTGCAAGTGTGTCCTTTTCTGGACAGTAATTTGTCTGTAGAAGGAAAGTGGCAATGCTTGCCTAGTGGCTGTCTCACCACAACTGGAGTAACTCCAAGGATGCTCAATTTCTTCTTAGAATTCAATATAGGAAGCTGTCCGGAGCAGACAGGTCTCTAATGAAAACGAACATTAATACTGAAATGTTTGTCATGTCAATTCTAAGGATTTCTGATGTTTTGAAAACCAGCTATCAATGTAAGGTAATCTGGACTGTTGCCTGTTAACTCCACTCAGCTATTTCTAAATAAAACATAGAGAACACCCTTATAATAAACTCCAAGCCATGAATTTGCTATAGTCCCTTAACTCACAGGCTAACCATCTCAAATCAGTTAAAAAAGTTAAAGAAGGATTGGGTCTAAGCTTTGTATTCCTAAATGTGTTATACTGGTACAATGCCTATGGGAGTAACAATATTCATCTCACTCTTATATCATTAAGAAGCTCATGCCAATGAAAATCTTAAAATTTGTAAACAAAGTAAATTGGTGCCATTTAAGAATTTATATCTTCATCTTGATATTAATTATACAGATTTCTACTAATATGTTATGGCTATGCAATAAACCCTAGCTAATCCTCTCTATTCTGACAAAACCACTACTTTTCCCTAGAGAGACAGCCCAACATTTACCACCTTAGTCCCCAAGCCCAGGGAATAGGGGCGCTGACTCATCATTAGCTTCTTCAAGCTGATTATGGGCATTGAGATATTAGAAGAGTAGTGGGGGGGGGGGAGAGCAAGTTGACAATCCTCTGATGCTGTGTCTTCGCTGCCTCCAGATGGAATTCCCGGACCTCAGAGGTTTGAGCAGGTCTGCCCAGCTTGCTTGTTGAGTAGATACACCAAGGCTGATCATTCTGCAATATAGAATTCTCAAAACAACTTTTAGTATCAAAATAGTTTTTTTTTTAAAGAGGGTTGACATTTTATTAATAATGTTGGTTCTAACCGCTTTTCTATTTTTCCCCTCTTTTATTGAATATAATATTTACATTTCAAATTTTATCCCCTTACCATATTTCCCCCTCCACCCAGGAACCCCTTATCCCATCCCCCTTCCTCCTGCCTCTATGAAGGTGTTTACCCCCCTACTCCCAGCCCCCCTCCCCACCCTCAGATTCCCCCCCCCCCCCGTGCTCAGCCTTCAGGGTACCAATGATCTTATCTCCCACCTATGCCCAACAAGGCCATCCTCCCCTACATATACAGCTGGAGTCATGTGTCTCTCCATATGTGCTTCTAGGCTGGAGGTTTAGACCCTGGGGAGCTCTGGCTGGTTGGTATTGTTGCTCTCCTCACGGGGCCACCAGCCCTTAAGGTTCCTTCTATTTACTCTCTAACTCCTCCATTGGGAACCTTTGATCAGATTAATGGATAGCTGTGGGTATCTGTCTCTGGGTATGTCAGACTCTGGGGGACCTCTAAGGAGATAGCCTTATCTGTCTGCTGTCAGCTTTCCCATCCTGACATCCCTATCAACGTCTATTTTTGGTGACTGCCCATGGAATGAATACCCAGATGGAATGGTCTCCCTACAACCCCCCTTCAGATTCTGTCCCACACTTTGTCTCCATATTTGCTCCCTTGGGTATTTAGTTACTCCTTCTAAGAAAGACCTAGGCATCCTTACTTGTTCTTTCTTCTTCATGAGCTTCATGTCGTCTGGTAGTTGAATCTTTGTTGTTTCAGCTTTTTGGGCTAATCTCCGCTTATCAGTGAGTAAATACCATGTGTGTTCTTTTGTGATTGGGTTACCTCACTCAGGATGATATTTTCTAGATCCATCCATTTACCTAAGAATTTCCCAAATTCATTATTTTTAATAGCTGAGTAATATTGCATTGTGTAAATGTACCACATTTTTTGTATCCATTCCTCTGTTGAAGGGCATCTGGGTTTTTTCCAGCTTCTGGCTATTATAAATAAGACTGCTATGAACATAGTGGAGCATATGTCTTTGTTATTTGTTGGGGCATTTTCTGGGTATATGCCCAGGAGTGGTATAGCTGGGTCCTCAGGTAGTGCTATGTCCAATTTTCTGAGGAACTGCCAGACTGACTTCCAAAGTGGTTGTGCCAGCTTGCAACCCCACCAACAATGCAGGAGTGTTCCTCTTTCTTCACATCCTCTCCAGCATCTACTATCACCTGAGTTTTTGATCTTAGCCATTCTGACTGTTGTGAGGTGGTATCTCAGTGTTGTTTTGATTTGCATTTCCCTGATGACTAAGGATGTTGAACATTTCTTAAGGTGTTTCTCAGCCATTCGAGTTTCCTCAGTTGAGAATTCTTTGTTTAGCTCTGTACCCCATTTTTTTTGTTTTTATTTTTTTATTTTTTTATTAGATATTTTATTTACATTTCAGATGCCATCCCCTATCCCCATTCCCCCACTCCCACCCCCCCTTAGGAAACCCATATCCCATGCCCCCTTTTCCTTTTTGCATTTATACATTTTTTTTTTAAAAAAGAATGTTAATCATAGGCTTTATAAGTTTGGAATTGTTCAATCAGAGGTGTAACCCACTGACCGACTTAGATATAACAATTATCTTTGACTGGTGGAGATACATGAATATCTGCCTCCCTGTCTCCCCCCTCTTTCTCTCTTTCATCACCTAGCTTCTCCTATCCTTCTTCTCCTCCTCTTCTTACTCCTTTTCTTCCTCTCAGTACTCCTCCTACCTTATCTCCTCCTACACATCACCGTTCCTGTTAAAATGAAACTTTTCTCTGAAAATACAATTAGAGCATAATTATGCCAATTTGTACCAGTGAGGTACAGGATAGTCCTAATACCCAGTCCGTCCTTTTGTTGACTAACCAGCTCCTCTGTCATCTATTCTAACTAGAACATTTAGTTCTGAACCTGGCTTTAGGATGAATGTCAGCTGACGACCATCCACTCAAATCTTTTCTCTTAAGGTCAATAGCTATTTGTTTTCAACCCCATCAGAAATCCAGAATGACTGAGTTAACTATAATTGTGGGAAGCACAAATCGTAGTTTCTAAAACTTAGGCAATTTATAGAGACCTCTGACCACCTGGACAATCGCTCTACTTCAAATTTACTCCAGTTGTGGTGAGACAGCCACTAGGCAAGAATTGCCACTTTCCTTCTACAGACAAATTACTGTCCAGAAAAGGACACACTTGCAGAATAGTCGACTGATTATATCTGCCTAGACAGAGTAATCAGCCCTTAATAATTCTGCAGCACTAAGGTTTGTCAGAAGATCCTGGACCAGAAGGCAGAAGAACAGATGTACCCCATTTTTTAATGGGGTTATTTTGTTGTTTGGTGTCTAATTTCTTGAGTTCTTTGTAAATATTCGATATTAGCCCCCTATCGGATGTAGGATTGGTAATGATCTATTCCCAATCTGTTGGTTGCTGTTTTGTCATGTTGACAGTGTCCTTTGCCTTACAGAAGCTTTGCAATTTGATGAGGTCCCATTTGTCGACTCTTGATCTTAGAGCATAAGCCATTGGTGTTCTGTTCAGGAACTTTTCCCCTGTGCCTAGGTATTCGAGGGTCTTCCCCAACTTCTCTTCTAATAGTTTCAGTGTATCTGGCTTTATGTGAAGGTCCTTTATCCACTTGGAGTTGAGCTTTGTGCAGAGGGATAAGAATGGATTAATTTGCATTCTTCTACATGTTGACCTCCAGTTGAGCCAGCACCACTTGTTGAAAATGCTGTCCTTTTTCCACTGGATGGATTTAGCTCCCTTGTCAAAGATCAAGTGACCATAGGTGTACGGGTTCATTTCTGGGTTTTCAATTCTATTCCATTGATCATCCTGTCTGTCTCTGTACCAATACCATGCAGTTTTTATCACTACTGCTCTGTAGTACAGTTTGAGGTCCGGAATGGTGATTCCCCCAGAGGTTCTTTTATTGTTGAGAATAGTTCTTGCTATCCTAGGTTTTTTGTTATTCCAAATGAATTTGTAAATTGCTCTTTCTATCTCTATGAAGAATTGATTTGGAATTTTGATGGGTATTGCATTGAATTTGTAGATTGCTTTTGGCAGGATAGCCATTTTTACTAAGTTAATCCTGCCAATCCAGGAGCATGGGAGATCTTTCCATCTTCTGAGATCTTCTTCAATTTCTTTCTTCAGAGACTTGAAGTTCTTGTCATACAGATCTTTCACTTGCTTTGTTAGATTCACTTCAAGATAATTTATTTTATTTGTGGCTATTGTGAAGGGTGTCATTTCCCTAATTTCTTTCTCTGCCTGTTTATCCTTTGAATAGAGGAAGGCTACTGATTTGTTTGAGTTGATTTTATATCCAGCCACATTGCTAAAGTTGTTTCCAGGTTTAGGAGTTCTCTGGTGGAAATTTTAGGTTCACTTAAGTATACTATCATATCATCTGCAAATAGTGAAATTTTGACTTCTTCCTTTCCTATCTGTATCCCTTTGACTTCCTTTTGTTGTCTAATTGCTCTGGCTAAGACTTCCAGTACTATATTGAATAGGTAAGGTGAGAGTGGGCAGCCTTGCCTAGTCCCTGATCTTAGTGGGATTGCTTCAAGTTTCTCTCCATTTAGTTTGATGTTGGCTACTGGCTTGCTGTATATTGCTTTTACTATGTTTAGATATGGGCCTTGTATTCCTGATCTTTCCAAGACTTTTAACATGAAGGGATGTTGAATTTTGTCAAATGCTTTCTCAGCATCTAGTGAGATGACCATGTGGTTTTTCTCTTTGAGTTTATTTATATAGTGGATTACATTGATGGATTTCTGAATATTGAACCATCCCTGCATTCCTGGGATAAAGCCTACTTGATCTTGATGGATAATTGTTTTGATGTGTTGTTGGATTCGGTTTGCGAGAATTTTATTGAGTATTTTTGCATCAATATTCATAAGAGAGATTGGCCTGTAGTTCTCTTTCTTTGTTGGGTCTTTCTGTGGTTTAGGTATGAGTGTAATGGTAGCTTCATAGAATGAATTGGGTAGTGTTCCTTCTGTTTCTATGCGATGGAATAACTTGAAGAGGATTGGTATTAGGTCTTCCTTGAAGGTCTGAAAGAATTCTGCACTGAAACCATCTGGCCCCGGACATTTTTTGGTGGGAAGATTTTTAATGACTGTGTCTATTTCTTTAGGCGTTATGGGACTGTTTAGGTGGTTTATCTGCTCCTCGTTTAACTTTGGTACCTGGTATCTATCTAGAAAATTGTCCATTTCCTCCAGATTTTCCAATTTTGTTGAGTATAGGCCTTTGTAGTAGGATCTGATAATTTTTTTAATTTCCTCTGTTTCTGTTGTTATGTCTCCCTTTTCAGTTCTGATTTTATTAATTTGAATGCTGTCTCTGCGCCCTTTGGTTAGTCTGGCTAAGGGTTTGTCTATCTTGTTGATTTTCTCAAAGAACCAGCTCCTGGTTTTGTTGATATTTTGTATAGTTCTTTTTGTTTCGACTTGGTTGATTTCAGCCCTGAGTTTGATTATTTCCTGCCGTCTACTCCTCTTGGGTATACTAGCTTCTTTTTGTTCTAATGCTTTCAGGTTTGCTGTCAAGTTGTTAATGGATGCTCTTTCCACTTTCTTTTTGTGAGCACTTAGAGCTATGATTTTTCCTCTTAGTACTACTTTCAATGAGTCCCACATGTTTTGATATGATGTGTCCTCATTTTCATTTAAATCTAAAAAGTCTTTAATTTCTTTCTTAATTTCTTCCTTGACCAAGTCATCATTGAGGAGAGCATTGTTCAGTTGCCAAGTGTATGTGGGCTTTCTGTTGTTTTTGTCTATGTCAAAGACAAGTCTTAACCCACGGTGGTCTGATAAGGTACTAGGGATTATTTCAATCTTTTTGTACCTGTTGAGGCCTGTTTTGTGACCAATTATATGGTCTATTTTGGAGAAGGTACCATGAGGTGCTGAGAAGAAGGTATATTCTTTTTTTTTAGGATGAAATGTTCTATAGATGTCAGTTAGGTCCAATTGGTAACATCTGTTAGTTTCATTGTGTCTCAATTTAGTTTCTGTTTCCATGATCTGTCCATAGCTGAGAGTGGGGTGTTGAAATCTCCCACTATTATTGTGTAGGGTGCAATGTATGCTTTAAGCTTTAGTAAAGTGTCTTTTATATATGTGGGTGCCCTTACATTTGGGGCATAGATGTTGAGAATTGCGAGTTCCTCATGGTACATTTTTCCTTTGATGAATATGAAGTGTCCTTCTTTATCTTTTTTGATTACTTCTGGTTGAAAACTGATTTTATTTGATATTAGAATCGCTACTCCAGCTTGTTTCTTGGGACCATTTGCTTGGAAGATTGTTTTCCAACCTTTTACTCTGAGGTAGTGTCTGTCCTTTCCACAGAGGTGCGTTTCCTGAATGCAGCAAAATATTGGGTCCTGTTTACGTATCCAGTCTGATAGTCTATGTCTTTTTACTGGAGAATTGAGTCCATTGATATTAAGCATATCAACTCTTAACAACTACGTTATCCTCTAGGCTTCTACAGTACCTAGTTCTGACAGAGCAATGCCATCCCTATTGTGTGGTGATATTTTTTGATTGAAGTATTTATTACCAGTGGCTCTATGATTAGAGGATAGAAAAAAACTATTAAACATACTGCTCTGTATAATGGAGAAAACTCAGTTCACTACCAGAAATCAAAGAGAACTAAACTTATATTAAATCTGTTAAGTTGACACAGGTGATAAGAAAATTAAAGAAACTGGATATCAAATAACCATTTTAATAATGCTATATCAATAATGGCACATTTAATAGATTTAGGACCTTCCTTTTCACATTTATGTGTTACATCTCTTTGGAGAGATGCTGTTTAGTTTCTTTCTTTTAGTTTTTCTTTTAGTGGCTAAGCCTTTTTCTAGCATTTTATGTATTTATAGCTCCTAGTTTTACTGAATTTCTCTATATCTTAAACAATGCTGTGAAAAAACAACTAGCACAACTTTCAAAAGGTAGGAAAAACATTACAAATTTCAGAATGGAATAACTCCTTGCTGTTATAGGTGAAGTTATTAATTTAGTGATTTATATCCTTTCTTTATGCAAAAAAATGTAAGAAAACATGCCACACTCTTTGTGTAAGCTCATCATGCATTTTACTTGATCTTCCTTTGGGGATTTGCTAGTACAGGTGGGGCTCATGTGATTCAAATGAAGGTGAATTTTCAGTTTTTCTCTGTCCATAACTTTCTGTTATTTGAAAAGTCTCATCCATGCAATGCACTGTTAAAAATAACAGGTTTCTAGTTCATGTGCTCCAGCCACTCACTGTCCCACTTTGAAGGGGAATTTTGGTCAACAAGGTGCTTAATAGAAGGCAGCTCAGTAGGCATACATTTGTAGCTTAGCAACAGCCTGAAAGCAGCCTGCACTTCCAGGGACTAGTTATTGCAAATTCACTCAATAAAAACCATATATATATATATATATATATATATATATATATATATATATATATATTTGGCTGTTTCATTCCTTTTATTTATAAATTTCAGAAGAAACATTTGTTTCAAAATGCACTTTTTATTATTAAAACAGCATAGAACAAAACTGTTTTTCACATGCAGAATATATGACACTATATCAAAGCCTAATTTGCAACTAGCACTGTTTACTTTATGAACATTTAATTTTGCTTAACCTGTGATGCATTCAGTGTCCATGGCAACATAATGGCAGCTAACTGAAGTCAGTCAGCATCAAGTTTATTTCTGAATCAACAGTGTTTCAAAGAGATTTTCCTAAGATACTTTCTAAGTATAATCTCCTTAATTTTGTTTAGAGATTAATCAATTTGTTCTGTTTTATAAGTGTATTTTTAAAGTTGTACCATACTTAATATTTATTTGTTTGTTTATTTATTTGTTTATTTTAATGAGTCTTATATAGGAACACAGTCATTCTCCCAAAGAAAAATAATTTAAAAACATTGAAATACTGCTGAGTATTTGCACTTTTGAACATCAGTTAACTATCAAAACTAAACCAAGCACCTGTTAGCCTAAGGAATACCCAGTGTAGCATTGTGAACAACCTATATTATCTCCATATTGAAGAAAAAAATTTTTGTCAAATACTAGTAGTAATACAGAGACCCTACAGAAAACACAAATGGAATGCGCTGTACTTAATTATGCTGATTTTTTAAATATTAGAACAGGATGTAGTTTAGTTTTAATTGACAAGGCCAGTTGAAGAATGTTTTTGGAGTCTGATTAAACCTGAAAAAAGTTAAATCTTTACAAAGCATCCAATCTAACAACAATCAAAACTGGAATGCTTGAATTCTAGATGTCTTTTAAATGACATGAATCACACATGCCTTCTGTTTACATTGAATCCAGTTTGTACCCAAATTCTACTTGAGTAAGATCTGGAATGGAGGCAGAGATGGAAAAAAAAAGGTCTAGTGCATTTAAAGGCCAAATTCATAAATGACAAATGTATTTGTGAACCAACATTTGTATTCTTGGTTATGTATTATAACTATCCTGTATGAACTGTGCAGCACTGAACAGTGAAGCTCTGTGGTGTGTGTGTGTGTGTGTGTGTGTGTGTGTGTATTAATGTTACCTCCCTGTATTTTGTATTATACATGTAACTGTGAGGTACCTGTCAGGGAGAGTATGAGAATAATATGAGCTCACTTACTTACATCTTCCTCATCTACAAAATGCATATCCCAAACTGCTGTAAAAGCATTCCTTCACATACCACTTTTGCTCTTTTGTATTCAATAGTATAATTAATTTTTTTGAAAAATTACATTAAATTTTACTATTTTATGTATTAATAATCACTATTCCAATTCATTGCAAAATTAAAATTAGAGATAAAATCAATATTTTAAAGAAATAGCAACAATTATTTAGGAAAACCTAACATTCAAAATTAGTATATTATTACCTCATGCTATCTCTTTTTTTATTTGATATTTTATTTATTTACATTTCAGATGTCATCTCCTTACCCCATTTCTCTTCCCTAGAAACCACCTATCCCATCCCCCCTCCTCCTTTTTGCTTTTATATCATTTTAAGTACATGCAATATTTAGGTCAGTTCTAGGTTAAGGAACTAGCAATACAATGGATGCAAATAGTGAAGGAACAAGCAAGACAATAAACACAAATATTCAAAGAACAAGCAAGGCAATAGACAAAATTCTGTGAACACGTCTGTGATCAATGTTTCTAAGGGCTTATCAGAATGAGCAAAATATCTGAGCCAACTTCCCTGTTTTAGCCCAAAGTCATTTTCATGTCTGAAGGCTACTTCCTTGTTCTAGCCTAATATTTAGATTCCTGCTTGAAATTATTTCTTTTTTCTAACCTAAGATTTAGATTACTGACTGAAATTACTTCTTTGTTCTAGACTAATGTTCTAATCTAATTAAGATTCCTTCCTGAAGCCCAGTTCCTTTTTCTTGGCCCATGTCAGATTCTTGCCAAGCAGCCTCAACTGCTCTCCACCCTTTCCCCCTTTTTTATTTCATTAACAAGACTGAGCCTGTCTTAGGTCATTCTAACAAGAATGCCTTCCTTACCTGCCATGGAATATGCATTATGAAAAGCAATGCACTTATGTCTTAGGTTGGTAAGGATCTGTGCAGAATCTTACTCATCCTTGGCTTGCCAGCCTGTTAATTTAATAACTTTGTCTGGGGATCTATTTTCAGATTCAAGCCATGTACTTTGGCTGCCACCATGTTGATTTTGTTAAAGACAAGCTTTGACATGATGGGAAGAAATAAAACTATTCCCAAGACATAAAGGGCTAGCATGATCTATCTATATGCCATTCTTGAAGCTTGACCAAAATAGAAATGCTGACCTCAGGCCACAGGCAATTTTATCAGCAGTATCTGATGCATCAACGTTCAGCAGAGCAGCATTCTTTAAATTCATTAGCTCACTATGCAACATAAAATCATCAAGAGAGGTGTTAGAATTGTGCCAAATACACTGCAAGTGTCTTTAAAGTCTTTCCTAATTATGACTACCACTGTAAATTTTAGAACTATCATGAATGCAAATGGTATTTGGCATGACACTTGAGATGGCTCCTTATTCTTAAACTCTGCACTTCCTTCCAGTATTTTGAATAGGATAAAGAGCATCAATCTGTTGTTCCAAATGCCTATATAAATCCTCTTGTATATTCAACACATTAGTAACATTTTTTTTTGCTAAATGATTAGCAAAAGTAGCTCCCTTAACACTGTTGTGGATGTCAGGAAGAGCATACAGACAAGTGCCTGATACACATATCTCTGAGAGGCTCTGCAAGAGCCTGAAATATACACAGGCTGATGCTCACAGCTAAGCATTGAACTGATCAAGGAGTCGCCAGTGGAGGAGTTAGAGTGAAGACTGAAGGAGTTGAAGGGGCTTTTAGCCCCAGGAGGAGAGCAACAATACCAACCAACCAGAGCTCCTAGGTTCTAAACAGCTAGCCTAGGAACACACTTGAAGGGACTCATGGCTCCAGCTGTACATGTAGTAGAAGATGGACTTGTTAGGCATCAGTGGGAGAGGAGGTCCTTTGTTCCATGAAGGCTGTATACTCCAGTGTGTGCCAATTCGAGTGCAGGGAGGTAGGAGTAGGTAGATGGGCATGGGCACACCCTCATAAAAATAGGAGGAGGGAGGATGGGATAAGGGATTTCTGGAGGCAGGGGAGGGAGATAACATCTGAAATGTAGATAAATAAAGTATCCAATAATAAAAAATAAATAAAAACAAAAAACTAAACAAACAGGTAAAGGAACTGGCTATGGCAGTCAAGCATTTGACTCTTTTGGCAGCAATTTAATATTATCCACATTACTGAGATTTTTTATAATTGTCAAGGACAAGAGACTGTGGAAGGAGCCCATGGAATTTTAAAACTGCATTTTTATAAAATAAAAAAGGGGGAAGTATATACTCATGTACCACAAATTTATTTAAATCATGTTCTTTTTATTTTAATTGTTTTAAAAAATATGGATGACAAGATACTTTCTGCTGTCTATGACACTCTACAACTAGGCATACTTATGCATAGTTGAATATCATCCTGAGTGAGTTAACCCAATCACAAAAGAACACACAGGGTATTTACTCACTGATAAGCAGATATTATCTTGGAATAGCCAAGACTCAACTCACAGACCACATGAAGCTCATGAAGAAAGAAGACCAAGCGTCAATGCCTCAGTCCTACTTAGAAGGAGTAACAAAAGTACTTAAGGGAGCAAATATGGAGACAAGTGTGGGACAGAAACTGAAGGAGGGGCCATCTGGAGACCATTCCTCCTGGGTATCCATCACATGTATAGTCACCAAAGGTAGACACTTATGTGGATGGCAGGAAGTGCATGCTGACAAGAGCCTGATATAGCTGTATCCTTAGAGGTCTGCCAAAGTCTGACACATTCAGCGGCAGATGCTCACAGCTAACCACTGATCTGATCAAGAGTTTCCCAATGGAGAAGTTAGAGGGAAGACTGAAAGAGCAGAAAGGGTTTGTGGCTCCATGAGGAGAGCAACAATACCAACCAACTAGAGCTCCCCAGGGTCTAAACCACCAGCCTGGGAGCAAATAGGGAGGGACCCATGACTCCATCTGTACATGTAGGGGAGGAAGGCCTTGTCAGGCATAGGTGAGAGAGGTGATCCTCAGTCCCATGAAGGCTGAACATAGAGTGGGGGTAAATCGAGTGTGGGAAGTTTGGAGTGAGGGGTAGGTAGGGCCACATCCTCATAGAAGCATGAGGAGGGGGGATGGGATAGGAGGTTCCTGGGTGGTGGTGGGAATGGGGGTAAAAGGATAAAATCTGAAATGTAAATATAATATCCAATAAAAATGACCCCCCCCCCCAAAAAAAAAAGAAAAGAAAAGGAAGGATCCACTTACTGGCTTACTGACATATGGCATGATCCACATCAGGTATTTAATATGGTGAAGAAGGTATGTTTGAGTTTTTTCTGTGGGATGCTGAAGGGACATGGTGGCTGCCAAAGTGACTGGTGAGACATGCTGATGCTGGGACAAAGAATAATGCAGACGTGTGAGCTTGCTGAGTGCCCTGACAATGGTAACTGGGAAACTGTATTGGACATATGTTCCCTACACAACTTTGCTTGTCTATATCCTAGATGGGACAAGCTGCCTTGCCTCAAGTTTTCAGAACTAGTGGGAAAGAGAATCAAAAAAAGAAGTTGAAACGACCCTTTTATTTTTCTTAAATGTGACCAGTTATTTGGACTAAATCATGGACTAGTCTAGAAATAAATCCAATATTGAAAATAACAGTCTTCATTTGGAAGTCTGCTTCAGGTAATTTTCAGAGACATATTTGGAAGTTAGTTGCTGTTCTCTATAATATTATGTTACCAAAATAAAGTTGGACAGACTCTGGATTTCAAACAAGTGTTATTATATGCATTAAGGCTGTTTTAATTGTCATGTTAAAATTACTTTTGTTTCTTCTAAAGTATTTAATGTAAGTTGCATTGATTGTATACTTTCTAACTGTGTTAGTGTGTTGAAACCAGGCATGCCAGTTATCAAGGTCAATTAACCAGCTTTTGTTTTAGTGCCCTGAGTACCACAGAACCTTGGTCTTCTGAAAAAAGCTTGCATGCACTAAAAGAAATGAATCCGGCTTTAAGCAGAAGCAAGAGGGTAGTGGGCTTGATTATTGTTGGTATAACAGCTTTAATTACATTAATTGCTAGCACCACTGCTTCTGCAATTGCTTTGACGTGCTACCTTCTTTAACCACAAAGAATATACCTTTGGAAGCTCAGTTTTCTAGCAGTATGGTTAGATTTACCCTTGGTTTATACTTTCAAATTCTCAGCTTCTACATATTCTGATTGACCTTATGTTTGTCATTGATATTGTTGGTATCAGCCTTTGAACCCCATGACATCACATCTAGGTGATCCCCACATTGTTGCCAAGGCAACTGTCATACATTCCCAGAATCCACCTTGTTACCTGCCACCCTTACCTGCAAGAGGCTATGTCACAGAACCCCCTGACCTCACTCTCTTCCTCCTCTTCTTCCTTTTCTTTTACCCTCCCCACAAGATTTGCCCTATCTCCTGAATAAACCCCACTTGGAACCCTTTTGACTGGTGTGGTCTGTTCTCAGCTGTGAGCAGAAGTATATCATTGGTGCTTTGGCCCAGAATTGAAGACTTCTGAAACCATGAGCCACAGCCTGGTGCTGCAGCCTCTGGTTGCTGTGACCATACAGAATCAATGCCACATGGCCTGCCGCCACTACCACCACCACATCCACCACTGCTACACCACGTGGACTGTGGACTATGTCCTCTGCTACCTGCTGTCGCTGACCACATGGATTTCCACTGCTTCCACAGACCAACTCAACTCGCTGCTGCAAGGCTCACAGAACTTCCACCACGAGAGCTATGCTACTGTGGCCCCCACAAGGATCTTTGCTCTGCCACGTGGGCTAAGCAGCCAGACTTGCCCCACACAAACCTCACATTTCGACCTTTCCTTATACCAGACTTTGGAAGCCTGCAAACACATACCAACATATTGATTGGTAAGAAGCTTCCAATTGACTGGAGGGACCTTAAATGTCCAGATAGCACCTGGCCAGTCTTTCCTGGGCTGAGAGGTTGGCAGTTCAATTCTCTAGTCCCTATGGCTGGCCTCCTGTCTGACGTATGACTTAGGAATTAGGCTGTTGGGTGACTCCCCTCCTCAAAAGCTGTACATAAATCCACCAAGGTCTTGCAGCAGCCAATAAATCCCTGGTATCAGGTTGAGCTGCTTTCTGGTGATCTCCTGGAGACTACCACCACCCGGACTCCTAGATATTCTCATAATGACCTGATTTCTAGCCTACCTGCCTTATTTGTTACCAACTTTTCTCTAGGGATGCCAATACAATAGTTCAGTAACAGCCCTTCCCCCCCCCCCCCCATCACCCAATGTGCATTAAATTGTCTTCAACTGTAGCCCCAGTCTCCCCACTGGGTTGTCTCCTGAAAAACCTCAAATCTCTAAAATTAAAGCCTGATTTGAAGCCTTCCATACTGATACACCTCTGCAATAAGGTCTGGATTAAGTACCCTCTAGATAACTGTTCAAAATGGCCACCTAATGGCACACTAGATCCAATCATTTTAAAGCATCTTCATACATACTGCCAGAAATCTAGTAGATGGAAAGACATTCCCTATTTGTACCTTAGCAGCTGCTGAGCTCCTTATTTGAGAGTCAAAGAAACTAACCTTGGATTCACCTATAACTGTTCTCTCTTCTCACAACCTATCACAACTCCTAACTTATAAGGGCTTACAGACTCTACCTACCTCCAGGGTTCTTATTCTTCAGGTATCTCTAATAAAAGACTTTACTCTCACCTTTCAATCATGATCACTTCTTAATATTTCTAATCTTCTTTCGCAAACTATTACTAACTACTCCCTATCTCACTCCTGCACTGAAATGTTAGAACTATTAACTCATCCTTCACATATACAAGAGGACACATTGCCTCAAGCCATCTATACCCGGTATACAGATGGAAGCTCCTTTCTACATGAAGGGGCAAGGAAAGTTGGCTATGCCATAGTGTCAGACACCAAGGTGGTGGAGGCACAGGCCCTTGCTGCTCAAACCACCAACCAACAGGCTAAACTAATAGTTCTTACCCATACCTTTCAGCTGGTACAGGGACAATACCTCAACATCTACACAGATTCCAAATCTGCTTTCCATATCCTCCTGTCCCATGCTGCTATATGGAAGGAGCATGGGTTACTTACCACAAAAGGGGGATTAGTAAGTAATGCAAACCAAATTATGGCCATGCTAAAGGCCTTCAATCTCCTCACAGCTATTGGGATTGACCACTGCAGATCCCACCAGATGGATGACTCTATTGTCTCCAAGGGAAACAACAGAGCTGATGAGGCAGCTAGAACTGCAGCCCTTAGGGGCCTAGACTCATCTCCCCCTCCCCAGGACATTCTTACACTGCAACCTACATCCCCACCTACACCACTGACACTCATCAAACTCTGTTCTATCTTCACCAACTCTTTCACCTTAACAGCCAAACATTGTCTTATTTTGTTAAGACCTACCTACAGCCTACTCCTGAGGACTTAAGTTTCTTAAAATCTATCACTGCTTCTTAAAAAAATTTGTCATATGTCAGATCCCAACTCAAGGTACCGTAGCACACATTTTCCTACCCATCAGGCTAGAGGTTCCCTTCCTGGAATTGACCAGCAACTTGGCTTTACCCACATGCCCACTGTCAAACGTGCCAAGTACTTCCTGTTCTTGGTGGACAGCTTCTCAGGCTGAGTAGAGGCTTTTCCCCCAACTAACAAAAGGGCTCAAATAGTCTCTGATCTCCTCCAAGAGATCATCCCCAGATTTGGTGTCCCAGACTCCCTCCAGTCAGACAATGGTCCTGAATTTACTTCTCAAATTTCTCAAATTCTATCTAAAGCCCTAGACATCCTCTGGCATTTCCACATCCCCTACCACCCTCAATCTTCAGGTGAGGTAGAAAGAACTAACCACTCTTTAAAAACCACTCTTGTCAAGCTGTCATGGTAATTTCATCTTAACTGGGTAAAACTCTTAGCTCTGGCTCTTTTCAGGCTATGAGGTCTCCCCAAGGAGCCTCTTCTCATCTCACTCTTTGAACTCATGTATGGATGTCCGGTTCTAACTCCTGGTCTTTCACTTAAATGCTCTCCCTTCCCAGACCATCTACTTACCCCATTACTTTGCCACCTCCTTTCTCTCTTATGGAACTTTGCTGACCACCATCTACCTCGACCACACACTGTCTCCTGTTCACTGCCTGTCAACATTGGAGACTAAGTCCTTTTCTCCCCTCCAGATCATTGGCCCTCACCCCTCTCTCCCAAATGGCAGGGCCCTTTTAAGGTAATTCTTATGACCCCTACAGCTGCTAAACTTGAGGGACTCCCTCATTGGTCCACCTGTCTCACCTCAAGCCTTTCATCCCTCCACCTAAAATTGACTCTTCTTCACACACGTTGACCCTAACAAGACCATGCTCTATTAAGCTCCAGAGGACATCAAGATCATCCACCTTGCCCTCAATTTCAGAAACTGAGACCCTACTCTGGCAGCCGAGCTCGGCCTCACTGGAATAGACATGGGTTTCTTGTCCTCTCCCTGCTGCTTGTTTCCATGCAGGTCAGCCCTTACATCTGGAGATTTGAGGTTCAAGAGACCCCACAGATACAGGGTCAGGAAACTGCTCCATAGCTGGATGCCAAGAACCAATCCAAATCGCTATCATCCCTATATCTGTTGTTTCAACTAAATATTATATTTTCTATACTTGATTTCTCTTTAACCAGATAGAAAATTATTGTATAAACTGGCCAGATAATTATGGGGCCTTCCTATATTGATTTTGTCAGATACATATGCTAGGATCATGGACCAACCATTTTTTCTACCAACACTGCAAAATACTCTTTTCTATATTCAAGACCCATGGGATTCCAGCTGTGGTGTTTCAGAACTGATGGGGACTAGATGCCCTGACAGCTAAAGATAATGGTCTTTGCCAGTTTCTCCAAGACGAATGGTGTTTTTAGAGAACACGAGACCTTCAGTTCTGAGATTCGTTTAAAAAAAGAATATGGAAGTAGATATACTTTTTGTAACACCCTTTCCAGTCATCTTCCTGGTGTTATTATTTCTAACCAAACTATTAATTAAGTTCTATTACCAGCTGCTGTCCACAGAGGAACCTGATGCACACATGTACCAAGTAGACCTCGATGGTGAAAGCCAGCTCTACCCCCAAATAGACTATGCCCCTACACAACAGAAAGTAGTTTAAGAGACATGGCACCCCAACTCCCCTTTTACCATCGGCCTCCTCTCCCATTTTTTTCTTCTCTTTATAAGAAAAGGGGACATATGTAGGTATCAGGCTTTGAACCCAGTGACATCACATCTAGGCGACCCCCACATCGTTGCTAAAGCAACTGTCATACATTCCCAGAATCCACCTGACTATCTCTCACCCTTACCTGCAAGAGACTATGTCACTGCCCTTATAAAACAAGCATAACCCCCTAACCTTGCTCTCTTCTTCCTCTTCTTCTTCTTGCCACCCCCCCCAACAACTTTGCCCTATCTCCTGAATAAACCCGACTTAGAATCTTTTGGTCTGGTGTGGTCTGTTCTAAGCTGCGCGTGTACATATATGAGATAAGCAGACAGAAGTTACTGAAGGGTTATCAAGGAGACACAATTCCAGCTCTTTCCTTCAATAATCATAAAATATTTACCCAATTTGTCACTGTGATCTCATTGGCAGGCATGTTAAGGAATGCCAGAGGATGCCAGAATTCACTGATAATAATGAGATCTGATTAGGATTTGCCCTAGGATTTGCAATACAGCAATAAGCACATGGGAGACAGTAACATCATAAACATTTCCTTGAACTTTTCCATGACTGCAATGCAGATCCTGCTACAGTTGTTCCTTTTCATAATCCTATCATTATTTATGAGGTCATTTACAGTGATATTCATATTCAGTCTAAGGAAGCACAAATTGTAAAGCACTATGTAAAAGGCAGAGCACTCAACACTTTCTTCATTCTGAATATTTTGACCTATAATGGGGCTTTTCTTTAACTGTGCCCATTGCAGGAAATAGATCAGTCATTAACGCTGCAAGGAACATGAATCTGTGGGTGTAAACATAAATATTTACAAGACAGTTGGATAACACATATCTCTAACAATATCATGGTAGTAGGTTCACACTGAGGGCTTATGACATTGCCTGCTATGGGCTTTTGACCAGATTTATGGTACCAAGTAAAGCACCAGGTGATTCATAATACTTGTGGCATGGACCTCAAGATAAATTGGAAATTAGTTGGTTACCCATTAACAGCAACACCACTAGTGTACCAGTATGCATATCTTACCTGGTAGGTCAGTATTGGACCATACAAGATCTACTCCAAAAGGGACGGTTGCTTAATTTTATTCCACAGTGTTTGGATAGTAACATCTAGCATTATAGAAGCTAGCAGAAAGAAGAGAAGTTGCAGTTTAATTTCAACTTTATTTATTCATGTCTTTCATGTTTCATTTCTTACAACCAAAGTGTGTGCTGTCTTCATCACCAGTATCCCCGTATAGTTCTGGTGACAACCTTTAGTGATGACAATAGCCTATATTGTTTTGTGGTTCTCTAGTACCTCCCTAAACAACATCTCAGAAGGAAGTACCCTACATCCAACAATGGGCTTTTATTCAATAACCTGTAGCTTTAGGGAATAGCATTATTTGAGCATGGCACTTTCATTCATATTCTTTAATTTTATATTTTTATTAGCTTATTATAGTTAGGCTTTGAGTCAGGTTTTTCTTGACCATGGCTTTGGTAAACCAAAAGCTTCAATGGCTTCATTACAAATAATACCATTATTGTAAAGAATGTTTCTTATGCCTTTCACGCATATTGTTCATTTGCCAACAGAAACTTCTATGGCACTAAGTCAAGGGAAACACACACATTTCTCATAATTTTGCTTTTAGAACTGAAAGAGATTGTGAAGGAACAAAGTTATAAGAAGTATAATTTGTATCATGGTTCTTATAATTTTTTTAAACAAATCCATGAGTTTTAAAGGTTCTAGTTAGCACATTTTTTATACAAAGTATTTTACTCTACATACATGATTGGTTGTGGTAAGAAAGACATGCATAATATTGTCTTCAAATATTTTGAAAAGCTAAAGTTCTGATCAATCAGCTATGTAATAACTTAGAACTCTTAAATAAACTAGGCCACACAATGAGAGTAGTCAATTCACTGGCTCTGTGTGGAGAAAAGAAAGAGGATTGAAGTTGATGAAGTCAGTGATTCAGATTCCCAGATTATGAGAAACAAAAGAACCTGAAGTCTTTTGTGTTGGCAGTGAAACTCTGATGCCTTAATGGTCTGTGGTTGAGGTTTGTGATTCATAAACCCAAATCTACAAATCAGTGGCTTGGTCAAAATGTAATTTGAAACTCTAGCTTTACTGTTTATAAGTATGTTCTGAAATGTAAAGATACTGACTAAAGGAATATAAATTTTAAAGGTAGGAAAAGATCCAGAGATTCTGTAGGCATGGAGTCTGATAGATTTGTCAAAGCTTTTTTATCAGAATAAAAGTTGTCAGATCTATCTGAAGAATAAATTCTGCTTTGATTAAAAGGTATGTAATGGACTGGACCAAATTGAGATCCATCGATGGACAAGAACTCATCCCTGACACTACCTATGGAAATCTATTATAATTGCAGACAAGATAATAGCTTACTTATTCTCAAGAGACTCCATACAACAGCTGACCAAAACAGCAGAGACCACAGTTAAACATTAGATGGAGGACTAGGGGGGAAAGTTCAATGGACGCCAAGAGGAAGCCCAACAGTGTCAACTAACCAAGATCATTGAGGCTCCTAGATACTGAAATAACAACCAACAGGCAAGTATGGGGTGAACTGTGTAGCTTGGTCTTGTTACTAAATCTGTTGCCTGGCTGCCTGTGGATCCTGTTACTCTAAGTGGCCCAATTTTTCTGGCCTCAGTGAGAGAGGATGTACCCAATCCTGCAGTGACTTGACATGCCAGCATGTTGTGATATGCAGTGTGGGGCTGGCTCTCTCCCTTCTCAGAAGAGGTGAGGGAAGGAATGGGAAGAGGTGGGAAGGAATGGCAAGGGGGACTGGGAGGAGACGGTTGCTGATATTGAAATGTAAAAAGAATGAATGAATAAATGAAAAAATAAATAAATTAATTAATTTTAAAAGTTATAGAGTGGGCAATCATGATCATTTTGAATGCTGCAGGCCCTACAAATACCATTCCATGGTGATGTCTGACATATTTTGAATCAATTTTTCACACACAGTGAAGGTTAAGATCAAATCATTCACAAGGAAAAATGTACTCAATACTCACATAATTCCATCATGCCAAAATTTTTCATAGATAAAATAAAGAGAAATATAAGTAAATATGAATAGTAAAAATGTAGTCTAATGATAGGAAAAGTTTTATTTTTATTCCCTACCACAGGTGGCCACACAGCTATTTTTTTTTATTTCCTATCAATAACTCTGTTATTGGGATAAATTATACTTAATTACACAGTCTCAAAATATAAATTGACTTTAGCTCCAAGATCACCTTGGTTTGAGATCACTGGAACAATATTTAACATATTTACACAAATAGTTCTATCGTACAGGAACATTGACTGTGTCTTACTTAAGCCTGTTGTGAAGAGTGCATAAGATAATCTATTTAATGTATTTAAGATACTTATTTTTATGAATCTATGTGTCATATATATATGTATATATATATATATATATATATATTAGCTATGACTCATCCATTTGTTTTTCACTTGGATTAATAAAATTTATGGTTTAGAAATGATGAGGTTTTTATCTATTGAAATAATCATAAGTTTGAAGGTAAGTGTCTGGAACTACATTGTCTTATTCTACTGTGAACAGTTATGAGTTACAGTGAA
Organism: Arvicanthis niloticus; assembly: GCF_011762505.2. Classification (NCBI taxonomy): domain Eukaryota; kingdom Metazoa; phylum Chordata; class Mammalia; order Rodentia; family Muridae; genus Arvicanthis; species Arvicanthis niloticus. The sequence goes on from NC_047666.1 coordinate 15,504,831, forward strand.
CTGTATGATGATATCAAGAAACTATAAATAAAGGAATTGCCACAAAGTTAAATGGGGAATAAAAAAAAAAAAACTTAAAAACATGTTCTAAAAATGAGCACCAAAGCAAGCAAGCATGCATACCTTATGAAAATAAAATTTTCTACCTAAAGGCTAAACTAATATTTTAAGAAATATGAACTTTACACAGACAGAAGGAAAAATCAGATAGGGAACTAATTCAGTTTGAACATTTAGTTTTCACTAAAATTAAATTTTCAGGCTAAGTAAGAAATGTACCTTGAAAGAATCCATAACTAGGTTCTATTTCAGTAAATTGAACTTCATTATAATGTCCAGTGTCAAAATTGTCAATTTGGGTATAATTAAAATAAATACAGAGGCATTACATCATAGAGCTTCATTCGTATTCTAATTAAAGTTTTGTACATGGCTATTAGGTCATTCATTACAGTTGGATGTGAAGTAAAATGAGGTAACATGTTTTCCATATTGAGCACCATCTGATTTTGTCTATTCTTTCCTCCTCAAAAACAATAAAAAAATTGCCGGGTGGTGGTGGCGCACGCCTTTAATCCCAGCACTTGGGAGGCAGAGGCAAGCGGATTTCTGAGTTCGAGGCTAGCCTGGTCTACAGAGTAAATTCCAGGATAGCCAGGACTACACAGAAAAAAAAAAAAAAAAACAAAAACAAAACCAAAAAAATACATATAAAAAATTATCATCACTTCTGAAAAGAATGCAACAAAATATAGATTTCTTCAATCTTGTATATTAATCTCCTTTGACAAATATATTCTGCTGTCATTTGTTCAATTACAGAGTCGATGGTTTAAATAAGATATAAGATTGGAACTCCTCTGACCAGCTCAGTGATCCCTAGCTTGCTTTGTTTTGAGGGTATTATATGAATAATATCAACCCCATACACAAAGATTCTAAAACACAAAATAAGAAATGACTGTATTTTGAAATATAACCCAGAAAATATATTTATTATTTATATATAAAGGCTAAGAAATTTTTATAAAGATTAATTGTGATAGTGTTTTTTAAAAGACATAGGTCAGTAGCCATAATATTAAATCATATGTGTATTTTTGTAGTACTACTTTTATAACTACTTTTCATTTTTCAGATATTATTAGGGGATAACATTTGAAATATAAATAAAGAAAATATCCAATAAAAAAGAAAAAAAGGTATTATTGGACCACTAGAATATAGGAAAGTTGTCATTTAGATAGAAGATAAAAATGAAATAATATGTCTATCTTATTCTTTCAGTTCTGAAACATGTAAGACTCGGGTTCTAACAGTGCCTATTTAACAGAATAAAATCTATCTGATGTCTGTTGTTTCTGATAACATTTTACCACTTTAGCACTGAATAATAGAGCAATTAATATTAAATACATACATATACACACACACCCTCAATGTGGTATGTACATATATGCAAAATTCTCATACCAATTATTTAACTCCTATTGATTATTCTTGATTTTGAAGTGATTCATAATGACAGGAAGAACAGAGCCATTACAAGGTCCCCTTTAATTACTGGAGGTCAGGCCTCTATTCCTGCCTTGGCAAGATTAGAATCGCCATGGCCCTTCTATACTTGGAGAAGGGAGGAGATGTCAGGGGCAGCCCTGCTTATACACCGAAGGCCTAAAATCAGCCATAAGCCTAAAATCAGCAATAGGCCTAACATACATGCCTGCTAACACAAAGTCTTGGGTCTTTGAGGAAAAACACTGAAACAGTGGCTATAAGCTATTGTAAATGAGCAGCTTTTTTGGAAATATACCAGCCTGAGTAGTCATAGATCTTGTAAATAGGCGGCCTTGGCAGATAGTACCAACTTAGATAAGGACAATTGAATCATAGGCAGAGTCATAGTGACCTGACCTCTGAAACTTTACCCAGCTGATACCCTGTTCTGAAAGATATTTGTACTTCCCCTGAACACCTATGGTCCTGTGTCATGCCCTTCCCCACATCCTGCATTTTTCTGTTTATAACCCCTGTGTTAAAAAGTAAAAATTATGATTTGATAATTAAAAAAGAAGTGCTTCATAATTATATTTCATCAGGAAGACTCAAAGACAAAACTTTATGGTGATAGTAACCAGCTAGTCTCTCAACTGTAATCTAGTTCAATATAATGATTCTTATGTAAAATTCTTATCTACAAAATCTCATCTCCAAAATTATTCCCAGAAGGCTTTGATAGGTACTTTTGTTGATGAAAAAATGTGGCAGTAAAGAAAATTCTTGGACTTAAGACAGTTAAATTTAAGAAAATGAAATTGGAGAAAGTTTATGTAGTAACTATATAATTCAATTTTTATTCAAAAATAAATTATTATTTTATTAAAGTATATTTGCTTTAAAATATTAAATAACATTTACTTGCTAATAATCATGGACTTATTGTTCAAAGATGGGTGATTTTATATTTTTTTCTTTCCCCGTTCACTTAGAATTTGGGATATGTGACCTATCTTCCTTGAATTCTCTTTCCCCTATTAAACTTTGAGATAAAACTACCATATTTAAGAACCCATGCAAGTATTCTGCTGCCTGAGCAACTACATAATTAATGTTATGTGCAAACATTTTTTATTTAAATACTCCTTTGCATTAATGAATACTACTCACAATGCCAAAGGCATAAGATTGGCAAATTGCAGAAAGAAAACTATAATAGTGAGATGAATCTGTACCTTCCAATGTTTACTGGACATCTGGAAAAGTCTTCTGTAGTACGTTATCAGAATGTCACTCAGTCTATGGAGCATTCTGTAATAACTTGGCTTTTTCTGTTGCTGTTTCCCTGAAATTATTCAAGCTAACATTTCAATTTGGGAATTATTTGTTGTAATAAGTTACAACTAAATTGTGTGTTGTAATTATTTGATGCTTTTATAGGCCTCATAATAAAGACCTGGCATAAAATGAATCAAATGTACTATCTTACTGCAGGTATTTTACTCTAATCATAAAAAACACAAACATCAAATTACCATGAATTAAACATAACATTATCAGTGTCATGTTTTATTTCATTTTCCCTTTCTAAGAATAACTTTGCATTGCTGTCGTAATATTGACAGCATAAGCTCTGGTGCCAAGACACCATAGTTATCCAAAGGTATTTATGCATCAGAGTTCTTAGAAATTATAACAGCAATAAAATGATGCTATGAAATTTTCAGTATCTTTTTTATATGAAGTAATTGTAGATACAAAGAAATACGTGTTTTATGAATGGCAATTTTGGTTTATTTCTTATTCACATTTTATAATTTCAAATGTACACATGCCTCCACAATGTACTAAGTATGAAGTAAATGGTTCTCATTGTTTAATATCTATTATTTTCTGTGTTTTCGTGGTTTTGCCCATCATTTTCTTTCTATGAGACATCAAATCACACTGGTGACTTCCCATAATGATTTTGTGATAAAACTCTTGACAAATAATAAGAAAAATACATCTATCAACAATAGACTCAATTAGGGCTAATCCCACAGCATGGTACAGACTCCATCTCCATGCCATTGCTATTCTTTTTTTTTTGAATGACATCCAATGACTGTCACATTGCCTCAAGTATTGGTCAGAACACTCTGAGAGCAATGGCAGAAGACAGAAAATTATTGTATACTGATAATAACTTATCCTCTGACCAGTATACTTGTGACATGTAGATTATTTGTGTGTCTCAAAGCTAGTTATTTCTCAAAGGTGGCCTCCAACATCTTCAGTGTAGCAAAATAAAAGGACATAAATATGTCAGAGGTTTTAATTCATTAATAATTTTCTCCAAAATGTCGGCCACTACTACAGGTTTCATGGCAGGACAAATGGAATTCAGAAATAAGTATGAAATAAAATATCTATTTCTCATAATTAATAATGCTAACCTAGTAAAATGAAACATTTTTCTAGAAAATATATATTAACTTAAAATATTTGTCCTTGAGATGTTGTGGTTGAGTGGAATTATTTTTGGGAGATGGCTTAGTTAGGGTTTTACTGATGTATACAGACACCATAACTAAGGCAAGTTTTATGAAGGACAATATTTAATTAGGAAGAGCTTACCAGTTCAGAGATTCATTCTTGTATCACCAAGGCAGGAGCATAGCAGCATCCACGCATGAATAGTAAAGTCAGAGCTGGGAGTTCTACATATTCATCTGAAGGCTGCTAGCAGAATATTCCCTTCCAGGAAGCTAGGATAGGGTCTTAAAGCCCATACCCACAGTAACAAACCTAGTGCAACAAGGCCATACCTGAAATGACTCAAAGAGAGATGAATCACACACCATGAATAACATGTCATGAAAGCTGGAAAGCTGGAGTGTAGTATATGAACTACAGTCTACTTCGTGTGTTGGACAGTATCCTCTCTAGGTAGCTTCATTGGTTGGATCATTTTCTAGGTACCTCTACTTGTTGAAATTTGTCTAATAACAACCCTGTTGCTTATGTAAGTTTGGAGACTAACAGACAGACCTAATGATTATTATGGTTACTGTCAGGAACTTCCTGATGCTATAATTTGTCTCCCTCTGAGAATGCAGTATTTACCTCCTTCTAGAATATCCAGCATCATAAGAAGATTTCCTGCAAAACAGAGGGTTTTACCTTAGAGGAAATTTCTACAAAACATGAGGCTATATTTACATGCAAAAAATACCCCCAAAATGTACAGAAATTGAGAGATCTTGGAACTCACATTTCTGAAGCCCTCAAATATGAGGGATCAGTGAAGCTATGAAAGAGGATTTGGAAAGACTGTTAACAGCCAAAGGAAAGAAAGGACACTAAGTGTGATAGATGCTTTTTGCACTGTAATTTCCCTGGTTTTATTATGTGTTAGAGTGCAGTGGAATTAAACCACAGATCAAAAGGGTGTGCTTGGCTTTAAGAGGGGGAAGAAGCATTTATAGCAAAACCAGCAGAAAGACTTACATATATCTAGTATTATAAACACAGTAGGACCTATAGACATATGAACTCAACAGTTACTGTGGCAACAGCATAAAACCTACATCAACTTGCAATTAGTGGGGTCTCAGTGATAAAAAGAGAAGTGAACACAAACTTCCATCCCTAATCCAGAAGTTAACTACAGTTAACTTAATTTGCCCTTCCTAAATGGCAAATTAGATGTGCAAAATGGAATCTCACTGTGTTTACACACCACTCCAAAGGACAAGGTATATACTTAACAGTAGATGAAAATTCAAAATGAACTCAATGGCATTTCCGGTCCTTTTGTGTGTATATTATAGTTTCTGGTTTTGAGAATTTAATATATTTTTATGTGCCAATATGTGTGTCTCTGTATCTATATGTGTTTTTTGTACTTTTTTCTTTTTTCGTCTCTTTATTCATCTGTCTTATCTTATTGGGTTTATTTGTTTTTGATTTATCTCATCTTATTTTAATTTATTATTTTTATATGTTTTTATTTTCCCTTTGTAGAGAGAGAAAGAATATAGATTCAGATACAATGGGAAGTGATCTGGGAGGAGGTGGATCATGGGGAACCATAATCACAATATATTTTATAAAAAATACATGTTGGGCTGCGGCATGCGCATGGGCATAGGTCTTGTTGGACTGAATTGTGGGTCCCACATCTGTCCTCCCAAGGGGCTAGGGCCAAGGATCAGGGAGGCAGAGGAGTAAGAATTTGACTATGTTCACTCCATGCCACACCGGATGGACATCAGACTGTGAGAAGCTTCAGGACTCTGCTCCAGGGATGAGGGAACACAGTCTGGGGTCTCATGGGGACTGGAGCTCTTGGATTAGGGAGGCCCTGAGATAAAGCAGCCAGGAAACGACTGGTCTCAGGCCCTTGGGCTCTCAGAAGCCACTGAGAGGCTATGGAAAGGCCAAGAAAGAGGCATAAGGGCTGGGTCAACCCAGAGGTCAAGGCGACTTGCTTGACTGGTCACAGCTGTTTGATTTGTCTGGTTGAGTTGGTGGCCTCCGTGGATGTAACTTAGAGAGGCGGGAGATTAGACTGAGGTTCTTTAGTTGAAGACCTTCTCCAAGGTTCCCCATGGTGGGCTCCAAAGAAGAGAGATAGTCCATGGTCATAGGCTATGGTTTTAAGATATTTATTGTTATGGTGGAAAATGGATGAAGCTATACTCTGTATTCTCAGAGCAAGCCTGAAGTTAAATACATTTTGCAAGGAGGAGGGTCTGGGAAGAAATTCTTAATTGGCCTCAGGCCTTTAGGTATCTCATGAATATGGAGATCTGTCTTGAGGCTCTGTGGACTGTAGTCACACCCTCTACCTGTGACCAATGGCCACAATCCTCTCTGTGGGAGGGGCTGTAGCTATGTGAAAGGAGCCAGGGGCCCAGGAGCAAGGCTGAACTCCTACTGTCCCTGAGGGTCTCTGGGGTTCAAAGCCTGTATTTGAACAGCTGCCTCTCACAGGCCACTGCCCAACAAACACATATTTTCTATAAAAGAAAAGTAGAAAAATATTTGGTTCTCTAATTAATGGAATGTGGCAATGACAAATTCCCTGCTCACTGGGCAGTGAAGGATGCTTTTTTGCACTGTAATTTCCCTGGTTTTATTATGTGTTAGAGTGAAGTAGAACTAAACCACAGATCACAAGTATGTGCTTGGCTTCAAGAGGGGGAGGAAACATTTATAGCAAAACAAGCAGAAAGACTTATACATATCTAGGATTACAATAAAATATTAAAGCAAGTGAGATTCCTGTAATGTCTCAAGGGCATATGTGCAGATCTCAGTGAATACAAGAGGTCTTTCATATAAGAAGTTGATTTTCACATGAAGTTGAACTCTTCTGAAGATGATATATTTCAATATGTGATTCACAGTCTCATTGAATCACACATCAGAATGAGCCACGTAATGATTTTTAAAAATCTTGCCACACTGACAGTGATATTTTGTTTTCTGAAGAGCAAAAGTCTGTAACAGACATATAATGAGAATTTAATACGTTTTTTCAATACTTTTACTTGTCATTTTATAGCATTACTTGTGAAGATTGTCAGGAAAACAAATGGGCTGCCATCTTTAATTTAGCTTTTACATTGACCGCTGTTTCTTCTCACAGCTTCAATTTAAGGAGAACTTATAGATATTATAATAAAGTCCTTAAAAGAAACACAGCACATGTAAACAGGTATCAGTGAATACTCGCTAACTTATAACTTACCAAGGTACATTTGTGTTAAAGAAGTGATTCACAGCTATTCCGATTTGATATCTTCAAGATACTTGAGGATATGAAGTCTCTAAATGTTTGTTCTGTTTATACGTCTTATGAGTGACAGATTTACATATTTGGATGCTTGATGAGCACTGATGCATTCACTACATATCTGAGAAGATAGAATTTATCACTGTTGCAGTGCTTATACCATTATTATTTTGTCACTAATATTTAAAATACCTAACACATATAAAAGTATGCTTTTTATTCAATTGGGGCTAGACTGGATAGGCTTTTCTATGTATTCTGGTCAGGTCTAAATGTATTGTGTTACTCAAGCATGCTGCAAACTCACATTCATCATCTTGTACCAGCATCCTGAACATCATATCAAGAAATATTCTTAATATAGGTAGATTCTTTATTTTAGAGTGTTTTACTCTTCACTCAAAATAGTTATATTGGTTTAATATGTAATAACTCTTGATTTGGCAAAATTCAAAATCTAGTACAATATTCAATTTTCACACTAGGAGGCTCATTATCCCTTGTCTGCACTGATTTTTCTTCCTTTCCCACTACTGAATCTGACATCATGGTTGTTTTAAAGGACATATTGTCATAATGACATTGTCTGCAAATTAATAGACATTAATAAACTAATCACAGTAAATTAATGTTTTTATATCAAATTCTATTCCATATAATACAAAAGCATTTTAATATTAAAATATTGAAAAGGCATGCTTAATTTAAATGTGAAAACTAGAAAAGGGAGAGAATGATTTGTGAGTGAGGCAGACTGGTATCAGGGAGGACAATTTACAAGACAATGCAGTGATTCTCAGATCATCAACGTTGTTACTAATTAAATCTAGATTACTTAATTTACTTAATATACTCAACTTAAGAAATGGGAAATGCCATGTTTCCAACTGTTTATGGTAATTCAGTTTCAAGACAATTGAGCTATTACTTTTTAGTTAATGAAGAAAACAGCTTTAATTTAAAATCCTCTAAAATGAAAATTATCAAATGTACTATAAAATAATCTAACAAATGCATACGTTACTCTTATGTTATTCAATTGATATACAGTTTTTACAGTTGATAAACACTGTAAAAATGGGGATCAAAATCTTGACATATCACTATTATTGTATCACTAAACAATAGATCTATATTGTATAAATAATTTTCAAGAATTATAGATGAAAACCTTTAAAAATTACTAGAAGTATGCATTTAAAAATTGAGTGCCAAAATTGACAAAAGGAACTTCTGAAAAATATGCTTAATTACATAAAAACATATTGAAAAATCAGTATCTCAGATTAATAACAAGGTAAACAAATGAAACAGAAGATAGAAGTGAAGAGCTAGTAAAGGAGGACATGGAGAAGGACTGGAAAAGAGGTAAAAAACATCAAATAGCTCTTTCAGCTCTTATGTGCTATTTTTTAATGTTACTCTTCAACACCACATGGTACTCTTTGGGTTAGCGCCTGACTGTAGATGTAGTCCAGAAAGTTGCTGAATGAGTATAGTGTTACTTACCACAGAAGAAAAAAATAAGGAAGTATTAATCCCTTCCACATATATACTTTTAAAGGTACAGGATCTGTTGAATGCCTTACTATAATCAAGTGGAATTTCTAACTTCTATGCTTGCAGTAAGAAAAGAAATAAAACAAGTACACTATTTCTCAAATATTAGTATTTGCAAACCTAGTAATATAACACTGCAATTGAATAGCTATGTAGAAAAGACCAAACAATGCCCATAATTTTCAGCATAATTTCTGATTTTATCAAGGAAGTAGACCCATAATTTTTACTGTGTTTTTTGATTATTTTTTTTCTAAAAAAGACAATACAAATGAGTGTGAAGAAATATTCAAGGACCAACTTGACATTTTCTTTAGTCATTTAAAGTCAAATATGATTTTATAAGTAACAAAGTAAATATAATTTGAAACTTATTACTTTACATCCATGTCAAATGTACTGATACTTTCTTCTTATAACCATTTTATACTAATGCTTAGCTTTGGTCATTGTATAGACAAGAGGGTAACTTCAGATGCAGCTTACATAGCCACATTTTAAGGTTTCTGGTAGATGGGTATCAGGTAACTTCTCTAAGTACTACACTGGGAAAGCATAGGAAGTGCTTGGAGAACATTCAACAATTCTTTCTTTTTTAAAAATTATTTTATTTATTTAAATTTCAAATGTTGCCCCCCTTCCTGTTCTCCCCTCCAAAATCCATCTTCTCTGGGACATCAAGCCTTCACAGGACCAATTCCCTCCATTCTCATGAATGCCAAATAAGGCTGTCTTCTGCTACATATGTAGCAAAAATCACTGGCCAGCCCATGTATACTCTTTGCTTGGTGGTTTACTCCCTGTAAAAATCCGTTTTTAACATTCAAACAAACCACAACTCTTCAAGAAAATCTATCACTTTGTGAATTCCTCTATAAAGGCACTCATGTTTAAATTAGTATTTATTGAAAACATCCTCATCAAGTCATTTTTAAACTTCTGTATATGGGAAATCCAACTGTGTAAAGCTATTTCAATACTAGGTTATAACTTAATATTAGAGAACAATGTTAATGCTATGCAAAATTTTATACTAAACTTCTAATAACAGTGGCTATAAAATAGCAGTGTAATTCTTGCCTTGTTAAAATTTACATATGAATGTAGCAGATGTGCAGCTTGCTCTTCTTGTGAGTTTCAAATAGCTAGAGGTAAGGCTATCCCAAAAGCTGTGGGATATGTTGTTCTACCTTGGCTGCCTAGTCTGGCCTAGGTTGGAGAAGATGTTCCTAGCCTCCATGTACCTTTCAGCTCAGAGGAGAAGGGAAGAGAGTGTTAGGAGAAGGATTGTAGAGGGTTGGCCAGGAGGGTGGCAGTGAGCAGAATGTAAAGTGAGTAAGTCTTAACAAATGAATAAATAAATAATAAGGCATATAAATTTACATATGAAGACATTTTGATACTGTGTAAAACAAGGGTTTATGCTCTACTCTCAGAATCCACATAACAGCTCACAAGGGTCTATAACTCTAGTCGCAGGGAATCAGATACTCTAATATGGCCTCTGTGAGCACTGCACTGAGCAGATGCACAAACAACTAAGAAAAGCACCCATACATGAAAAATAAAAATAAATAAGAAGAAATTTTGTCAGTAATTGAATATGTTTCCTCTCTTTATTGGCCCAAAATTTTAAGACTGATTTTTGTAATTGCCAAAATCATTGTAGCTTCCACCACCTCCAAAACTGCTTCCACTACCACTGCCAAAGCTGCCTTTGCCTCCTCTGTTGTTACAGCTATCATAGCTGCCACTCCTGCCATAGCCACTGCCCTGGTTTCCATAACCTTGTCCACCACGACCATAGACTCTGCTTCCACCAGAGTAACCAGGGCAGCCTCCTCCATAACCACTGTCATTGTCAAATCCATTATAGTCATCCCCACTGCCACTATCACAGCTGCCACCAAAGCCACCATGACCACTGAAGTTCCCTCCTCTACCAAAATTATCATTGCTACCAAAACCACCTCCAAGACCACCACCAAAATTTCCGGAATCACTTCAAATCCACCTCTTTGGCTAGATGAAGCCCTAGTCATCTCTTTCTTCGACAGAGCCTTTCTTACTTCATAGTTGTGTCCATTCATAGTATGATATTTCTGAATAACAGTCTTATCCACAAAGTCATGGACATCAAAGGTGACAAAAACAAAGCCTCTCTTTTTTCCACTGCCTCTGTCAGTCATAATTGTGATCACTTCAATTTTTCCAATACTGCTCAAAATTATCTCAGAGGTGATGTTCTCCAGTGTCTTCTTTAATACCACCAACAAAGATCTTTTTCACAGTTAAGTGGGCACCTGGTCTCTGAGAATCTTCTCTTGACACAGCTCTTTGGTTCTACAACTCTTCCATTCACCTTGTGTGGTCTTGCATTCATGGCAACATCCACTTCCTCCACAGTGGTGTATGTATGTGAAAAACCCAAAGTCCCTGGATCTCTTGATGTTTGGATCTCTCATTAACACAGTCGGTTAGTGTTCCCTATTGCTCAAAATGGCTCCTCAGCTTCTCATCCTTTGTTTTGAAGCTTAGCCCTTGGATGAAGAGCTTCTGCAGCTCACCAGTTCCTTGGGAGACTCTGACTTAGACATGACGGCAGGGTGATGAGAGCCTTCAGTGATGCTTCCTCGCCAGTGTCAAGGAGTAGAAAGCAAAAGTTGATTTCTATACAATCTGCAATGATCAATATATTTTAAAGTTTTAATGATGAAATATAAACATTTAGTGAATGCATGAACTATGAATAAACATAATTGTTAATTGCTGCATAATTGTGCATAATTTTGCATAACTCTTCCTACTTCATTTGGCACTGTCATCTACTTAGCTATTCACAGACAATTATGATTTTAATTTAAATATTATAAATGCTATTAAAATAAATTTTGTATATATTTGCATGAATTATAAAATAATTATATTTTTGTCTAATATATTTTTAGAATTATACATCTGTGTAAAATACTTAATATCATTTTATTACTTATTTTATTTCTTGAGATTATAATATAATTAATTTATTTCTCCCTTTCCTTTTCTCTCTTTAAAGCTCCACATTTATGTTTTTTCTACCTTGCTCTCCTTCAAATTCATGAACTCTATTTCATTAAGGGCATTTACAATCCCAAAGGATTCATCTACAATACCTAAGATTGTAATAGGTCTTTCTGTATCTTGAAAGTTTTCTGTTTAAATCAATTCCCTCAAAATACATTCCAATCTGATTACTGAATTGTTATCAGTGTGGTGTTGATTAATAAACAAACACTTTTTTGTATGATATTTGGCATGGAAAAATTTCCTACATAAAAAAGAAAAAGTTAACTCACATGATAGCATGCCCTCATAGTACCTGAGGTTACTGTGAAGGAAAAAAATAATAAGACAAAAGACATTTTTTGATTGATTAATGGATACATTCAATGTTTATAGAACAAGCAATCAACCTCATTGTTTCCTTCTTTTACATACTGAATGTTGAAGGACTGAAAGGGACAAAAAATACAATATGTAAAAGAATTTAAGACATCTCAAAAGACTTTGTTAACTCTTGTCCTCTACAATAGCAAGTAAGTCACTGTCAACATTGAAGTGTCTCTGTGGTTAGCTTAGTTGAAGAAGCTGAATGTCAACCCTGCGCAGGTGACATAGGTAAGAATATCTGTCTCAGACAATGTGCATGTGAAAAGTGAGTTTTCAATAAGAGGTTGCCTGGCCGGGCAGTGGTGATGCACGCCTTTAATCCCAGCACTTGGGAGTTAGAGGCAGGCGAATTTCTGAGTTCAAGGCCAGCCTGGTCTACAGAGTGAGGTCCAGGACAGCCAGGACTACACAGAGAAACCCTGTCTCAAACAGCAACAACAACAAAAAGAAGTTGCCTGGCAGGATGACTGCCCAGGGTCTCCAATATATTTGGAAGCACATGCAAGTCAGTTTGCAGAAGACAAACATTTGTATTTCAGTTATATAGTAGAAAAACTTAACAAGATGCTAGATAGATAACCCTGTGAATAAGAGCACTTGATGCCATATAAGAAATAAAGCCAAATAATAAATTAATCCCACAGTTCAAGGTAATACACATCTATGTATGCAGTCAACACTTAAGAAATCATTACAAATTACTGAACAGAAAAAAGTAAATGTCCATTTGACCATATAAAAAGCAAATAAAAAGCCTAAATGAGATGAAGGATAAAAGTATATCAGGCCACTGTAATATTAAAAGAAGTACTGAATGGAAGGAATTGTTGCTATACATGAATACTGGTTAGGCACTCAGTATACATCCTATATACTGGTGCCTACAATTCCCCAAGGTAGGATTTTTTCTATATTTTAAAGATAAGGAAATGAAAGTTGTGTTAGTTCACTCTGGAAATCTTTGCCAAACACCATAAACTGAGGAGTGTTAACAAGAGAAATGTATTTATTTCTTATATTTCTGGAGGGTTAGAGAGAAGAAAATAAAGATGTTGAGTTGATTATGGTTCACACTGAATATCTGCTGTCATATGGCTAATGGCCTGAACTTTATTAGAAAACTAGAAAATATTATTAAGGGCAACAGTTGTAACTGACATATTGAAAAAGTGATAGGAAATAGAATGATGTTTATTTATGCACTAATTCAAAATCTTGATGCTAAAAGGATTACTTCATTTTTAATCCTGGGGGGAAAAAGGACTTTGAGCATCACATATTATCCACATTGAACAGAGATATGTCAGATTCAGCTGTTCTCCAATGGGGTTACAAGAAAACATAGGAAACAGGAAAGCCATGGTCCTACCTAATATCACCAACACAGAACAGGCAACTTCAAGCAAGACTTTTTGGAATAATAACCTTTCACACCATTTTACAAAGGAAAGTGGCAATGACGTTTTCGTAGAAGCAAACAAATCACATCTCCTTTACCTGTGCCGAGAGTTACCACAACATAAGTGGTCCAATAAAAGTTAAGTTGCAAAACATTGTTTAAAATAAATACATAAAAGAGTATTTTGATGTACAAGTACGAAGACCTGAGTCTGTATCCAATCTTCCAAGTAGAAAAAAAACAAAAACAAAAACAAAACAACAACAATGAAACAGGTGGAGTATGGCTATCAGGCATTAAGGTGCTGCCTCAACAATGTGGCAGAAAAAACAAGAGTACTGTTGAGCATTGATGGTCACAGACTAACTTCAGGCTCAGTGAAAAACTGAAGAGGCTACCCTCTCAGAGGCAAAGGGAAGGGAGAATGGGAAAAGAACTCTTCGAAGTGGGATTGGGAGGGGAGACAATATTTGAGATTTTTAAATAAAATATTTAGTTAATTATAAATAAATGAATAAATAAAAAATACTGTGTCAAGGGAATAAGGAAAGAGTGATATTCTCTTCTTACATCCACATGTGTATACATGTACTTACACCTAGCCAAACACATATCTATAAATCACACATGTGCCTGTATGACTGCATGTATGCATATGTGTGCACACACACAAACACGCACATAGAAAATTTTAGAATTTTATAATAATATCTTTTCCATAGCTAACACACTCATATATATATATATATATATATATATATATATATATATATATATATATACAAATATATACAAATTCAAACAGAAGAAAATATTCAAAACCATAGGAGCTATCATTCAATATATGGGTAGCTATATTTATTTTACTTTTATTATAATAGTTCTGCCAGTACATTTGTATTTACATTTAAAATTTCTAATCTTGTTGAGAAGTGTTCACACCCTAATTCTTTTACTTTATTTTTTGTTGATTTTTGAAAAAATTATTTGCTGTGTGCAAGTGTGGATGCATATGGAAATTTGTGTGTGAGAGGAAGAGAAAACATCATCTGCAAATATTTTCTACCTTCTACTGTGTCAAAGAAGAATGTCTTCTGCTCTGTTATATCTACATTAGATTAGCCAAAGCAATTCTCCTGTCTCCACTCTCTATCATACTCTAGTAGTGATATTACAAATACCATTATGTGTGTGTGTATGCATGTGTGATAGCATGTGTATGGAAGTCAAAGTACAAATTTCAAATGTTGGTTCTCTCTTTATGCTTTATATAACCCTGGAATCAAACAGAAGATTTTAAGCTTAGAGATAGTTGCCCTTCACCAACCAAGTCATTTTTCTGGATACATTTTTTATTTGTTTTTTGAGACAGGGTTTCTCTGTGTAGTCCTGGCTGTCCTGGAACTCACTCTGTAGACCAGGCTGGCCTCGAACTCAGAAATCCACCTGCCTGTGCCTCCCAAGTGCAGGGATTAAAGGCATGCACCACCACCGCCCGGCTCTTCTGGATACATTATTTGAAGTTATATGTGTTCCACTGATCAAATTTGGCCTATAGGTACTATTTAGAACCATAATCGACAGAGCCATCTCCCAATCCTTGTTCTTCTTTAAATGTAATCATATATATGTTTTTAAAGATTCCTTTATTATCATAACATTTTACTGCCACAAATAATTCTGTATATGATAATGCATAAAAAACTTAGATTGAATGAATATTAATTACTAAGATAATGAGGGAAGAATATTTTATCCACTCCCTTTCTTGATAGCAGATTAATGAGGGATGGTGACTTGACTACAGCCAGTTACATGTATAGACTGCAACATGACATTACTAGTTGTCTCTGCTGGTATATCTTTACATACTTACACATAGATCTCAAAGAAGTAGTGATCATTAATCAACTGTGTACATGGTGGGTCCATTGTAACACATAAAGTGCTATAAATCTATGATGGCCTTCTATTCCTGATTCTCTTTCTGTTGCCCTTAGAAACTAGACACCAAAGGAAACAATTGCCAGTGTATTCCTCGCAAGCAAAACTGGCTAAAAACCATCTCCTAATGAGGTTGTAACTTTCTTCTGTATGCTAACATTGTGCAAAGCATCAATCATAAAAACAAATTGATTAGTGTGGGTGTGGGGTAGCACACCTTTAGTCTCACTATATGGGAAATAGAGGCAAACAGATTTTTGTAAGTTCCAGGACAGTACAAGCCACACAGTGAAACCTTGTCTCAAACAAAAAGTAATCTAACCAATGGCTCCATTTGTGTGTATATTCTACTTTGTTAGTGTGAAATAATTAACATAAGATACATGAACTTCGTGATTAAAACAAGTACAAAGACTTTAGAGCAAGGAGAGAGAAAAGAATGATGGAGAACATTTATTTTATAAAGGCTTATGCCTACCTCATCATGTAGGTAGACTTTGACCCCTCTGTCTTTGTAAGAAAATGATGTCCTTGTCCTCACAATGTTGTTATCTTCTCAAACAAGCATAGTCTCACACTGGGTAGAGCCTTTGGGAAAGAAGGAGAAAGATTAATAACTGTAGATTGTTTTAAGTGTAATTAAGGGCCCGAGAAATTTCAAAATCCAATAAAACAACTGTTGTCTTCCCCACAGGTCTCTGTGACAAATGCATCCATTTGGGCACATGGATAACTTGCATGGTGAGATAATGAGAGAGTCAATAGTCCATGGTGATCAGTGTAGCAGGTGACAAATTACTTTCCCTTGTTCTTTCACTTTTGGTCCCTCAGGGCCAGCCTCATAAATAGATGGATTTAGAGCTTCAGGTTTAGTGAGTACTGAGAAGGAGGAAGAATTTATCCTCATCCCAAATGAGATCCCTTGGCCAGGGGTTAGCAGCAAAACAAATAAGAAAAACTGCTTTCTAAAGGTGTCTGAAAACTCATGCGTTTTAACTTGGAAATGACTTTGTTCTTCTTGATTGTTTTTTTTTTTTTTTCATTTTCAGGTGGACCATGTATTTGAGTTAATAGATTAATTTCACATTGGACATGTGTCTCTTCAAGTTTTTCTCTACCTTTGGTCTCTATACTAGGTACTTTTGGTTACTCGGTACCAAAAGAATATATTATATTGAGAGCTATGATCTATAGCGAGCAAAAACAGCTCATTATGAAATATCTGGGAATTAGTGCCATAATACTGCAAAAGTACAAATTTTGTTTGTAAGTTTGCTTACCATTGCTGCTATTTTATTGTCCTTTAATATTTAAATTAAATTACACTGCCTCTTGATATGTAGAATGACACAGAGCTCATCCTTTATTTCTTTCAGATATCAAAAAGTATTGCAAAGTAACACAATATTTTGGACAATGTCCTTATGCAAATTGCAATTTAATAGAAAATTAAAATATACATTTATTAGTTCATTGCACATATAAGTGACAATTAATATACTATGCATATTAATTTTTTTTAAAAATATGAAGTGTATATCTATTTTTGTGTTTGCCATGTATGTGTACATGCCCATCAAGTCCAGGAGATGCTGTCAGTTTCGATGGAGCTAGAATTATAAATTAGTATGAACCACAGACACATGGCATGGGAGCAAAGAAAAGACCTTACATCCTCTCATGGAGCAGGAAGTATACTTAATCGCTAAGTCACATCTCTTGCCACTAGATGACAGTTTTATGAATAGCAGTTCAAATACAATGAAAGATGCTATAAAATTTTGTGTAACTTTTACTGAAAAACCTTGGGGCCAGCCAAGAAAGTATCCCTAATGTGCCTGTGCAAACAGATGAGGGTGCATAGTGTACCTGTGCAAACAGAGGAGTGCATGCTGGCTGCAAACATCTAAAGACTCATGAATGAAGAAAAAAATATATTCATCAAATGAATTTTTTTGAAGAATTAATAGATTCACTTGAAAATACATGATTATTGGCACTGACTTAGATCTGGAACAATTGAGAAATTTTAAGAGTGCTGGGGTGCTTTTTTAAAAGTGCTTTTTTAGAGTGCTTTTTTAAAAATAAGCTATATAAAGTCTAGAAATTGCAAAAGCCACAATTATCACAACAATAAAATATGTGTAAGTATGGATGCATCTCAAGACCTTAGAAACATTAATGAGTAAATATAAAAATCCATTGAATGAAAGAATACTAAAAATCAGAACTCAAGGTAATGAAAGAAAAAGAAACAAGTAAAATATATAAGAACATAGAATCAAATATTTGGTTTTATGAAAGAATTTATGATTTTGGTCAGCAACATGATATATATATCTATAGAGAACATTATAACAGACATCATTAAAATTCAGGGTCATTTGGGAGCAATATTTAAAGTTTATGTTCCAATAGAAAAATATAGAAGAAATAGATGAATTTCTAATGCTTGTAAGTATTTATTATTATTATTAATAATGCTAATATTATTGTTATTATATGTGTGCATATACTTTTATTCCTAGCTTCCAACTATGAATGAAAGCATGTGATATTTTCTGTATTAGAGATTCATTTCAATAACAACACATTATACTAGAAATAACAGAAAAATCTCTGCTATGCTTATTTATTATGTCTTAGACATCCATTTATCTGTTGGTGCACATCTAGGGTAATTTCATAATTTGAATATTTTTAAATCATTAGCATGAATTTCTAGAGTAAACTGACTAAAAATAGGTATGGTGGGTAGCTTTTATACCTAAAAGTCATATTGTTGACTTAAATCCAAAGTTTCTTTTATTTGTATTCTTACAAAACTCTGTACTGGTTTCCATGGGAACTGAACGAATTTCCATTTCTACCAGTAAAATATAAGCATTGTTTTTCCTAGCATCTATACTCATAATTATTATTCTTTGTTTTCTTGAAAATATCCATTATTTTCCTGTATAAGGTGAAATATTGATCTAATTTTGATTTAAAATTTAATCATGATTAAAATGTTATAAATTTCCATATATTGATTATTATACTTTATCATTTGAAAATTGTATATTCATTGCTACTTCTCCTTTGCTGGTTGCTATTTTTCAGTTCTGGTAATTCCTGAGGTCATTGTATACCTTATTCATCAGTAGTAGGCACTGTAGCCAGATTTTGTCTATCCCTATCTTCTTATATGTCAAGAGATCAGCAGTCATGACACATTGTTAATTTAAATGCCATACTGAGATGCCTGGCTCCTACATCATGTGTTCACATGTGGGAAGCCAACAGAAGGCAGCTATCATCCTTGCAGCCATCTTGAGCCGTATACCTTGACAAGAGACTTGATTACATCAGCCTACAACAGCTGAGCACACTCTGATAACATCTTGTTTTAGATACCCAGGATCTTTCCTTGGGTGTGTGAGACTTAAAGCTGTGGTTTAGAGTCCGAGACTTAAGGGTGTGACTTAGAGATCAGATTTAGAGACAAGGCCTAAGGGCATGACTTAAAGGCTTGACTTAAGGGCATGGTTTAGAAGTGAGACATATAAAAGACAATAGGCAGACAGAAGAGTTCAGTACAACTTGGAGGAAGAACTTGGGCACAGTACAACTTGGAGTACAACTTGGAACTAGGAATTAGGTTTGACAGTACAACTTGGAGTACAACTTGAAGTAGGAATTAGGCATTGAGGAAGAAGACACTTGGACTAGAGAACTCAGAAGAACTTGGAATTAGACATTAGGCACTTAGCACTTGGAAGAAGTAACTTGGAACTTGGAGGCACTAGGGACTTGGAACTCAAGACTAGAAACTTGGAGAGAAGAAGAGAGCCTGAAGAATAAACGGGATTGAATCACATTCTGTCTGGTCTCCATTCCTCACTTCTGTCCTCACTCTCTCTTTTGCTGAACCTCGACCCACGGACCAGAGCATCTTGGGGTAGTGTGGGCTTTAACAACTTAACCCCCAAGGCTTTTGGCAGTGCGGGTTCCAACGTTGACAGAACAGTTGGAGATATTTTGGTCCCCAAACATGGGGTAGTGCAGTTCTCAACATTTCTGGCCCCCAAGTGTAGGGCAGCTTGGGCCGCAACATTTTTGGCACCCAACATGGGGCAGCTCGGGCCGCAACATTTACCTATGTCAAAAGTGGAGAATTAGAATGTGCTGGGTATTGAACTCTCTATAAAAACAATAGGAAAATGTCAGAGAAGATATTAATAATATGTTTAACACATGTAAGTAAAGAAATAGATATGAAGAAAAATATAACAATATTACTTATTTTCATAGAATATAAAAGCACATACAATAATGAAAGTTACAGTCTGAAAGTGGTCAATTACCGCAACCATAAAACTGGCAGCTCCTATATTCAAAGCACATCAGAAATTGTTTCTTGAAACTTTAATTTTGTTTTACTTTCATTTAAAATGCAAATAAGTACTCCTAATATTTTTAATATTCTCTTAAATTCCCCTGAACTCGGATACTTATTATAGTGTAGGTATTACTGATTCCATTGATTGGAAAGTTGAATTATTTAATATTGTGCTAACCCAAATGAAGGCATATGTTTAAGTACATTGATGTTTTTGATGAGGAAATTTCTAATATTTATGTTTAAAATTTTACTTTTGTTAATGTATTTGATTGCTTCTTAAAAATGTCTTCTCTCTTCTGAAATTCTGCTATTTGTTCATACAAGTTGGTAGAATTTTCCAATAGATTCTTTGGGGGATGGTTTTAGTGTGTGTGTGTGTGTGTGTGTGTGTGTGTGTGTGTGTTTGTGTGTGTGTTGTGTTTGTTACTGTGAATTTGTGCATGTGTTCCTACAGGGGTACATGCACAATTGTTTACGTACATGCATAGATCACAAGTACAGAGATGTCATCCTTTGACTACACTTGACTTCTATATTTTGAGGCAGGGTTTTTTACTGAATGTGAAGCTCACTGATTCAGTTAAACTAGTTCTTCTGTAGTCTCCAAGGATACATCTGTTTTTGCTATACTCTTCAGCACTGGGATTACAGGTACACAACACTGTGTTCAGCTTCTACTAGACTTTAATATATTCATTGGTATTTATATAGTTCTACCTGAAAGGGCCAATGGAACTTACATATTTCAACGTCTGGAACATATTTGACACAAATATATTTACTAATCTTTTGGTGGCATATTTGGACATCTTTATTTGTGCTTTTCTCTATCTCTGTCTCTACCCCCTCTCTCCTTTTCTATCTCTTTTCTCTCTTTCTTGTTCTATCCATCTTCATTTCTCTTCCTCAGTGTGTATAAATAAGAGTGTGCTGAACAGTAGAGAATGTACTGAGTTGTGACTATCTGTAATTATGCACATATTTTATTAATTTGGGCGGTTTCAGTTAAAAGCTATGTTAATGTAAGCAGTAGTAGACATACTGGAATTATCTAGTTTCTATCATGAAGCACAGTGCCCCAATTCCCCTATGTTACCTATATTTTAGCTCAGTAGTGGGTCTCAGGACTGATCTTCTCAATGTTGAGACAGTACTTTCAATTTTCAATCAGACAAACAGATATTTAACTGATTAACAATTAGCACATGGCTAGGCAGTGGTGGTGCATGCCTTTAATCCCAGCACTTGGGAGGCAGAGGCAGGCAGATTTCTGAGTTTGAAATGAGCCTGGTCTACAGAGTGAGTCCCAGGACAGCCAGGGCTATATGGAGAAAATCTGTCTCAACAAACAAACAAACAAACAAACAAACAAAAAACAACAACAAAAATAGCACATAGCACCTGTGTTGGACATTCAAATTGATTTTACTTATTTGATATCACATTTTAACACTCACCTGAATGACATGAAGAAAGGAAAACATTGATTGTGAAATGTATTTTAGAAGATGACGACAGGAATCATGAATTCAGAAAACTGAAGTATCCTAATAAGTTTAAAAATTGAGGGTTCATGTGGTGTTAGTTGAATATTTTTCAATATGTAACTAGAAGAGCCACTATGATAACATCTTATGGCCTGTGACTATTTTCTCTCTGTCACCCTTAACTCTAAAAGATTTTAGTAGATTGATATCATGACCTGATATAAATAACAATGTCCCCTTTAGTGAAAGAGAAAAAGACAGAAAGAGAGAGAGAGAGAGAGAGAGAGAGAGAGAGAGAGAGAGAGAGACAGAGAGAGAGAGAGAGAGAGAGAGAGAGAGAGAGAGAGAGAGACTAATCACATTAAAGTGACTAGGACTATGAATTGATCCACCTATTAATGTTTCTACTGCCCTTACTGATGCTAGAGTATATGAGAGTTCTAGCGTCATTACTTCTGTTGATAGATTTCAAAAGATCGAGTCTAATTCTTTCTAATTTTCTTAAATACTGACCCTTGAAAAGGTTCCCTAGAATAATATGTTCCTTCCCTATACCCTTGGTATTGGAGATGTTCCTTTGGAGTTATGTCTTTGTAATCCAAATACATAATGAAGACAATGATATTTAAGGAACTGTGGTTATAAGATTATATCCAGGTAGACATTAGTGAAACTGTTATGATAAACTTTCTTAGGTCATGACATGTCCCTATTGAACACAGGATATCAGTTGTAAAAAAAAAAATTGAAAGATGGCTTTTGCAAATATTGATCCTCATGTCAAGTGATTTACAAACAGAAAAGAAGGCAGGGAAGTAGAATGATAAAGTGCAAAATAATAAAAATATTAATGGCCAGGAAGATGGGGGGGTGTGTGAAAAAGCAACTATACTTCAAATTCAGGACTTAGCTTTGAGCCACAGAATTACATGCTTGGAAAAGCTTAGAACATCATGGAAAATTATCCTCTGACATCCACTTATTGGCAGTGATATTTGTGTACACTTACACAAATGAGTAAATAAATAAAATAATATTTTTAAATTGTTTCTTTTTATAATATTTTTTAAAATTATTATTATTATTTAGTCTTGTTTTTTACAGTCCAGTCAATCCCTTCCGGTCAACCATCTGACTGATTTCCAGTTTTCTGTGGAAACTCCAGATTGATTTCCAGAGTGGTTGTACCAGTTTGGAATCCCACCAACAACAGATGTGTGTTCCTCTTTCTCCACATTTTCGTCAACATGTGCTGTCACCTGATTTTTGATCTTAGCCATTCTGACTGGTGTAAGGTGGAATCTCAGCGTTGGTTTGATTTGCATTTCCATGATCATTGAGGTCTTTGAATACTTCTTTAAGTGCTTCTCAGCCATTCAAGATTTCTCTGCTGTGAACTCTGTTTAGTTCTATACCCTATTTTTTTCTGATTGGGTTACATGTATTTTTGGTGATTAGCTTTTTGAGTTCTTTATATATTTAATATTAGCTCTCTATAAAATGTGGGGTTAGTGAAGATATTTTTTCCTAATCTGTGGGTTACACATTTGTCCTATTGACTATGTCCTTTGCTGTACAAAAGCTTTTCAGTTTCATGAAATCCCCCCTGCTCCATGCCATTGATCTTTCCCACTTTCTCTTCTATTATTTTCTGTACATCTGGTTTTATGTTGAGGTCCTTGATCCATGTGGACTTGAGCTTTGAGTAAGGTGATAAGTGTGGATATATTTTCATTTTTCTAGATACAAACTGCCAATTAGTCTAGCACCATTTATTGAAGATGCTTTGTTTTTTCCAATGAAAATTTTTGACTTCTGCTAGGGCAGATCACCAGCTTTTCTGCTCCTCTGAAGAAACCACAGTCTGAAGGCCTCCCCGGGAACAGCTATATGCAGGGCAACAGCTTCACTGTTCCTCTGAAGACCCAGCAGTCTGACTGCCTCATAGGAGGTCTGCTACATCCGGGCCACAGCCCTCCCAGGACTCCTGCTGCAACTCAAGGACACAGGAAGCAGGCTCCATATCAACTAACAACAGAGATGACCAGATTGCCAGAGGCAACACAAGACCATAAGCAGCAGAGACCAATATACTTTGGCATCATCACAACCCAGTTCTCCCACCACAGCAAGCCCTGAAAATCAGGAAGCTGATCTAAAATCCTATTTATGAAGATAATAGAGTCCTTTAAAGATATATAAATAACCCACTGAAAGAAATACAAGGAAACATAGGTAAACAGGCAGAACTCTTAAAAAGGAAACACATAAATGCCTTAAAGAAATACAGGAAAACACAAATAAACAGGTAAAGGAATTGAACAAAATGGTCTGTCTTAGTCACCTTTTATATTCCTGCACAAAATATCAAGATCAAGAAGCAAGTTGGGAGAAAATGGTTATTCAGCTTACATTTTTATATTGCTGTTCATCACCAAAGGAAATCAGGAGAGGAACTTACATGGAGTAGGAACTTGAAGGCAAGAGTTGATGCAGAGTCCATTGAGGGGTAGTGCTTACTGGATTGCTTCCCCTGGCTTTCTCAACTTGCATTCTTTCTTTCTTTTTTTTTTAATTTTATTTAATCTTTTTTTTTACAATCCAGATTTTATCCCCCTACCAGTTCACCCTCTGACTGTTCCACATCACATACTCCTCCCCCCACCCCATCTCCATGAGAATGTGCCCACCCACTATCCTCTTCTCCACTCCTTGAAACCTCCAGTCTCTTGAGAGGTTAAGTACATCTTCTCTGACTGAGTCTAGACCCAGCAGTTCTTTCCTGTGATTGTGTGGGGGACCTCATATCAGCTGGAATATGCTGCCTGTTTAATAGTTCAGCCCTAAGGCCTGACACTGAGGTTATGGAGTGCTCACAAAAAGAGGTCTATCATGACTGCTCCCAAAAGACTCAACAAGCAGCTGAAAAAGTCAGATGCAGATATTTGCACCCAGCCAATGGACAGAAGCTGGTGAGCCCTGTGGTTGAATTAGTAAAAAGCTAAAAGAAGCTGAGGAGGAGGGTGACCCTATAGGAGGATCAGCAATTTCAACTAACCTGGACCTTATCTTGCTTTGTTATAGAACTCAGGAGTATCAGCCCAGGAATGGTACCAGCCACAATGGGTCCTTCCATCCTTGATCACTAATTAAGAAAATGCCTTACAGCTGGTTCTCATGGAGACATTTCCTTAAGGGAGGCTCCCTTCTCTGTAATAACTCCAGCTTGTGTCAAGTTGACACACAATCAGCCAGTACACTGTCCAAGCCCTAATAGTGGAAGTAGAGAAAAAAAGAAAATACAAATAAAGGCAACCCTTGAAATGGAAAACCTAGGAAAAAGGTCAGAAATTACAAATGTAAGCATCACAAACAGAATACAAGAAATAGAAGCTTGTTTCTAATATAGGACTCATTATCAATATACAAAGAAATTTTAAGACTGTAAAAATGTACAAAAAATATAGTAATGTATTGTTATTACTCATACATCTAACATAGTTGAGACTTTATGGTTATAGCTGTTTTCAGGGATTGAAATTTGCTATTTTTACATAGAATACAAGTATAAAACTATCAAAGTCATCAGAAATTGAATTGAATTTGATGACAAAGTTTTTCAAGAAAGATATTATGATAATATAATGAAAGTCATGAATATACATAGCAAAACCAAATATAAAAATGGTTGTATTCAAAGGCAAAAAGCAGAATGGAAGTAATTTTTAAAAAAGTTAATAAAGATGCCTTATTGATAATCTCACAATTTTTGTCTCAGAAGACAAACTAAATTTTTACTCACATAGCAGATGTTTTACAAAGAACAAATGATCCTTTACCAGAAAAGCCATTTAAAGCATTGTTCTGATGACAATTTTCATCAAATCCATTTCAATTGTAGGACACCTTAGGCTTATGATTATTTTAAAGCTTTGATTAAGGCATACAAAGGGGAATAAGATAGTTATCAGATAGTACTGTATTTTTGAACACAATCAAATAAAATATGTTAAGATTTATTAATCATAGAAATAGTGTATATTTACATAGGCAAAATTTAAGTAATTTATTCAACAATTATTTCTTGAACACCTGCTACAGAAGAAATCATAATCACTGGTATTAATG
Source organism: Arvicanthis niloticus (assembly GCF_011762505.2). NCBI lineage: Eukaryota > Metazoa > Chordata > Mammalia > Rodentia > Muridae > Arvicanthis > Arvicanthis niloticus. The sequence continues at coordinate 15,530,444 of NC_047666.1, forward strand.
GAGCACAGAGAGATTATCCCCTTCCAATGAAGTTGTTAAAATAAAAAATAAAATATGAATTTAAATACCATGTCTTGGTCTTGCCTATCCATGTAGAAAAATATATGATTTAGTGTTGCCAACTGCTCTACCCCACATTTGGGGGCCAAAATGTCTCAGACCACTCTATCAATGTTTGAACCTGCACTGCCAAAAGCCTTGGGGGCTAAATTGTTAGAGCCTGTACTGCTCCAAGCTGCTCTGGTCTGTGGGTCGGGGTTCAGCAAGAGAGAGTGAGGATGGACTCGAGGAATGGAAACCAGACAGAATGTGATTCAATCCCATTTATTCTTCACTCTATCTTCTTCTCTCCAAGTCCCAAGTCTTGAGTTCCTAGTCCCTAGTTCCTAGTCCCTAGTGCCTCCAAGTTCCAAGTTACTTCTTCCAAGTGCTAAGTGCCTAATGTCTAATTCCAAGTTCTTCCTCCAAGTGCCAAGTGCCTAATACCTAATAATAATTTCTTCTGTCTGCCTCTCACCTTTTATATGCCTCACTTCTAAGCCAGGCCTCTAAGTCACGCCCTTAGGTCTTGTCTCTAAATCTGATTTCTAAGTCACACACCTTTAAGTCTCACACACCCAAGGGAAAATCCTGGGTATCTAAAACAAGATGTTATCAGAGTGTGCTCAGCTGTTGTAGGCTATTGTAATCAAATCTCTTGTCAAGGTATATGGCTCAAGAAGGCTGCAGGGATGATAGCTGCCTTCTGTAGACTCCCCACAATTTAGAGCAAACAAGATTGTTCTAGAAGGTGATACTAAATAATAAAATCAACCAAATATTCCCCTGTTAAGTGTTTGTGAATACAATATTCGAAAGTATTCATGAAAGTGAAAATGTTTTATAAATTTATTTGAGAAAGTAGTTCCTGATACCAAGGAACATAAAACAAGAGGCAGAGAACTTTTATATAAGTTTTTAAATTTTTTAAAAATATATATTCATATTATATAAATATATATCATTGCTTCTCTGTTTCTGCTTCCTCCAGCACATCCTTGCACCCCCATAAGCTCCCTCTCTGATTCATTTTTCACACACACACACACACACACACACACACACACACACACACACGTGTAATAAGTAAATGTATAAAGACAATGTGCTGAATGTCTTCATGTTGCTCATATGTATGAGTTCTTAACACTGACAACCTTATATTGAGTAATCATTTAGTGGGCTCATCCCTGGAGTAGACTGATTCTCCTCCTTTTCTCTCTGCAGTCATTCATTTTCTATAGCTTTTTCATCCAGAGGAAGAAGTGTATAGATTTCTTCTATTCTGAACCACTCTGAGTGTTAAGAAACATCGAAGGTACTTGACCTTTTGTGCAGAAACACAGCAGAAACAGAGTGAATTCAGCATTCTATGATAGTTAAGCTTTGTCTTTTGAGCAATAATACAGATTGAATTTGCAATGTGCAATTGGCCAGCCAGAACACTTCCTGTCTATAAGATGCCATGTAGCAAGTCAATGAGAAAGTTCAGACTTCTTCATGTCTTTATCTAAGATTCTTCCATTCTGTCAATACACTTTTAGACATCAAAATGTCTCTCAGCTTCAGTGATGTTACAATGATGAAAAGGATTTACTTCAGAGAACAGTGACTAATAGATTCATTTTTTCTTTTATATATGAATTAATTATTCAAAATAATTATTTTCATTTTGACATTGTCATTCATGTATATAATCTATTTTAGTCACATTGTATTTCAGCAAACTCTTTCCATTGTACCCTCACTTTTTCTTCCTTTCTTTCCCATCAGTGTCCTTCCTCTTTAAAACAGTCCCCTCTTCTGTTTTTAAATTTTTAATTGTATTTAATCTTTTTTTATACTCCAGATTTTATCCTTCTCCCAGCCCTCCTTCTGACTCTTTTACATCCCATACCTCCTCCACCTCTCCAAGAGGATGTCTCCACCCCTCCATCCCCCACCGGACTTCTCCACTCCCTGGGACTTCCAGTCTCTTGAGGGTTAGGTGCATCTTCTCTGACTGAACCCAGACCGGGCAGTCCTCTACTGTATATGTGTTGGCCGGCCCTAATATCAGCTAATGTATGCAGCCTGGTTGGTGGTCCAGTGTCTGAGAGAACTCGGGGGTCCAGGTTAGTTGAGACTACTGGTCCTCCTACAGGGGTACATTTCACCTCAGCTTCTTCTGGCTTTTCCCTAATTCAAACACTATGATCAGCAGCTTCTGTCCATTGGTCAGATGTAAATGTCTTCATTTGACTCTTTCAGCTGCTTATTCAAAGGACATTCTTGATAGGCCTCTTTTAATAATAGCGACAGACGTTGGAGCCTCCCCTTGAGCTAAATACCACTTTGGTCCTGTCCCTGGACCTCCTTTTCCTCAGGATCTTCTTCATTTTTGTCCCTGCAGTTTGTTCAGATGGGAACAATTATGGGTCAGATCCTCTCTTACTTGATGCCCTGATTTTCTGCTGGAGGTGGGCTCTACACGTGTTCTTTCTTCATTGTAAAGAATTTCACTTAAGATTCTCCTCCATTTAAGTCTTGAGAGTCTCTCACCTCCCTGGTCCCTGGAACATTCTGGAAGGTCCTCCACCTCCTATCTCCCGAGGTTGTCTGTTTCCATTCTGTTTTGTTTTTAAAGCTAGATTCTGAAACTGAGAAAACATTAACATAATTATCTTCTTTTGGTTTATTTTGCCCAGTATTTTATCTCCTTATATTCCCATTTCTTTCTAGGTGTCTTTCTTTTTTCTTTATGACTGAATAAAAGAGGATTGTGTATCTAATTTTTTCCTAACCTGCAATTCCTGGAATTTGGTTGTCTGGTGTCCAGGTTGTACCTTAACTGTCAACTAAATTCAGCCTAAACTTATCTTAGAGAACCTCCTCTGAGGGATTTTCTCAGATCTGATTGGTCTCTGGGCATGCCATTGGAATTAACTTGATTGTTAATTGATGGAGAGGTCTCAGCCCTTCTTTTCTATTCTCTAAGCATGTGTTCCTTAGAGTATTAGAATTCTAGCTAAACAAATGCCTGGTAGTGAGCCAGTAAGAAGTGTCATCCATCATTTCTACTTCAATTTTCCTCCAGTTCTGAAACTGATGGACTGAAATATAAAGTCATATAAATCTTTTTCTTTCATAAGTTGTATCTGACCAAAATGTTCTACTGAAGCACCAGAAAGGCAAAGAGAAAATTTGAATATAAGTATATGACTAGAAGCTGGGCTGTGGTGGCACACACCTTTAATTCAAGCACTTGGGAGGCAGAGGCAGGCAGATTTCTGAGTTTGAGGCCAGCCTGGTCTACAAAGTGAGTTTCAGGACAGCCAGAGCTATACAGAGAAACCCTGTCTCAAAAAAAACAAATAAAGAACATGAATAGAGATACAATATGAAGGGTAGAGAATTTAGTTGTACAAGGTACAATTGAAATTTTCTTCTATTTTCCTCAGCATACTTTTGTGCCCATCCTCAGGAACATGGCTTGAGGAGAGTCATATTCATGCTTAGTCTTCTGTATTACACAGATTATTTTTTATTTTAGATGCTTCTTATCTACATTGTTTCTCTGGAACCCTGATAATTTACCGAGTGATGTAAGACATTCTGATGGTGGAAAACTAATGCCTGTTAGAGTGTCCACTGAGGAGCATGAATCTCAAACAAACATTCCTGCACAGCATACTTTCCCTGCCTATTATATAGGCATTTTCTCTGTCTTCCTTGGGGTTTCAAAAAGAAGTAAATCCCATTTCTCTACATTACTAAGTTTCTAAATAGTAACTTTTGATTTATTTTATATCTTTTCTACTTGCTCCTTTCTCTTTGATTCACATTTTCTTTTTGAGCCTCTTATACACATGTCTTGTCTCATCATAGTGTGAGAAATGACTGTGGTAAACATAGGGAAAAATGAAGAACTCTTGATGTGAAATTTCTAAAAAGAAACTTTACTAATGAACACTAAACAAATGCAGGTGTTTCTTTGAAGAATGTGAGTAGGCAATTTACTGTATCATCCAGTGAAAAATAATTGTACTCAATTGTTTAAAATGTTACATCTTTACTATATTTAATTTTTCACCCTGTTTAAGTTTGGTTGGAGGTGGCTAAATGATTTTATACATGATGAAATAAGTGTATGTGGTATGTGGAAGATCCAATTAGCGATTTCATTTTAGATATAGCCTTGTCAAAGCAGCCTATCTATCCCTGGCTCTAGTAATCAGAGATCAGAATGCAGTTATCCTGTTCTTACATACAGATAGTCTCGAATTGTCAGTAGCTGACAGGAGGAGATCTAAAGCACTGCTTCTCATCCTCAAAGGTTAGTGTTAGTGAAATGTGCTTACATGTAACTCAGTGCAGTAGGCCCTGGCAACTGACTAAAACACAATTCTTGAATCAAAGTTTCTGAACACTTCATACAGTTTAGAATTCATCTGTCCAACTAGCTTTCATGCAGTTATAATTTTGGTGCTTGAAATATACCTCAATCACGAGACAAAAATTGTAATGCTAGAATACACACACACACACACACACACACACACACACACACACATATATATATATATATATATATATATATATATATTTCATTTTTATCTCTAATTCCAAGATTCACAATGTTCAAATATTGCATGTAGCTAAACAATACCAATCATTCTATATTTTATCATAAAATGATCACTTTCAAATAATGTAAAGAAACTTCTGCTGATAATTTTTTTCAGATGACTTATACTTTTTGGACTTTTGTTTAACCATTTAAATAATTCTTAATTGGGTTTTTATATTATGTAAGAAAAGGTCAGTTTTATTCTTCTCCATGTGAATAATGTCTATATCCAGATTTCTAAAGACCATAACACACACACACACACACACACACACACACAAACATATGCACAGGAACTTTTACACTTTCTGTCACAATGCTTTTTGAAATACTACAGCTCAGTATATTTTGAAATCAGGTACTATAATGCTCCCAGCATTGTTCTTATGACCCAATATTGTTTTGATTTTCCGCCCCTCCCTTGTTTCTCATAAAATTAATTTTAGACTTTTTCTCTGTTATTTTTAAATTAGAATCTGTGAATTATTACTTCCTCTTCCAGAAGATATTGTTGTGAATAGAATTTAGATCAGTCTATGTGGGGAGCCAACAGAAGGCTGCTATCACCCTTTCAGCCATCTTGAGCCATACACCCTGATAAGAGACTTGATTACAATAGCCTACAACAGCTGAGCACACTCTGATAACATCTTGTTTTAGATACCCAGGATTTTCCCTTGGGTATGTGAAACTTAAGGTGTGTGACTTAAGGGAGTGACTTAGAGATCAGATTTAGAGACAAGACCTAAGGGCATGACTTAAAGGTGTGACTTGAAGGCATGGCTTAGAAGTGAGACTTATAAAAGGCAAGAGGCAGACAGAAGAAATTATTATTATTATTATTATTATTATTATTATTATTATTATTATTATTTAGGCACTTGAGTCTGGGCACTTGGAAGGGAGCTTGGAAAGAAGCTTGGCACTTGGCGGCACAAGGGACTAGGAACTCAAGACTTGGGACTTGGACTAGGAAGAGAGACTGAAGAATAAATGGGATTGGATCACACTCTGTCTGGTCTCCATTCCTCCTGTCTGTCCTCACTCTCTCTCTTGCAGAATCCCGACCCACGGACTGGAGCAGCTTGGGGCAGTGAAGGCTCTAACAATTTAGCCCCGAAGGCTTTTGGCAGTGCGGGTTCCAACATTGACAGAGAGGTCTGAGACATTTTGGCCCCAAATGTGGGGTAGAGCAGCTCTCGACAAGTCTATTCTTAAAGTGACCTTGGAGAGGACAGAGCTGTAAGAGTCAGTTCCTTGGGTAGAATAAGAGAAGCCAAGCATATGTTTCAATTATCTTACACTTTAATTTGATGCTCTTGCTTTTAAAAATCTGAAATACTTACTTGATTTACCACAGATTGTGTTCTGAGAAATACCAGAATTGGATAAGGACAGAAGTTCTCTGACCATGCAAAAACTACAAACACATTATAACTCAGTGATTGAATTGTTTTACCTCACCTGGACAGATGTTATTATGTCCTTAGAGAAATAAAAAAAAATCACAGAATGCAGGGTAGTCCAAAACAGCTGTGGAATTGCACCTAATATATAATTTAAATGCTATCTTCCAATAACAAAGAACATTATCTGGAGTCATCTCACATACTTCTTATTCTAAACGTATCAGACTAATAAAATGTTTTATTTGTATCTCATACACTGAAGACACACTTTATATTTACCCATTAAGTTTTATTAAAAACACAGTTCACTGTATCATAACTTTTTGATATATATATAGAGAGAGTTATGAGGACACACACACACACACACACACACACACACACACACACATTTGATTTTACTCCAGGATCATAATTTAAACATTTCCTCCAAGTACATTGCCATTGCTTTCCCATTGGCTACACACCATGATCATCTTTATGGATTTTGTTCTCAATCTAATTTTTATTTTCTGTTGCTTCATTTTGAATCTTTTTCTTTTTATTTGGGAATATCATGCAAGGATATAATGTTTTCATCAAGTCCACCACACATCCCCCCCTTCATTTCTTCCTTAATCACACCATCACTTTTTCTTTATGACTCCACAAATTTTATATTTTTTACCAAATACTGTCCATTCACTTACAATGCTGTCAATATGTGAATTGACATAGAGAGAGTCCCATAGAGATCATGAGTAACTTGTCAAGGGCCACATCTCTATCAAATATTGAATCTTATTAATTCAGCTGTCATCAGTTGCTAATGGGGCTTAAGCTAGGGTTGTGACTTCATGAGCCCCTGATCCTTTAATGCTGGGACTATGGCTACTTGATCTTGTAAAGATCTTGTACAGATAGTCATGGCCTCTTGAGTTCATAAGAGTAACAGCCATTTCTAGTCCAGAAAACAAACTTTACTGTATATAACCACTGTCTGTGGCTAAAAATTTATTCTTTCCAGCCTTTGATTAAATCCCTGAGATGTGAGAGGCAGTTTCTGAGATTTTATATATCACTCTATGGTAAAATTTCCATTTCAACAAAACCAGCCATTTTTCCATGGCACTACTACCTTGATCAGCTTTAAGATACACAAGCCCTCTTTTATGTGATATCTACTGGGGCTCAGCAGCATACACATTCTTTTTGTCAACATGAACAATTTGTACTAAAACTACATGGGACTATTAATTGTCAGATTTCTCTGGCTATAAAAATTTAAGCATTCAGTATGTCATGCCCTGTATATCAGTGAGCTCCATGTTCAAAGGAGAGACATAATGCCCTATATTCCACACTAACTCAAGTCTAAAACAAGGAGATAACCTGATAGTGGTATACTTCCAATACTTGCGATAAAAAGCTTTCTCCCATGTTCTGACAAATTATTCCACTTTCTGAGAAACCAGAGTGTAACTAAGTCTCACTGGTTGCAAAGGCTTCAACAATGCTCAAAGGCCCACTTATATCCAACATTAGAAAAGGTACATACCTGATGAAGAGTGTTCCTCATTTCATGAAACTACTATGCTCATTATCTAGTTTTTTAAAGTTTTTTTTCTACAAGCATACACACACACACACACACACACACACACACACACACACTTCCAAAATATTAAATGCCTCAAGAGTAAATTTTTCTCTTAGGTATGATCTAGCATTCATATTCTAATTATTTTATGGTTTTATTTTGGATTGGATTTTGACTTATGAATTATAAACACTTAAAACACTCCAGTGATTATGCAGGTAGAAGAAAAACTAGGGTGAGAGACTATGGGGAGTCTATGGGGGTGATACTAGCTGAGATTTCTACTAGTGGGAGATATAGAGGCTGAAGTGATCTGCTCCAGCTGCCAGACAGAACTTTCAGTGGAAGGAAGGTGACATGAACCCACTCTCAAAACTTTCAACCCCAAATTTGTCCATCTTACAAGATATGCAAGGATAAAGACAGAGACTGAGAGCACAGAAAACCAATGACTTGCCTAAATTGAAACCCATCTCATAGAGAGAGCCAACTCCTAAGACTATTAATGATACTTTGCTATACTCCTGAGAGGCTTCATCTAGCAGGGGATTGACACAGATAGAGAGACCCAAATATCAGGTGGAATTGGGAAGTCTTGTGGAAGGGGATGGGATAGAATTAAGAAAGCCAGAGGTTTCAAGGACACCACAAGAACACCTACAGAGTCACCTAACCTGAGCCCATGGGGCTCACAGAGACTTAACACCAACCAAAGAGCATGCAGGGTCTGGACCTAGATTACCTACACATTTGTAGCAGATGTACAGATTGATCTTAATGAAGATTCCATAACAGTTGGAACAAGGGCTATCTCTGACTCTGTTGCCTAATTGTATCCTCTTCCCCTACAAAGATTACATGATTGGGCCTTAGTGGGAGAGGAGGCTCTTAGTTCTTAGTTGGACTAGATGTCCCAAAGTAGGATGGTACTGAAGTGGGTCTTCCCTTTCCTTGAGGAAAAAGTGAGAGGGAAATGGGAAGGGTAGTTGCAAGGGCAAAGCTGGGAAGAGATGAGAGGGGTGGTTCTATTTGGATGTAAAGTGAATAAACAAATAAATAAATAAATAGTAAATACATTACAAAATTAGATGTGCTTAGGAAATCCCTAATGTCTGAAATGTGCTGCTTTAATGAGACTGCAAATATGATTATGGTTAAGAATCTTTAGACATAAAAGTCATTTGGCATAATTATGCTTAGTTGCTAAAATAAATTACTATTTTTTTGTGTTATGATGAATGGCAATGAAAGACAGCACACATAATTTAGAGGGTGGCATGGGATAAGGAATGATTTGTTTTCTGTGCCAGATCTAGCATTGGTAACAGGATTTGGGCCAATGTCTAATGGAAATACATTTTTGAAGTCTAATAATAAAATATATTAAAAAATCAGGCCAGAGCAGACTTGATAGTCAGGAAGAAAGAATATGGAAGAAAATTGTCTTTATTATGGGAAATTAGAAAGAAAAATAATAAGAATGGGTCACGCCTTTTATAAGTTTTAATTTAAAGTCAGCACCTTGAATAGACATATGTCCCTCAAGGACATAGTTATGTGTATGAAAACATTGCCTCCCAAGGGAGGTTTGATGCTGTAGGGGGATGCTAGAGCAGAGGGGGGAGTGTGGGGGGGTAGGGGAGCACCCTCATACAGGCAACGGGAAGAGGGGGGCAGATTTGGGATGGGGATTTTGGTGGAGGGGTAACATCTGGAAGTGGGATATTATTTGAGATGTAAATAAATGGAATGACTAGAAAAAAAAGAAGAAGAAAGAAAACATTGCCTCATGTAACAGTAATGGAAAATAGACATAAAATAGCTTAATGCAATCATTGATGAAGGCAGTGAGTTACAAATGCTGACTACATCTTTTCTATTAGCAAACTAACCAGATAACTAAAATATTTTGCTTTCTTATAATCCATTTTTTCACTTCCTAAAAAAAGAGAGTAGAAAATTTATTCTTCCATTTCCAGACTGTTCTTTACTTAAGACAGTTATTTACAGAACAAATGAATGAATACTCTTGAGTAGTTAACAGAAACATTACATCGAAGTTAGCTAGTATACTATTAATCATATCTCAATATATCACCTCTAACACGAATATACACGTACATAATGACTAACAGCAAAAATTAAAATTATTAATCATAAGAAACCTTCACCAAATCTTCTTTGTCTATAATAGTTACATGACCCCAGATAACAACTGCACCAAATATTTGGATTACAGATTTCCATCATCAAACTTGGTTGTGCTAGGTTTGCTAAAACTTATAGAACTCTTTCTTTTTTGCTTTACATTAAATTCTTACATTAGTGATACTTTAATAGAATAACCACTAATTAACTTTGAATTTATTTAAAGAATATTTCCTATAGTGTGCCTTGTAGCATGAAACCTTAAATGTATAAGTTAGATTCTGTCCTAGGTATTGTATAATTGCATGCACATTTAACTCTCCTTTCAATTCTTGGTAATATTTTAACTTTTCCATCCATGAAAAACTATCCACTTAAGTTTTGACAATGATGCAAAAAAAAAAAAAAAAAAAAAAAAAAAAAAACCACTTTGAAGAGAAAAAGTATCTTCAGTTAATGAGGCTGAGAAAACTAGATCTCTACTCTTAGACACATAATACTAGATCAGAGTCTCTTATCCTTTACTTAGTCTACTCTGAGCTGGCCGAGAACCATGACAAAAGATCTAAAACTCTAAATTTCCTAGAGAAAAAATAAGAATAAACTTCATTACATAGGCATAAGTAGTAGGTGCTGGCTGAATAGGACTCTTGAGCTTCATAAAATTAGATGAACAATTCACAAGTAAAATTTCACTAAATTGAAACTTCTGTAGAACATTGGAAACTATCCATTCTGTAAAGAAGCTGCTGTGAGAATAGAAGAATATGTGTACCAGCCAAACATCTAATTGAAGATTAAAATTTAGGATATAAAGGAATCAGACTAATAAAGATTAAAAAATCAGTCCAATCAAAAATTAGTGCTGTTATGAAGGAGAAATGAGTAAAATGGAATGAGATAGCATTAAATAGGAGGTAGGTAGGGCTAGGAAGTGGGTAGGAAAAAATATGGAGGGAGAGAGACAAAGGAATGATAAATAACACTATAGATGTTTGAAAAAAACATAATGAAACAGATTAAGCTTATTTAAAATCATATATAATTTGTGTAAATATATGTATATGTGTATGCCTATGTGTCTATATATACACTCACATTTGAATAAAGTTATATCATTTGTCACGATGGTCACTCAAAGGGCCATAAACACAAAACAAGAACAACAAATGGAAACAACAACAAAAACATTAAACCCACACTGTTTCCTGGGAAATCTGCCTTACAGTTAACTGTTATTTCAGGAGTTATTGAGAGTCCCAATATAGCATAGGGCATTGGTGTTACACTTGGTTGCCTTGTGTAACTTAAAATAAGATCCTATTGCTGAAACTAGCACATATTTCAAAAACAGTGAGTTGTAACTGACCTGAAAGACTCCTCCTTAAGAATTCCTATATCTGAAATAGATATGCAAGCTGTTAATGTCAAAAATGAATCATTAGTTTCACAAAGCTGTAATGCCTACAAATGACAAAAATTTTCAGCATCATGATACATTCCCAATAGTACAGCTGTGGGATTATGTATGGAAGATAGCAAGGAGCTTTCTACTTGAACTTAAACCTGATCAATATGAGAAAATTAATGCCTGGTGCTGTAAATCTAGCAAACTGCCTGTAACTGATGAGGCCATGTAACCTAGAAGATAATCTACTTTCATTTTTCCTGAACCAGTATAATCTCTAATTGTATTTTTAATAGCTATTTTTAAGACCACAGATAAGTATACCTCTACCTTGGCATCGAAACATTTTAAAGTTGATAAAGATGATTACAGCAGCAGCTGCCACAAATGCAAAAAAAAAAAAAAAAAAAAAAAATCATTGAAAGCCCAGCTCCTCCTGATACCTGCAACATAACTCATATACCTATGGATCAGAGAATATCAGAGAAGAGGTGATGAAAAGTTTGTGACAACCAAAGGAGTAGTTTCTTCAATATATGACTGGAAAACTACACTCATAAAATCTTGACACTATGGCTGCTTAAACAAAATCTGCACAATGACATACTAGTTGAAATGCCAATTATGATGGAGGAAATCTTTTAATGTCCTAACTCTAAGTAAAGAGAGTCAACCAATTAATAATTGCTGAGAGACAAACAACATCATTTATCTTGTATTAGTTTGTTGCTATGTTACCTAATTCCAAGAAGTCAGTCACTTTTTTTAGGAAGCTAAGACACTAAACGAATGCTGGAGTGTGAGTGGGTATCTGTGTGTGTATGTGTGTGTGCTTGTGTGAGAGAGACAGAGACAGAGAGACAAGACAGAAAGAGAGAGACAAACAGAGAAAGAGATGGAGACAGAGACAGTGAAAGAAGAACAGAGAGAAATGGAAATAATGCTAAATATAGCACTCAGCTATGAAGTTCTCAAAAATAACTTAAAATTTGTTGCAGGAGTAGCAGTATTTAGTTAATCATAAAGTGATCAAAAGAAGAAATAATATATTTAATATAAAATATAATCAAGTTCATTTGAGTGATTAGAATTAGATTCCCTTAAGACAAGAGTCTGAGACATAACTACAAGATGAGTTTTACAGGGCCTACAGTGTCCCCTGACCTTAATTATCTGGTACTGGGCTGGCCTTGCTATCAGAAAGGAAGTTAGGAGACCCTAAGAAAATTTGACTTCCCTGTAGTAGCCACCAGGACCCTCAAGAACAACCAGCTTAAAATCCTGCCATACCAATCCCTTAATAGCCTGAGTTACAGCTAGGAGAGTCAGATCTCCCAAGATCACCACTGTCTGGCCCAAGGCTGCCCTGCATTTCCCAGGGACTCCTGCTTACATCTGAATCATTCAACCAACACCAGGGAAATTGAATGGATAAAGAACAACACAAACACACATAATGCCTGTGCATTATGCTACTATCTGAGCTCAGCTCTCCTGCTAAAGCAAGCCTTGCAAAGCCTAACAAAACTAAAGCCCAAGATGATAATCTTAAATCCAATCTTATAGAGGCCTTTAACAAGGAAATTAATAAATCCATTAAAAATATAGAAAAATATATTTGAATAGTTATGTGCTTTTAAAGATGAAATGAATAAATATAAAGAAATACAGGTAAATAAAACATATGAAGAATGTGAATAAAAATGTCTATGAACTGAAATAAAAATATAACCAATAAAGAAAATAAAAACTGAGGCAATCTTGAAAAATGAAAAACCTAGAAAAAAGGATAGGAATTAGACACAAGCATCACCAACAGAGTACAAGAGACAAAAGAGAGAAGAGCAGGTATGCAAGATACTATAAAAGAAATTCATGGCACAAAACTTTCAGGAATTTTGGAGATTATGAAAAGGCGAATCCTAGTAATAATTGAAATAGAAGAAGAAGATTCCCCAGCTCAAAGGCCCAGAAAACATTTTAAACAAAATCACAGAAGAACATGTCCCCAATAAAACAACAAACAGACTAGAACAGAAAAGAAAATCCCCTTGCCACATAATAATAAAAACACTAAATGTGCAGAACAATGAAAGCATATTAAAAGCTGCAAGAGGGAAGAGGAAAGTAACACATAAATGCACACTTATCAGAATTATATGTGATTTCTCAATAGAGACTCAGAGACCCATGCTTGAAGGGCTTGGACATGTTTTACAGACCCTAAGACACCACAAATATCAGCCCAGACTTAACTACATTCAGCAAAATTTTCAATCACCACAGGTGGAGAAACCAAGATACTCCAAGACAAAACCAAATTTAAACATTATCTTTCTACTAACCAAGCCCTACAGAAGATACTAGGCAGAAAGCTCCATTCAAATAAGCAAACTACACTGAAGAAAACACAAGAAAAAATAATTTCATACCACTAAAACCAAAAAAAAAAAAAAAAAAAAAAAAAAAAAAAAAAAAAAAAAAAAAAAAAAAAAAAGGCACACACACATTCACACACTACCAACTCCAAGATCAAAATAACTGGAATTGACAATCATTGGTCATTAATCTCTCTCAACTTCAATGGACTAAATTCTCTAGTAAAAAGATACTGGCTCACAGAATGAATGTGTAAACAAGATTCATAATTCTCCTACAAAAAAAGGAACATGTCTCAACAACAATGACAGATATTACTCAGAGGAAAGGACTGGAAAATGTTTTTCAAGTTAACAGACCCAAGAAACAAGCTGGAAGAGCCATTTTAATATCTAGTAAAATAGACTCTCAATTGAAAGCAATCAAAAGTCAGGGAGAAACACTTCATACTTAACAAAGGAAAAATCTACCAAAATACTTCTAATTTCTGTGCCACAAATACAAGGCCACTCACATTGGTAAAAGTAACATTGCTAAAGCATAAATCACACATCAAACCCAACACATTAATAGTGGGAGACTTTAGTATCTGACTCTTGCCAGTGACAGGTCATTGAAACAGAAATCAAGCAGAGAAATAGGGAAATTATAACAGAACCTATGAATCAAGTGGTCCAAAAGCTATCTATAGTATTGTTCCTGAAACAAATAAGATTATACTTTGTTTTCACCACCTCGTTGAACATATCCAAATTTAACCATACACTCAGAGTCATAAAGCAACCCTCAACTGATAAGCTAAAACTGAAATAACTCCTTGTATCTTATCAGAACACCATGGATTAAAGCTGGACTTCAACAACAACAGAAACAACAGAAAGCCTACATAGTCATGGAAACTGAACAACTCTCTACTCAATGATCACTGAGTCAGAGAATAAATAAAGAAATGAAACACTTGCTAGTATCCAATGAAAATGAGGGCAGAACACAAACTTGTGGGACACCATGAAAACAGTGCTGAGAAGAAAGTTCATTACACAAAGTGCCTTCATAAAACAATTGGAGAGTTCTCATATAATTGATTTAAAGGTAGACCTGAAAGCACAAAGATAAAAGAAGTAAATATACCCAAAAGGAGTCTGTCAAAGGAAATTATCAAACTCTCAGGTGAAATCAATCAATTGGAAAAAAGGAAAACAATACAGAAAACCAATGAAACTAAAAGCTGTCTTTTTTTTTTTGACAAAATCAACAAGATAAATAAAACTTTAGCCAAATTAATTAAAATACAGAGAGAAAGTACCCAAATGAACAAAATCAGAAAATTTTTGGGAGATATAACAATGGACACTAAGGAAAGGGAAAGGTCTTACTTCAAAATCTTTACTCAACACAATTGGAAAATATAACTGAAATCAGTGATTTTCTAGGCAGATACAAATTATCAAAATAAAATCAAGATCAGATAAACTAAACAATCTTGTAACCCCTAAGAAAATTGAAACCGCTATTAAAACTCTTTCAAGTCCCCCTCGCCCAAAACAGCCCAGGGCCAGATGGTATTCTACCATACATTCAAAGAAGAGCTTGTACCAATACTCCTCAAACAATTTCACAAAATAGAAACAGCAAAAAACATTCTCAGACTTGCCAGAATCATTCTGACATGTAAAGAAACACCAAGGCTCAACAAAAAAAATTGAATTTCAGACCACTTTCTCTTGTAAATATCTATGCAAAAATGCTGAATAAAATGCTCACAAACTAACTTCAGAAACATACAGAAAACATAATTAACCATGATTAAGTAGGCCTCATCCCATGGATATAGGATGGTTCAATATATAAAAGTTTATCCATATAATCTACCATATAAAAAAACATGAAAGCAAACTTACATGATCATCTCATAAGAAGCTGAAAAAGCCATTGGCAAAATTCAACACCCCTTCATGTTACAAGTTATGAATAGATTTCTGGTGCAAGGCCCATATTTTACCATAATAAAAGTAATATGCAGCAAGCCAATAGCTAACAGCAAATTAAGTGGAAAGAATCTTAAAGCAATTCCGCTAAAATCTCAGTCAAGATAACACTGATCACTCTCTCCCTATCTATTCAATAGAGTACTTGAAGTTCTTCCTAGAGCAATAAGACAACAAAAAGGAGACTAAGGGATATAAATTTGAAAGGAAGAATATGATATTATAATATACAGGAGCATTCACAAAAATCCTACCAGAGAACACCCATAGCTGAATACGATCTTCATCAAAGTAGCTGGAAAAAATTAATTAAAAAATCAGTATCCCTTCTTTATACAAATGATGATGGGAACTAGATAGAAATTATGAAAATAAAAACCTTCTCAATAGCCATAAATAATATAAAATATCTTGGTGTAATTCTAACCAAGCAACTGAAAGACCTGCGTGACAAGAACTTCAAGTCAATCCCTAAATAAAGTAATTGCTGAAAGCATCAGAAGATGGAAAGATCATCCATTCTCATGAATCAGTAGGATTGACACAATGAAACTGGCCATCTTACCAAAAGCAATCTAAAGATTCAATGAAATTCTCATCAAAATTTCAACACAATTTTTATAGACTTTCAAAACACAATTCTGAATGGCATATGAAAAAAAAAAAAAAAAGAAAAAATTGGATAGCTAAAACAACCCTATGCAATAAAAACACCTCTGGAGTTATCACCATCTCTGACTTCAATCTGTATTACAGAGAAGTATTAATAAAACCCACATAGTATTGGTATGGAAGCATAAATATTGATCAATGGAATTGAATCAAAGAAATGGAACCGACCAAAGAGCTGGCATGGGATGGACCTAAGCCCAAGATCATATGTAGAGGATGTTCAGTTTGATCTTCCTTTAGGTTCCCCAACAACTGGAGCAGGCCTGCCCCTAAATCTATTGCCTACCTGTGGATTCCATTCCTCTAAGTGGGTTAACTGGGTCGACATCTATGGCTTCAACAGGCGAGGATGAAACTAATCATACACTGATTGATGGGCCAGAAGTGATGATATGTAGGTGGTAGGGCTCCCTCATCCCTAGGACAAGGGGAGGAGCAAATGGGGGTGGGATACACATGATGGGGTATTGGGAGAAGGAGCAGTCTGCTATTGGGTTGCAAGGTGAATAAATATATTAATTTAATGAGGACAAAACATTCTATTATGATCATAATCTATAGAAGATAAGGTTGTAACCATATATTGTTTATATATGTGCATATATGCATTTACATAAAATATATATAAAGCAGTATTATGTATGTATATATATGTGTGTGTGTGTATACACAAAAGTCACACACACACACACATTACTGCTGTGAGAGTCTATACCAGATAACTAAAAAAGTATTCTTGAGAATTTATATAACAAGAAGCAGCTAGTACACTATCCTGAGTATTGAGCTCTCAAATCCATGCTTATCTCTTGAAGTTTAAAAGGTTTCACTGCTATGATGGATTAGTGCCTCATTGGCAGGTTCTTCAAAAAACAAATAAACTTCCACACAATCCAGCAATTGCAGATTATTCATTTGTAAAAAAAAATAAATATTTACACCTATAGATATTTTGTAAGAAATAAATGCCCATAAATGAATAATATTTTGTGCCTGCATATTTGATATTTGGTATGTGTGTGTGTTTATGAGGTTTTTTTTTTTTTTTTTTTCTTATGTGAAGAGGGCCTTCTTGCAGAAGTCAGAGGATATTCTCAGGCGGCATCCTCACCTTTTACATTATTTGACATAGGTTCTCTATCTCTTTGTTTTTCCATAGTGTTAAGTATGCCAAGATATCAGGCCCAGGAGCTTCCAGAGATTGTACTCTTTTGACTTTCAATGTCACCATACAAGGATTAGGATCACTGACAGTTTACTTTGCCCAATGTCCACGAGTTCTAGGCATTGGAACTCGGTCCTCATTGTTATACAATGAGCACCTTTTCTACTTAGCCATTTCCCCAAAATCCAGTTTGACTTTTAATACAACAAATAAGTACTGATGTAGGAATCCCATCATAATATTAGCAGATAAGTCACTGTGGTAACTATCATTATCTGTCTATTTTATATTTTAAATATAGATAGATAGATAGATAGATAGATAGATAGATAGATAGATAGATAGATATCCTAACAATATTAAGCGGTAAGAAGAACTGTTTCAGATGGAGAAATGGTTGAGTGGTGGAGAGGATGTAGTGCTCTTGAAGAGGACCTGATGAAGCTCTTAGCATATATGTGGCTGATTCACAGCCACATGTGAGCCCAGTTCAAAGAAATGAAAATCTCTGGCTTTCAGGAGCATTGTACTCACATGCACATACCCGTTTATAAGCAAATACATACATACACAGAGAAGAACAAAAATATAAATCTTTTCAAAAGAAATGAATTATGAATTACAAAACCTGAATAAGCAGCAAGTTAACGTTCAGCCTCAATCCTGATCAACAGCCCCTTTTTCATTTCAGGAAAGCTTTGTTACTTCCTTCTTCTCTTATTATGCTTCCTTGGTTGACTACATTTCATCATGTTTTTGTAAAGTGAGAGTAGATTCTGTTTTCTCTGCATTGACTTCCAGGTACAAGATCAATTCTGTTTTTATAAAACTACAGCCTGATCGAGGAAAATTAAAGAATACATGATGTATATTTATGTGCTTGGTGCATTCTCCATAAATTGGTAAGTATCTAAGAAATACCCTTGCTATTTAGACACCTAGTTTACAAATATAATCAGTGTCTTGCTCATCCATCATCAAAGAAGCTTGCTCCTGTGACAGATCAGATACAAATACGAAGACCCATAGATAAACTTTATAAGCTAATGAGATACCTTGGAACATTAACCCATAACTGGGATATCTCCATTAAACCCCTTCCCTAAAGACTCAGAGAAACCTGTGGAAAAGGAAGCAGAAAAAAATGTAAAAAAAAAAAAAAACAGTGGGGATGGAGAACACCAAGAAAACAATGTTCTACCTGTGAGAAAGCATACAGCAACCCACAGTAGAATAAAGCAGTATGAACAGGGATTCCATGGATCTGCACCAGGTAACAGAAAAAGAATGACACAATTCATGAGAAGGATATAATATCAGTACTATTTATTGAAAAGGCATATATGATTTAGAATTTAAAACTGAGTGGCTGGGCACACTTACTGGTGAAAAGAGAGTCAAGATCATTTTAGAACATGGAAAAACAAGTCAATAGAAAAAAGAGCTGATGCCAGCAGCTACTACATTGAATGATTGGATAGAAGAGCGAGCTTTCCTTAGATGATCTTTTGAAAATGAGCTTCAGTGTAAGAGTTTGATGGATTTAAACAAAGACAATAGCTTTAAAAAACTTGAAAGGACTTAGCAAAGAACAGATACAGCTTCCCAATGATAAGAATGTTCACCTTGTGAATCTTTAGAATAAATGATGGTTATAAGGTCAAGACATTTCAGGAAGTGTTTGTCTCAAAATGGATCTCATTTTTGAAACATCATTAAATTGTTTTTGCCATAATATATTTAATGTTTGAGCCCCTTAATTTTGTTTATTTAAAAATATTCCATGTAAATCTCATTTTTCATGATTTTTAATTTTAAAATGTTTTCTTTATGTATTTAAAATATTTAAAACTTTAAAAAGAAAAGGGAGAAAATGTCTTTTGTTGACAGCTAGCTCACATTATACAAAGAAACCTATTATATAATCATGTAACAAACATTTTTTGGAAACCAAAGCATGTATACACAAATTAAATAGTTTTATCACATGTGTAGAAACAGAAATAGATCCCTTATAAAAATATTATAAAACTCAAGAAACGAAAGATAAAACATGAATAAGAAAGTTATTTCTATATTTCTCTACTTACAAAGAATTATAAAAAAAATCTGCACTGAATCTTAAAACTGAGACTGCTTCCAATTAAAATTTAATTCTACCACATTGTTAACTTAAGGATTATTTAAATAATATTGTGGGCATTTATAAATAATTCATTTGTTACTAATTAGCAGTGCCTGCATTGCCTTCTCAATGTCTGTTTAATAAGCTTCCCAAGACTTTCATAAAGTCAAAAACTGTAGATGTAGATAAAGGAAAGCAAGCATAATCAATTATTAAGATTTGTCTTAGTAGATGCTGAAGATTCCTGGAATAAATATGATTTGACAGAATAAAAATATTTATTTTATGTCAATTATAAGACTGATATATAAGTTGCATCAAATTTATCATTCTCTTTTTAGTCCCATTGGGACCAATCACATATTCAAAGAATCTGAGTTTCTGTCAGAACTGTAGACTTTTTAACTAAATATGATCAGAGCCTGAGTTGATGATATTCATATAGAAATATGATCACTCAATAAATTATAGCATTTTCATTTATGTTTTTAAGCTAAGGAAATATATTTGGAAATAACTTATTTTTGATACTTTTTATAAGAAAAATATTGGTAATAACTGTACTGACATAGCTCAATAGGGAAAGATGCATGCCACCAAGTTAAACAGCTTTAGTTCAACCCCCAGAAACTACACAAGTGGAAGAAGAAAACAATTTGTCCTTTACTTCCATGTATGTTGTGAACTCCAGAGAACTCTCTACTTGCTTGGCAATACACATACACACACACATACTGCACACATGAACACATATATGCACTAAACAAATAGAAGATAGATAGATAGATAGATGATAGATAGATAGATAGATAGATAGGTGAAATTAAATGAAAAATTAACCTAAAATTATGTTTATTGGCCACTCTGCAGATGTGTACGATATAAACGTGCATAAGTTAATGCTTTGCTGGCTTTTTTGAAACAAATAATCAGCACACTATGTTATCAAAAGTATATAGCAGTTTCAATGCAGGTAGAATTTTAAAGAATATATTAGGACTCTGCTGAGAAACAGAGTGAATTGTTATATAGATATAGATTGATGTTGATTATGGAAATAGTTGGATAGAGGAACTATGAAGGACAGACAAATGGATGATCAATGCTATAGATGATATAATAGATATAGAGATGATGGTTGGATAGTAAAGTGTTTATATATAATGGATATATATATGTATATATATACATATATATATATATATATATTTGACAAATTATGGAGAGATAGGTAAGATATACATGATAGATCATATATAATAATACAAAAAATAGAAATTGATAGGTAGATGACAGATAATAAATATATAGGTGATGGATGTGATATCTATCTATCTATATCTATATTTCCATATACAAAGAGATAGACAGAAAGACAGATGAAAATAGATATTAGATTGAGCAAAGTTAGAAATTTCACATATGTATGATAGATGTATTGATAGGTAGGTAGTTAATATATGCATGGATGATAGACATATGATAGAAAATGATATCAAAGTTATATTATGTAGATGTTGATGAATAGATGATAGAAAGATTGATTGATAGTAAAAACATGAGAGACATATAGAACATATATAAGAAAGAAATTAACAACAAAGTGTATATATATGTGTGTATACACACACACACACACACACACACATATATATATATATATATATATATATATATATATATATATATAACTAAGTTTATTAACTATGGAAGTGAAATGTGAAGCCCATAACAAGTACTCTACAACCTGAAAAATAATAAATGCCATCATTTTGACTCATTGTAAGTTCAAAAGCATTAGAAGCAGATAGGCTAGTAGAGATTATGGTGGGCTCTTTGTGTTTTATATAGACTTCTTCTAGATTCAATAGAGTCTATTCACATGAGCAAAATCTTCTCTAAGTCTGTACAACCACACAAAATCTCCTCTGAACACATTACCAAGAATAGATCAAGGTTATGCTTGTTCAGTTTTCAAGATATGTTTATTAATATATTGAATTTTCAAATATGATTAACCATCACAGTTGATTTATGTTCTTTCCCTTAATTTTAAAAAGGAAGGAAGGAAGGAAGGAAGGAAGGAAGGAAGGAAGGAAGGAAGGAAGGAAGGAAGAAAGAAAGAAAGAAAGAAAGAAAGAAAGCAAGCTTATCAATGTATTTTTTATTTTCACTGGGACTCTTTCTCTTCTTTTATCTCATTAAACTTCCTTATGGCTTCCTAGTCTTGTTCTCTTTATTCTTGTGTACTATAAGCACATTTTATTAACTAGTTTTTTACCACTGACCCTACAGAAACCTTGTTCTTGCCATGAACAGAAGCTATACCTGACAGTCAATCCAGTACTGAGCATCAAATTCTATCCTCCTCCAACTATAAGCAGAAGTCCTGGAAGGCCATTCCTTTTTTATCCTTGATAGAAGTTTTTACAGTTGGTCTTCAGGATGTCATGATATGATGCTACATTCTGATAATAGTGGCTCTTTCCTATCCTTGTTTTGGACTTTTTTGCCTCATAATCTTGTCATATTCTAATCAATCATAAGGTGTTTAAGTTACCTTTCCATTGCTTTAATTCTTATCATTACCCATAACATAAGGTAAACTTATACATCATGTTGGTTGTTGATCCCAAGAAGAATGTAAGACCTGAGAAAGTGTGTCTCTGATTAGTATTCAAAATGCCAGTTACCTAGAAAAAAAGAGTTCATAGCCAATAATAAGTTTTTAACAAATATCTAGGATCTGTCCTCTCTTTGTTTGATGATGATTTATGTCCTCTCTTTGTTTGATGATGATTTATTAATAAGTAATTACAACCTTTACAGAGCATAAACTCAAACCATTAGTTCATCAATACATCTATAAACCCAGGTAACCAACAATCCTTCTCAGAATATGATAGATTCTGTGAAATCATAAATTGAAGAACAGTTTTGTGAGATGATACATACATATACACACAGATACATATACACCACACACAATATGTAAATTATATCACATATATACATATACTCATTTTTATGCTTGAATTAATAAAAAAATCTCAGGAAGGCAATGGAAATAATTTATTTTATACTCTAAAAAATATTCATGATTTGGAGAAGTTTATTAGTCTGGAAAATATTCTATTCTCCCTGCTACTTCATGTGTGTTTTTGTAACTGTGGTGTGTGTGTGTGTGTGTGTGTGTGTGTGTGTTTGTAAGTTTGTCATGGGGTGTGAGTGTGGGCAAGTTTGTGCCATGGTACAGGTGTAGAGGCTGAATAAGGTAAAAAAAAACATAATAAAAAAAATTCATCTTCATCTTCCACCTTGTTTGAACTAGAGTCTTTTGTGGTTCATCTTACTACTTCACTGTATCATCACTGAGGTAAGTACACAGACCTATATAGCATTATTTTGTAACTGGATATTGAAACATCAATCATCATGTTTTCCTAGCAAATTCTTTACCTGAAGAGCCATCTCCACATCCTGTTCTATATAAATGCAGAAAATCTAAATGATTTAAGCCATAAAAATATCTGATACTACATGCAAATTCATCTCAGTTAAGTAGAAAATAACCAGCTTTGGGAGAGAGTCTCCATGAGAATAGTTAGTCCTACTGATGTTTGTTGCTTCTCATAGAAAGGTTATAGTCACCAGTCATGTGTCAATCATTCCACCAACCTGCGAAACTAGTATGCTTTTATGACTATAAGTATTAGTGATGTTGTAAATTTTAAAATTCTGTGGTCTTATATTTTAAGACGTCTGCATTTAGATGTCGTATTTTTCCCATCTAAATTCATAAATATTTAAATTGTAATTACTTTCTTTGCTTTTCTTTCTTTTATATTATTTAGGCCCTTCATGCAATAGCTTAAAGTCTATAATGATTAATAAATTTTAATATAATTCATAAAAATAGAAATGTAAAAACTTTGAAATAGATTATAGAAAGTACACACATTCATATAATGTACCTACATCTATAAAATTTAATAAATCTATCTTTGTCACTGGTGAAAATTCAAAATGCTATTTTATTCTATAAAATACATGAGAATATATATTTATGAAATGTATGCCTCTGTTAAGTAAAAATTGAGAGTTAAATACATCATTTGAGTCAGTGAGTCAGAAATACAAAATCTCAGTGAAAAATATCATTTTTGATATTTTTGTTTAATATCATTATATAAACAGGGCACCAGAATTTTTAATTTTTCTTCTGACACTTTAGGAAACATTCGTAATTTAGAGAGATTGTATGATTTAAAAATGACTCTCTGTCCTCTGTCCTTTCTTGATACCTTATACATCACAACAAATTGGTAAAATTTGGGTTTGAGCAAACATTCCAGCTTTTCCTGCACTTATTTCTTTTCTATAAATTTTTATTGACTATTTTTATTCATACAATGTAGCCTAATCATAGTTTTACTCCACTGACTCCTCCTATATCATATCTATGTCCCTACCCATCAAACTTTGTGCCCCTGTTCCCTCTTTTTGTAAAGAAAACAAGAGTTTAAATGCACAGATAAGCCTGTAAAAATTATAAAATCTGAAACAATAACATACAAACAATACACCAGTAAAACACACAGATAAACACACATACACACACACACACACACACACACACACACACACACACACACTACGCCCAAAGAAATCAGTATGAGTCAAAAGAAATGTTTGATTTCACTTGTTTTGGTCACTTTCTGCAGGGCACATGGTTTGCTCTTAAGCATGGTTAACATATAAATTTAGTGTGATACTCCACTGGAGAAACTAACTTTTGCTTTCCAAAAAGTTTTCAGTTGCAGTCAGCTTTTGGTTATGATATGAAACCTGTGTCTATTCCTCCATCTCAGTGTGGCATTCCATTTGGCATAAACTTATGCAGACACTCTTCATGGTGACACTATTTCTGCAAGTTCATATCTGCATTAGTCCTGCTGTTGCTAGAAGACACTGTTTCCATGGAGTCACAGACCCCTCTGATATGTACAAATATTTCCTTAAAATACTGACTATTTTGTTCTTTAATAAGTGATTCAAAGTTGTAATGATGTATTTTCTTCTATTACCTGAAAATTTTTTAAGAAATAGGATAATTGTGAAGACCACTGACAAAGAGTATGGTTAGATAACATGAGATAAATTATTGAGCTTTTTGATTTTTATTTTTTATTTGCTATCAGTTACTATTAATCAGTTATCCATTTAGATTAGGAAGCTAGATATAGTTTGCTAATGCTGAGATAATTAATATGTTTCAAACATCCAAATATGTCTCTTTGACAGTAATTCACCATATTTACCAGGTTACTGCAGTATTTACCTAAAATCTTTTCACTGCACTTTTGAACATTGGTGACACAGTGAATCCAATTATTCTATAAATAACCAACTATTACCATTAAAATTACTTCAGAAGCATTACCACAATACATTTTAGGAAATTTATTTTGTCACAAAAAATGTCCTTAGCTGATATTTTTCTCCCAAGGAACTCATTAAATCATAGTTTTTGACCCTGGTCATCTGAGGACTTTTCATTAGAATCTGAGAAACTCTGAGGAGGGAAAAATTTATTTTCTACCTCAGTGCCCTGGACACAGGTACTTAAACTATTTATCACTCTGGAGACTTTGCAGAAAAAAGAGTTGTACTAGTTTGTAATGTAGATAAAATAGCCACAAGTTGGAATATCTTGATACTATTGTGTGCCCTTGGATGAAAATATCTCTATATGAGAGAATGGGATGGTAAGACTAAAGAAAAAAATAAAATAAAAACAGTGAACACACTTTAAAAACAGATTATAAAACTGTCTTTTAGCAAGCATAGTTACGTTAAAGGAAATACTGAATGTAAAAAGAAATCTCAAAATGAGTTATGTCAATATTAAAAATACATATTGTTATATTTGTTAAAACGTAAAATAATAGAGCATAATTTTTGATATGCTACTGTTATTAGAATTTTCTTCTTTTAATGTTTGTGCTAGAGATTGTATTTTAGAAGTATAAAGGATGAAAGCATAATATATTTGGCATTTTTCATTTTTATATTTTATTTGGTGTTTTATTTATTTACAATTAAAATGTTTTCTCCCCTTTTGGTTTCCCCTCAACAAAGCCCCTGTCCTCTCATCCCTCACCCCTGTTTCTATGAGGGTGCTCCCTGACCCATCCACCAACTCCCACCTCACCACCCTAGCATTCCCCTATTGAGGCATCAAGCATTCACATGATCAAGGGCTTTTCTTCCCACTGATGCCAAATAAGGCCATCCTCTGCTACATATGCAGCTGGAGCCATAGGCCTCTCCATGTGTACTCTTTGGTTGATGGTTTAGTCCTTGGAAGCTCTGGAGGGTCTGTTTGTTTAATATTGTTGTTCTTCCTATGGGGTTGCAAACTCCTTTAGCTCCTTTAGTCCTTTCTCTCTCTCTCCTCCATTGGGGTCCCCATGCTAAGTGCAATGGGTATCTGTGATCATCTGCATCTGTATTGGTCAGGCTCTGGCAGAGCGTCTCAGGAGTCAGTTATGTCAGTCTACTGTCAGCAAGCACTTCTTAGCATCTTCAATAGTGTTTGGGTTTGGTGTCTATATATGGGGTGGATTCCCAGGTGGGGCAGTCTCTGGATGGCCTTTTCTTCAGTCTCTGCTCCACTCTTTGTCCCTGTATTTCCTTTAGACAGAACAATTGTGGGTTAATATTTTTGAGATGGGTGGATGCCCCATCCCTCAACTGGAGGTCATAACTAAATTCTGGATAAGGTTCTCTCTCTCCTTTGTTGGGTATTTCAATTAAAGTCATTTCTTGTTGCTCCCGTTTGTTTTATTTAAGTTTAATGTTAAATCCATGCTGTGTTTCAGTAAGAACAATACAGATTTATATTGCAGCTCCAATTAGATATCCAATAGTACAAATTAGCTTCATGTCACACATACTGAACAAAAAATGTTGAGTGAGGAAAGGAGGAGGAAGGACAAACAGAGTTGAACATGCATGCAGGCTTCCACACCACCTTCAATTCTAACCTGCTTCAGAGGGGGAGGTGTTGGCAAGAATAAGCAGCCATAGATTGTCGAAATGTTACCAGCACCATGCTTTCAACTAAACATCTGCAGAGATCCAAATACATTTTACACTAACATTAAAACAAACTCACCCAAAGCATCTGAAGCTAATATCCAATTTAGTTTAAACATTGGTATAAAATTCAATTTAACAATTAAAAAGAGGAAAATTGACTGCACGTATGCCTCTACTGTGTGACTAATCTTTCTTAGATGCATCACCTAGAAGTCTAATGGCTTTCAAATGTCACGTCCATTTCTAAAAATTTTTTAGCAATATCTCTTAAGCTTTAATCTTATTCTGAATTTCATGATCAAAACATGTATATTAAATATCTTTCATAAGATCTTCATGTCTCTTCTAATGTTTCATTTTGGATTGAAAACGGAATAGTCTGGATAGTCATAAATTTTCTAGAAGTATTGAATATTGTATGCATGAATTATTGAGAATCCAAATTCAAAGACTATCTATTCTTTATACCACTTCATTTTCACCATATTTTATTACGTTGACTGTGGGACCATGAAGGGATGGCTTGGTTTCTGGTAAAGCACTGGCTGGAGGTGGCTGGAGACCCAACAGGTGTCTATGCCTACGAGAAATGGCATATATCTCACTGGGCTCCCAGACCCCAGGCTCCTGACAGGAAGTCGCCCTCCTCCCCCCAAAGATTTCCGTTGACCCTCACCTTTCAGTCATATAGGGCAATGCCCCTACCAACCCTTCCACAGGTAGAAGAAGTGACTACAGGCCTCAGGGACTCAAGAGATTTACATACTAATGAGTAACCTGAAGGCTAGAGGGTGTAGCCAATTAAGCATTCCTTCTCAGATCCTCCTCTATCTTCCCTACCTATTTAACTCAGGTCTGCCCTGAGTTTTTTGGGAGGAGAGGGTGCAACCAGATTCATCTACCATCCTCCATGACAATAAAGCTTGTAAAACCATGGACTTCCTTGTGTCTTTGAGGCCCTGCCATAGGGGAACTGTGGAGAAGGCCTTTAACTAATGAACCTCCTCCTAATCTTCTACCAGAAGACCTCTCTGCATTCCAGCCATAGGGACTGCCAATTCAAGCAAGCTAGCCAAGCCAACGAGTAGGCCAAGCAAGTACAGTAACAAAGAGTTTCTTTCCCACTGGGGTGCTGTTGGGGCTTTCCTTCCCCTTGTTCCTCTCAGCTGTGGGCCAGCCCTGTATGCCCCAGCATCTCTGTTCTTTTGCAGCCTCCAACAGCATCAGGGAGCCTGACTCCGGGTCCACTCAAAGACCCTGCCCCTGCAGGACCTACAGACTGAGACCTCTCCACCTCACAACATGGAAGGAGCTCAGTCAAAATTCCCCCGCTCTTTTGCCTCTCTGATCCATGGCAGACACACAGGAACCACAACTCCAGTCAACAGAATCAGAGCCCTTGCCCATGCTCAAACTAACCCAGCACACACTTGACTTCACTTTTACAATAATAAATTTCACTTGTTCACACTTCTAGAGGTATAAAATTTATAACTAAGGCTTCTGCAGATTCTGTATGCATGATTTCACAACTGACATAGTCCCCGTTCCCCATCTATTGGTACTACCCTATTGATATTAGAATCCAAGATTAGAATTTATCAACATAGAAATCATAACAGATGCCATTTCTAAACTTAATTCATTAGTAACTGGATAAAGAATTAATTTCAACTCTCATTTTTTGCAAAAAAAAACCTTTAATATTAAAACCATTATGTTTGTTTTTGCCTTTTTTCCAGATTAAGTTCTGCTTAAATTAATATACCTTAGTTATGATTCCTGCTCTCTGTCTTCTTTCAAGTTCTTCTGCTGCCCCTCTTCTCATCTGGATTCATCCCTCTTCTTGTCTCTCACAAGTGAGAAACAGCATAATTGATTCTTCAGGTGGTGTTGTGGTATCTTTGATTCCTCTGGCTCCTCCAATCAATCCTTCCTACACATTTGCAGTGAGGTTCCCTGCTAATCTCTCCCCAATATTTGGCTACAGTTGAAGCAATTTATCAATCTAGCCAAATAGCATTAGGAATCTTTTCATGTGTGTGTGTGTGTGTGTGTGTGTGTGTGTGGTGTTTCAGTTGAGTTTGATTTTATCACATGTCTCTAAGATATCCAGTGTCTGGATTCAGCCATCAAGGTAATGTAAGAAGCTTAGGTCTCAAGCTGTACCAATCATCATCTGGCCATTCCAACACTTTCTGCATCACCTTTATCCCAGCACATCTAGTAGATAGGACAAATTGT
Organism: Arvicanthis niloticus; assembly: GCF_011762505.2. Classification (NCBI taxonomy): domain Eukaryota; kingdom Metazoa; phylum Chordata; class Mammalia; order Rodentia; family Muridae; genus Arvicanthis; species Arvicanthis niloticus. Next base: position 15,559,313 of record NC_047666.1, read on the forward strand.
GGGTTGTTGTCCCAGTTCCTCCACTGGAAGCCTTGCCTGTTTACTGAAGATAAGTAGTTCATACTTTATATTTCCAATTATTAGAAATCATCCCTAGGGTCACCCTCATAGATTTCTGGAGTTTCCATTACACTAGGTTTTAAACTTGCCCCTGATATGTCTCCCTACCCAAGTTGTCTCTCCTAGAACTCTCTCCCTCAATCCTCCCACCTTTTGCAATCCCACCTTTTCCTGCCCGACCTGCTCTTCCCTCCACCTGTCGTGTTCTATTCTATTTACCCTTCCCAGAGAGAATCATATGTCCCTCCTTGAGCCCTTCTTGTCATTTACTTTCTCTGTGGATGTGGATTGTAGCATGATTATCCTTTCCTTACAGCTAATATCTACTTATAAGTGAGTGAATACCATGTTTGTCCTTTGGGATCTGGGTTAACTCACTAAGGATGTTTTTTTTTTTTTGTTTATTTGTTTGTTGTTTGTATGTTTTTGTAGTTCCATCTATTGGCCTTCTAATTCTGTGTTTGTTACAGCTGTGTAATATACTCCATTATGTAAATGTATCATATTTTCTTTATCCATTCTTAGATAGAGGGGCATCAAGATTATTTCCGGTTTCTGACTATTATGAATAATAAAACTGCTACGAATATAGGTGGACAAGTGCCCTTGTGGGATGATGGAGTCTCCTTTGGGCATATGCCCAGGAGAAGTATAGGTGGATTTTGAGGTAGATAGATTACCAATTTTCTGAAGAACTGCCATATTGATTTCTAAGGTGGTTATACAGATTTGCACTCTCAACATCTATGGTGGAGTGCTCCCCTTACTCCATATTCTTTCTTACATAAGCTATCACGTGTGTTTAATACTTTAGCTATTCTCAAGTGTATACAATAGAATCTTAGAGTCGATTTGATTTCCTTTTTTCTTTAGTCATTCTCAAGTATATACAATGGAAACTTAGAGTTGATTTGATTTGCATTTTTCAGATGGTGGAGGATATTGAACATTTCTTTCAGAGATTCTCACACATTTGAGATTACTCTGTTGAGATTTCTCTGTTTAGATCTGTACCCCATTTTTTAAATTAGATTTTTATGTCTAGTATCTTGAGTTTTTTATATATGTTTCAAAGTAGTTCTCTGTTAGATGTTGGACTGGTGAAGTTTTTTTTTTTCTATTCTATAGGATGTCATTTTGTGATTCACTGAGACTGAATCAACAATCAGGGAGCTTGTCTGCAACTGACTTGGGCATATATGTTACAGTTGCGAAGATCAGTCTTCTTGTAGGACTCCTAACTGTAGGAGTGGGATGTTTCTGACACTTTTGATGGCTTTTGTATACATTTTCCTCAGACTGGCTTGCCTACTCTAGCTTTAATAAAAGAGTGATGCCTAGTCTTACTAAAACTTTGCATTTGTGTCTTTACCAACAATTTGAGAATTCACTTAGATCCCATTCTTATATGTGTACATTTCAGGGAGTTTCTACTGTATTAAGTTTACATATTACTCCCCAAATGACACTTAATTTTAGCTGTCTGCTTTTGTATTTTCCCTTTTCTTACATTCCACTTCCTACTTGATAGTCCCATTCCAGTCTCCCTTCCCATTCATTTATAACTGTCTTATATCTCTTTTCTAGGGAGATCTATTTGCTTGATCACCAGTTCCTTATTTTATATCTAAGTCTTTGGGTACTGTAATACTATGTATTGTATCTTTTTTATTATTGAGTTACAATCTAATATATACATGTAAGTGAATATATAATAAGTGGGTCTTTGTAACTCTTGGTTGCCTTTTTCAGGATGATATTTTTTGAGTTCCATTTAAATATCTGTATATTTCATTATTTTATTTTTAATGGCTGAATAATAATCTTCACTAAGCCTACATCTGAGAAAGTGCTAATATTCAAAATATATAAAGAACTCAAGAAATTAGCCTCCAAAAAACCAAGTAACTGAATTAAAAATTGGGGTCACAGCTAAACAGAGAATTCACAGAAGAAGAATCACAAATGGCCAAAAAGCACTTAAAGAAATATTCCAAGCCCTTAGTCATCAGAGAAATGAAAATCTAAACAATCTTCAGACTCTACCTCACACCAGTCAGAATGGCTAAGATCAAAAACTCAACTGACAGTAGATGCTGGTGAGGATGTGGACAAAGAAGAACCTCCTCCACTGCTGGTAGGATTGAAAACTGGTACATCCACTCTGGAAATTATTCTGGTGGTTCCTCAGAACATTTGAAATAGTTCTAGCTGAAGACTCAGCTGTACCACTTTTAGGCAAATACCCAAAAGAAGCTCCATCTTATCACAAGGACATATGCTTCAATATGTTCATAGCAGCCTTATTTGTAATAGCCAGAAGCTGGAAACACCTCAGATGTCCCTCAACCTCTGAGGAACAGATGGATACAGAAAATTTGGTTCATTTTCACAATGGAATATTATTCAGCTATTAAAAATGAGAACATGATGGATTTTGCAGGCAAATGGATGGAACTAGAAAATATTATCCTGACTGATGAGGTAACCCAGACACAAAAGAACATGCATGTTATGTATTATGTATAACATGTGGACATTACACAAAAAGTACAGAATGCCTAGGATATAATACACAGACCATAAGAAATGTAACAAAAAGAAAGTGAGAATGCTTCAATCACACTTAGAAGGGGAAAGGAAATGTTCATGGGAGGCAGAGGGAGGGAGGGACCTGACAGAGAAAGGGGAGAGGGGTAATGAAGAACAGGATCAGGTATGGCGCAGGGAACAGGAAAATGAATTGAAATAAGCAGCTTGTGGTGGATCGGGGGTGTGGAAATGGTAGAGGGGACCATTTAGAAAGTACCAGAGACCCAGGAGGTAAGAAACTCTTGGAATTCAATGGGCATGACCTTAGCCAAAATGACCTAGTTTGGGGAGAAGAAACTTGAAGATAGACAGGTGCCTCAAGTGGAGGGATTGAGTTACTAAACACAGACAGAATTTCTGACCCAGAATTTTTACTGTCTAAAGAACTACAGGGACATAAATGGACAAAGAGTGAGGGAATGGCATTCCAAAGACCTGCACATATTGAGATCCATCTCATGGGAGGGCACCAAGGCCTGATACTATTATTGATGCTATGATATGCTTATAGAAGTGAGCCTGGCATGGCTGTTCTCTGAGAGACCCTACCAGCAGCTGACTTAGACAGACACAGATGCTTACAGACAACCATAGGACTGAATTAGGAGATTCTTATGGTTGAATTAGGGGAAGGACTGAAAAAAAAAATCAGAAGAGTACAATGATCCCATAGGAAGACCAGAAGTCTCAACTAACACACACCCCAGGGAGCTCCAGAGACTGAGCCACCAACCAGGAGCATACATGGGCCAGTCTGAGCCCCTGGGATATATATAGCAGAGGGCTGCCTGGATTGACCTCAGTGGGAAAAGATGCACTTAAGCTTAATCCTTGAGAGACTTGAGGCCCCAGGGAAGGGAAAAGTCTTGTGGGGGAGTGGTACACCCTCTCTTAGGCCAAGGGGAGAAACACTGTAAGTGAGACCAGGAAGGGAGGGCAACTACAGAAATGTAAATAAATAAAATACTTTTTTAAAAGATAAACAGGGATAATTGGAAATGATAAAATTTATAATCATATAAATTATAATATTATATATAATATAATATATATTATAATATATAATATATAATATAAAATATAAAACATTATAACATCATAATTATATTATTATAATAACACAATATCATAATTGCAATATTATAATATATGATATAACATATTATATATAATATGTATTATATATAATATATAATTATATAAATTATAATAAAACATTCTTAATCAGTGATTCAGAGAGATCATCTCTTGGAATCATAGTTGATAATAAGAGTCTGTAGATTCAGAGCACAGAAGCTCTGACATATGGGTCTTCTAGCTCAAATTGGGGAGGGCCTTCACCTTCCTCTCCCAATTATTTCACTGACTGTTAGGTCCTGCCTATATAATCCATAAAGTCCGATTAAAAATGAGAAACCAAAACCTTGTTTGTGGTTCTAAAATACAATTTACAGAATTGAATCTGTAAAAGATAGACTATTATACAAATTTTATATACCATAAAGATGAAGAAATCATCAATTGCCCTACTTAATAACATGCAAAAATTAGTAACTCAGCCACAAATAAAGTGTAATTATGTCTAAAACAAATATTGCAATTGATTCATGTATGGAAAAATACATAAAATAAATGTAGTCATGTGAGGCTGTAGCTTGAGAGTGGATGTGGGTCCTGTTGGGGCTGAGTTGTGGGTTCCGCATCTCTGCCACTCCAAGAGGCTGGGCCACAGCTCAGGGAAGCAGAGGTATGGGAATTTGACTGAGTTCACATTACGTGCACAGGGCAGGCACTAGGCTGTGAGAAGTCTGTGACTCCACTCCAAGGTGGAGAGAACACAGTTGAAGCTCTTGGGTTGGTGATATCCAGGCAAGGCAGCAGCTGGGGACCAACTGTTCTCATGCTCTTGGGCTCTCAGGAGCAGCTGAGAGGCCATGGAAGGACTGAGACAGAGTATACAGGCTGGATCAACTGGCAGCTGAAGGGGCGAGGAAGACAAGCTCCAGTGGCATCCTGCATCGAAGGACTCTTGGTCTGGGCAACTCACTTGGCTGAGTCATGGCTAGATGGGCTAGCTCACTTGAGTGGGCAGCCTCCGTGCTGGAAAGTAGAGAGGAGGTCAGTGGGAGATTAGATGGCGGCTCTGTAGTTGAAGATCTTTTCCATGGTTCCCCATGGTGGGCCCCAAAGAAGAGAGGTAGTCCATGGCCTTAAGATATATATTGTCATGGCAGAAAATGGATGAAGCTGCACCTCGTGTTCTCAGGGAAGGCCACCACCTTTTGCAAGGAGGTAGGTCTGGGAAGAAATGCTTAATTGGCTACACCCTCTGGCCTTTAGGTATCTCATGAATATGGAGATGTCTTAAGGCTCTGTGGCCTATAGTCACACCCTCTACCTGTGGAAGGGCTAGTAGGGGCATTGTCCTATGTGTCTGAAAGGCACGGATCAATAGATGTCTTTGGCTTCATGTCAGGAGCCTGGAGTCTGGGAGCAGCAAAATGCATGCCGTCCCTTGCAGGGAAACCTGTGAGGTCTCCAACCTGCTGGGTCTCTGGCCATCTCTAGCCAGTGCTTAACCAGAAACCATGCAGTTCTTTCATGGTCCTACATGGTCATAATGAAACAGTTCATCACAAAAAAATTGTTGATAAATCATTTGGAGAATGAATTTATTTCTCTATAAGTATGATGTTTTATTTTTTAAACATTGTGCATGTTTATATATCTACCTGTGTGTGTATGCCAGTTGTACGTAGGTGCACACAGGGTCCCTGAAGAGGGTATTGACAGTAGCAAACTGCATAATGTAGGTGTTTTGAACCTAATTCAGTTCCTCTGTAACAGCCAAAGCATTCTTAAATGATGAGCTATTCCTCTAGTAATGAGACATTTTTTAATTCAACAATCAATATTAAATAGCACTTAGTCCACATTTGTACAATAGTTTGAAGCCTCCTTTCTTTTCTATAGTAAAATCATTAGAAAAGCTTGTATATTACAGCAATGAACTAAAATTTTTTATGAATGTTAATACATTGGATTTTATTAGTAATCACTGTCTTGGTAAGAGAATAATCGTGTTTTTAGTTACTTATTAACTCAATCACTCCCACATTGATCCTCCCAAAATTTATTCATTCATTTGTTACAATTTTTCTTCAAAGGCTATGAAGGAAACATATTGATTTATACAGTTATATTTATAATCAAAATATACAAGTATTTTTTCTGAGAAAGTACACCAAAGAAAATTATTGGAAACATTAAATCATTGAAAGACAACAACAATTATTAAACAGAAAATAACACTTAGAACTAACATAAATCTTTTCCTTTACAATGGTATATTCTAATCCGTACACATGTATTCAGTGTACAACTACATAAACCACCCGCACTCTTTTAGGTTTGATTACTTTACTTAGGAACACCTTGTTGGTTTGAGCAGAATGATGAAATTACAGGATAGAGGACCTGAAGTTAATGATCCTGGAAAGAAGAAACATCTGTTTTAAATTTATTTGTACTTATTTGTCTTTTTTTAAACTCTTGTTTATTTTTATGTTAGTTTAGTAATGTGACTTTTAAAATCAGTTATCAACACAATGTACTGATTGATTTGAGGTAACAATATCTCAGTATGCAGCCCAGGATGGCCTTGATCTCACAAATTTCTTGCTTCAGTTGCATTACTAGTGAGTTTACAGATACTTATGTTATTTATAGTCTGAATAGTTAAAGACCAATTAACTAAAAAAAAAAGACAGAGACATTTTGTGACTCCAGTGTTGCAGGAGAGTTTTGAGGTCTCTGATACAGACCTCTATTCTTTATCTTTCTCTCTTGAAGAACTTATGTGCTGCTTGATAGAAATGGTCATTTTATCACTTTCAAATGAAAAACATTGCATTACCTTTCTTTTAAATACTATTTTTATTGCACTTTTTGAAAATAAGTTTTACTGATACATTCTGTTGGCTTGAAGTTGCAAATAATGAATCTATATTTAAATAGACAACAAAAAATGCTGTAAAGAAAATACTCAAATTCTCAAAGAACAAGCTTGCAAGTATATCCAAACAACTTAATAAATATTTATTTTGAAGAAAATAGATCATCTAGTTAACATAAAACAAAACAACTGAAAAAAGAAAAACAAAACAACTGTAAAACAGTGTTAAATGAATATAAATTAGTATGATTTTAACATACAAAGTATACTTACAGTGTCTTAAAGTTTTCTATTTTAAGTCAGATTGAAAAGATTTTTAAAGTGATTATTGTGGCTGTTTCTGGTCATTGATGAAAATTGGCAGATGGTATACAGAGCTATTGTAGGGCACCTTTCCATCTGCCCAGTCAGTTAAGATGGATATATGATTTATCACAAAATCATTGATCATAGTATTATGCTAAAGCAATACAATCAAGAGTTTGGTTCACATGGCTATTAGATTTGTTGATGTAATTATGTGGTAATAACCCCAGGCAGTAATCAACATAACAGATGGTGGCTTCAGAGAACTGAACAAACTCTCCTATAATTACATAACCAACGTCACTTAGGGAGGTATATATATGATGCAGTCACTGAATTGCTGTAGTACATAATGTACTGGACTCTGAATACACTTAATTTGTTTGCAATCTCCTTGTTCTTTTACAATATGTGATTATTTTTCATGTATATTTATAAAGAGCATATTTGTTAAAAGCATGCATGTAACTTGATTTATGTACTCCTATGTCCAGATTTTAAAAGTTTGCAATATTAATTTAGTATACATATATAACATTTAAGGTATGTACCTGTGTGTATGTGTATACATGCATATAAAGCTCAGAATTCAGTATCATATTAAGGTAACATAATTTTAATATAAGTATCTCTTGACACTTATTCAAATAAAATTATATGTTTATTTAGTGAGCAAAACCAGAAAGTTATAAATATGCCTTATACAAGATAAAATATTTATGTTAATTTGCAAATTAAGATGTTAAGGGCTGAAAAAGATGGCTCACCAGATAAAAGCATGTGATGTTCTGGCAGAAGTCTGGAGTTCATTCCCTAGCAACCACATGGATGTACCCTGTATTATCAGCTCTAAGTCAACTTGTGCCTTCTTCAAGCCTCTGCAGGTACACATGTGGTAGAAAAATATGCTGACCAAACATGCATACACATTTTTTAAAAAGAGTTTAGACTTTGGGAATACTTTCTGTTGTAAACATTTCAAAATAATTACTAACCTACGTAAAGGGGCCATCAAAAATAGTAACTCAAGTACGAGTAAGATCTAGACATGCATTCAAAATAAGAATTAGTGAGTAGACCTTAACTAAAAACTGAAAATTTGCTTAACTTTTTAAAAATCTTTAACTAGAAATGCTAAGCACTGCTGAGAGTCCTAAGTCAAGCTCAGAGAAATTGAAAAAATATACCAAATAAAACTTGTGGAATAGTGAGCACAGTTACAGAAAAGGAGACCTAGCCAAGACACTGGGTGTCTCCTTCTGATGTGTAGGAGAAGACAAGTAAAAGACTATTAACAAAATAAAAACTAATCACAGGATGTCTGAATATTTCAAAGAATCATAGTTTCTGAAATAGAAACGAAAAATCAGTACCAAATATAAATAGATTGAATAAGTGTGATACTGAGGATCATATAATAATTTAGGAAAGTAGGTTGGTAATTTCTTATGAAGTGAAAAATACATTAGACATATGGTCTGATTAAGAACTCAAAATATCGGCCAATCATTTGAATCTAATTATTTACAAAATGACTTGATTTAGGGCTGAATATTAATTTATCATGATAATCCAAACAAAGGGATGGGTAGAAGCTGACTGATGAATTACAATATTCTATATTAGTGTTTTTATAAAATTATTGAGTGTGTGAGTGAGTGAGTCTCTGATTTTTGTATTAGGCGCATTTCTGTTTTGTTCAACTTTGATGCAATGATTTTGTTTTTTATTATACCTTATATTGTTATTTTTTTTAAAAAATGAAGGAAGGAAGGAAAGAAGAAACGAAGGAAAGAAGGAAGGAAGGAAGGAAAGAAGGAAGGAAGGAAGGAAGGAAGGAAGGAAGGAAGGAAGGAAGGAAGGAAGAAAGGAAGGAATATCCAGCCACTAGAACTGAACTGTCTTTATACTTCCTGGGAGATGAAAATCAGTTTTCTCCAATACAGTGACAGTGGGTAGATCAACCACACCAGGAAAGGCCTCCCTCATGTTCAGGAGTAGTTGACCAACACTCTACAGTTTTGTTGTGTACTTTAATTTGATTATTTTTTAGTGTGTTTTTCTTTTCTTTTTTTTTCTTTTCCTTTCCTTTCTTTTCTTTTTCTTTTGTTGTTGGTGGTAAGGGAGTTGTTGGTTTGGTTTGGTTTTCTTTTTGGGTATTGTTTTATTTTAATTTTGTTGTTTTAAGGGGTCTGTAATTTTTTTAGGATTTAGATTTCTTTCAGAAATAATTGGAAAAATATGGGAGAATGGGAGGATCTGGAAAAAACAGGAAAAGGGAAGAATATGACAAAATATAATTAATTATTAAAAATGGTTAAAAATTAAAATTTAAAAATGGTAATAATGTAAAAATGCTTTATATACAGTTTTTAGATTTTTCTCATTTTATATGTATAAATGTTTTGCTTTGAAGTGTGTATGTTTACCAGATGGATGCATAGTGCCATTAGAAATATTAAAATTATAGATAATTTTGCACCAGTAAGTAGATGATAAGAATGAAACCCAGGTGTTATTCAAGAACATCAAATACTCTTAACTGAGAAGCCTTCTCTATAGCACTCATGTTTTATAGGTTTTTGAAGGGTATTTATGTTTGATAGTTACACAAATGTATACCCTGCCCAAAATTATGAAACTATATATATAAATTATGTGGTTTGTATTAAATGAAATGTAATATAACAACACATTGTATAATACATGAATTGATTAACAGAAAATAATACTTATGGCATATGATTATTCAAAGTACTATGACATAGTAAGGACACTATTGACTTATGGAGATCAATTCAGGCAGCAAAATATAAAGAAAATATCTGGGGGAACGGGAAGATGACTAAGAGAGAGGGTCAAAAGGAAAAAAGGCATTGTGGTTTGAGTGATAATGGTCCTTAAAGGCTCATTAGGTAGAATGCTTGGTTTCCAGTAGTTGAAACTGTTTGTGAAGTATGAGGAGGTGTGGCCTTGTTGGAGAAGGTGTGTCATTAATGGTGGGTTTTGAAATGTTAATATCTCATGCCAAGCTGAGTGTCTCTCTCTATTGGCTGCCAGTAGATTAAGTTCTAAATTTCTCAGCTTCTACTTCAGTGTTATATCTGTCTGCTTCCTGCAAATGGTCATCACGGATTAACCTACAAACTAAAATTGTGACCAAGTTAAATGAATTTTTAGAGGGTTTCCTTTGTCTCTTCATAGCAACAGAACAGCAACAAAGACAAAAGTCAAGAAGGAGAGGATGGGAGATTGGGTTGGATACATAAAAGTTAATGTATTTTCATTTTAATGTTTTTAAAAATGCCATGGACTTTAGAAGCCTGTTGTCACTGTATAGAAAAATTCAAATTAAGTAATATTTGAAAAATATATTGATATATGATTCATTAATGGCAGATGCTACAAATGGCTTAATTTAATTTAAATAATTTCATAATTTACATGGTAAGATAAAGTGTATGTTAATAGATATAATCTGTACTTCAGGGTAATTATCAATTTCTGATTAGAATATTATGTTACTGACAGAGTTTACTGCCGGAGTTATCAGAGAGAATCATTTCAGAAAACATGTCTACCTTTTCAGTTCATAATTAATTTGGATAAATATTAGGAGTTTAGTTAGCTAACAAAACAATAGAAACTAAATTTTACTAGTAAAATTGGAGTGTTATTTATTTATTTATTTAGAGACAAGATTTCAAGTATCCCTAATTGGCAACATTTGCTATGAATCTGCAAAGTCCTGAGCTTCTGCTCTTCCAAGGTTCTGATACTCCAGTTATGAGCTACCATAGCTTTATAATGATGAGGATGAGATTCAGGACTTTGTACATACTAGACAAACGGTCTCCTGGCTGATCTATATCCTCAGCCCATTCTATAATACTTAAAGAAAATTGTGACTTTTCTGTGAATCAATTTAAGAACTAAAGATATTTGATACTGTCAACATGTAAGTTTCCATGCATAGCTCTTCTATATACTTTAGAAAATTATATTCAGAGTGCCTCATGCTGTAGGGTTCAAATAACCACACTTGGAATATTATTTTATATATTTGTCATAAATATGCTTTAAAAAGTTATAAACTCACTTGAAAATAAAAGCAATAACAATGCCAGATTACATCATAGATAACAATGCAAACCAACAAAAGGAAAATAGCTCCAACAACAGACACAATAATCAGAGACCCATTCATTCATAAGCTTCGGCATCATAAAAATTCCAAACTGAGAGCCAGAATATATACACAGAGGAGAAAGCTATAATATAAACTCAGAGAACTGGGGCAGGCTCATGCAGGCTTTGTTCCTGTTGCTTCAGTCTCTGTAAGCTCATGTGAGCCATTGTCAAATGATTCAGAGGGCCTTGCTCTCCTGGTGTCCTCCTCCCTCTGGCTGTGACAATCAGCTTTTTCTTCTGAGGGGTTCCATGAGCTCTGAGGTGTGGTGGGTGATTGTTTTGGAGACATCATACTTAGGCTGTGTGTTCCAAGGACTCTATTCAAGTAAAGTCTAGCAGTGGGTCTCTGCATATGATTCTGACTGCTGTAGAACGACACTTCTCTTGATGACTGAATGAGGTACTAATCTATGAATATAGCAGAATATAATTAGGAGTCATTTTATTGGTAATTTTTTAGAGTATTTGGTTTTACCCTAGGACTCTTAGCTATCTAGTCTCAGGTTTTTGTTTACACAAGGAGTGTCCACTATGAGTATATCACTTGGAGTGAGTCTTACATCGTAGTTGATATTTTTTTTTTGTCCCACAAGTTTTGTGCCACCATTGCCTTAGCATATCTTAGCATACCCTGGCAGGAAACATTGTAGGTGAAAGGTAAGGAAAATGGGTTTGAGATTGTGTTTTTGTTTTGTAGCCTGCAGGGTACTTTCCTACACCAAAGATACTAGAATGTAGGGGCAAAGTCTCCATGTAAGTGGCAGCTAAACTTGTCCAGGTTTAACAAATTGTGTGGGTGTTGTCTTAGGCAATAAGGCCTCATTGTCAGTTTATGGAGAGCAACCCATTGAATTATCAATATCCTGGGTTCTTTGGGGATTTCCATGGGATACTGTTGGCTAAAAAATCAACTGAATGCAACTCAATCTTGGTACTGGGAGGCTCATTTGGAGACAAGAGATGACCAGCTGGGTCTCTATATGCCCCATTTTAGGAGACCTAATTAAAATCACCTTCACATATATTAGGAAGCTTGCATTGCCTTAAGTTTTCATATCATCCCTCAATTATCACTCAATTCTAACTGTCTGTCCTGTACTCCAAACTTCAAAACTACCTCTCCTCTTCTATAAAACCTAATTTTCCAGCTGCTTTTGCCTAATCTAGCAGTAAAATATATTCTATTTTTCTTCCCAAAAAGATCTATGTGTCACTGAGGCTCTATCTCCACACCTAATCTCTCTGTGGATTATAGCTTGTTTATAACAATAATTACATTATTATTAATTATTAATTAATTATTATTAATGCTACATAATGGCATTAGTTATGTAATGGCTAATGTCCACATACAAGAGATTGTATTCCATATTAATCTCTGGGTCTGGGTTACCTCATACAGAATGATCTTTATAGTTCTACACATTTTCCTGTATATTTTTTATGCCATTTTTTAACAGCTGTGTAGTACTCCATTGTGTAAATGGACCACATACTCATTATCCATGCTTCTGTTGATGCACGTGTATGTTGTTTCCAGTTTCTGGCTAGTATGAATAGAGGAGCAATGTACATGGATGATACAGTGTTTGTAGTGACAATTTTGCAATTTTGGTTTCTTTTTAAAGTACAGGAATATTATAAGAATATGCTTGCATTTTAATCCAAGGTGTAGGGATTTGGGGCTTATTTTCACTAGATCTAGCAGCTATGATGTGCTTCATGCTCTAGCAAAAGTGTGGTTTTGCCAGTTGCAGGTAATTTATGGGATGGTGTAATGTTTGGAATTCTGGGAAATTTTCAGAGGGCATATAAAGGCAAGGGCCCCGAGAGGTGGGGTAAGTGGTTTCTGGTCATGTAGTGAGGTTGGTTATGATTTATTAGTAGTTGTGCTCATAAAAGAAACAAAAGAAAAATTAGATTAAGTGGTTTCACTATCTCTTTCCCTCTTTCTTCTTTTTCCCTCTCTGTTTTCCCTCTATCCTTTTTCTCCTATCTAGTAAGGGGTAAAACTGGGAGGATAAAGGATGGAAAAAGAAGAACCCAGACCAGCTACAAGTCTTCTGAGGGTAGGATGAAATATCCTTTGGCTATATGGTCAAGAATGATAAAGCTAGAATTTGAGGTAAATCCCTTAGCAACTGCCATTGATTTCCATAGTATCTGTACAAGTTTGTGCTCCTCCAGCAATGGAGGAGTCTTTTTTTGCTTCACATCCTCATGAGCCTGAACTGACACTGGTGTTATTGACTTTATACATTCTGAAAAATGTTTGCAATCTTTAAATAGTTTTGATTTGCACTTTCCTATTTGCTGAGAAAGGTAAGCATTTCTTTGAGTATGTCTGAGACATTTGAGTCAACTGTTAATCCTCTGTTCAGATTTCTACCTCATTTTTTAATCATTTGGTATTTTGTGTTTCAGTTCCTTTACTTCTGTATATATTTTAGATATTAGTCCCCTGTTCCATGTGAAGATGGTAAAAAATCTTTTACAACTTTGTAGGCTTCTGCTTTGTCAGAATAATGGTATCCTTTGTGTTATACCAGATTTTTAGTTTCTTGAGGTCCCATTCACTATGGGTGTTCTGTTCAGACAGTCTTCTACTGTGTCAATGAGTTCAAAGCTTCTTCTCCTTTCTCCTCTATCAGGTTTAATGTATCTGGTTTTATGCTGAGGTCTTTGATGCATTAACCCTTGAGATGGGCAAAGTAATAGATATGGATTGGATCTCTTTACATTCTTCTACATGCAGATAGCCAGTTGAAAAGCATCATTTGTTGAAGATGCTTTTTTCCTCAGTATGTATTTCTGTGTGCTTTATTTGAAAATACGTGTATATACATATGTAGATTTATGTCTCAGTTTCCAGTTTCATTCATTGGTTTGTATATTTTATGCCAATATATGCAGGTTTATTACTGTAGCTTTATACAACTGAAAATAGGAATCCTGAGACCTCAAACAGTTTTTTGATTATTTGAGATTTTTTTAAATTTTTATGAGATATTTTTTAAATGATATTGAAAATTGTCCTTTCAAGGTAAAGAAGTGTGTTGGGATTTTTATGGGGATTGCATTGAATCTGTTGATTGCCTTTTGTAGGGTGGCCATTTTTACTGTGTTAATACTACTGATTCATGAATATGGGGAAATTTTCCAATTCTTGATATTTGGTTAAATTCCTATCTTCAAAGACTTGAAGTTTTTATCATACAAGCCTTTTTGTTGCTTTGTTACAGTTACTCAAATATATTTTATACTATTTGAAGCTATTGTGAAAAGTATTGCTTGGATATTTCCTTCTCAGCCAGTTTGTCGTTTATATAAAGAAGTACTACTAATTTGTTGTTGTTGTTTTTAATCTTCTATGAAGTCCAAATTTATCAGCTGTAGGAAGGTTCAGGATCACTTCTTTTTTTCTCCATGGAGAGGATTTCTTTTTCTTTCTTTCTTTCTTTTTTTTTTTTTTTTTTTTGGATATTTTATTTATTTACAGTATGGATGTCATCTCCTTTCCTCATTTCCCCTCCCTAGAATCCCCTATCCTATACCCCCTCTTCCTTTATGCTTTTATACCATTTTGATTACATGCACCTAATAAGGTCAGTTCTAGGTTGAGGGTCTAGCAATACAATAGATGCAAATAGTCTAGGAACAAGCAATAGAATAAACATAAATAGTCAAAGAAGCAAGGCATTAAACCCAGTTACATGAACACTCCTGTGATCACTGTTTCTAAAGGCTTATCAGGATGACCAAAGTATCTGAGCCTACTTCCTTATCCTAGCCCAAGGTCATTTTCATGTCTGAAGCCTACTTCCTTGTTCTAGTCTAAAATTTAGAATCCTGAGTGAAATTACTTCTTTGTTCTGGCCTCATATTTAGATTCCTGCCTGAGATTACTTCTTTGTTGTAGCCTATGACTTAGACTCTATTGTTCTAGTCTAATGTCAGATTCCTGCTTGAAGCCTACTTCCTTGTAGTTGGTCAATGTCATACTTCAGGGTCACTTATTAATACCATCATATCATCTGCAAATAAATATGATTTACTTCTTGCATTCTAACTTCAATTTCTTTGTCTTTTTGTGTTTTATTGCTCTAGATAAGACTTCATGTTTTATATTGAATAAGTATATCTAGAGAGCACAGCCTTTTGTTTTTGGAATTTTGTTTTTTGTTTTTTTTTCTGATTTTAGTAGAATTGCTTCCATTTTTCTCTCCATGTAATTGTTGGTTATAAGGTTGCTGTAAAATGTCTTTATTATGTTTAGATATTTCTCTATGTCCACCATTTCTCCAGGAATTTTATCATGAAGCAATGTTATGTTTTGTCAAAGACTTTTTCTGAATCTAATAAAATTAATCTAATCTAACAGTCTTATTTATTATTTTTGCTTTCAGTTTGCTTATATGAGGGATTATATTTGTAATTTTTAAATATTAATAAAACATCTTAGTGTCTAAAATAAGTTAAGTGGAGAAACATTTAAAATATTAAACCTTAAAATAATAACAATAGTAAACTAGGATCAACAGTATAAAATTTAGGGAAGATTTAGTAATGGCCTGGCTCTCTGGCAAATTTACTATGATAACATCTTACCTGTAATGATTTCCTTAAGGTACTAAGAGGATTGAGCCAGGCTGACTCCCTGACGGGCTTCAAAGACTCAGTTCAGGAGACTAGGCTATGTTTCTGTCTCCTAGAACTGGACAAATCCAGATATGTCAGTTACAGGAACAACCACAGCTCAAGGGCAGTTAATCCGGAGTTGGCCCACCTTCTGGCCTGAGCCAATACAATAGTTAGTCATCAATGGTTCTAGAAAATCCCCAGACAATCCCAGAGCCATCTGAACCCCTAGAAATAATTCCAATCAATGAAGTAAAAGTTCCTCTACCCCTCCCTGGAATTCCCTTAATCTGCTTTAAATTGGGCCTACAAAGCACACATACTTGTTTTCCTTCTGATAGTTGGTGGACCCTCTGCATGGTTGATTTCTAGAGAACAAATGTTTTGCCTTTGCATACTATTTGAGTCTGGAGTCTTCAGTGATTCTTGGACCTTTATATTCAGGAGTTCCTCCGAAATCACAGGGACTTCTCTGTCTGGAGAGTAGAGCATTTCTAGAAGAGCAATTGGCTCTCGGCCAATCTGTGAATTTCGGTGCATCCATGTGTTGTGATTTTTTTCTCTTGTCCTGTCTTGCTTGTCCCTTGCTAAGTTCAATGTATGGTTAGAGGAGTTAAGTTTCCCACCCTGTGCAATTGTTTTTCTTGTTTTGTTTGTTTGTTTGTTTGATCTAGAATTTTGGAAACCCAAAGAGGAGTGTTGAATGGAGCAAAAACTTCTAGAGCCACAGGAGGTCAGGAGAAGTTCTGCTTCTTTTGTGGTCACACTTCAGAAATGCCTGGTTCTGGTTCTGGGTCCCTTTGATGAGACATCTTGTTCTCTTCCTTCTTCCTCTTCTCCCAACTCTATTCATTGTTCTTGGTGCACAGTTCTGTCCATGTCTCCATTTGTATCTATAGTTTTGTTATGTTGCTTGATTTTTGTTCTATGTTTCATGTTTTTTTTAAAAGGTTCTTACTGCCTATCTCCATGGCAGACCCAGCTGATCTCCATGGCACCAGGCCTTACCTTTCCCAACCCTGCAAAAGCATCGTGCACTGCCACCTTTTCCACACCATTGTTCTGCCAGCTTGAGTGGCCTTACTTCCAAACTAGCCATCTAAGTGCTTGCAGAACCTGTCTAATATATTTGCAGTCTGATACATCATCTTCAGACTCCTTGAGCATGCCAGTCTTAGTTTGGTCTGATAGTTGCTCTGTTTCGTAGTCAAAGGACAGGCCAAATTTAATGTGCTTGCTTAATTCAGTCTTAACAAATGGATTTCTAAACTGGTGCTGCTCTCAAAATCCCTGTACCTGCAGCTAGAAATTGAACACTGCTAAAAACCCCCCACCTCTGATAATGAATCAAGGCAGGAAGCTTCTTGATCAAGTGCAAACTGCTCTTAAAGGAACATGAGCAGCTTCTCAGTTTTGCTGGTAATGAAGCTGATGTCAATCTTGTTACAAAATTTCTATGTCCATGAGAATTGGATTCAACAGGTGGCAAGGTGCTCATCCCTTAAAATAACAACTCGAGAGAGTAAGAAAAAAATTGTCTATTTTAAATGTATGTATATCTTTATTTCTGACCAGTTTTAAGTATATAACTTAATGTTTTATATGTCTTGTCTATAGGTTATCTGCTTATAATGTATTGAGTATGATTAAAAATCAAAACACCTGTAAGAGAAAATTAGCTTAAAACAAGCAATTCAAATGTTAAAAGCATTCTTGTTTGTTTACACCTTGTTAATCTATAACAAGTTGCTTAGTTACAAATGTACTTGGGTTTCCAGGAATAATTTGGTTTTTTTACCTGTACAACCTAATGTTATTTCTTGTAAAAGTATTGAGAAACACACTGTTTTATCATAATCACGTAGTAGAAAAAAACAAAAACATAATCACTTTGCAATTTTATACTGCTTGAAAGATTTTCCTGGGATATATAAGCTATGGAAGACAGAATGGAGGCTGGAACATTGTTTTTTCCATCCATCAATTGTATGTATGTGTATGTTATGTATATGTGTAAGGTATGTATGAATGGGTGCTGGAACAATATGTATATGTCTCTGTAGTTTTACATGTATGTATGCATGTATGTATTTGTATGTATGAAGTTATTATACTATGATTGTTCTCTCAGCCACTCAGTGTGTAGGTGTGTGTGTATGTGTGTGTGTGTGTGTGTGTGTGTGTTTGTGTGTGAGTGAGCCCATGCATCTGTGTGACTATGTGTGAATATTCTCTTTCCTTCTCTTTCAGTCTGGCCCCAAAGAATTAAAAGAGTCCATAGTTTTATTGCTGGGCACAGGGATTTGCCATCCCAAGTAAATTAAGCTTTGTTGCCTCAGAGAAAAGCCTGCTGAGTAAATTCTCTAATCATTGGCAGCAATTTGCAGCAGACCTGCAGATATGTGAACCCACCCCTATCAGCAGCAATAACCACCACTGGTTGCCTATCATAGCTTCCACCTCATGAATGTCAAAACCAGTGATTGGCATCAAATAGAAGGTAATGAATAAGATAAAGCTATGCTTTAAAAAACCTACAAATTCCCTTTTAAAGGAACAATTTCTACAATGTTTTCATCTTTACAACTGTGGTGAGGAATTTAAATCCAGTAAGATGGTTTCTCGGGCTAGGTATCACATCTTAGAGATCACATACCAACATGTGATCTAAACATGTACACCCAACTCCTAAGAGGGCAGTACAGAAGGAGAGAGGCAGTTCAGTTTGGTGCAGTTGAATTTGTACAATTCTATTGTGTTCAGTCATATTTGCTTCATGTATTCAGTGCAGTTAATGCAGTTCAGTTCACTGAGTTCATAGGCACTTTTCCCAAGCAGAATAATTCGGCCAAAAGCCAAGAGAAACCAACTTGAATCAGTCAGCTTAGAAAAGCATTTGAGCCAGAATATTTGAGTTGAACCAGCCAGCCAGAGTCCAGAAAGAGTGAGATTGTTCAGCAGTCAGTCTCATAGGCTGAAACATTTGAGTCCTAGTTTAGCAGATGGAGGCTAGAAGGTGAAGCAGAGGATTAGATTGTACAGAGACTAGAAGCTTCCAGAGCTAGGTCTAGGCATAGAAAAAATATGAAAAAAATTAAAATAAATAGAAAGCTAAACAGTCACACCATACCAGAAAAGGTCTATTTTAAATGGACATAAATTATTAATGTTAAATATTAGGTAGAAATTTTGGGACTGAAGTAGAAAGACTTAAAGCTATAACTCTATAACGCAACACAAAGTCTATTAAACAAAAGTAACTGTAGGACATCAGTTTTTCTCACAGCAAGTGCCAATCCCCAGGTCTGTGTATTTACTATTGGATCTCCAAATAATGGGTTCCCTGTTCACAAATCCACTGATATTCATTTTTCTTTTGTTGCTGTGTTTTGATAAAAGTAACTTTGGGAAAGAAGGTATTGTTTTAGAGGGTGGCAGGGAAGTCAAGGGAGCAAGAGATTGAAACACCTGGCCAAACTGTATCTTCAGTGTATATGCATATTAAAAATTCAGAGGCCTGTCTCTCTGATGAATCTAGAGCTTTTAAAGTTGACAACAGTATTTGTCATACGGACAACTATATATTTAAAATATTTGAAAAATGATGTAGCATTATTAAGTTTCTTTAAGAGTGTGGACCCTGATTTGTCTAGCATGTCCTAGTGAATAGATACACACTTAAGAGTATATGGGAAATATTAATGGGATGCAGCGGGTTAAAAATTGAGCCAGTATAAAATGAAATGTATCTTGGAGAAGATGGTAAAAAAAAAGAGTGCAAATGTTCAAAAGACAATGTATGAAATTATCAAATATTAATAATTCATAAAAAGAAAAAAAGAAAAAGAAAGGAAATACTTTGTGCTGTGCTAGTCATGTATTTGTAAAGCTTAGGTATGGCTCTTATCTGTTTCTCGGAGGAAGTAAAAGTATTGTTTACACAATTGCCCTACTAAGACACATGGAACCTGTTCAATATCCAGGAAATATTTTCTCAATAAATGCGATAGTACAGGTTGAGTTAAGTCATGAATATTTAGAATTGCTGAAAATGTTAAAAATGCTTTTGTTTATTAGTAAGAAAATTATAATGCAGCTTCTAACATATTTTAAATCAATCAAAACATTAGAAGTTAAGCCTAACTTAAGATCATGTAAATTCAAATGAAAATGCTTATATGTTAGAAAAGGAAACTAAAATATAAATAGCCAATGAGTAAGCATAAAATAGTAAGTATTTTTAAAATGTGTTCTTTACTTTTTACTTTTTAAAAGAGTAACATAGTCTTAATATATAAAATAAGTTATTTGTGTATTCTAAGATATTTAAGTTATATATATATCCATCCTAAATTTATAAATATATATGGAATTGTCAAGTGTGACTCAATTAAACTTTGTAGAATTCTTAATTTGAACTATATTCTCTTAAGGAGGAAAGGGAGTACATAGCTGTAATCTTTCTCATTGGAAGGCGGGATTTTGGGGACAGACACTGTGTTAAAAGAATCCACTGAACAAGAAAAAATTAAAAAGATGAAAGAAAGAAAGAAAGAAAGAAAGAAAGAAAGAAAGAAAGAAAGTTGCAATATGTGGAAATTGTTCACTATTCACAAAACACTATCCCAATAAACACAATAATATTGATTGAGTCAAACCATGAACATTTAATCGTGTGTGTGTGTGTGTGTGTACAACACTATAGTTGTTATGAAAAGACTCTTAACTGTTGTTGTTAGGACACAGTTATACTGTTGAATTCTATACTCTCTTACCTTTATATTTAGTTTTCAATGATACAAAGTAATTGTCATTGAAATGACAATTCAATTTTGACAAAGAAATCATCCTGATTTTATAGAAGTTATTGCCTGATATCTACATGGAAGTGATTTAAATTGTATCCTCTACAAGCAATTTTATTGCATTCAATTTATTAGTCATGGAGTAAGAATTAAGAAATGTTTAAAGTGGAATTAATCACTCTTGTGCCATCATGTTTGCTTGGGATTTTAAGCCACAGATGTGTGTGTGTGTGTGTGTGTGTGTGTGTGTACAGTGGTGGCTTGAGGCCTTCAGAATAATATCCCACTTTCATCACCCCATGCTTCATTTGGTGCATATTTCTCTACAACAAACTTGAAGTCAGTCCAGATGATCTGCATTCATTTCAACACATGGGGAAATTCCACAAGGATTCACTCTTGGCCTTTTCCATTAGGCCAATTTCATGCCCTTTTGTAAATCTGGCTTCTAAATTTGCTTTATGATAATACAGCTTTGCCAACGGTGTTCTCATTTAGCGCTTTGATGATAAAGGTCACTCATCCTCTCCACGGAGCTCTTAAGGACTCAGTATGCTCTAGAAACCCAGAAATATTTCAACCATTAAAACAAAAATAACCCCTTTAATAAAACACTCTTAGTGTAAGATTATTGGGAAGTTTAAAAAAAAAAGCCTCTGTTAATTGAGTACACGATCTCCACTTGAACCCAATTGCCCTCCTTTTATGGTGTTTGTCATTAAAGCTTTTAAAAGAGATAAGTTTAAAAGAAAAAAAAAAGACTTGCAACTAAATCTTATTACAATATATCTTAATTAGCATTTGTGGGTTGGTTTATAACCTAAAAGCACAATGATAGCCCAAAAAAAGTGTAGTAGGACTAGGGATTATATCAGATTTCTATCAGTAGCATGGTCTAGCCAAATAATCAGGTGAGTGTGGACATGCAGTATGATCAGAAGGCTCCAGTGGTCTAAAATATCTGTGCTATTTAGATACAAATTTTAGAAATCTAAAGATAATTTCACCAGTTTCTATCTTTGAAGAAAAAGAGGCAGCTTAATTAAGTGTGGTTATATAGAAAAGTAAAACACTCTAGAAAACTAATCCTGCCATGTTTTTTATAATATATTGCAAGTTAAAACCCCAAGTGTTAAACCAAGTGTTTATAAAAAGCGACTGTTGTATGTTCATTTGAATGAGGGATGATTAGCTTAGCAAGTACTTTAACTGAGAAAAGTCACTAATACAAAACTTCATATAAATCTAATAACCATCAAATACAGTGTAATAAAAATTGAAAGAACTGGTGAGATATCTCAGTAGTTAAGAACACTTTCTGGGGCCCGGCGGTGGTGGCGAATGTCTTTAATTTCAGCACTTGGGAAGCAGAGGCAGGCGGATTTCTGAGTTCAAGGCCAGCCTAGTCTACAGAGTGAGTTCCAGGACAGCCAGGGCTACAGAGAGAAACCCTGTCTCAAACAAACAAACAAACAAACAACAAAACACTTTCTGTTCTTCAGAGGTCCAGGATACAGTTCACCACATCTACATGGTGGTTTGCAACCATCTGTAACTCTAATTCCAGGAAATCTGATATCTTCTTGTGACTTCTGTGTGCCTCATATTTGCAGGTTGAGTACAAATCCAATGCAGACTAAACTCTCATATACATACCTCAAAACAAACATACTTAAAATAGAAAAAATATTATAAAGATAGAAATTTAAAAGCAATTAAAATTATGATATTGATCTTAAATATTATTACAATTAATGTAAGACTACTAGAAATTACCATCGCTATCAAATGGAGATTGATCAGATAAACTATTATTAAGACATTATATTTTTGACAGTGACATATTCCTGATAAAAAAAAAGGATCATTAATTAAATACCAGCTGAAAATATTTAGCAAAAATGAGGCTAACCTGGGTTAGAAACCCTGTCAAAAAAGAAGGGGAGAAAGGAAAAATATAAAAAATAAATAAAGAAAATGGGGTTGGGGAGATCTAATGAAAGAGAAGGGAGGGAAAGAAAATAGAGAATAAAAAAAGGGAAGAGTCATTTACATTTTACATAAACATACCCTTCATGGTTATAGAATGTTTGTTTTGCCACAGCTGCATATTTTAGAAATGGTAAGTTGAAAATGTAACTGATTTTTAGACTGGAAAAAGCAAAGGCTGATTTGCTTTGATAGTTTATAAACTTACCTCCAGAATTTCTACACGTTTAGGACACTAGAGTAAGGTAGCCAGGTTAGAATCATTATATATACATTATAAGAGACAAATATATTTTGGTATTTAAAATTAGTGTGTCTCACTATACAACTAGAGATGTCATGACAAGTTGAATTTGCATACAACACTCTCTGGCCATACTGTTCACCAGTCATGGATGTGGCTAAAAAGGCACTTGTTGAAAAGATGGCACAAAACAATCACTTTATTTCTAATTATTTATTAATTAATGAATTCATTCATTCAGATTGAAAATAGAATCTTCTTTCACACAAAATATTCAGAGCTACAGTTTCACTTCACTCCTTGCTGATATTTTCCCTCATCTCCCCACAGTCTCAGACACATTCCTTCCCTCTCTCTTCCTTTTAAAAAGAGAAGGCTGCCAAGAGGCAGCAACCAAAAAAAACCACAACAAATTACAGTAAGACAAGGCAAAAGCCTTCACACCAAGGCTGGACAAGGCAATGCCACAGGAGAAAAAAAACTCTAAGAACCTGCAAACAAGACAAAAATACACCTGCTCCCACAGTTAGGAGTCCCTCACAAACACCAAACTAACAGCATATACAGACAGGACCTGGTGTAAACACTTTCAGCCCTCACCCTTGCCACTTTTGTCTACATGAACCCATCTATATATTCCCTGCTTAGCTGATTCAGTGGTTCATATTCCTCTGGAATCCTCCATCCTCTCTGGTTCCTATAATCATCTCCACCCTCTTGTACAGGATCCCCTGGCCTCCAAGGGCAGGGACTGGATCCATACCTCCAATTTAGATACTCTCCACAGAATGTCTAGCTGTGGGTCTCTGCATCCATTTCCATCTGCTACTGGAGGAAGTCTCTCTGATGCCAATTGGGCTATGTACTCATGTATGAGTACAGAAAATTATCATTAAGAAACAATTTATTGATTTTTTTTGACCCTAAGTCTCTAGGTTGTCCAGATTTCAGTTCCTGGCCATCCAAGCAGTGTTGGGCATGGGCTGCATTTTGTGGGCCTCAACTTGAATTAGATATTGGTAGGCCTCTCCCTCAAATTCAATGCTACTAGTACATTCAACACAATCTGCCCTTGCAGATTGTAGGTGAAACATTTTTTATGTCTGTGTTGGTTGTCACATATCTCTTCCAGTAGCCTTCAGAGTACCTTCTTGTACCAAAGAGACTAGAACAGAGGGGTGAAGGTATGATGCATACAGCAGCTCAATATCTTTATCTTCATGTTGTCTTAGGCACTGAGACTATATTGTTGCCTAGCCCAGCATGGCCTTCCTGGGCACAGAGTGACATGGTTCCTGCCTCTGTGACAGGGACCCTGTGTGAGCCTCCAGGAAGCTGTGGGCATTAATGTTTGTTTGTATGATAGTGAAAATTTTTCACATTCATCTGAAGAATGTCCTCCTAGTTAACATTAATGACTCCATGATAATTAGAAACAACAGGACTCTAGGAGTTTAGGGTGTGGCTATGACAACAAAATGGTAACCACTGGTACCTTCATGACAGCACTTAAAGACTATGGGAAAGAACTCTAAATCATGTGTTCAAAAATATATATTGTTTCTTAACTATGCAAAAATATATGAGTGCAATATGAATTATATGAGGGGCTTCATGAATCTAAAGGAACAAAAGCAGCAACTTAGTAGAAAATTACTAAAGAAGGAGATAAAGAGATTTAGAGACAGGTGATTGCAGAAGATCTCACCTAGCTAAGGATTTGTTTGTTTCCTTGTTTTGTTTTATTTATGCTTAAAAAGACAGATAGATTCCTGAGTTCAGGATCAGCCTAGGACAGAGCAAGGTTAGGCTAATGCAAGGTAGAAATGGCAATTTTAGGGCAAGGTCACCCAACTAACTTATCATCCCTGCTTAACAAAGCCAGACAGATCTCTGAATTCTTTTGAAATGTTAAAAAAACAATGCATACTTACAGTCTCTTAAGAATCAAAGGGTTGGGTCATGGGATGCTGATACATAAGGTAAACAAAAGGAAACCTGGAACAAATGACTATATTAATACATAAAATTAAAGACTAGACCTGTGTTCTGTAGCGGGTAATATTTAGAAAATGGTGCCTGGTGTGGCTTATTCCTATGAAGCTCCCATGTTCCCACTTCTTTTTGGCTCTGACCGGAGCCCTGACTAGCTAGATGTACAGGCCCTGGCACTGACTAGATGCCAGCATGGTGGATTGGCAGAGCCAGCTACCACAATGCTCTGCTGAGCTCAGAAAATTCTGGCTATTCCTTTGTTACCTGGTACAATAAAGACACTTAATGCTTAAAGACTATCCAATGGATTTATATATTTGGAAATGCTCAATTAAAAAGATGTCCTCACAATTAGAATTGTTGCCTGAAAGGGTTAAAAAATTTCAAAAACTTCTAACAGACAGAGCAGAACCAAGAATACAGGTCAGCTTGGTCATGAGCTCTGTGTTTCAGGAACTTGGCTGACCACAAGATAGATGGTTGGTTACGAATAGGCTCTTTGAGAATAGTCTATACAAAATGTTCCCCATGACTTTTCCTTGGACCCTGTCACAAACTGAATAATGAGCTGGCACTTTCCACAGGAACTCTCCAATAGCCCTCCTTTACTCCCCCTGGGTTGTGGTTTCCCCCCCCCCAGTTGTGGATTTTGGCTTTAAATTCTGTCTCCAAAGCCCTGGGGTCAGACCCCATTGCCCCTGCATGGGCTACAGGTCTTGACCTCAACATGTTGATCAAAATATACCTCTTGCTAATTGCATCAAGTCTTGTGAGTTAATGGGTGGCTGAGAATTCCTGAGGATTGGGTGAGGTCCTCCCTTTGTGGGGGCTTTAAATTGCCCAATTATCTAACCTAGATATTATAACTACCTTAGGCTGCTAGAGACATGGGTACATCTGCAACCATCTTCTCTCTTCCTCCCCTTCCTCACTCTGCCTACCTTTCATACTGTCTAATGGCTGAGCTTTCTTACAAATGTAGCAGGAAAATATCCCGCTACAGTGTTAGGCAGGAGATGAACTTGTAAGACCTCCCTCAAGCCTCAGGAATTCTTGGCCACCCAATAACTCACAAGACACCATTCTTGATGCAACAGCAAGAGGTATGTTTCGGGATCAGTCAACTGATGGTCAATTCATAACCCATGCAGGGGCAGAGGAATTGACAAGACCACCTGGTCAGGGGAGGTCTTATATAGGAGCCCACATGGGGGAGGGGAGTGAAGGGGTAACCAAGGAAACATAACAAAAAACAGTGGAAAGTCAACTAGTTCCTGGAACCACCCAGATGACTTGCATCTTTCTTTGTGGTCAGGAATGTGTCTTCCTGCTTTGGGCCTTCCCCACCCACAGGTGGGTTCTCTTCCCTGAGGTCTGAGGAATGTTAATTAGTCTCTCCTTTCCTCTCTTGAATGTTAATCTAGCAAGTGTCCTCTGACTCAGGAATAATGTACCCCTCCTGGAATATAGAATGTATCCCGGGGCAGTGAAGGCCTAATATCCTACATTCAGTTCTGCTTTCGGAACTAGTAAACCTGCATTCTTTTGCTCAGGTCTAGGGGTCATAAAAACTTTCTATATTTTTCTAAGTTTTCAATCTTTCAAACTAGCCAGAGAATTTTTTTTTTTTTTTTTTTTTTTGGATAAAAAGAGAACTGCTTAGAAAACTGACACACACACAAGCAAGCAGGACATGGACATACAGAGAGAAAGAGAGAGCCCTGAGAATAACAAGAAAGTAGGACATGGACATGGTGATCTCTTACAATAACACTCAAACAGAATATAGACAGGAAAATCTCCAGAGAGAAAGCAGAACTTAGAGAGGAGCAGACTGGAAAAGCTGCATCAAACAAAACACAGTTTGTCAGCTTGGATCCATGATTTGACTTTAAGTCCTTCTTTTGCAGCTCCCAGACACACCTTTTCTCAGAACCCTTCTCTAAGCCTAGTTTGCAGATAGCATCCTTCTGACCGAGCATCAGCCAGGATCATTTGGGCATTTCTACAAGACCCCAAAAACAAATCCAACCATATGGAACACACTCCCACCACAGGGAAACTTGCCTAGCTTTAAGAGATGTCCAGTTTAAATACCATATCCTCCATTACTAGGAGGATTCACTAAGATCACTGTCATAGATTCCAGGATGTTTCAGTGGTACTAAATTTCCACACTGCACTCCAAATGTCACTCAATTCCAGCTGTTTCTTTCTGCACTCTCTTCCTTCATTCCATTCACTACTCTCACCTGAGCCATCCTGTTCCCATTCCACACACTCCCAGGCCACCAGAAAATCTATTCTATTTCCCCTTCTTAAGAATATTCATATATCCTCTCTAGAGCCTTCCATTTTATTGAATGTCTCTAGATCTACGGAGTACATCTTGGTTATACCCAATGGCTAATATCCATTTATAAGAAAATACATAATACATAATGTATTTATCTTTCTGGATCTGAGATTACCTCACTCAGGATGATATTTTTTTTTTCAGTTCAATACATTTGTCTGCAAATTTCACAATGCCACTTTTAAAACAGCTGAGTAATACTCCATTATGTAATGAACTGTAGAAATTAAAAAAAAAAAAAAAAAAAAAAAAAGAAAACCCTGGTATTGGCGTAAAAACAGACACACTGATCAATGGAATTGAATTGAAGATCCAGACATAAATCTATAAACCAAAGAACACCTAAATTTTGATAAAGAAGCCAGAAATACACACTGGAAAAAAATGACAGCATCTTCAACAAACGGCGCTGGTAAAACTGGATGTATGTATGTAAAAGACTGCGAATCTGTCCATGTATACCACCTTGTGCAAAATTCAAATTCAAGTGCATTAAAGATCTAAACATAAAACCAGATACTCTGAATCTGATAGAAGAAAAATGAGGAAGAGTCTTGGACCCAGTGGCACAGGAAAAACCTTCTGAAAAGAAAAGCAATAGTAGAATCATTAAAATCAGCAATTGATAATAGAGACCTATTGAAATTGAAAAGTCATCATCAGAACAAAGAAACAGCCTATAAAACGGGGAAAGGTTTTTACCAACTCCACAGTCAATACAGCACTAATATCAAAGATATATAAAGAACAAAAGAAACTTGATATCAAAAATTAAATAATTCAATTTAAAGGGGGTTTTATATTTAAACAGAGAATTTTCTAAAAGGGAAATTCAAATAGCTGAGAAACACTTAAATACATGTTAAATATCCTTAGCCATCAGGGAAATACTAATAAATACTATTTTGAGATTCCACCTTGTATGTGTCATAATGGCTAAGATCAATTACACAAATGCCAACTCATGGTACTGATGATGTAAAGCAAGAGAGACACTCCTCAATTGCTGGTGGGTACGCAAACTGTATAGCCACTATGGAAATCAATATGGTGGTTCGTCAACAAATTGGGAATCTACATATCTCAAGACCTTTATTTTGTTTGGGTAACAGCATAAATGTAAATATCACTTTTAATTCCTGTTTAGAAAGGTTCTTTGGAGCAACTCACATCTGTGTTGTCTGGAAATTGGCAGTTCAGTTAACAGTTTAGCAGTGGAAGCTCGGTTCACTTGGAAACACTTCATAGATGCACTAACAGTCCAGTTCAGTAAAGTAGGGATAACAAACTTGAATCGGTAGGGGTAGCATTAGTAAGCAGTGACCACAAGGCCTCAGCCTTGGTTCAATTCAGTAGGACAAAAACAGGAGGAAGGTCAGCAGAAGTTCTCAGCTGTGCCTCTATGAGGGAAGTGAAGATCAGTGAAGACATGAGACACACAAGCACTGCACAGCAAGCCTTGCTCAGCTTCTGTCACTATCCATTGAGTCCTATTTATAGCCCTCCAAACATCATGTGTCCTACAGAGTCCTTGCCTTATTGTTGGACTCTAAGATGCAAACCAGGGGACTCTGTCCCCCAGAGTCACACAGGGACACAGCAACAACATGAAGTTTAATGATTCGGGTGCACAGGGGATCCCTTGCATGCAGGCAAGAGAACCCCAAACAAAAGCTGGAAGCAGTTCTTATACAAAGTTTACAAGTGCAACCACAAAGGCTGACCTTCTCAGGTCCAGTCTATAGGTGACTCAGATTCACACATTGCTTTCTTTCTAACCACCTCCCATCCTGGAATGTGTCTTCATGCTCTGGGCCTTCCCCACCACAGGTGGGTTCTCTTCCCTGTGGTCTGAGGAATGTTAATCAGCCTCTCCTTCCTCTTCTGTATGTTAATCCATCAAGTGTCCTCTGATTCAGGAATAATGTACTCCTCCCGGAATGCATCCTGGGGCAGTGAATTCTAAGTTCAAACTGAGAACTGAATATCTCACATTTAGTTCTTACATGATCACATGTCTTGCCTCAGCACATGTGTCTGTCTCAGCTGACATCACTCTGCCAATCAGCCCAAGTCCGTGGAAGCAACAAGAAACCTCAGCGCATCACCAGAAGTTTCATAGTGCACTTCTCTGTAAAGTCCCAGCAAATGCAGCTTTACTACTCAATGTAAGGTGGATCAATACATGCATGCTATTAGCAAAGAATCCTTCATCACATGTCTTTCAAATGCTTGCATTAGCAAAACATCCTTTCACCTGTGTCTGCTTGAGCCATGTGTTCCTTTATGTGTTTGATTTAGTTGTTCACCTGTGTCCACTTCAGGAAAACACTCCTCAATGGGTTTGCCCCAGCAAAACACAATCCAAACAACTTTCCAAAGAACCTGTAAGCTCTACTTCACAGGTCAGACTTCCAGTGGAGGGAGAAGGACATTAATCTATGCACAAATATCCTGCAAACATGATAAACACATAGCAAAGATTATACACTTCACATTCTCAAATTCCTTATCATCAGAAAATATAAAACAAACTGATACATCAGAACAAAAGCAACCCCTTTCATGGTGAAATACTTAATGAATTATAAGATCTATCATCATCACTTGTTTATGATCATCACTACATATAGTTAGTAGGGATATAGTTGCATATTTTAGTAAGTTTCTAAGATCTTATGATAGGAAAGTAATTATCACTATTGTTTGTAATGAGAAGGGAAGGTGCTATTGCCATCTTAATTCTATACATAACCCAGTAGGGCAGGAGAAATGCCTCTACAACTTGCCAAAATCACACTCACAGTAATGAGTTATCATAGAAATATTAACAAAATATTGATGATTTTTTTTACATAGGACTTCACGAACTATCAACAATTTGCAACTGAGCAGTAGAAATCCAAAGTGAAAGAGGAATTTGTTCTTATATTTTATTTTGACAATGATAAGAAAGTTTGTCTTCCCTCCATAAGGAAACTCATCCTTTAGTCTTATGGCATTTTTTTCCAGGAACTGTAAATTAAGTTTAAATTTAAAAAAATGGATCAAATTTTTCTTTGTTTATATGGTTATTGATATTTATTCAGGGATTACTATGTAGCATTGGCTTGCCTGAAAAGTGCTATGTAGACTAGGCCGGCCTTGAACTCACGGAGAACTGCCTGAATTGTAGAATTAAAGACTTTGGCCATAATGCCCAGTTGCCAATAATCAATCTTACAAAAGAATTGCTACTTAGTAGCTCAAGGAAGAGTTACTTTGGTCTCTGTAACAATGACATTTACATAGCCCCTTCTCCACTGTCACTTGAGTCAGGCAGTCTTCCATATTTGGTTACTTATGTTAGTTATGCATTTAAATTCCTGTAAATAAAACTTTAATAATAAATTATGAAATCATTCAATGTGTACAACTTAAATTTGCAAAAACTTTTACACCATTTATTTTATGACCAGCAACTCAGTTCAAAAGGAGAACAATAATCAGTATATTTTTGCAAAATTATAATTCTTTCTTACAAATATTAATACAGCACTATTGAATAATGTAGATGAAGAAATAAAATAAAAGGTTTCTGTTTCAGAATTTATTGCTCAGAATAGAATTTCTGCATTAAATTGTGGAATTATTGAAACTCATAAAGTCTCATGGGTAACACTATTTTCCGCTGCTAGGTTTTATTTGATTGAGGTGGCATGTCAGTTTTCACTATTTGGTCCTATTCTGTTACATGGCTTCAGTTTCAGCCTTGAACTTAAAAAGTTACCTGCTATAATTTCTATGGCTATTGAACAAGCGAGTGAACAAAGACTCTGGGGTATTGCAGGTATGATTATATGTAACATTACAATAGATAGCGATGTAAATAAGGCTACTATTTGAATTTATTAATACTTTTCATTTTCAAGTGAGATAAAATCTCAAGATATTGTAAATATATTAGCCAGATGTTGGTGATTCATTCTTTATCGCTAGTACTTAAGAAACAAAGACAAGTGGATCTCTGTGAGTTTCAGGTCAGCCTGGTCTACACACAGAGTTCCAAATCCAGTCAGGCCTGCATACAAAGAATTGGTTATGAAAAACATCTAAATATAATGCAAATTTAAAAACCATTCATTGTTATGTATTAACTAGTTTTACTGTAGATATTTTACTAAATTAATAAAAAATAATAATAATTTTGTTAGGTCTCAAAGAAACTGAAGACAATTGGTTAACTATTTAAGACACCAAACTCTGGCAGCCAATCTCCCTCAGTTCCTCTGTTAGAGAGTCATCTTGCCTCACATACCCTCACACCTTTCCTTATACTCTCCACCCAAGGGACTAGGGTAGAAATCCATCCATCAGTTCTATTTACCTATAAAACCCTGACAGTTTGGCTTTGCAGGTCTCTTGACCCCTTTGGCCTCTTGCCTGATGCTACTCTTGGTCCCTACTTCCATTGTCTCTTGATTTCTGCCTCTTCTCTCTCTGGTCCCCTGTGTCCCCATATAGCCCACTTCAGTCTGCCAGTTATGCTCACACTAGACTCTTCCAGATGTCTCTCCCTATGCTCTCCCTCATACCTATGATAAGCCTTCTCCTCCACTGTATCTAGTAGTGTCATGTCATCATACTTTTATCTAGATTTTCTGTAAATACAAAGATTTTTAAAACTCTAGATATTTTCTGTTTAAATATTTATTTTACTTTTTGAAATTATGATAGAATTACATAATTTCCCACTCCCTCTACTCCCTCTACAAGCTTCCATATGCTCTCTTTGCTGTCTTTCAAAGCTTTGTTTTCTATTTCATTGTTGTTACACACACACACACACACACACACACACACACATTTATAAATGCATATGCAGAACCTAATTCATCTGTTTAATGTTTACTTGTATGTATTTTTATTGATTCATATGCATCCGTGTTCACATTTTTCTGTCTATAAGTGCGATTCTCTCCATAGTTTATTATAGTTAAATCATTACAAATTGTGTCTTTTACTTATCAAAATGAAAAACTTCACTTATTAGAAAATAAGGCATTTGTAATTCAAAGACCCCTACATATATGCTACTGAACATTCATGCAATAAAAGATATAAATTGTTATAATAGTGAAAATAAGGGGACCAGGATGCTGTCTTTTCAGGGAGAGAAATGAACATTTTGGAACACTTGATTTCTGAAAGAACAATATGGAACATTTTTCTACTCAATTGTTTACATTATGAACATATATTTTGGGCTGAAAAATGAATAGCAGGTCAATCTGAAAACAAAGCAAGAAATGTCAATGAAGTTACTGAAATCACTCTGAATAGAACACAAGAAGTGAGGAAGCACTGATGATCTGGCAACTAGGATTCTATAAATAAGCCATCCCTTGTCTTAGAAAGCAATGGGTAACAGAAGAAATGAGCTGAAGGAGAGACGGATGCTGTACTGTAGTCAATGGCATGGCCGAAAGGCTACTTACTCAGCCAACCTTGGAAGAAACCTTTATTTTGTTCTGCTCCCCCCCCATAATTATTATGGTTACACATAGAGTTACATATAAATATATTATAATAACTAGCCAGGTTCATTTACTGTTGCTCACATGTATTTGTTTTATTCCTGTTTTTTTTTTTTTTTTTTGCCTAAACTGTACATTCCTGAAACGTAACTATCGATCACAGAATTCTTTTATTGAAAGAATGCCTATCCTTGAATCAGCTCATGTCTGCTCATTGACTCAATCTTATTTGAGACATTATTTGAGACATAATTTTTTTTCATGTTCAAAGCATTTCATTTATTTTTAAAGAAAATAAAAACAGCAAAGATTTCATAAGTGGAAAGGGAAAAACTATAGAAAAGTGAAACAAAGGTAACCAGATCTAATATCCTGATGAACACATATTTCTAAATTTACATATCACATATGTTTTACTTACACTTTTATATTACAGCATAGTATGAATCATTTGTACTTAAAAGACATTTACACAAAAGTCAAGGTCCTAAACTGAGCTCAGAGTTCTGTATGCCAGCTATTTGAGGCAACAGGAAAAAAGCATCTGTCCCTGACCCCAGATGCATAGAAGTTGCAAATAGGAAAATTAGACTGTGTAGTTTCAAAGCCACCTCATCTAAGGAAAGCGGCTAGAGTACCCACTCAGCAACAAATGAATAAGAATTATTCCCTTTCAATATACTTAGCTAAGTATCATCAGATTGAAATGTATTATGTGCCTTCTCTCAAAATTTGGTCACTGTGATACATGGCTCTGCACCCTGATCATGGAAAGCCAGACACTTCTACAACAATCTTCTCAATCTAAATAAAGCCTGTCCAAGCTCTAGAAGCCATCTAGATTCTCATTCATTATTTCTTTTAAAAGACTTAATTTTTACCATATAATTTTAAATTTACAAAGTGATTTACAGACTTCATTACTGGGGCCACAAACCTATTTTTGGCACAACACTATTGCTTTAGTATAACACTATTGTAGGATAAATAAAGCTTATACATATTAACGTAGTTCATGTCAATCCTACTAAACAGAAAGAAAAAGTTAATTGTGTCTTAATGTTTTACTGTTACACCACTATGGATAATGTTCATTAGCTAGGCAACATGGGGTTTTGGAGTGGCTTCTTTATGTTTCATCTCATTTAAAAGTGTCAACAGTATTTCTGAGGAAACACCAGACTGAATTCCAGAGTGGTTGTACCAGCTGGCAATCACACCAACAATGAAGGAGTGTTCCTCTTTCTCTACATCCTCACCAGCATCTCCTGTCACCTGAGATTTAATCTTAGCTATTCTGATTGGTGTAAAGTGGAATCTCAGGGTTGTTTGGTTTGCATTTCTCTGATGAGTAAGGATGCTGAATATTCCTTTAGGTGCTTCTTGCCATTCAGTATTCCTCAGTTGAGAATTCTTTGTTTAACTCTGTACCACATTTTTAATGGAGTTATTTGATTCTCTAGAGTCTAACTTCTTGAATTCTTTGT
This sequence comes from Arvicanthis niloticus, assembly GCF_011762505.2. Taxonomy (NCBI): domain Eukaryota; kingdom Metazoa; phylum Chordata; class Mammalia; order Rodentia; family Muridae; genus Arvicanthis; species Arvicanthis niloticus. The sequence goes on from NC_047666.1 coordinate 15,593,447, forward strand.
ATATATTGGATATTATCTCTCTATAGGATATAGGACTGTCAAAAATCTTTTCTCAAGCTGTTGGTTTCTTTTTTGTCCTATTGACAGTGTCCTTTGTCTTACAGAAGCTTTGCAATTTTATGAGGTCCCATTTGTCAATTCTTGATCTCAGAACATAAGCCATTGGCCTAGGCATATAATCAAAAGATTCTCCAACATATAACAAGGACACATACTCCAATATGTTCATAGCACTCTTATATATAATAGCCAGAACCTGGAAAGAACACAGATGTCCTTCAACAAGGGAATGGATACAGAAAATGTGGTACATTTACACAATGGAGTAATACTCAGCTATTAAAAATAATGAATTCATGAAATTCTTAGGCAAATTGATGGAACTAAAAAATATTTTCCTGAGTGAGGTAACCCAATCACAAAAGAACACACATGGTATACACTCACTGATAAGTGGATATTAGCCCACGTGCTCAGAATACCCAAGATACAAGTCACAGACCAGGTGAAGTTCAAGAAGGAAGACCAAAGTGTGGATGTTTCTGTCCTTTTTAGAAGGAGGAACAAAATACTCAAGGGAGCAAATACAGAGACAATGTGTGGAGCAGAGACTGAAGGAAAGGCTATTCAAAGATCCCACCTAGGGATCCATCCCATATACAGTCACCAAACCCAGAAACTATTGCTGATGCTAAGAAGTGCTTGCTGACAGGAGCCTGCTATAGCTGTCTCCTGAGAGGCCCTGCCAGAGTCTGATAAATACAGAGGCAGATGCTAATAGCCAATCATTGGACTGAGCACAGGGTTCCCATAAGGGTCTGCAATGGAGGAGTTAGAGAAAGGACTGAAGGAGCTGAAGGGGTTTGCAACCCCATAGAAAGAACTATGGTATCAACCAACCAGAACCCTCAGAGCTCCCAGGGACTAAATTACAGACCAAGAAGTACACATGGAGGAACCTATGGCTCCAGCTGCATATGTAGCAGAGGATGGCCTTGCTGGGCATCAATGGGAGGAGAGGCCTTTGGTCCTGTGAAGACTTGATGTCCAAGTGTAGATGAATCCAAGGGCAGGGAGGCAGGAGCGGGTGAGGGAATACCCTCATAGAAGCAGAGTAGGGGGATGAGATAGGGGGTTTCAGGAGAGGGAGTACAGGAATAGGGGATAACATTTGAAATGTCAAGAAAGAAAATATCCAATAAAAAAAAACAGGTTAAAAGATACAGTGGGCATAATGAAGTTACATGCCCTGTCTTGCTAACTTTGCCTGATTTGGAAAACCAAGTTCATTGTTGCTACTATAAATCCAAAAGAATCTGGCAAAGTTTTTATAATGAATTTTTTTTTTGGAAAGAGAATATTGTTTTGAGGGCATAATTTATAATTATCTGTGGTATGGATAAATATATCAAAAAACTGTTCTCTGGAATGGTATTTTCCCCTGCAACTACCTCCGGCTAATACACATGGCTAGTCAAATTTATTTTAGAAGTCCAGATATGTCAAACTGATTTGGCAGATCTATATATAGATCTCCTTGAAAATTAAGTGAAATTGGAAACATTTGTGGTTTTCTTAGAAGATGGCTGGTTTCTTAGAAAAAAATAGCACTAAGTTTAAACATTGGAGAGAAATATTTTTATGCACTTTCTCACTTGTAAATAGTTCTGATTTTCAAGTTTTTAGTACTTCATGTAGATGGAACAATTCCCAATTTATAATGACATAATGACTAATTAAAATAAGAAAGATAATTTATTCCTAAAACAAAATTTAAAAATTAAAAGGAGAAAATTAAATTTACAGGCAATTTTTCTCTATATGTTCTAAATGACTTTGATGACTGTTGGTATTTTTGTTACTTCTCCATCTAAGTCATAAAGTGTGGAAACCAAGGTGTCCACACTTACGATACATTCACCCTTATGCTTCATCCCAATGACCAGCCTCAGTTACCACCATTTTTTTTCTAAATAATCTTCAAGTTTGGTGAATATATGTTTGGAGATTTCAGATGGCAATGTTAAAATCAAACTAAGAATTTAGCAAATTTATACATAGTTTTCATTAACATTCATAAAACTAGGTCAAGTGTTGACTTATACAAGTAATATTTCTTTAGTACTTGTTGACACATTATCATTAGTTTGTGTACAAAACCTCATGCTGCTTGTGTTTGAAGCTTTGCTTTGCAAATAAGTGTTAACTTCTAAGTCTTGAAGAGTATTGCATAAAACAGGTATAAAGGAACAGTACAAACTCAACAATATGTATTATTAGTTTCTGACAATTTAATAACTAGGTAATAAATTTTGATATACAGCTGTTAAATACTTATATGATTTATAACAGATTCCTAAGACATAAAGTGTATACTTAATTTTAATAGAACATTTTCATATAATACGCATACCTTCTCTCAAATGTTCCTGTATGATTCTTTCCTGCTTGACTATATTTCCTTTCCCTATCTATTTCTCTTTAGAGATCAACCAAAGGAAAAAGATCAAACCAAAAATGAAACATACACACATATAGACAAATAACCAGGAAGTCTCAAAATCAGAAACTATGACATACTAGAGAAAGACCAATTAGACAAAAAAAATTGTCCAAAGAAAGCAATGGGAGAGAAAAAGTTTACAAAATACTACTGACTTCACTTTTTGTTGGCTGTCTAGTGTTGGACATGGAGCCTGCCCTTAAGTATGGTTGTTATTATACTTAGTGGGACTCTACTGAAGAATTTTTTTTTTTTTTTTACTTTGTAACCATTGTTAACTGTACTTGGGTAATGTGTTCCCTTGACTCAAATCAGATGAGTTCAAGCCATTTAGGGATTCATACTTTTCTTCCCTGTGATTTCTTATAATCTTTCCATCGAAATTGTGATACATCATGTAACACAGACTGATACATTTTGCTACAAGTGTTGGTTTCCTGTGTGCCTTCACAAGGCAGCTTGTGATACATCCCATAGTGCATTTTTCAGGACTTTCTTTACCCTTCCTCTTCACTCTATGCAATGATATGTTCTCTATATAACTGTTCTTCCAACCCACAGTCCTATAGGTAATTTATCGTCTTAATTATTCACATAGGAGTCTTGAGAGTTTTAAGTTAGTGGATACTGTTTATGAGGTTCCCCCAATTCTTCCATTATTTCTTCCACAGTTCTCTCTAACCTCAGTCCAATTTTTGGCTGTAATTATCTTCATCTGTCTCAGTCAACTGCTGATAGAGCATCTCAGAGGACATCCATGCTAGGCTCTTGTCTGCAAACATAACATAGCATCAGTAATAATGTCAGGGTTTGGTATCTGTACACAGCATAGATCCCAAGTCGGGTCCATTACTAGATGGCCTTTACTTCAGACTCTACTCCATTCTTTCCCTGCATTTCCCTTAGACATGAACAATTCTGGGTCAAATATTTTGAAGATGGGTAAGTGGCCACATATCTCCTTTGGGAGCTTTGTTATCTACCGGAGGTGATTTCTTCAGGTTTCCTCTTCCCACTGTTGGGCACTTCAGGTAAGGTCATCCTCACTGAGTCCTGGGGGCCTCTCACATCCCAGGTCTCTGGGCCTTTTTAGAGATTCCACACAACCCCACATTTCCTCCAGCTACATATTTTTATTCATTCTCCTGGCCCTCTGGGCTTCTCCCTTGTCTCTCCTACCACCACCCCACCATACAGGATCCTGACTTCCTTTTTCCCTCCCCTTTTCCTCTACCACCCAGGTCCCTCCTCTCTGCTTCCCAGGACTAGTTTTGTTCCCCCTTCTAAGTGAAATTGAAGCATCCTCACTTGGGCCTTCCTTCTTGTTAAACTTCATATGGTCTGTGAGTTGTATCATGGATATTGTCTACTAGTCCACTACTTTATACTAGAGTAATATTTTATGAATAACGTACACTTTTTATAATACATTATAAAATGTCATAATAACAAATATTTGCTATTGGCAGTTAACACTAGGGTAAAAGATGTCATTTTATTTAATTGTGAAATTATTATTAAATTGTTCATATATATATATATATATATATATATATATATATATTCATGCCAGCATCTTTAATTAATCTCTGTTACAAAATGAATATATAAAAAATATGAAAGCAGCATGGAAACTTACTGCAAATTCACAAAGTTTCAGTTGGAGTGGAAAGAAGATTCAAAGAGGGGAAAGTGACTAAAACTGTTTTATGTATTTATGAAGTTGTCAAAGAATAAAAAATGAAAACTGAATTTAAAACATTTTATAATCTATACTTGTAATATAGCACAGAATAATATTAAAAAACATTATCTATGTGAAAGGTTGTTTAATATTCTAATGAATAAGAATATTTCTTTTTAATCCTGTTTATTGGTCAATTTCTAAAATTTTATACAAGTGGATTATATCTTCTTGTTACATGTTCCTCAATCTCCAAAATTTTCTCCAACCTCTCTACTTTCTCTTCTCTCACATAAGTTTCTGTTCCCATTTTACTAGATTGAATAATAGTCAGTGTGGAACAGACTTTATCCAGCATCTTCTGTGATCTTAAGTTTAGATTTAGCCATTATAGACTAGAAGAGTTCACTAGTGGATATACGTCTAAGTTCTATGCCTTTTCTTCCTCCAGAATGTGTTGGTATGTGGTAGGGTCCCATAAGGCCTCTCCTGTACTATAGTTCATATTTTCAAATGCTTGACTTCCTTGAACCCAGTTCTAGTTTGCAAAAGTACTGTGAATTTGTGGTTTTTAGATCCATATCCTTATTTGAAAATTATATTAAGCTCCTTTGTATGCTAATTTATTTTCTCCCCAGGAGTTTTTAGTCAGAACAGCCTCAGAGTTCACCTCTAAACAAAAAAGGAATCCAGACATTTCTCTTTGTTATCCAGCAGAATTAGTTGATAAGATCCTATTGGTTTTAATTTCATTCTTTGATCCTAACTTCACTAGAGAGCAAAAACATTTTGGCATATTGAGTTAGTAATAAAATTAAATTACTCTTGCTTTATGCATGAGCTAATTATATGGCCTAGCAGTTGTAAAGGCTTACCAAGTAGAAATAATCAGAAAGTTAAAACAGAACAAAGAAATAGAGGGATATATAATTGAAGATACTAAAGTCAACTTTTCTTACACTCATATTTTGATATGTTATTGGAGTACCTATCAAAAAGCATTTTGGTTAACATTCTCAACCACTCCAAATCTTCCAATATTCTTTACTAATACATTGACAAGCAAAATTGTGTCCTATCATGCCAGAGATGAACACATTAAAATATATATGTGTATGAAATAGATTTTTATTCTCAAAAGTGTTGTGGGTATTTAAAAATTCATTAACAAAATGGCTATATATATATATATATATATTTCACTTAGCTTAATAGAAGTCATAAACATGATTGACATGCTTCACTTGAGGGTACTGGAAAGGTTACTATTAGAATCAGATATGTTGGAACGAATCTGTTAACATAGTATCTGAGCTATGTTTTATGATATGGAATTATGAAGGCTATGGTTTTACTAAGAGATAGGAATTTCTCAGTTCTATTATGTTCTAGAATGGCCATGATTGTTCATGTGGGCTGAGGTTGTTTCCCTTGTGGTGGTTTGAATGAAAATGTCTCTCATATGCTTATAGAGTATGGCAGTCTTAGATGTATGGCCTGCTTAGTGTAGGTGTAGCTTTGTTAGAGGAAGTGACGTATGGAGAATTGGGGACTGAGTTTTCAGAAGCTCCAGCCAGGCCTAATGGTTTGCTCTTCCTTTCTATTGCCAGAGGATCCAGATATAGAACTATAAGCCCCACTCCAGAACAATGTCTGCCTGCATTCTTCCTCACTTTTCTCCATGATGATAATGGACTAAACCGTGGACTTGTAAGCCAGCCCCCAAATAAATGTTTTTCTTTATAGCAGTTGCTGCTGTCATTGTATTTGTGCACAGATATAGAAACGCAGCTATGACAATGTTGTTCTTCCTAAACTTTCTCAAACAGAATGACCACCAAGAGAAAGGTATTACATAGCCTACTGGGAGTATTCCCATTTAAAGCCCAGCAACATCTATTAGAACTGATTAGGTTGCATTAAAGTCTCAAAAACCATACATTGATTATACTTAAATCAAAATATTAAATAACAGTTACATTTTAAACTCTTCATAGTCAATGTCCCTTTAATCTTCAAAGTCATTTGTTATACAATCATCTCTGTAGTAATTGTAATTTTTACATGATCAGAGAAAGAAATCGTGACTAAAGATTGACAATTCAAAATACTTTGCTATAAAAAAAATTCATGCCATCTTTCCTCACATTTTGATTAACTTGCTCTACTTATTTGACCATATTTAACTTTATAGCTGGAAATTGCACCCTTATGATATACAGTATAATAACAAACAGTGTCTGAACTTGTCCTGTGTACTGCAGCAATTGAACTCAAACACAGTTGTTCAGTTGCTTCAATCTTGCTCAGTAGATTTACTCTATATAAGGAGATTATTGTGGTTTGAATGACACTGTCCCACATAGGCTCATATGTCTGAATGTGTGTTTCACAGTTGGTGAACTGCTTAGGAAAAATTCAGAGAGATACCCTTGTTGGAGGAAAAAACTGTGACATTGGGGGTGGCAGAGTGTGTTTTACAGGTTGTGAATCACACTGTAGGTACCTATTATTTGCTCTCTCTCTCTCTCTCTCTCTCTCTCTCTCTCTCCTTCTTTCTCTGTTTCCAAATTGCACATCAGAAGTAAGACTTCAACTACTGCCACAGAGCCATTTCTAACTGCTGGGTACTACACATTGAACTATGATGGTCATAGATTTACCCTTTAAAACTGTTAAGAAGGCCTCCAATTAAATGTATTTTTACCAAGTTGTGTTGATCATAGTGTTCTGTCACAGCAATAAAACTGAGACACTGATGTGGTATGAGAATGTACATTTAAATTTCTGACCAGTAACTATTAAAATATAGTCCTAGAAACTGACTTATGAGTATAATATACTCTCACTTTTTGAAAGAAGAAAAAAAGGATTCTGTTGATCATTAATCTATTTTTAAGAAGATAACAACTTAACCAAATGAAGGAATAAACAATAATGATTACAGACTGAAGCACAATAGCTTTCCTGTCCCTAAGAGCTTGTCTGTGATAACTGTCTTCTAGAAAATTCTACAGTGTGGAAATATTAAATGGAAAATTCTACAAACATTGGTTCATATGCTTTAAATTACATGCCATTCTGATTATTATGATAAAATTTCATACTGTCCCATTCTATGCAGGATATCCAACGTACACACATCATCTGTGTTTAATCACTTAGGTTGTTGGGTCAGACTTAAGTTGTTGGATCAGCAGTGGTACTTTGTAGTGGAGAAATATTAGCATAGCAACCTAATGCAACATCTTAATGCCTCACTCATTATCTCTCTTCTCCTTAGCACCAGGGATTGCATAATCCGACATCATTAAAAGAAGATTAGTGATCTGTGATTGTTTTTCCTTGGAAGACAAGAACAATTTCTATGTACTCCACATTGGGTAAGAATGATGACCCAAAGAATTTAATTTAATTTTAGCTTGGTTAACCAATGAATTCATTGTGTTTCCTTATAAGCTCATGAAGGCAGAGCTAGTTACAGTTGCTTGGGTGTCTGAAAGGCAAATAAGAAATCCAGTCAAGCATAGGTAAAAACCCATATAAGCTGCATGTGTGGAACTTCATGTGCAACATGCAAATAGTTTGCTGAGCCGTCTCTACTAAAAACTTGTTTATTCAAGTTGAGACCTCTAGGAAGTCTTTTGGAAGTCTAATAGTTTCTATGATTTTCCCGAGCCTCATATGTTTTCTTGCCTCACTGAGTCTTGTGAGCATTCTTCCTTTCTCTAAGAAGGAATATTTGAATTCAGAGTAGTCATACAACAGCAGAGAATCCAATAACAATTAAATAATATATTAACTGCATTCAATATAAAGTTTTCTGGTTTCAGTCTTAGTAACAGGTAGTGTTAATTTCAAATGGGATAACTTGAAAATGTTATGAGAATTTATAATAATTCTAAATTGATTTTACAATCAACTAAGAAATAGTTTCAACAATATTGTTTTTGTTATCCATCAAAATTCTACACATTGACATTCTCCAAATCCTTTTACCTTTATGTCTTACTCATGTAGTCCTTGTTTTATGCTAAACAAATAATTTTCTTACCCTATTATGTGTCAGATACTAGTATAGATTTTTCATTTCTTGGGACAACTAAGAAAATTTTAATTCTATGATTTTTGATAAAGACCAGTAATTTGTAGCCCACCTGAGGAGATCAATGAGATGAAAAATTTCTCAATCAATTCTGATATGTGTGGTGCATATTATTGTACTTGCTTCATGCTTTCTCCATTCTCTTTGGAGCATTGCATCCCTGAAAGCAATATAACCTTGTCTTTATAACATCCTTAGGAATATTATCACATATATGATAGTGGCTGATTAGTATTTAGTTGATAGATTTATTTCCACATTCACAGTCATCCTTAAAGACATTTAACTTTGTCAATATAATCTAGCATGAGCACACAGACATATAGACACACACATCACTGCTCTATATTTTCACATAGCAAAATACATGCAAATTAGTAGAAATAACTTCCTTCAATATAGATGAAATTTAAGAAAACATTGGAAATTAATACTACAATCTATTAGATAAGTTTTAAGAGAACATATTCTAAATGGTTGTATGCTATGTTCAAGTTTCATTTAGAAGGAAATGTGGAAGTACAATCTTAGAAAATATTCATGCTTGAAGATAATGTAGATACTGAAAATTTGAAATCAATGTTGTATTTATCACAGAAAACATTTATAGTAAACTATTTACATATATTGTATTTATAATAGTTCAGGTTGTAGATAATAACCTCTCAAAACATTTGTTAATCAGATTTTTATATATTATGTAATATAAATGGTTATGCAGATGATCTTCCTATGTTCAAAGCAGTTTTTTGTAATTTTTTCTTTTAATGAGTATATAATTAAACCATAATGAAAAATGTAGATTTATGTATATTCACAAGGAAGTCATTATGACAAAACAGCATTATTAACTACCAATAAAAGATGTTTTCTAATATAAAGTTTCATTCCATATAATTTATTATTGTTTGTTAAAACTAGGGCAAAACAATACATATTAACTTCTTGATTTAATGAGCCACACAACATAAGTCCATTTTCTTATTTGTTTTCCTCTAATTATTTGCACAGTATAGTATTAATATAATTAAGTTAATGTAATTGCTTCCTGGAATTTCATTTGTTAAAATAATAGCAAAGAGATGATACAACACTGTTAAATCTGGTAAAAATAAATTTTGTTTGGTGGGGAAGTCATGTGCTGTCTCATCAGCTCTAATTGCTCAATTTTTGAGTTTGATATCTGGATATGTTTGAAAACCTGGATGTAGTGGCAAACAATTGTAAACTTAGGTCCTCTATGAACAGGCGAGAGTCACAGCTAGCCCAAAACCCATAGGTCAGATATGGAGGAGCACACACAGGAAAACCCAGAAAGACCAGGTCTTAAGATAGAAGGTACAAACCAACTCTAAAAATTTATCATCTTTTCCCCAAACATGCCATATGCCATATGTGTGCAGGTGCATGTACATGCATTTGAGTGAACACACACACACACACACAGACACACACACACACACACACAGGCACACAGCATTAAACAACAAACAATATTTAAGAGATCTTGAAGATATTTTTTGAGTAAAATCATTCAATATTTACATGGATGGGATTACCTAGATATAAATTCATACTCATAATAAAAGAATTTAGATTCTAAAATATAAAGTGCTTTTTAGGTGATATTTGAGTAATCAGTGTTCTTTAAAATTAACATCAATTTCCTTTATTCTCATGGAGAATTTGTCCCAATCTGTTAACGCCCACTTTGAAATTTAAGTTATATAAAAAAGTCAAATGTCTATTGTATAATCAATCTACTTAATTTTATGGTTGTTATAGCTAAATATCGATATAAATATAATTTTTGTAATTCCTGATAATTTGTTTAAAACCAAAGATGTAAAATTTTCCAAAATGCAATATATCTTACAAATTTCATCACTAGTTTTCTTATGACTTTCTTTTATATTGTAGTATGTGTTTTTAATATTTTTTATGCTTATAGAATATATGTTGATAATAGTCCTCTTTACTTTATCCTACAGCCATGCTTGTTAATTTGCATATTTTCACACCAGTCTCCACACATCCTTGAAATAAATATTAGGATAACTGATGTTTAAAATTAGGTAATATAATGTATATCTGAACTTTTCTCTGACATTTCAAAATTATCTTATTCACTTGTTCATTCAACAATAAGAAATCTCATTCATTTATTCATCAAACAGCTGATTTAAGAAATATGTATTCCACAAGCCACTTTTGTCTTCATCATATGAATGTGATTATCTGTGTTTGAAGTGTCTCTATTTTAAGGACAGGAGGACTGAAACAGGAGCTGCACATACTCCTATACCTAAAAAAATGCATTATAGAAGACACGAGAATCTCTAAAATTACTGGAGTAGCTAATAGTTAAGACCTAGATAACCTTCCATGAGGCAGGGTTAGTAATAGAGGCTTTTGCAGATTAGACTTTATCTAAGTGAGTTGCATAATAAATCCATGAACATAATTGGCTGTAAGGGAGATATCAAAATCTTGAACATATTACATAAAAATAAATTAATTTTTCAAAACCATGTAATTTTTAACTTAGGGTATCAGTGAATAAAAACAATATATCCTGTAGGATTAAGGAGAATGTAATTATGAGATTCAAATATGTAGACAGATGCATCTGTCACATCATTTTTGAGTTGTGTTTATGTGTGCTCTCATTAATCCAAAAAGCAAAGTGTTTCAGAGAGTTAAGGAAATGTAGCATAAACCATAGTATCTGAAATAGATTTTATAAATTCACACATATCTTTTATTTTAAAAAGTAAAATAGGTTATCATTATAGATTAGCTGTTAAATATCACACAGTGTCTCACTTTAAAAACATGATTTTCATTTTTTTGGCATATTAAAAACTGAGGGCAGCTTTAGATCATGAGAACTAAAGGCAGTCTTTAGAGGAATTACTAAATTTCCCAACCTCTTATTCCTTTCTCATTGCTTCACAGCTGTTAGAAGTTTCTCTACAACAAGTATTCACCATCATAATACTCTGCTTTACCACAGACTGATCAACAGCATTACCCACTGATCATGAAAGAAAATCTACACATGGAAATTAAAACCTTTTCTCCTTTACAGTTGTTTATCTTGTCTGCTTCAGAGATTTAAACTTTGAAGCATAAGTCATAGTAGAATAAGAAATCTGTAATAAAAGTAAAACTTAAAATAACATTAACTTACATTTTTTATGTAAGTTACCAGTTGTGGTAAATATGCTGATGAATTTTGCAAAATTTTGTAATTTTACACAATTCGTATGCTCTAACATATAACAAGGACATATGTTCCACTATGCTTCTAGCAGTCTTATTTATAATAGCAAGAACTTGGAAACCACCCAGATGTCCCTCAACAGAGGAATGGATACAGAAAATATGGTACGTTTACACAAAGGTGTACTACAAAGTGATTAAAACAATGGCTTCATGAAATTTGCAGGCAAGTTGATGGAACTAGAAAATATTTATCCTGAATGAGGTAACCTAGACACAAAAGAACAAACATGGTATGTACTCACTGATAGTGGATTTTTAGACCAAAAGCTCAGAATACCCATTTTACAACCCACACACCATAAGCAGCTTAAGAAGAATGAAGACCAATGTATAGATTCTTCAATCCTAAATAAAACTGGGAACAAAATAATAACAGGGGTTAGAGGGAGGGAGGGATATAGGATGGAAAGGAGAGGGAGAAAGGAAAAAAGAGGGGCAGGAACAGGTATTGGAAGGGACAGGAGAGAAGTACAGAGGATCAGGAAATTAAATAGAAACATGTAGCAGAACCCCTTCTGGGGATCTGGGGTAGCCACTAGAAAGTCCCAGACTCCAGGTTCCCAGGAGTCAATGATGATGACTTTAGACAAAATACCCAACAAAGGGGACACACAACCTGTAGAGACCACCTCCAGTAGATAGGCACAGCCCCCAGTTGAGGGATGGGGCCACCTACACATCGCAACAATTTTAACCCAGAAATATTCCTGTCCAAGGAAAGACAGGATGAAAAAATGGAACAGAGACTGAAGAAAAGGCCATTCAGAGATGGCCCAACCTAGGGATCCATTCCATCTGCAGTCACCAAACCACCATACTATTATGGATGCCAAGAAGTGCTTGATGACAGGAGCCTGATATGGCTGTTTCCTGAGAGGTTATACCAGAACCTAACCAAAACAGATGAAGATATGCACAGTCAGCCATTGGATTGTGCCTGGGGACAGCATTGGAAGAGCTAGGGCAAGGATTGAAGGAGCTGAAGAGAATTGTAACCCCATAAGAAGAACAATATTGACTAACTGGACCACCCAGAACTCCCAGGGACTAAACCACCAATCAAAGAGTATACATGCAGGGAATCAGGACTCCAGATACATATGTAGCAGAGGATGGCCTTCAATAAAAGGGGAGGGAGGCTTGATACCCCAGTGTAGGGGGATGCTAGAGGGGTGTTGCAAAAGTTGGTGAATGAGTAGATGAGCATAAAGGCAAAGGGTAGGGTAGAGAGGGGGGATTGATGGAAGGGTAACTGGGAAGGGGTTATCACATGAAATGTAAACAAATAAAATTATTAATCAAATAACAATAACAACAATATCTAAAAAATAAAATTCAAGCCAATATTTAACACACACACACATGTGTGTATACACACACACACACACACACACACACACATATATATATATATATATATACATGTATATATACATATATATCATATAGATATGAGCATTCTGCTGGATGTCACAATCAGAGCTGATAGGCTCTTGGAGTCTCTTGAGACTTAACATATTCTACTATATAATCAGCCTTTTCCTCCACCCACACTTAAGTGAACACCATAATAATCAACATTACTTTTTTTGAATTTTCCATGTAATCAACTTTTATATCCTAAGCTTACATAAAGCTGTAATCTTAAATTATGTACGTTCCTATTCCCCTAACCCAAGAGTAAGTACCTGTGTTATAATAATCATTTGCTAGAACAAAAAATAGGCTGAAATTGAACTTATAAATAAAAAACACCATATATACTAAAAATAACACACAAATATCACTTAATAAACAATGGTGTTTGTTGTACTGTGTCATCTGAGTCAAATAGAGTCAGTTAGAATTGGTGACATAATTCCTTGTAAAATTCTGTTAAAAGTTTCTGGAAAGTATTTGTCATTCCTTCCCATTCATTGACAGAGAAATTAAGGCTTTTGAAAGAGACAGATAAAGTGGACAGACACACCTAGACAAAACAGACAACACAAACACAGACAAGGACAGAGATAGATTCATAAGACAGCCTTCAGCAAGGCACAGACTCATACACAACAGATAGACAGTGAGAATGAAAGACAAAGGGAGAGATAGAAAGGTAGGGAGTTGAAAGCTATGTTTGCTCTTGGTCAAGTTACACCAAAGGTAGTGATTTGATGTCTATCCTTAATGCGATACTGATGCATTATTGCTGAATCTTGGATTATTATTAACGAGTTGAAACCAATCTCAATAAATAACTATTCATGGGGCCACATATAGTCCAAGATAATTCAAATTCTATTTCAGCTCTCTGGAAGCAGTCAGTCAACCTTGGCAAATAATTAATGCAGCTGTTGTCTTTTTGTAAGTAATTTAGTACACTAACTAGAGTAACAAAGATGTATTATAAAGATATAATAAGTAATTGGTAGAATTTTCACATCTTCTTCCACAATGCTATTGAATAAGACAACAGAAATATACTTGTGTATGATGCCTCAGTTTGGTTCAATATTCTACAGTTTTTAGACTGACAACATGTGAAGAAAAAAATTTAAAGAGCAAACAAGCAAAGGTCTCAGAGTATTCTTATCATGTGTAACTGCTGATCTTGATACTAGTTCTAGGTACTTTAGAGAGTGATGAATAAAATCTAGGCTCTAAAACCAAGAAACACAGATGATCATCTTTGCTCTAAACCTCTCTTCTGGTTCACTGGAATCAAAACTTTCAACTTTACACTCTTCAGGTTCATCACTGATAGCATCATGGTATCAGTAATGAGCAACTCACAGAATGAAGGAAGGAAGCAAGACAAATGATAGATGGTACAGAAGTCTCATCAGATGATCTATTCCCAGGGCATGCTAAAATTTACTGATGGACACTGTAAGAAGGAAGGTTGAATTTTCTGTTTCCCTCAAACTAATCTTACTAACTTTCTATCTCTTTCATGGCTCCTGGTTTCAATTAGCATGCTCTCAAGAAGCTTAAAATTGCACAAAAAGACCCAGAAGCATTGCCAGAAGAAAAAACAACAAAACAAAACAAAAAAGCAAAAACAAAACTATTTTCTCTTATACATCATGGTCCTAGAGGTAAACCAGAAATTTAGGACAGGAACCTGAACACAGCATCTGAAAAAGAAAGCATGGAGAAATGTGACTTAATGGCTTAATTCACGTGGTTTGTTTTCAGGTAATTTTCTTATAACACTTCTGCCCAATGCTAGTGATACCCACAGTGGTCATGGCCCTTCTACATTATTTAGTTATCAAGAAAATACCCTAATAGGCAAAGCCAAAGTCCATTTCTATCTAGGCAATTCTTCAGTTGAGTTTTCTTCTTCCTAGGGGTGTCAAATTGTCCACTGAAGTTAACTAACTAACTAACTAACTAACTAACTAATGCACACACACACACACACACAGACACACACATACAAATTTATTGTTATTATTTGTTAGATTAAATATACTATTTTCATTTTTTCATACAAGGAAAAATATTGAGTTGTTCAAAGACTTGACATGAGCCACAAATTAGTTGGATGCCTTTATTTATACTTGATGTAGAAATATGACAGGTGCAGTGGGTTTTAAAAAATGGTTTTTGAGGAGGGTGGAGAGATGGCTCAGTGGTTAAGAGCACTTACATGCTCTTCCAGAGGTCATGAGTTGAATTCCCAGCAACTATATGGTGGCTCACAACCATCTGTAATGGACATCTGATGCTGTCTTCTGGTGTGTCTGAAGACAGCAACAATGTACCTACATACATGAAAAAAAAATCTTTTTTAAAAAAAGTGACTTTTTCAAGAGAAAGTAATAAAACTTAAGATACATGAAGAAAGTCAGAGATCTCAGTAGTCCCAGATGCTTCATGTACAAAACACAGTATCTTCAGTTGAGTTAATGAGAATATTCAAGACTACTATTCACAATGATTTCCAAGAAAAAGAGCAAGAATGGTTTAAAAAAAAAAAGAGGAGAGAAGGAAGAATTGAGTGTAGAATCTATAAAGTTGTCATTTTCACATTTAAAGAAAAATGTTACATCTTCTTATTCTTCACATTGCTACGATATAAGAATGAATTAAGGTTTCTTGTGTATTTTTGGCATGGCCGTTTCCTTAAGATAATACATAAATGTAGTTAGTATGAATCGGAATTATATTTGGTGTTTGACTAGAATGAAGTCACTCATCTGTGACTTGAGATATGACAAATTCAACAAGGAAATGGCTTCGAAGTAAGGTGGCCACTTATCATGGTCAGCCAGCTGGTTAGAGGAAGTTTTCCCTTCTTAGGTCAAATAACCTGACAGTTCTCTCTTGGAACATGGATTAATTTAACACCAAACAGCATTGACTTAATTGGTGACAAAACAGAAGCACAACAGCAGATACATGTCCTTGATTGATGGTTATCTGTATTTATTTATTTATTTATTTATTTATTTATTTATTTATTTATATGTGGCACAAAAAAATAAAAGGCAATTTAGACAAGATGGGTAAAATTAGAAATCTCAAGGGCTCAGTAGTTATCTGGATGGGACTATTAACTGGAAATATTTTTGAAACATAATTAAATGAAAAATAAACAAATGATGATTTGAAAGTGTTTATCACTATACTACAAGAAGTGTCTCATCCACGCTTTTCACTAATATGTTACTGAACTTCAGGATATATTCTGGGACCTGAGAGAAAAGCTAATGGGAATACATGCCATATATAGTCCCTGCATTTGACGACCTGATAATGAATTGGCTAAAGTGCATTAAATTCTCTTAAAATGCAGGCTCAATGGGAACTGTGTAATTGTTTAATTTATAGATGGATACTTCCTGAGCACTTAGGTAAGGGGCTGATACACAATAGGCTCTTAATAGATTGTTGTTGAGTTATGGAATGTGGCTACCAGGAAGAGAGGAAGTGATATGTCAGTAATGCTTCTGAAGGAAACCATTCAAGTGGTATGAAGTGTTCTGGTGACACTGATGAGAAAAATGAGGTTTAAGCTTAAAAATGCAGATAAATGGAGATTAAAAGATCCTTATTAAGCAAAAGGTCCTTATTAAGCCAACAGCAGTGGCAATGTCAACAGCAAATAGGTTTATGGGTAATAATGTCATACTGAAATGGAAAATTCATTTGAAAGGCAAGGGTAAAATTATGTATTAATATCAAGCTGAGGTGAACAAAACAAGTCTTTAAGAAGAGAATATGTTCTTTTGTCTCTGCCAATCAGAAACCTCAGAACACTTTGCAGTGAAACATAAAACAGAATTAGGAATGTCAAGATCCAGTACTGATGCTGACTGGCTTGCTGACTTCCTCCAGCCCACTAAGAGAAGCCAGTTTCTGGAGGCTGGGATACACGGATGAGTGTCTTGATGTCATTTTAAAAGTCTACATCAATTTGCTCTGAAAAGCTTCAGATATCAGTGTACTTCTCAATTAAATCAAGAGTGTCGCACTGCTAATTCTAGAACCAGGCAGGGATCGAGTTGAAGCGGTGGCAGCTAATTGTTATCGATTGGTGTGTAACAGCATTAGTGAATTCCAGAGGGTCTGGCTATTAGTGGGGTATAAAATGAGCCAGTGACAACTTCAATTGGTTTTAGATAAAAAGGAATAAAAATGCAGAGACAGCCGAAGAGATTTAAGATGCTTAAGAGAGCAGGAGCTCTTCCTGTGATTAAGTTTAACTACTCCCGGAGAAGGGAGATGGATGAATCCATCTGAAGAAAAATGGGATGAAGGCTTGAAAAAGCTCCAAGTCATACACTGAGCTCTTGCTTCTCAGTGATGGAGATAGTCTATATCTAAAGCCTATACAAATGCTGCTGTGCAAACGGTATATATGTCTATTCAGTATTCCAAATGTGGTTAGTGGAGTCAACACACAATATTTAACTTGGTTTCAAGGTGACTTAATTCAAATGTACAAAGTCTAGTATCTGTTGGCAATTCTTTCATACAGTCTAACTACTTCATAGCCAAGGTAAACAACACTTCAAAATGTTTCCCAAAGATAACTGTATCAACAAGGATAACGTAGGACAGAAACTGATAGTCTAAAAATCGTAGTGCATGAAAGAAACTGACCTGCTAAAATATTCATACAGGATTATATTATAAAATAAAAAAATAAGATTTTAAATATAAATATTTTTATTTCATATGTGTTGTGAAATATGCATGTGTGCCATGTGCATGCAGTGCCTGCAGAGACCTGAGAAGGCATAGCCCATAGATTCCATAGAGCTAGAGTGTTTACCAACTGTTGGATGAGGGCAGGGAAAAAAGCCAGGTCTTTCTGCATGAGCAGGAAAAACTTTGAACTGCTGAGCCATCTCCCATGCTTCTTTCCCACCACTGCATTTGGTAGCAAATTGTATGTTTCTTGATTATGGTGAATACTTCACATCAGTATCATCATGGCAACTAAACCAAAGAGTATTCTCTGTCTTAAATGTTGTAGTTCTTTGTATAGAGAAAAGGGGCTTTTCTAAAGTCACATGTTCCCCTGGTCATTAGATTTCTCAATATTACTGGCACATACCACTTTTGCTTACACATATTTTTTTTTCACATTTTATAAGCACTCACATAGACAAAACCCCACAAAAATATATTTGCCTCTTTTAGACAAGAATATAGCAACTCCAGAGTTACACATAAGTTTATTAATAGTCTCATTCAGACAACCACTAAGTATAGTTGGGGAGCCACACAGTTCATTATGTTTGAGAAAAAGAAACAATGTATTTGTTATTGTATTCACTGAGTCCTGACTAGAGCATAATATGAATTCATAGACTATAGCTACAGATGAAATAGAGATACATGTTACAATCACTCTGGCATCATCTTTCAAAAGTTCTGAACAGGATTGTGTCTCATTATTTTGGGGAGAGATATTGTTTGTATGTTTGAGTTTTCATTTGTGTTTTTGGGATAAGCATCAACTCAGAAAGCTCGCTTGAAACTCAAAGATAAATTAGCTGATATTTACATCTTATTGTATAACATAGCCCATGATCTAAACAAACACAACATAATATAAATACATAAATTTCAATCACTACATATATTATGATGGTCTGATTGTTTGTGGATACTGTGTTTCCTCTTGCTTCTGTTGGTGTTTTACACAGTGATTTAGAAATGACTAATTGGCCTTTTCTGCAGAAAATAGGTTTTATTATCCAAGTGTATTTTACTCATATGGTAAAGTAGACAAATTCTTTTTTATGGAGAAATAACATCTTTAAACACATTTAATTCTTCTTTCAACACAAATGTCTTTAAAGAAAATTGAAGGGTTAATTTACTCCTACATTCCTTGATTTAAAGCCCAGATACTAGAGTGATTAATTAGTCAAGTAATGATTAAAATGTCTGTATACCTTAAGATGAAAGATTTATCATTAATATTGTAAATACTGGGGTGTCATGATTATTCAATATGGGAGTCATTCATCAGCACATCTGATGGCCTCATTTCAATCACTAGATACCACATGATAGAGGGGAAGAGACAACTTCAGAATGTTGCTCTCTGACATCCACATGCTCACTATGGCATGGATTTTTACACACACACACACACACAGACACAGAGGAGTTGGAGGATATGCAGAAAGAGGGAGAAAATATAAATTTAAATAAGAATAAATATAAAGCAAACCTGGAGATACAGAAATGATTTATATGAGTTAAAGGAGTCAGATACACTGAAATTATATTCTATTTTATGAATAAATGATTGGTATTTGAAATTACTTTTCAATAATTGAAATAAAATGACAAAGGCTCCAGCAATTTTTCAACTCAGATTGTAATAGTTCCAAATACAATCAAAATACCTGCCTCAAGACAATTAGGTAACTGTCTATTGACTTATCCAGTAATTATTTTAAAGATATGCTAAATTATTTTAACTCATTGGAACTTTGTAATAATTAAAGATTGATTGACACAAGTACTATGTAATTAAGTGATGTATTGCTAGTGCGAATCTATCAACTATTTTCTGTTTTGAAATTTACAGGTACACCCAAGTCAGGGTGTTTGCTTTCTACTGTCCCTTGAATAATAAATATTATAATCTACAGCCATAGCTTCTGTAAGTTACAGTTAAAGGTTTGAACTTCTCCTATATCTTTGAGCCCTTGAGTGTTTTGCCTTGAGCTCTGTTCACTTTCTGTCTAAGTGCAAGTAGATAGCTTTTCATTGAGCTTGTACCATTCCAGTGAATGTCATTGGTATACGCTAGACTGATGTTCCAAATTTACTTTCAGCCAGTTTCTCTAAATATGTAGCCAAACAGTGATATGTTTTATTCAAACTGCAGAATGAAGAAATGTATGTACCCCAATTTCAATGTATGAAACAGACCTAAGTGGCAATTTATTTGTGAAACCATAATTAGCCTTGTATTTATCCATCAGTGGTTATATCCTATGATACTAATATAAAGTCAATGGATGAGTACAATTAGTTTACTAAACGGACAACATACAAGTCTGTGAAAAGGTATGATGTCAGACACAATTAACATAACTGATGGGGTTCAAGATTTCTAATTGAGTGTTAGAATCTGCTTTACAATTTTTTTTCAGAGTAGAAGACAAATTATTCCCTTGACATTGAACTAAACCATAAATCACATGCCTATTTTACTGTGATTGTCAAGTTTGTGTGACACTTTCATATGCATGGTAGAATCTAGTGCATTGGTGATATGTGTCTGTCCATAAGAAGAAAGGAAAGTAAAAAAAGCACTTATATTTTATTACTTCAAGAAAATAAATATAATTTCTAATAAAACTTAATGAATACAGCAATTTAGGTTATTATAAAATAAATTAAACATGAATATAAATCCAATTATTTCTTTACTCTCAAAGAGCAAGTGGAACTAGGTGAGTCAGAGGGTATAATATTTGCTACATAATTCCCTGATAAGAATTTTAGTATTCTCCATAATTCTGGTAAAAACATACCAAAGTGACTATAAAATATTTTCTGTTTTTTGATGGCATGTAGCATAAATGATCTTAATCCACGGTTCCCATCTTCACAGGAATCTCAGAATACTTGTTATTTGTACATTTGAATAATTTGAATAACTTTGCCAAATGTTTCATATAAATTTTGGTTACTCCAAAATTCATCAGAAGCTTTCAAAACAAATTTATCTATTTATTTTTAAAGGAATTTTATTTTCACTCTACTAGACAAACACTGGTAAACTGTTCAGCCCTGATTTGCAAACACACACACACACAAACACACACCACACCACTTCTCATTTCTAGGCAAGAAAATAGAGTTAATTAATGTGTCCTAAGTTCAACTCAACTGGTTTTCATTCAAAGATTGCTGTGTGAAAGTTTTCCTACCTCAGAAAATCCTCCATCAATATTTCTTTTCTTACTGGATATTTTCTTTATTTTATTTACATTTCAAATGTTATTCCCTTTTCTGATTTCCCCCCTCCCCAAGAAATCCTCTATCCCCTCCCCACACCCCCTGCTTCTATGAGGGTGTTCCATATGCTATGACATATGCTACACATGCAGCTGGAGCCATGTGTACTCTTCAGTTGGTGGTCCAGTCCCTGGGAGCTCTGGGGGTGTGGCCAGTTGACACTGTTGCTCCCCTCATGGGGCTGCAAATCCCCTCAGCTCCTTCAGTCCCTTCTCCAACTCCTCCATCAGAGAACCAGTTCTCAGTCAATGGTTGGCTGCAAGCATTGGCATCTATATTGGACAGGCTCTGGCAGAGCCTCTCAGAAGAGAGCTATATCTGGCTCCTGTCAGCATGCACTTCTTGGCATCCACAATAGTATCTTGCTTTGGTGACTGTATATGGGATGGGTTCCTAGGTGGGACAGTCTCTGGATGGCCTTTCCTTCCTGCTCCACACTTTGTCTCCGTATTTCCTCCTGTGAGTATTTTGTTCCCCCTTCTAAGAAGGACCTAAGCACTTACACTTTCGTCTTCCTTCTTCTTGAGCTTCATGCAGTCCATCAATGATATTGCTATATTCAGGACCAGGTTCTTATGTTGCACTATCTTAATCAGGACCTCCATGCTTAAGTCATTACCCCACCATAGACTGTGAGTTACCATGTTTTAGAGGTAACTTTGAAACATCATTGGTGGCATTTTTTTCTTAATCATCCCCAATGACTTCATTGTCTCTAGTCCCCAGAATACAACCCTCTCTATAAAGTGGTCTCTTCTAATGTTTGAGAATATTTTTAGTTTAAAATTGCATTTTTCTTCCTCATAGGTTGCAGGTAGTTTTGATAATTCTTTACTTTTGGCATAAACAATTATGTGCTTCATATAAAGTATTTTTCCTTTTATACAGTTATCTAGAGATATCATTTATAGAAACTGAGAATTTTCATCTTGAGTAATTTTAATGTTGGTTTCAATCAACTATAGCTGATTTACACTCCTCTTCTACCTACATGAACTTCATGATCAACTTGACTAAGTTTCCAGTCTCATAAAACTTACTGTTCTCGTCAATCTGACCATATTCCCAGAAGTTTCACTAATGAAGGAAACACAACTTGTACATAGACAAAATCATCTCATAAACTGAGCTCACAGATAGAATATATATATATGTGTATATATATATATATATATATATATATGTATAAAGAAATATAAATATCAATATTTTTGTTGTGTGTTTCTTAAGTCTGAATACTATGTGACCAACTGTTTCATGTTCCTTTGCACCATAGCTAAGTTCTCTTTACTACCATACCTTCATGACAGCAATGCACTGTAGCTTCAAACTGTAAACTTAAATAATTTCTTCTTTCCATCCTTCCTTCCTTCCATCCTTCTTTCCTTTCTTTCTTCCTTCTTCCTTCTTCCCTCCCCTCCCTCCCTTTCTCCCTCATTCTGTTTTCTTCCTTCCTTCCTTACCTCTTTCTTTTCTCCTTTCTTCCTTCATCCCTTCTTTTTGCCTTCTTTTCTTCCTTCCTTCATTCTTTTTTCCTTCCTCCCATCATTTGTTCTTCCCTCCCTCTTTCCTTCCTTCATTTCTTTCTCCTTCCTTATTCTTTCCCTCTCTCTCCTTCCTTCCTCTCCTATTTCTTTTCTTTTTCCTTCCTTCCTCCTTTCCTTCCTTCCTTTCTCCCTTCTCTCATTCCTTCTTCCTTCATAACTTTAATTTTTTCAAAGTCTACTTTATGTTTCTTAAATGTTTTAACCCCCTTTGCAGCCCAACACCCACCAGAGGTAGTGGAAAAGAAAGGATGCTGGGGAAGTAGACCTGTTTAGAAAAATTCTTTGGAACAACTTCCACCTGTGTCTAAAAGTTGGCAGTTCAGTTCACAGAAGTCTTCATTAGCAGCTTGATCTACTCACAAACACTTTATAGCAGTCCAGTTTGGTTGAGTTGGGGTAGCAAACATGAATTAGCAGTGATGGTACTATCAAGCCATCCTCAGCCAAATTGACACAAGTCAACATGAGTGACCAGGGCCAGCAAGAAAGTCAGGAAAATTCTAGGCCATGCCTCTTGTCAACAAACTGAAGATCAGCAAAGATGAGAGACCAACAAGCATTGTACACCTAACTCTATAAGCAAGCCAAGCTCTGCTTCCATCATTGTCCCCTCAAGTCCTTTTTATAACCCCCCAAACATCATGTGTCTTCCATGCATCTCATACATAGAATGTTAAAGTCAGAGTCTTAACATGGGCAAGTAAAGTAACCATATATGTAAAACCATCACTGTTTTCTTTTTACATATTTCATGAAGAACATTAATTCATCACACAAATATACCGGGTAATTTATTATTGAAAGAAAAATATTTTTATTATTCACAAATTGCCAATGACTGAATCAGAGCCATTTCTACTACCTCTTGATCTACTCACAAACACTTTATAGCAGTCCAGTTTAGTTGAGTTGGGGTAGCAAACATGAACTAGCAGTGATGGGACTATCAAGCCATCCTCATCCAAATTGACACAAGTCAACATGAATGACCAGCTTATTCTCATAAGCTACTGAAAATATCATAGTTTGGAAAACTATACTAAATATTTCAGATCATAGGCAACTAACTCCAGAAATAAAACAAAATATCTAGCCAACTTTAAGACTGTGCTGTTAGCACAATAATGTTAATAGCACAAGCTCATAAAAATATCACACATACATACTACATTGAATACCAAAATATAACCTTTATTAAAATAATAGTGTTATACCCAATTGGTTTGTTGGCCAAAAAGGTCCCATAAAATTCCCCAACAAGCCAGGATATTGCCAAAACAATAGGTTGCTCTCTACAAACTGACAGCAAGACTTCAGTGCTAAAGGCAACACCTACACAACATGTTGACCCAGAAGGAGGTGAGTAGGTACATACTTAGAACCCTCACCATTAAATTCTAATGTCTTTGGTAAGGGAATGCATTATGTAAGCTACCAAAAGAGAAATGCAAACACCAACACAAAAACTTTAGTTTACAATATGACCTCCCTGAAAAATATACTAGGGCGATGGTTGCACAAAGCATGTATGAGTAAAGAATCAATGTCTGATTTGATTTAAAGCATACTCTATGAAATAAAACCCATACCTAAAACTGATTTAGTGATCAAGAATAAGAGATTAGACAGCTCAGAGATCTAGGGTAAAATGAAACATCACAAGTCTAAGATTAAAAACAAAAATAACAGCAAAACAAACAAACAACAACTGTAAGAATATAATGTTACTTTGCTGTACTCATAGGCCATTGCCTTATTCAGTCATCAATAGAGGAGCTTAATACTGTGGCAACTGGGAGAGAGAGAGAGAGAGAGAGAGAGAGAGAGAGAGAGAGAGAGAGAGAGAACTTGGAACACACAGAACTAAGTGGATGTTTTCATCAAATCCTTCCCTTCTAGCTCCGGGAAGCCTGTTGAAAAGCAGGCAGAAGAAATGTTAGAGCCAAGTCAGAAATCAGCAGGAAAAAGACTGTCTCAATCAACTGAGCAATCTCACATGAGCTCAGAGACTGAAGCAGCAAGCACAAGGCCCACACGAGTCTTCCTGATATACCCTGCTTATTTACTATAGCTCTCAGTTCAGTATTTTAATGAAAAATTTGAAGATATAAAAGAGTAGTTCTCTGATTTTTTTTTACTTGCTCTTGGGGCTATTTCCCTTCTGTTGGTTTGCCTTGTCCAAATTCAATGTGATGGTTTTTGGGTTACCTTATTATACATCATTTTGTTAAAAAAAATAAAATAAATTTTGTTTCAAAAATAAAAGTGTCATAAATAGTGGGTAAGGGTATTAAGAAGTTAAGATAATGTTGAACAATCAATATTTAAAGAAAATAAGGCTATCTTTGTAATTGCACTTGATGTATAAAACTTAGCAAGGGACAAAAAACAAGGTGATTAGGTTCAAATGCTTTACTCTGTATAGCTCTATGTGGTATATTTAGCTCCCTGTATCTCCATTTCATGTGTTGTAACACATGTCACTTTATGCAGAGGACACTGACTTACTAGGAGGCACATTCATATCAACTACTATTTCCCATCAGTTGAGTCTCACTTGAATTTTTGCTTATCATACATGAGAAATAAACAATCACAAAATTTAATAGTGTTTGTCATATCCAAGGACTCAATTTTATCTTTGGAAATATTGATATATATTATATATAATGCAATATTCATAATATAATTATTATGAAACTTACATTTTTGTAGCTGTTGTCTATGAAACCAGAGGACAACATAAAAGTTTCTATCACTTTTGAATACCAAGGATAAAAAAATTGAATGGTATTCATACATTGGCATAGTAATTGGATGATAGGGTTACTTCCAGCTGAGTGTTCACTGCAGATTAAATTTTATTTCCACATTTAGTTATTTCTTGATTTAATGGTTAGGCAATGTTGGCTTGTTAATTTGAGGGTATTGCAAAAAAGAACTTACAGTTGAATTAAAAAACAAACTAGAATATGCTTTCCCCAAAGAAAAACTTATTTTTGTTAATTGATGATCACATGAGACCCTATCTTTATCAAGCAAAGTGGGAAGCTGGCTTTAGTGTTGACTGATTTCACTGCAGCACCCACAGTGATGTCCAAGCCCCAGTCTGGCCTCTGCTTCTTTAGGCCATCCTAATGCTCAGAGAGTGTGCAGGAAATATGGAGTTGAGAGCCACAGAGACTCCCTGTGTTGGGTTTCCAGGTAACAGAAAGAAGGGGCTGATGGAGAGTTTGTTTTGCTGTATTCAGATTTGCAGATGCTAACACATTTCTGTGTGAAGCACATCATCATTTGTCAAGTATTGTGAATATATGTATTTTAAGTACCAAGATTCAGCTGCTCAGAAATGCCTAAGCAGTCTTATTGATGCATAGCCTGAGTTGTGATGGTTGAGAGATTGGCTCTGACCACTGGGAGAAGCCTGAATAAAACTAGTTTCTAAGCACTCTTAGAGATATAAGGGAGAGAGAGAGAGAGGGAGTGAGGGAGGAAGAGAGAGAGAGAGAGAGAGAGAGAGAGAGAGAGAGAGAGAGAGGTGAATAGGTGGATATATATATATATATATATACACACACACACACACACAAAGAGGACTTTAGTGTCTTAAGCAAAATTACCATAAAATTTAGTTGATTACTGAAGCAGTAGTGATGTGTAATTGACATTTTACAAATGATATTCCTTTAATGATATTGTAAGTATTTTGAAGTTATTGTGAGGACTTCAAAGGAGGATAAAAAAATTGACTTGGTAGGAAATCCTTGGCAGGGAGTTACAAAAAGAAGAACAAACTCCCTATGGAAATGAAGGCAGAAAATGAGAGATGTGCTTGTCATTATAGTCAGAGAACAGAATGGTGTTTTTGAGGGTCTGGTCAACCACTGTTTTTCTATAGACTTCTGAAGATGAAGTGCCAATATGGAGAATCTGTCCACTTCCTACTTCAATGCCATTTGGTCTTACAAAGTGAAGTAAGGATCTTAACTCTTAACAAAGTCATGGTGAGGATCTCACAACCTAAAGGTATAAAATTTTAAAAATGGTGCTATGGAACTATCACTCTTGAAAGATATATCATGCTTAAAGCATCGGCGTCTCTGCTAGGCTTTGATGTACATGCACAAAGATCAGTTTGTTTTCACCCAGGTGCTATGATTTCACTGTGAGTTCAGTAGATTCTTGATTTCACTCAGGCAGTTCATAACTAAACCAAAAGTAAATGGCAAGAAAAGAAAACATAGTGTGTTGCTCATGATAAAAGTTAATATTGATCTTTCAGCAGAATTTTTCTCCCACGAAGTTCTCATTACACACACGAAATAGCATCTTCAGCATTAGGGATAAGTAAATGTTAGCAGGGGAAGAATATTGGGATATGACTATTTTCAGATCAAGCAAGTTAACATTGTATCATAGGTACAGGTGAGGCCTTTGGGAATGATATGTACATACCTTTATTTCTCCCATCCTATCTTTTTTTTTCTTTTTTCTTTTCTTTTCTTTTAGAAGGTTATCATCTTTAGACAGAGAATGAACAGGTCTGGGAATAATGCATGTCCTGAGATCTTGATTCTTTGGGACCAAGCTACTATAACCATAAAAGGGATATAAAGAAGGTGAAATCTTCAGATTTGACATTGAACTTGATGGTGAGAGAGTGGAGATTCTGGGAAGAGGAACAGAAGGAACCTGAATGTGAGGACAGCCTGGTTGACTGGATTGGAAGGGAAGAGGATGTTACTTCAGTCTCCTTATCCCATCAGTGTAAGAGCTGGTTGCTCCTCAACTTTGAATAGCCCAGGGGCTGCTCCTGGTTGATCCTCTGAAGGAATTTTTGACAAACTCATGTGTAGGGCACTGAGCTGAGAGACAACCAGGTGTCTGGTTGAATGAGCTTCAAACCCCGGAGACCCTTTGAGGGATGGTAGGCCGTTTGGCTCTGTTCTTGGCCCCCTGGCGCTCTCAGCTTCCACCCTTTACCGCTTCACAGCCCCTCCCTCAGAGAGGTTGAGAGGTCTACAACCATCGGGTCACATAGGAATGGTGCCCCAGGCTCTCCTCACATGCATATGAGGCATCCCCAAAACCTCAGACTAAGCCAATGAGGTTACCTGCTGCTAAAACCTTCACCCACCCCAAACTGTATATATTGAGCTTAATTGAGAAGTAAAGCGCACACAAGAACCATCCAGGTGTCCTGGGCTCCCGGCTACCTAGCCTACCTAGCCGGCACTTCCCGGCTTAAGAGCTGTAACGCTTCAGAAACGCTTCAGAGCCTGCTAGGCTCTTCTGCTACCTAGCCGCATTCCCCGGCTAAACAAAGAGCTGTACCGCTTGACAACCCACCGGCTCTCCCTGGAGCCTGCCTGGAACGCCCGGCTGCCTTTCTGTCAGCTAGTCTGGCTCCTTATCGGCCTGGCCAGAGCCTGGACCAGTTCAGCACGGAGTAGCAGGGGCAACACCTGGAGAAGATTAGCCAGCAACGACGGATGCCAGAAGCAGTGGCAGGGGCAGGCAATCCCCCCCCTCCCCACTCACACCTTGCCACCAGCCGGGAGACTGCCGTGGGACATCTGCAGGACCAGGTTCCAACACTCATGTAAGTATTAATCATGATGGCATGCAGGAGGGCACAGAAGGGCACAAGAGGGCACAGGAGGGCACAGGAGGGCACAGGTGGAGCTTGCAAACTGGAGCTTGCAAGGGGGCACAGGAGCTCGAAGGAGGGAGCAGGAGGGCAGAACCTTGATGATATTTGAGAGGAAACCTACAATGAGTCCCCTGATGCCAGATATGACCTAGATTCTCTGAAGCAGGAGCCAGGTACAGTCAACTCTTGGTGGTTCCACTCTCACAGCCTCCACTGCTGCCAGTGACATTTGAAGCTATGTCTCTGCCACATCAAAGGGTAGGGTAAGGGTGTCAGGCACCATTCCTGAAATCCCACCAGCCACAAAGCTGAGCCCCACAGATGTCTGTTCTTTTGGTCTTAGCCCATCTTGCCAACTCTTCACCAACTCAAAGTTGAACCGTACACATCTGAGAAGGGTACAAGAGCTGTGGGACCCCAGCCTAGTTTTATTGAGCGCCAGTAGACCAGTGTCACTGCAGCTTGAACACATGTAGTTGGTTCATCTTAAGACTTATGCTGCACCTGCAGCTTGGTCTGCACAAGCTCCAAGGAGCTGGCAACTGTCACACAGTGCTCATGCGGGTGAGGTCACCAGCCACCATGGATGTGTAGAGGTCAGAGGTCAAGGAATGATCACATAGAAAGGCCTTGAGTTGGTCATAAGCAGTGAAGTGAATGGAGGTAGCTGGCATAGTCATCACTAGGGTGGCAGGGAGGCTACTCCACAGGGCCCTAGTGCCCTCATGCCTCACAATCTTCACAAATGCTTCCAAGGTGCCAGTGAATAGTGTAGGATCCAGAAACCAAGTGGCACAGCAAGTTTCATTTGGGCACAGGTACAGGGCTCCAGGACACCTTTGTAGTATAGGAGACACTTCCCTCGGGATTGTGGAGTGGAGTGTGATTTGGTGTAGGATAGACTCCAGAATCTGGAAGGAGGTGTCAATTTTCTGGCTACTAACGGTCTCTGAGACTGAAGGCGGACTTTCACCACAACCCCAGCTCCTGAAGCCACTTTTGCTGAAGTAGTCTAATGCCCCAGGATCCTGATCATCCATCTTGGAGTTTGAATCCTGGATCAGGGCCTGTGCTTGTACCATGTCATGCTAGGGGCCTGACAGGCTCAGTCAGTGTAGGGACCACCTGCTCCCATCTTGCACAGTGGCCACACATGCATTTCTTTGTGTTTCCATTGTGAGACTTAACTTAGTCTTAGCTAAGGTACAGAAACTCATGGCATCCAAATATTTTTTCAGGTCGTCCTTTCAAAATGCAATTATCTCTACATATCCTTGGTAAGCATTTTACTCGTTGACTTGGTACAAATCATGTAAGAAGTTTGTAGCATTAACAGTAAAATCGATTATTTAATTCCTGATTTAAAACACCAGTAAAAGGCAAAGAAGTTTCAAGAATATGAGAACCTGGTGTAACAGTACAATAAATTAACGCTAACTGTTGTTTGTTCTTCATCATATAAAAAGTATAAACAGGATAAAACATGACAATAATTCTTTTCGAAAACTTCTTTTTTTCATTTTGTGATTGTGTGTGTGTACCTGCACAGTGGTAGACATGTGGAGGCCAGAGGGAAACTGGAAGAAGTTTGCTCTCACTTTCTACCATATAGACCATAGGAATTGAATCAGTTCTTCAGTATTGTAGCAAGAAACTTTACTTCCTAAACCATATTGCTGGTAATTAAATATTAAGCAGCTATACCACAATATAAAACATATTTGGATTACCTATATATTGGGAATTTTTGATCAAAATAGGCTGAAGATAAGTAACATGGAGATATATACATTATCTTTTCCTCTTCTGAATTTTATGTCTAGATTATATGAAAGTAAAAACATCATAAAATAAAGAGAACAATCAGTCACTTAATAATGTACTAGGTGTTAATGGGAAAATAAACTTGGACACAAAGTCTTGGATAAAAGCAAGAAATAAATAGCAAATAAATGATTAATTCATATTGTGTATGGTGTGAATAAAAGGAAAGGGAAGGAGAAGAAGAGCAAGAGAGGAGGGCAGAGGATGCTCATTAAGTAACACTAAAATTTTAAACTATTTCCCAGATTCATTGTAAATACATTATGTTCCACACTATATTTATCCTGGAATATCTTGCATGATATATTTCATAGAAAAGTAATATGTTTATGTTTTTTTTTCTTTATGCACTTGTGAGTTTGAAATTTTAATGCTTTAAACACTCAATAAGTATCATGATAAAAACTACTAATCTCAGAGGAGCTTTCTCCTTGTCTCTTGGAACAAACATAAGCACACTTCTTTTTGGACAGCTACACACTATGTTCTATTTTATTTATGTTGCAATTTTCACATTAGTCTTACTATACTAATTGGCTAGTTGGGATGCTGCCTATTTCTAATAATGCTTTCAAGTGAGAAAGAAGAGATATTCTTAAAAAGAAAAAATTGAGAAAAAGACAGATTTGTATTGACATTTTATAGAAACTTTTTTTTCTTTATCATTTTCCTGCCAAACAGAATTTCAGTATTACTGTTATATTTGAAGCTAAGTCTAAAACTCAAATGTACAGAAGCTTTTATGTTTAGGATGTTGTTCTTGCCGCAGAAGATAGCACAGAAATGAGGGAACAAGAACCAAACAGCCTCATATTTTACTTTTCAAAAAGACCTATTAGCTTCCCATGGTCCTGACAGATCAAGGCATGCAACCATCTAGATTTAATGTTACATAAAACATCTTTATACAGGAGACTTTGTGTCAAAAATATTAAAGAGTGAACAGAGTTTGGAAGTGTAAGGGTACCTCTCATCAAATATTACTAAATACCTTTAAAATTCCAGTACTATCTTAGATTCTGGAATAAAATGTTCAGAAAAAGATTAATTTCTCATAACATCTGCTGTTTTGAGGCCAAAAGTGCCAGTGCTGTGGAAAACAATCTTAACACTGTCATAATTTCTGATAGATGGGGATGGGTGGAGTAAAGATAATTTCTCTTTCCCTATCAAGAGGCACAACTTCTCAGATGAAAAGTCAAATTAAATCTACCTCATTGTACTCATTCCATTTTTTCATATCCAAATCTGATTCTTATCCAGATAATTGTGGGAGACCAAGCTCAGAATCTTACATTTCCTCTCTACTGCCAGGCATTGGTAACTCCTCTAACCTCATGGTATAATCAGCTTCTCTTTCACAGTGGATCTTTTCAGTTACCCACTACTCAAAGCATTCCCCTTTCTCCTCAGCAGCCCCGAATACCTACAAGCATATTTCATCTGGCACCTCTAGTTGCAGTACCTAGGAGGGAGTCAGAAATACAATTTAGTAAGCAATACCCATCCACTAAACATTTTAAAGATCTATAGAGTGGAATGAAAAGGAAAGAAGAAAACAATACCCTTTAAAAAGACTACTAGATATCAACACTGAGAGTTACAATCATCCCTGGCTTAGATAACTAGCCCCATTGTAGCACATAACCATAAATACTCCATTAGAAGCCATTGACCATATCACACTACACCCTGAGATATTCAATGTAGCTGAGGAACAAGACAAAGATTTCAAAACAGTTGTTATAATTTTGTTTAAAGCCATTAAGAGGATATAAACAAACCTTTTAATAGAATCTGTTAGAACACAAAAAAAATGTATTGCAATGGGGAAGACAATCTAAGGCATAAAAATAGAATTACAATCACTAAAGAGAGCTCAAACTGACAGAAAACTAAAAATAAAAGCCTTAAAAACTCAAAAATAAAAACAAAACAAACAAACAAAAACTGACAACAATAAAAAAAAAAAAACCTCATCAACAGACTAGAAGAGATGGAGTAATTAGGGAATCTCAATCATTGAAGACAGGGTATAACTAATGGATACCTTACTCAAAGAAAATCATATATATACACACATATATTTCAAAATTCTAAGAGCCCACATTTAATAGACGGGACTACTATACCTGGAAAAACATTAAACCACAATAACAGAAAAAAAAGCATATATATCTAAAAATATACCTCTACATGGGGCAGTAGAAAAAAAAAATCAACCTGAAGAGATAGGTTACCTATACCCAAGAAAGACCAGAAATGAATAATTCCAGATTAACACAATGAAAGAAGGGAGAATAACAACACCAAAACTAAATAACAGGGAAAAAAAACACCACCCATTGATAACTCTCAATTCAATAGTCTCAACTACCCCTATCTTTCACAAAAATTTTAAACTAACGGAATGGATATGAGAACATAGTGCATTCAAGAAGCATACCTGACTGAAGAATCAATATCACTCTAAGATAAGGAGAGAAAATAGATATTCCAAGAAGTTTGACCTAAGAAGCAAGCTTGTGTAGCCATTTTAATATCTGATAAAATAAAATTTAAACAAAGGTAATCAGAAGAGACTGGGAAGAACACCATATACTCATGAAATAAAACATCTACCAAGAGGATATTGAAATTTTTAACCTCTATTCACCAAACTCTAGGAACCCAGGCCCATACAAGAAACACTACTAGAACTTAAATCACATATTGACCCTTATAGAGTGACAGTGGATGGTTTCAATATTCCACTTTAACCTAAAGTCATGTCATCCAGACAAAATCTAAACAGATACCCTTTAGTTAAATGATGTCATAAATCAAACAGACCTAACAGATATTTACAAACTATTTTATCCAAATACAAAAGAATATGCCTTCTCATCAGCTCACGGAATGTACTCAAAAAATAATCAAATGTTCAGGCACAAAGCAAATCTCAACAAACACAACAAAATTGAAAGAACTCTGTTCATCTTATTTAACAACTACATATTAATGCTGGATATCATTCACAATAAAAACATCAGAAAGCCCGTAAACTCAAGGAGACTCTTGATTGAAAACTAAATCAAAAGAGAAATTAAGAGAAAATTAAAATAAAAACACGGCACATACAAACCTTTGGGAAACAGTGAAAGGTAGTTCTGAGGCAAGTTCATAGCAGTAAGTGCCTACCTGAAAAATTAAAACAAAACAAAAAATACTCAGAAAAAATGAAAGCAAAAAAATATTAATAACATAACAGCATACCTGAAAGTTCTAGGTTTTTAACCTTGCTAATGCTATTACACTTTAACACAGTTCATCATATCATGTTGATTACCAACCACAAAATTATTACATTGCTACTTCATAATTGTAGTTTTACTATTATTATGACTCACAATGTAAATATCGGATATTCATGGCATCTATATGCAATGCCTGTGACCCTGTGACAAGTCATTCACCTCTAAAGGGCTCAAGACCAACACAAGTTGAGAACCACTGTTCTATAATTAAAGGAAGAAAGACCACCGAAAAGAAGTACATGGCAAAAATAATCAAATTCATGAATGAAGTACATAAAAAGGAACAGAAAAAAAAAAAAAAGAAAATACAAAGAATCAATGAAATGGAGTGTTGGTTCTTTAAGAAAATTATTAAGACTGATTAAAACCTTGAGCCATACTAATGAAAAGATGGAGACAATTGGTGAAAAATAACTTAGAGACAAACAAGGGATTTCACAATAGATATCAAGGAAATCCTGGGAATCATAAAGACATACTTTAAATGTCTGTGCTCCACAAAATTAGGAAATGTAAAATAAATGCAAATTTTCTTGATAGATGCTATGTACCAAAATCAAGACCAGATAAGCAAACAGGCCTGCAATTCCTATTGAAATAAATGCAATAGTAGTTAAAGGTCCCAAAGAAACAAACACAACAAACAAACAAGTAAATGATGAAAAAGCAAGCAAACAAGTAAAAACAAAAGCAGAATCAGACAGATTAAGTCCAGGATTCAAACAGGCTTCCTAAGGAGAGTAAACAGCAAACCTACTCAAATTATTCCACAAAATAGAAACAGACAGATCATTACCTAATTCTTTTGAAAGATCACAGCTACATAATACCTAAATTGTTAAAGACC
Organism: Arvicanthis niloticus; assembly: GCF_011762505.2. Classification (NCBI taxonomy): domain Eukaryota; kingdom Metazoa; phylum Chordata; class Mammalia; order Rodentia; family Muridae; genus Arvicanthis; species Arvicanthis niloticus. Next base: position 15,627,680 of record NC_047666.1, read on the forward strand.
TAACAGAGGAAGAAAACTACTAACCAGTTTTGCTTTTGAATATAGAGGTCATAAATGTCAATAAAATATTTGCAAACTGATTACAAGAATACATCAGAAAGGTCTTCAACACTAATCAGGTAGGTTTCATCCAGAGATGAAGGCATGGTTCAACAGATTGAAAGATGAAATCTACATATTGCCTCATTAGATGCAGAAAACACCTTTGAAAAAAACCCACCAATCTCTTCTGATAAAATTCTTGGAGTTACTGGACATGCAAGTGACATACCACAACACAGTTAAGATAACTTTCAACAATCTGACAGCCAGCATCAACTGAAATGACAGGCTCCCGGGATACAGTGGAGGTGACTCTAGCTGACATGTCCAACAGTAGGGAGATGGAACCTGAAGAGACCACATCTAGTAGTTAGGGCCCCTAATGAAAGGATGGAGACGCCAACCCACCTTCAATTTTTTTTTTTTTTACCCAAAATTGATCCTATCTAAAAGAAATGCAAAAACAGAGCAAAGAATGAAGGACAAAAATGGAGCAGGGACTGAAGAAATGGCTGAACAGTGACAGGACAAACGTGGGACATATTCCATGCACAAGCACTAACTCTTGACACTATAACTGACACTATATTTTGCTTACAGACAGAAGCCTATCATGGCTGTCCTCTGAGAGGCTCTATCAGCAGCTGACTGAGACAGGTGCACATACTTATAAATAAATACTAGACTGAAGTTTGGTATTCCTATGGAAGAGTTAGGGGAAGGAGCTGAAGGGTCTGGCAACCCTATAGGAAGACCAACAGTGTCTTTAACCTGGATCCCTGGGAGATCCAAAAGACTAAGCCACTAACCAAAGAGCATACATTGGCTGGTCTGTGGCTTTTGCTGGCACACATAAAGCCAAGAACTGCCTTGTTTGGCTTCAGTGGGAGAGGAGATGGCTTATCCTGTAGAGACTTGATACCCCAGAAAAGGGAGATGCCCAGGAGTGGGGACCAGTACCCTCTCAGAGGTGTAGATGAAGGGAATGAGGTGAAGAACTCTGGGAGAGGGGACCTAGAGGGTAATCAAAAAATAAAGCATGTAATGTTAAAAAAAAAAAAAAGCATCTTCAAAAAAATGGTACTGTTCAAATGGCATGACTACATGTAGAAGAATGCAAACATATTCACACTAATTAATTGTCACAAAATTCAACTGTGCATGTACCAAACATCTCATCATGAGGCTATATATACTAAATTTGATAAAATAGAAGATGGAAAATAGAGTTGCCCTCATTGTCACAGGAAAAGACGTTTTGACCAGAACACCAATAGCATAGGCACCAAAAACATCAATTAAATATTGGAACCTCAAGAAACCGAAAATCTTCTGTAATACAAAGGGCAACACCATTTGGAAAAACCAGTAAGATACAGGGTAAAAATATGTTTATTGACTACGTGTCCATTAGAGGGCTAATATCCAAAATATGTAAAGAATATAAGAAAATAAATATCATGAAAACAAACAATTCAACAGAGATCTGGACAGATGATTCTTTAAAAAAAAGAAAGGAAACATAGTTGTATGGGAAAAAAATAAATATTCAACACTCTTAGCCATCATGGAAATACAAACCAAAATTACTTTGTGATGTCATCTTATACAAGTCAGAATGTTCACGATCAATAAAAACATGGTAAGTCATGCTAACAATAATTTGAGTTATGGGGGACACTCATATATTATTGCCCAAATAACACTATGAAAGCATAGTAACTTACCAATATAGGTTGTACAGCCATTGTGTTAATCAGTATAGATCTATTACTGAGCAGTAATAAATCTAGCTTAAAAGTCATCTATACAAATCTTTATCATGTTCCCAAAGACCCCTTAACCTTCTATAGGGAAACTTGCACACACATGTTTACTGCCAATTCAGCCAGATATTGGAAACAGTTCCAATTAGACATCTTGCACCATCAAACAAGATCTTCAGTACAAGTAATGAGTTAACATGTAGTTGAGTTGTTAACCAAAGGAGTTCTAGGACAACTACCAAATACCTCAGGGTATTGACAAAGCTATTTGTTGCTATCTACAAAATGATGTTAAGGCTATATTGCTAAAGACAGAACCACTAAAACTTATTAAACATGGAGAAGCTGAGCTGGTGTCTATCTAGAGAATTCATCTTCATTTCACTCAAACTAATGTTCGTGGCACTAGATGGTATTCTGTATGCTAATAAAATAAAAGGTCAACACTTAGCCAGTTATAAACACTTTGAACTATAATGGTGACCTGCCCAAAAGATATGTTAGTTTAATAATGCTACAAAAGTTGGATAATAGCCAACTTTTTATACTGAAAGCTCACTCCATGAGATGGAAGCCATGACACTGGTTGACTGATCAAGAATCGGAGACTAGATATGTCATAGCATAGATGACAACCAAATACTACGATTCTATAGAGATAATGTTTTCCCTAATGACTTTCTTCTATCCATTAGGTCAGTATCTTGCTCAGTCATGATGTTAGAAGATTCCTCCCACAAGAGTGAGTAAGATACCTTAGAGTATTCGGTCCTAAATAAATTGTCTGTGTCAAATCCCTCCTCCCAGGACTCAAGGAACATCATGGAAAAGGAGGCAGAAACAATATAAGAGGCAGTCGTGTTGGAAAACACCAAGGAAACAAGACTAAAACTAAACTAGACACAACAGGACTATAGTACATATTAACTCTGCTGCAATGTGAACATAGCCCACAGATGTCTAAGCCAGAGGAAGCCCCAGTGATGAAAGGGAAATAGACCCAAAGGCCCATCCCTAATACAAAAGCTATTTCAAATGATAACTGTTTACTTTTAAATAAAACTTTAAAAAAAACTAATAAAATAGATTCTATTTGTATCACATAAATGAGTTGTAACTTTAATTTTTTCAAATTCTATTTTTAATGATAATTCTTAAACACTTTTACCTTCCTTGTAACCCACCACCTACCAGAGGTAGTAGAAAAGAAAGGATACAGGGGAAGTGGACGCATTTAGAAACAGTTCTTTAAAAAAAATTCCCATTTGTGTTGTCTGGAAATCAGCAGTTCAGTTTACAGGTTAGCAGGTAGCAGCAGCTCGATCCACTTACAAACACCTCGTGGATAGACCATCAGTCCAGTTCAGTAGTGTAAGGTTAGCAACATTAGTGACACAAACCAGCAGAGACAGCAAGACCTCAGCATTGGTGTGATTCAGCAGGAGCAACCAACAGGAATACTAAGAGAAGCTCTCATCTGTGCCTTTCTCAGGGAATCAAAGATCAGCAAAGATGTGAGACCCACAAGCTTTGTACAGATAGGTGTATCAGCAAGCCAAGCTCTGTCTTTGTTATTCTATGGAGTCCTATTTATGCCCTCGAAACATCAGGTGTCCTCCACGTGTCTCAGTAATGTCTTGCCTCAATATGTGCATATAATCAGCAAGAAACTGCAGCACATCACCAGAGATATTTCTGTCTATGGAGTCCTGACAAATGCAGGTCAGCTACGCAATGTAAGACAGAGAAATACATTCCTGTTGTTAGCAAAGAATCCTTCATCATGTGTTCTTTCACATGCTTGCTTTAGCAGAACATCCTCTCTCCTGTGTCTGCTTCAGCAAATCATTCCTTTATGAGACTGCCTTAGCCTTTCACCTGTGTCCACTTTAACTAAACTTTCCTTCATGGTTTTGCCCCAGCAAAACACCATCCAACTGATTTTCCAAAGAACCCTTGAGTTTTTAACTTCAACTTTCAATGAGTAATTCCTGTGTAATTGTATAAATGTCATTATATGCTTTAATAGACAGCAATTAATGTGGCCCTTTTGGACAAAAATCTGTTCCTCACATAATTTTTTAGCTTAATTATACCAACTTTTGAAAATTAGGACATCATTAGATATATGTAAACTTAAAAGAGAGCAGGGGTATGTAGGAATTACTGAAGAAAGAAAGAATGGAAGTGGTGTAATAATATGATTTAAAAAATAAAAGTCATTATAAAATTCTTTAAAATTTAAAGAACCAAAGAAAAAATGTTTAGGAGTTGGAAAGATTGCTCATTTCTTCAGAGCATTCTAAGAGAGACACTAGACTCAATTCCTAATACCCACATGATGGCTCACATGTATCTGTAACTTCAATTTCAAGGGCTCTGCTGCCCTTTTCTGACTTCTGTTTGCATCAGATGTATATATATTATATATACAGATAAGCCAGCAAAATACTCATGCACATAAAATTAAAAAAGAAAGAAAATCAACATTACCCAAGGTGCTTATTTTAATATAATAGATATATTATCATAGATATTTTTGCACTAAAAGTTCTATAACATGTTTTGAAAGGTTAATTTTTGGCATACTTTTATTATGTACAAAACAAAATTTATTTGAACCATTTTGTAATTAACTCATTGCCAAATGTGTATGGTTAGACAAAAATGCCCAATACTGAGCACTAAGTAAACATATACCAAATGCATACACAGATATAAGAAAAAGCTTTCAGAAAAAGAAGGAAATAATTTATAAACAGTAAAGATGAAATCAGTTTGATTTTGAACACATCAATAGAAGTAAAAAAAAACTGTGTCCTACATCATTAAATATTCTTTTTTCTTAACAGTGATACACTAAGTAAACCAATTATGACAAAATCTTATATAATAAATACATTTAAACTTAAAAGCAAGAAAGAAAATTTTGTCATTTAATATAATTTTGACTCTTTGATTTTGATATGTGAGTATAATTAAAATTTACAAGCCAACTAATAGTTAAAATTTATTGCAGATAAATATGTTAAAGATATCTGTTGCTTTGTCATAATATTTTATATTTAAAATTAATATAGTAATAGATCTATACACTTATAGCTAAATAAATTAATAAATGTATCATTGCTAAGGTAATGTTACTTTCTTTATAATCTTATGCTCTATGAAGTTTAAAACACTGATTTACAAACAGAACATGGCAGTTTGAAATATGACATGCACAGATTAGAAAGATAAGGGATTAAAATCATGAATCAATAAAGTAACAAAGGAGATGAAATGTAAGCTTAAAAATATTATCTTGCCAAGATGACAGAAGGGGAAAATAGACTCCACAGTGTCAACTGTACAAATTTACATCTTCTAAAACTTAATTATTGGATATTTCATACATGAGTATGAATTTACATAATTTTCTTTCTCTCCTTCTTATTCTTGCAATTCAGCCCATGCCTCTTTTTTTTTTGTAAAATCCATTGTCTCTCATTTTTACAAACACACACACACACACACACACACACACACACAAAAAAAAAACACATATAAGAATCTGGATGATAGAGAACTATGATGTGATGGAATCTGAACCTGGATCATTTGCAAGGGCAACAGTGTTGTTCTTATTTGCTGTGCTATCTCTCAAGTCACAATTTTAAGAAAATAAATTCTTAAATATAAAAAAAAATGAAAATATAAGGTAATAGTGAATGGGTTGTTAATAAGTAAAAATAAATAAATAAAATTTAAAAAAGTCCTTGGGTAGTTGACATATAGCAAAAAAACATGGCTTAAAAACCATACCAAAATAAATATATTTAAATGGAAAATTACATTTATAATCCTACCAAACCATAGTATTTGAGATTTGTGAAACCTTGCACATGTGTGGCTACTACATTCAGATTCACTGAACTGAAGTGTCATGCAAAGACCAAATGACAGTGATAATTGTGGCTGTCTGCTCCTCCCTGTTGCAGAGACAGCTGCATATTCTAATGTGGTACCAGCCTTGTCCCTTAGACATGATGGTGAAGGCTGGAGTGAACAGATTTGTCCATATTAGGTGCATGGTTATGGTTACTAGGGCCCCTCTGGAAAGCTGTGTCCTGGTGGCCCTGGGCTTTCTGGAACATGATGCCTATATCCATTAGTGCTGCCAAGGCTATTAGCTTTGAAAGGTCTGCAAAATCAGAAAATACTTAAGATTCCTTCTACTTTTTGTATTAGATTTTTAAGTTTCACATTTTTATATATAATTATCTATGAATGAGTTCTGACATATTTTATTTTACATTTGTGTATGTATGTGTGTTTATTTGTTTAAATTTTTTGGAAAAGTCAACTGTCTTGGCTATGTGTAGAAAAATATAATAAAGCAAGCTTTAGGAAAGATATCCAGGCTCAAGACAAATGAAGAGTAATATCTTGTTTTGGCTAAGAATATCAATTTGAACACTTTACTTTTCCTGGATTTTTATAACCTACTAGATATGTCAATTTTTGCAAATAATTTGGCTTCTGTGTTGCTGCATTCCTGTCATTAAGAGCACATCAATTGGATATCTAATCCTAAATGATCAGCCCTGAAAGCATACAAACTAGTAGTATTTTATAGTTTTTACAGGTTGCACACACACACATGTGCGCGCACACACACACATATATGTACATATATACACATATATACATATATATGTATATGTTATATACATGTATATGTATATGTATATGTATATGTATATGTATATGTATATGTATATGTATATGTATATATATGTTGGGAGCCAGCGGCTATCAGCTTTGCAGCCATCTTGAGCATATACCCTGACGTGAGACTTGTTTTTCAATAGCCTACAGCAGCTGAAGCACACTCTGATATCCAACATATTTTGTTTTGCTGTTTACTGCCCCCAGCTGCAAGGCGCATGTGGTAGCCACACCTGCAAGGCATGCAGTTCACGTGCTGTCCACGTGCTATCCATGCCATACATGCCTATAAGGTGCACGTGGTATCCACGCCTGTAAGGCTTACATCATATCAACCAACACCTGCAAGGCAAGTGGTATCCACGCGCCTACAAGGCACGTTGCAAAAGTGTATAAATACCCCAGATTTCCCTTCAATAAAGGAGACTTGAGATTTGATCGGAACCTCTGTCTTGTCTCCATTCTTCACGTCTTTTCCCCTTTATTCCCACTCTCTCTCTCTCGCTAGACCCTGACCTGAAGACCAGAGCGGAGTGGCAGCTTGGGCCAGGAAACAGTGGCCACCAAGCATGGAGTGGAGAGGGCGGCAACATGTTATATATATACATGTGTTATATATATATATATATGTATATAACATGTATATATATGTACATATAATTATATAAGAAGACTCAGAGTCCTTTTATGTCACTCTCATGCTATATGCATTGTTCATGTGCACATAACCAGAACTGGGTGTTTCCCTTCTTGTGTCTTCAGCCTTGATTGCCTTTTTAAAGCTTTCTTGGTCAAATATATGTCTTTAATTTTTATTTTTAAAATGTTTTTTTATTTTATATATTTAGAATAATTAATAAAAGTTATTATTAATTGTTGATGACAATTAATTTTAAAAAGGCCATGGATTTGAAAAAGAGCAGAGAACAGAGAGGATTTTATGGGAGGTTTGGGGCAAAAGAAAGGAAGTAACATTAATATAACATTAAAATCTCCAAAATTAAATGAAATAATTTAAAAATAAGTAGGTGCTATTTCATTGTCTGATGGGTATATTGCAAGTATTGTATTTCAGTATGTGTGTGCTCTGTTTGGAAGCATGAATGAACTTTGAATATCTTCTTAATATTCTTTGGTGAAAGAAATTTTGCAAATGAGTAAACAATGTTCCCAAGGTAATGTGATGATGAATAATATATTAGATAGAAATTGCTTTGAAATGTTATCGAAATAAAAGCCTTCCTTACTTGAGAAAATGTTCATTATAAGATGTTAAATATAATGCACATGAACAATGTGCACATAGCGTGACAATGACTTATGAATTCTCCGAGTCACCACACAGAATTATTTAGTTCTCTGTGCCATCACTGAATCATCATTTCTTTAATTAAGACTTGCGTAGGATAGTTCTAGATAGATAGGTAGATGGTTGTGAGTACTTTTTGCTCTTCTAGAGGACGACATTTATTTCCTAGCACATAATCAGGTCACTTACAACAATTTGCTACTCTAGTAGAACCTACCTCCTTTTCTAGCCTTTCCAGATACAAGTACATTCATGCACTTAGACAAATACTTTTTAATATATTTTACATATATTTTAAAAGAATATCATAAGTAGGATATGGGTAAATGTTGCTTTTATTTCCTCAGAGGAAAGGATTAGATGAGAGCCATACCAAATCTTTATGAGTACATGGGTTGGGCTGAGCCCAGAACATTTCTACCTAATTATCCCCAGGCCTAGGCCTGGAAGCTTCTAGCCTCCAGCAATGTCATTTGCTAATCTAGGCCTAGAATGTTTAAGCCTCTAACATTTATTGCTAAATAAACACTCCCCTTCTGGCTTTTTCTGAATGCTGGTTGACTGCATCAACTCAGCTGTTGACTGGATCAACTCAGCTCAAACTCCTCTCTAAGATGACTGATTCAAATCTGTTTCTCTCAGCTTCCGACTGTATTGCTCTTGCTTACACTTCAAACTGACTCTGGCAATATGTTCTAAACATCTAGCTCTTTCACATTCTCTTCTATGTTCTCTCTTTACCACTAACTTGTCTCTTTACTGTACTGCTCTATTCCAATAATCCTAATATTCTGAAGCTTAAGTAAGATCTCCATGATTTCAGTACTATTCTAGGTTATATCAAGAGATATATCTTAACTGGGGAAAGTGTTCCTTATTTGCTTGTTGGTTGTTTTATAAGAAAACTCTGCTTGCTTGCTAGCTTTCATAATGCTAAATGGTAATCTACATGCTACTATTAGAAAGAAGAAACCAACTGTATTAACCAGATACTGAATGCTATCCTATTGGTCTGTCAGGCAAGATGCTAACAGGTGCAATAGTAGCAAGACTGTTTCAGGGCAATCATGCCTGATTCACATGGGGACATTCATGCCTTGTGTTTCAAACCTGGTAATAGTACATGATTTAAAATATTATTGGCACTAGTGAAAATCTTTCTGATGTTGCTTTTCTAAATGGTCAAGTTGTCAAATTATCATCTAAATATCTATGCTTATTTTCACAGGCTGTACTGCTTCTAATTTCAATCAGAGGAGCTTTTTTTTTTCAGTAGAAGGGTGTTGTTAATGCAGAGACAATAATATTCAAAGTTGGGAGAATTAAGAATTTTGAGTGTTCTTCTGCAGTTGAGATATCATCATGAATCCTTTCATCCCCATCAAAGTTCAAGGATCACCATGGCTGAAGGGGTTGAATAAAATGGAAAAGCTAGAATACATAAAAGAATACTGAGAAATGCTGTCTTGTGGACATGACTAGCCAGCTTCACACAAGAACTCATATTTTTAATTACCTGCCCAAGAAATTACAAAAGCAAAGAAATTGTTAATTCTATCATTAGAGATGAGAGGGGTTGCTTAAGACACACTCTAACTGAGGATATATAAGCAACTGTTGGTAGCTGACAAAATAAGAGCAGCTTTTCTCTAGGATTTCAGCCTCAGCTATGTTCCTTGTGTCCCCTTAATGACTTCATTGCCATGTGCATGTAGGTAGCAGTAAATGATCTTCATAGATTAAAAAGTAGTTACAAAATAAAAAGTAAAGGATAACATTGATAAAACATCACTATTCAGAATTAATCTGTCAAATTTCAATTTAATTGTGTTCAATATGTTTATATTTTTTGCATGTTTTCTCTCTAAAGTTATGCATTTTCCAAAAAACTGGGACTACATCTTAATTATTAATAATTTGCTGCATGGTGTTCAGGAAACTAAGCTCTGAGTAAACACTACTATGTATTTGGAGAGTTTTGACTAAATTTGATGATTTTAACACCACAAGTACCTGATATTTATTGATTTTAACAATTAAAAAAATTATTGACATTTTATAGAATATGAGTCACCTAAAACTTCAGGAATGCATGTTAAATCCCTAAGGTGTGTTAGGATAAGTATGGAAACAGCTTTTTGTGTGTCTATGAGACTTTCTAGAAGGGTTTGTAACAAAGGGAAGATCAATTAGGAATGTGAGTGGCACCATCATCTGGGCTGCAGTCACTGACTGAATAAAAGAATAAAGATACCGGAACATCAGCTTTCACCTTCCTGGTTTTCTGAGGATTAGTGTGACAAGCTGCCTTAAGATGTGAAGAAAGGGTATTTGGAAACTGTGAGACAACTCTATCTCCATTACCTTACCTTGTTTACTGTCAGTTGTTTAAACACCATGAGGAGAAAGCTAAGACAGCTATGATCATAAATTCAGAAGAGAGCTGGCTGCTGTTTCTCCTTCACAGGAAGGTATCTTTCTTCTAACTTTTTCTCATTGTTGGTGTGCCAGTTGAAGTTGGGACTACCTTATGCCCATTCATGATACACTGGTTTTATGTGTGATCTATAAAACCTGTTTTATATGTAAGTGAAAGGCAGAAACATTTATATTTACCTGTGGTGTCTTTTTAATCATGATTTTCTGTCTATCTGTCAATGAGTCCTAAACAGTAAAATAGAATTTTTAATTTTTTGAGCTTTTGACGACTATATGGATCGGTGATACGTAGCATTGATGTCAGTACAATACATTATTTTAAATATATCTCATGTAGATGTCTGTCTGTTTCTAAGAGATGCCATGAGATGCTGTAGAATTCTCTAGAGTTGGAGTTACAGGTGGTTGTGAGATGTGTGTCACAAGTCCTTGGGAACTGAACTATGGTACTGAACTATGTTTCTTTGAAAGAGCCAAAGGTGTTTGTAAATGATAACTCAACTCTGTGGTCATAGTGAAAATTAGAAAATATAACACCCACAAATAACTTACTATTCTGAAAGTTTCAGAATATAAAGATGTTCTTTTTTGCTATTTAATGAAATTCACATATCAATAACAATATGAGTTGGTATCATTTGTTTTGCTTGCTCTTGCTTGTGTCTCTGTGGCTATTTTTGCTGCTTACCCCCAAAGCAATGCACACATGAGAAAAATATGGCAATTAATAGAAGAGAAGAAGTATTAGAATGAATGATTACATAAAAATGTCACATGCAGATAAAATATAATTTATACTTGACAGAATATAATCTATAATAATTGAATGAGTCATCTGTGCGAAATTTCGAAACAATAGCGTTTAGTTTATTTTAAGAGTCAGTACTTGTTTCCCGTCAGAAGAAAAATATCAAAATGTCAAGGAATAATCTCAAGAAAGAAAAGAGGCTGTATGCCTGCTTCACCTTTGCTACTAACAAATCACCCACCACCATATTTCTCTTCCAACATGAACGAATTCTCCATTTACTGTGTTTAATAATTGTTTGGCAGACCTCCAGGCCTCACTTTTTACTCATTAGATTCACATGAGTTAGTTTTGTCCACAAATGGTCTCAGTGAACTTTCATGGCACTTTAGTTTGTTAACAGAAGATTAAGTGTTTAATTACAGCCAATTAATTGTATGCGTCTTCAATATTTGTTTAGACCATAAACAATGGGGATAATTTTCAACAGCCCTTGTAACAGCTCCTCTTGTTGGATATTTCCTACTCAGCTTTTACTTCTATGTACTTCATATGCCACACACTTCATGCCATAATGTTACCCAATATATATTTATTCATATTTATATATTATAATTTCATACAATCATATATATATATGTATGTATAAGTAGATAGATTTATATATAAGATTACTTATATAGATGTCTTTGATACAAAAGACAAGCAATGTTGTACTCCTGAGCCCTCAAAAATAGGTACTATATATATAGTACCTTATAGCAGCATGACCTTGCTAAGGCAGAGAATGTATATTAATAAAGTATAACAGCAAGATTTGAAATCAATTATATGTGCATTTATTTTCTACAAACAACAATATAAATCTAATATATATATATATATATATGAATGAAAATACCTTTGAAGGGCTTCAACTGTACAATTAAGAATTAAAACCATATAATACAGTAAACATGAAACTGAGATATCCAGAAAGATGTATACAGGTGTTTGGATACACTGGGTACCACAGCCAGACAACTGATATATTGAGCAAAAGACACATAGCTTATAGCACTGAACTACCCATCTGCTATTGCTAACACAGACTAGTTAGAAAGGCAGATGATTCTTTTTCCACTTTAGGAAAGAACAAATTCTTTATCACCCAAGATTGGAGCAGACAGATCATTCTATGGCTTAGTGTTCTCTAGAAGCTGGCTTAGTGACCACACTGGATGTAACTACAACAGATGTGTTGAGCTAATGTTCTCTGATTTCCTGAGGGCCTGTATGTCATACATCATCACTGTGGGAGCAAATGTGCCTCTCATAGACAGTCATGAGGTTTGCCCCAGAAAATTGTTAGTCCAGTATAGTTGAGTGGCTTTTCCAGAGTTTTTGAAAACTATGACAAGCAAGTGGGATAATTAGGCTGTTTCATAAATAAAAAGATGGTCACAATTCTGAAAAAAAAGGAGTATCTAAACATGACAAGAAATGTTCAAAATTATTCTAAGCACTGCTAAAATTATATGACAATGTTGTGATTTACATGGCCTTTATTATGTGGCAAATTAAAGTTGAGAAGTTTTAGAAAGAGAAATATGTAGAGTTTAGAACATCACTTTTCTTCTCAAAAATTGTGTCCTCAGTACAGAGAATAAATAACCAATATTATCTTAGAATTATGGTTTAAAAACACAGTTTTGAGTACTGAGCTCCATAAAAATATCTCCAAACTTCCAGTTATGTTTATATCACAGTTAGGGCTAGCAAAATTATACATTTACCATATGGTCCTATTTATATAAAAGCATAGAAGAGATAAATTGAACTACATCATCGAGATTGGAAGAAAACAAGAAGTCTGTCAACAATATTATTGGTAATCTGAACTCTGAACTGAGGGGTGAATATGCCTGCTTTCTAAATCTATGGAAAAACATACAAGTGTGCAAGTGGAACACTTTTCTGTAAGCACGATACACATCAATGGGGAATAAAACACAATTGATACATGTGTACACACAAATATAGCTGAATGCTAAGACCAATCAAATTTAGTCATAATATACATTCAAGTAAAACTTTTGTAAATCCACCAGCTGACTATTAGGTAAAATCTGGCATCTATACCAGTAAAATTATTTAGTCACATTCAAAAGACTACAAATTCATCCTAGAAGGTAGTTAGATCTCAAAGTCACATAAAAGGAAAAAATAGGTGAAATAAATATTGTACATAGAATATTTAGAATCATGAATCAAAGATAAAATGTTGTATATCTGTCATTGCCAAGTTTTAGGGAGTGAAAAGTTCTGTAAATTGCTGAAAGAAGGGACTCCCACTTATTCTGAAATAAAATTGTAAAATGATTCCTACAAGTTATCCTCTGGTCTTCATACAGGGGCTTTTGAAACTACACACAATACATAACACACACACCATGCAATTAATCAATGTACAAAATTAATATAGAAGTATAGAATTTCTCATGATGTTTGCAAAACTCTGAATGTGTGCATAATGACATGGCATGTGTGAATTGAAAGTGTGACATATAAAGCTGTTATCAACAACCACCACCTAGCAGTCAGCTTTTAAATCCTTCCATCACTTCTGAGAAAAAAATATCTTGAGAAATGTCAGAAACATGAAGTTCCATTTTTACACATCTTAATAGAATTTATTGTTCCAACACTTATTAGCTGTGTTGGTATTACTTCTTTTCAGGGCTCATTAAAAGCCTGGTTCAGGGCCGTCATAGCTTAAACTATATTAAGCAGATTCTACAACATGTGCTATCTGTTTTAATAGTTTATTTCAATTCTTTTTGTTATTGCATTTGTTTTTTTTCTGGTGTTCAGCTTTTGATGAGTGAGATCTTTTAGATCTTACACAACGTTGGGGAATGCTATTAATTTCACAGAGTCTAGACAGGGCTAATTCATGTCTTCATGAGCAGTAAATTCTTCTCCCTCCCTCCTACCCCCAGCAATCTATGTGGACGTGTACAATGGAAATTAAATGGTATTTTGTTTTTTTTTTTTAAAAGCGTCACAGTCTCTTTTTTTTTCTATTCTCTCTACTTTAGTAGTATTGAATTCCTATTGAGGTTTTTTTTTTTTTTTTTTTTTTTTTTTTTTTTTTTTTTTTTTTTTTTTTGTCTTTTTTGTTTTTGGAGACGGGTTTTTCTGTATAGCCTTGGCTGTCCTGGGACTCACTCTGTAGACCAGGCTGGCCTCGAACACAGAAATCCTCCTGCCTCCGCCTCCCAAGTGCTGGGATTAAAGGCATTTGACACCGCTGCCTGGCCCTATTGAGATTTTGTTCACAGTTTTCTGTAGCCTTTGATTTTTCAAAACCTACTTTATTTAGAGTTCTTAATTGCTTCAACGTCTCTTCAAACCCAACAACCAATGTTAGAGGGAAAAGAAGGTTAATAGAAAAAAAGGTGTTGTAGACCTGTTTAGAAGTCGTTCCTTGTGGTAATTCCACTCTTTGTTGTCAAGATACCAGTAATTAAGTTCAATACCAAACATCAAACAGGAATCAGTAGTAGTGGCACGATCTAGCAGAACCCGCAAGGCTCCACAAAATCAAATGAATTAATAGAAGCTTCCAGAATCAGGTGCAATAACACTAGACGTTCTTTGGTGTGTTTCTCTCTACAAACTGAAGAACAAAGACCAACTAAGACTAGCAAAGACCAGTGAAGACAAGCAAAGCACTGTATAGCATAGCAATGCAAGAGAATTCTTTCTCTGTGTGTGAGGTTCTATTTATATTCGTTCTAAACACCACAACCCTCTCAAGTGTCTGTTTTCAGCAAACATCACATGCCCTCTTATAAGACAGCTTTCAGAAAAATATCATGTGACACAACTGAGTTGTTAAAAAACCAGAAATTTCCACTTCAGATTTGAAAAATGACAACAGAAAACTTTTGCCTTGTATATATTTTGCACTGGATTTTGAGGTTTTAATTCAGAGAAAAAGATAAAGCCTGAAGAAAAACCATTGTCAACTGATAAATAATGAACTCAAAGAATCTGTTTATCACTATGGAAAGCTTATTAATACTAACAAGAAACCTGGTTTGAATTAATTCAGCAGGTTTATTTTCACTTATCTTTATTTCTACCCAATTTACATATGTGTTCATATTAAGTAATTAATTTTCAATTTTAAATGTTTGACAGTTTTGTATATTTATACCAAGAACATTATTAATTTGCATATGAAATTCCCTTCTCTCACTTCTCTCTCTCCTGCTGCTACCCTTCTTTTCAACAGTTCACTGCCTCCTTGTACACCTCTTTGTGTGGAGCACACAAAGTTTAATAATTGCTTATTTCCTGAATGTTGGTGAACATTTACTGGAATAAGGGTAAAATATTAGTGACTGAAAAAAATGACACCCTATACAGCCAGAATCATTAAATAGACTTTCTCTGTTTAGTGTGGGGCTTATAATCAATGATCTTCAGCTATCACTAGAAAAACATGCAGATAAAACACATGGACATAGTATTACCTGAGGATCGAGTCATACTATTCCTGGGCATATACCGAAAAGATGCTCTCACATACAAAAAGGACACATGCTCCATTATGTTCATAGCAGACTTATTTATAATAGCCAGAAGCTGGAAAAAACTCAGATATCCTCCAACAGAGGTATGAATACAGAAAATGTGGTACATTTACACAATGGAGTACTACTCAGCTATTAAAAATAATAACTTCATGAAATTCTTAGGCAAATGGATGGGACTAGAAAATATCATCCTGACTGAGGTAAACCAATTGCAAAAGAACACACATAGTATGCACTCACTGATAAGTGGATATTAGCCCAAATTCTCAGAATACCCAAGGTAATATTCACAGGCCACGTGAAGCTCAAGAAGAAGGATGAGCAAAGTCCTTCTTAGATGCTTCAGTCCTTCTTAGAAGGGGGAACAAAATACTCATGGGAGAAAATACAGAAACATAGTGTGGAACAGATATTGAAGAAAAAGCCATTCAGAGAATTCCCCAACTGAGTATCCATCCCATAGACAGTCACCAAACTCCCACACTATTGTGGATGCCAAGAAGTGCTTGCTGACCGGAGCCTGACATAGCTGTCACCTGAGGGGCTCTGCCAGAGCCTGACCAATACAGATGCGGATGCATGCAGTTAAACATTGGACTGAGCAGAGGGTCACCAATGGAGGAGTTAGAGAAAGGATTGAAGGAGCTGAAGGACTTTGCAACCCCATTGGAAGAACAATATCAACCAATCAGATCCCCCAGAACTCCCAGGGACTAAACCACCAACCAAAGAGTACACATGGAGGGACCCATGGCTCCAGCTGCATATGTATCAGAGGATGGCCTTGTTGGGTATCAATGGAAGGAGAGGCTCTTGGTCCTGTGAAGGTTCAATTCCCCAGTGTAGGGGAGACAGGAGTGGATGGGTGGCTGGGGAAACACTATCAGAAGCAACAGGAGGGAAAATGGGACAGGGGTTTTGCGGGGGGGGGGGGGGGGGGCGGCAGGGGGAAGACAATGAAAGGGGATAGATAACATTTGAAATGTAAATAAAGAAAATCTTCAATATAAATAAATCTTTTAAAAAGTGCAGTTTGTTTATTACTAACCTTAGTAGAAAAGAATATACTTTCCAAATTTAAAAAAAAAAAAAAAACCAAAGTCATTTTGAAGTTTACATACAACTTGAGATTTGACATACATGAATACTGCAACATAATCTCCTCACAAATCTTGGCTAACACTATCCAGTGTTTTAAATGATTAGAACATTTTATTTCACTGGATTTTGTATTACATAGTCATAACTATTAAAGAGAGATAGTGTCCTCAGCAGTTAAATGCACTTACTGCTCTTAGTGAGAACCAGATTTGATCCACATAGTCACATAGAGACTCAAAACCATTTGTCACTTCATTTCCTGAGAATCTGATGTAATAATCTGGTTACCTTGAGCAACGTGCACACATGAATGCAGTACATAGATATGTATAGAAATAAACAAATAGTCATACCCATAAAATGTAAAGAAAACACTGAAAAGCTACACTTAGCTTATTTCAAATATTTATCAAATATTGTAAACTAGACTATAGCATATTGTGCATTAAATGTAAGATGTCATTCACACATTTGAAAGCTAGTGTATCTAGACAGTTGCTTGCACTTGGGAGTGAATATATTATAAAAAAAAACCATGCTGTTAGAAACTAGAAGATGTGAAGACAAGAAGCAAACATTTGGGGAGACTTTTGTAAGCCTTTCTGTTAAAAATGTCACCTAATCAGACATTCTTTTGTGTCTTGGAACCATATTAAAAATAAAAATTATAAAAAGAGAAAAATTGAAACAATTTTATTGTATAAAGCAAAAGCCAAAAAATGAGTTAAAAATTTTAAAGAAAATAAAAAATGGTGATAGTAAAAGCCATGCCTTACCACTAAAGAGCATCAATGATACTCCTGACTTCACAAATCCAAGTAAATACAGGCATTTGCTTCTAAACCCAGCAGGTGTAAACTACAGATGGTAGCTGACTATATAAATATTACAAATATTTCTTTAAAAATCAGTGTTGTAAATGACATGAGGCAAAGTGACAAGCTCCTGTTTGGTTAATCCCATATAAGGCATGCTTTCTATAATTCCATAAGATAAAATAAATTATATTAAAATATATCTAAAACCAAGTTTAAAGATAGAAAGTTTTTGAGGTCTTATTTTTATTTCATAGACCTCTAGTTGTAATTGTAGAAATTGTACAATAAGTAGTTTTGAGTTCTGTTGTGTAATATATTATAAGATTGAACAAAATAGAAAAAGATGTTCAGTTACGACTGGTTTCAATAAGATCAGAATTAGAATCAAATCACCATTTTGTGATATTAATGTTTTGTCACGTCTCCTGAATATATTTTCAGTGGAAAATCATTAGCACCATTGATCACCATACCACACCATAGTGGAGTTCTCAAATATTTCAGGATATTGAAAGAAAAAAAAAAATTCATTACCTTGCTCTCTGGAACAGGACTGAATATTGTGATATGTAAAATCATTGGTATAAGTAGTGTATATTCACATGTGCCTAATAATAATTTTTTGGCAACCATTTGTCTTTCTATAGGAGTTTCTCTTGCCAATGGACTGAAAAAGTCACCTATGTATTTGTTCAAGATTGTAACAATCTTTTCTAAAATACTCATAATGTGAAGCAAATCTAAAAGTAAGGGTGCAGAAACCCATTATAAACTCTAACTAGAAAGATGCACTTTGCTTAATCAAGATAGAAATAGAATACCAGAAGAGAACAAAGCACATGCTGTCACTGGTTTCCCAATAGTGTTTATTGTGGGAATGAGAATTCTTCAATAATTAATAAAGTATTTATAAAACCAAAGTGTTTATTGAGGAAAGTAAGAATGAAACCTTCATATTGTCTGGATGATGTCGAACTCAAGCATGAAAAGTCTTCTACCTTCTTGGCTGAAGTAGAAAGCAGCAATTTCATCCAATTTCTCTTATGTTCAACTTTTGGTTAGTCAAATGTTATTCTGTGTAGAACTGAAGACAGAGTGAGTATTTGAGATAAAGGTGAGCTAACCACACTTTAGCTATTAACCTCCCTCTGTTTGGAGATGGATAATAGCACTGATTGTGTTAGTGCCATCAGTTTAGCCTTTAGTTTAGTGGCCAGTGATTTTTAGTGAAATGAAATTCTGGCTTTTAATGATTATTTTGCTAATTATCTAAACTCCCTTGAAGCCATGTTACGGTATTATTATCTGCAGTAATCTAAAGTGATTGGGTCATCTTAGTTAGCAGTTAATTCTTTCTGTGGGAGAGATTCATTCTCCAGTTTTTAAGGGTCAATCTTAAAAGGTAAAAGTGTAGGAATATAATGTATTGTTCTTAAATCTTCAGGCATGCCCTTGACCTTAAAGGCTGTATGTTTGAGCCGAAGATGGAAATGAAGAAAATTCATCTCCTTTCAAGATAAACGTCATGGGCTGTTCATTGACTATAAGTGTTGTGATCTTTTTGGGTTCTCGTGTGTGTGTGTGTGTGTGTGTGTGTGTGTGTGTGTGTGTGATTATATGTTTGTGTTTGTGGGGATACATGTGGGGAAAACCAAAGATATCACTGATTGCTTTCTTTCTCTCATTTACCACAAGATTTTTCAAAAGGAACTCTCACTGAATCTGGAGCTCACCATTTGAGCTAGAATACTGACTGACAAGATCCCAAGATCTGTGTAAGTGCCTTCTCCTGCATCCTGGAATTCAGGTATGTATAATTATGAGGGATTTTACAAGATTTATTGATGAAGTAATCCAAGCTTTCATGTTTTCCCAGCAAAGATTTTACCCACAAAGTTATTTTCCTTGTCTTTTTCTTCTTGGTAAACAAACAAAAAAATTAATAAAAATGAAGTTATGAGGTTTGATTATCTTTTCATCAACTGGAAAACAAAGTTATTTTAGCAAAACACAGAAGGAAGTAACTGAGCAGGCATGAGGGCTGTCTAGAACTAGGATAGTAATATGAATTTTTGTTCATACAACATTGTTTATAGAGTTGTATGAATTCTAAAAACTGTGAAATTGGTGATCTTGTTTCTTTTCTTTTTGTATTGGATATTTTATTTATTTACATTTCAGATGTCATCCAGTTTCCCCATTTCCCCTTCCTAGAAACCTCTATCACACCCCCTCCTCTTTTTTGAATTTATACAATTTTATTTACATGGAAGTATTAAGGTCAGTTCTAAGTTGAGGAACTAGCAATACAATGGATGCAATTAGTCAAAGAACAAGCAAGACAATAAACAAAGCTCTGTGAACACTCCCATGATCATTGTTTCTAAGGGTTTGTCAGGATGACCAAAATATCAGAGCCAAATTCCGAATCCTAGCACAAAATGATTTTCATGTCTGAAGCCTACTTCCTTATTCTGGCCTAAGATTTAGATTCCGGCCTGAAATTATTTCTATGTTCTAGCCTAATATTTAGATGCCTTCCTGAAATTACTTCTATGTACTAGCTTAAAGTCAGATTTCTGCCAAGCAACCCATTTCCTTGTCCTTGGCCCATGTCAGATTCTTGCCAAGCAGCCCCAAAAGCTCTCTGCCTTTCCTCCTTTTTATGTCATTAACAAGACTGAGCCACTCTCAAGTCATTCTGACAAGAATGCCTTGCTTTCCTGTCATGAAATATGCATTATCAAAAGCAATGCACTTCTGTCTTAGATTGGTAAGGCTCTGAAAATCTTACTTGTGCTTGGCTTGCCAGCCTGTTAACTTAATAACTCTGTCTGGGGGTCTATTTTCAGGTTCAAGCCATGTACTTTGGCTGCCAACATATTGATGTTGATAAAGACAAGCTTTAACACGATGGGTAGGAATAAAAGTATTCCCAGGACAAAAAAAGGTTAGCATGATCAAGCTATATATGCCATTCTTGAAACTTGACCAAAATAGAAATAATGACCTCAGGCCATGGGTAATTTTATCGGCAGTATCTACCACAACAATGCTTAATGGTGCAGAGCACCATTCTTGAAATCTGTAAGCTCACTATGTAAAGTTAAAACATCCAGAGAGGTGTTAGAATTATGCCAAAAATACTGCAAGTGTCTTTAAACTTTTTCCTAATTATAATGACTACCATTGTACATTTTAGAACTAGCATGAATTCAATGGTATTTGGCATGTTTCTCGAGATGGCTCCTTACTCTTAAATTCTGACCCTCTTTCTAGTAATTTGAATAGGATAAAGAGCGTCAATTCAACGCTCCAAATGCCTATTGAAATCCTCTTGTATATTCAATACATTAGTAACATGTTTGCTAAATGATTAACAACAGTATCTGTCTTAACTTCTTGTGTCAAAATAATTGCAGAGGCAGTGGTACTAGCAATTAATGTAGTTAAAGCGGTTATACCAGCAATAATCAAGCCCGCTATCTTCTTGCTTCTGCTGAAAGCCTGACTCATTCTTCCAGTACTTGTAAGCTATTTTTAGAATACCAAGGTTCTCAGCACAATAAAACAAAAGCTGGTTGATAGACCTCCATAACTGACATGCAGGATTTCAACACGCTAACACAATTAGAAGTTGTACAATCAGTGCAACTTACATTGCATGTAGCTTATTAATTTAGGCAGACTGCCTCACTTTAGAAGACTATCTATCTCTACCTCTTCAACGTTAGGACTATGCATGAATGCCTCTCTCCCTTGCTTCCTTTTGTTACTGAAAATTTACTAGGTCATCAGCCATGAAATATTATAATTTGTTTCCTTGAAATTGCCAAGTTTTCTGTGATGATAAACCTATGTAAAGTTCTGAAGATGGTGGTTACTGGAAACCTTCACTCTACTGTTACATTTCAGGATTAAGGTGTGTTCCCTTCATCTAACATTTATACTTTTAAACTAAGCAACCAGATATGATTACCACATTAAGGTTATTTACACTGTTGTCCACAGGCTCTATGGTAAGGAAGAAGTAAAATCTACCAAGATGAATTCTCCTAAATAGTGGTATTCCCCTTGAACAGTGTGTCAAATTTAGATAAACATTTAATGCTTGGCACATGGTAGAGTCATAAAAGAAGACAGAGATTCCATTGAGAAAATACTTCTGTGAGGTCACAAAATGGCTCTAGGGAATTTTGTTAAATAGTGATTCATGTGGGAGGGACCAACCTATTGTTGGTTCTATTTCTGGGCTGGTTGTTCTGGGTTCTATTAGAAAGCAGGTTGAGCAAGCCATGGGTAGCAACATAGTAAGCAGTACTATTCCATGGACAGTTCATTATTTCCTACCTCCAGGTTCCTGCAATGTTTAAACTTCTTTTTGGCTTCTCTCAATGGACTGTGATAAGTAAGTGAAATGAACCCTTTTCCTCCTCAAGTTGCTTTGGTCATGTTTGTTCATCATAAAATAGAAACTCTAAAACAGGTGTCCTAAAAGATACCAATAACTGTGGCCATGAACTTGGTTTAGACTTAAACACATTGCAGACAAATTAAAATCCAAGATCAATAGGGAATAGTAACCTAGTGAAGAACAATAGACCAGACAAGGTCTCCTTCCACTCTCTCCACTCAGGTCCAGCAATATCATACTTGTAACTACCCGAGAAGTAGCTACCTTATAAGTAGAAGTTTCCTCAAACTTACAGATGCTTGCACCATGTACTTTTTGATAGCAGCCCCAGAAGGCTGACTGTATATTTAAAAACTCATTCTTCACACTAGGGTTTAGATATACTGAAATTATTAGAGAATATGTTTTTTTTTTCAAAAATTTCCATTGTCAATTATTTTTTTGTTGTTTTCAACAGTCTCATTTTCTGTCTTCCAATAGATGAATCTGAATTTCAGTTCCTGAAGAAGAACTCTAGTCAGCATTGGTTTATGATTAAGCACTCTGAGCAGTTGGCTTGTAGCCATGAAAAGTCAAGACAGATGAAGGTGAACATCTTTATATAGTAGTGAGATCAAGCTACAACAAATATTTAACTTCCCTCTAATACTTTATTGCTGTTATTATAGACTTATTAAAGATATCATGTGTGTTATGCTTAGCAGCTAGTTTTATATTGTTTAGGATTTATGAGAGCTGAACAAGCAGTATCTCTCTATGTAGCCCTGGCTAGTGAGAAACTTGGTCATTAGACTAGGTTAGCATCAAATTCACAGATACTTTCCTGCTTCTGCTCCCAAAGAGTGAAGATTAAAGGTCTTTTATCAAATGATCTTTAATTTTCAATACTCAAAAAAAAAATCTATTTGTTGAAAACATTTTTTTAACCTGATGCTACTTAAATAATTCTAACTCTCCTTTACACAGTCAAATCTTTGTGTGACAACAGCTACCAGGAATATTTTGGCATGTGTAAACAACAGACCGAGTAAGGATTAGATGACTGGCTCATATTCTTACATTTATCACTTGGTATTTTACCAGGAATCTCTTCAGGATAGAGTAAGAATAAGGATAGTTTGATGACAATTATAACCTAAAAGTTGGTGGTTCCCTTAAACTAAACACACTTTTTTCTTCCTTTAGAAAATGAGATGGAGAAGGCTAGTTGAGCCTAGTTCTAGAACAACAAATAATAGCTATTTTAGACTACTCAGTTAAACTCACATTTTATAAAATAAGAGATAATAAACATGTTTAATGATGATGTTGACCTCCAGTGTTTGCTTTAGGGATTAAGTGATAGTATAGCTGTGAACGCAGACCACTCCTTGCTTAGAACTTATTTATAGTTTATAAAAATATTTTTGAAACATTGTAGGTATTTTAGTTTCTATATCATACCTTTTGGATTTTTATTCGAGCAAAATTATTTGTTAACTTTAAAGAAGTTTTATTGTTCACAGGTTTTTATTCCATTGTAGGTCTAAAACCTTCCAAGAGTACAACCCCATTTCAAACTTTAATCCTATTAATTCTTATGAGACAAACAACAACCACATCATGCAGAAATTCCATTAGTATATAAATAAAACTTAGTTGAAAGTATCCATAGATGACTGAAGGTGCCCATGCCACATTTAATCTGTAAAGATGGTAAAACCCTCCTCAATGGGTTTACTGTTGGATATAATTTATATGTCAATTTTTAAAAACTATGCTGAAGTAAATGAAGACACTAAAACACAAAGTACTCTAGCCTTGTTTCTCTCAATCTTAATTGACCTGGATCCCTGAGATCTCTCAGACAGTAAGACACCAACCAGGCAGTGTACAGTAGCTGATATGAAGCTGCCAACATATATACAATAGAGCCTTGTCTGGCCTCAGTGAGAGAAGAAGCACCTAATCTTTGAGATATTTAAGGCTCCAGAGATGGGGAAGTCTGGTGGGATGGGTGTGGAGTGGGGACATCCTCTTGGAGAGGGGGGGAAGAGGAATGGGATGAGGAACTGTCGAAGGGTGGACTGGGAGGAGGATAAAGACTGGACTGTAAAATAAGATTAAAGAATAATACTAAAAAGAAACAATGAATCTGATTAAAAATGTAAGATATAAATCCTTTTTACACAACCAGTCATAAGTAGCTAAACTTGATGACACATAATTGTTTTCATGTAACAAATATATAATAGTGATGAGATATAGGAATACAGCCCTCACCACATTTGCTCTGTCACACAGGGAGTCAGGGGTTGAGTGCCAACACAAGAAGAATGTAGGACACATGCAGCCACAGACAGGGATATTCTTGCTTATGCCACCTCCCTGGGTTCTCATTCTCCCTGACTCTAGCAATGTTCCTGTGGGGACTGAAACACAAGACAACCTATTGTTTGAGCCAGTAAGCATCCTATACATATGATACTTCTATTTCTGTTCATTGACAAATTGTTATTTAGACTATATGTGCTCGATATTCAACACTAACTGGTCAAATAAGAAGGTATTTGGGGGCTGGAAAATGTGAATGCTGTATGTTTAAAAAATTGCTAGTACTCATTGTAAAAGAAAATGGTAAGGCTTATTTGAGATCACTTTGCTCACCCTCCTACAAAAATATTAACATCTCCATCTCAATTTGTTAATTTGAACACATGTATTATACTAGATATTAATTTACACTTCTTACATTTAAGTATAAACAAATGTAGTATATACTGGGTATTCCTGGGCATTTCTCTGCAGTGCTTTCAACTGGTTATCACTTTCAATTTTTCCTTCAAAAATAAAAACATATACTGAATTAAAAGAAATAAAATAAAATTGCATCAATAGCAACATCGTTTGGAATGAAGACTTCAGAAAAACTCCAGTGAAATACAGCACTGGGAATAAAAAATAATTGTAATTGATGGTTTAAATTAACATGAAAATCAACTTTGCTAGTAGAGAGTTGAACCAAAGAATTGCTATTGTTCACAGGGTTCTATTCCATTATAGTTACAAAATATAGTTAATTTTTGTAAGTTGTAGTGGAGAAATATATAATTTAAAAACAAAAATAGTTATGAAAGGAACTCCTCTTGGCCACATTTAAAATTATTTCTATGCCTCATAGAGAAATGCAGAGCTCTGGAAAGAAACTGGAGCAAAAGGCAGAAGAAAGAGAATAAGGAGAACTAGCAAGAGCAGGAATAGGAGAAGGAGGTATAGAAGGATGTAGAATAGAAGGGAGAGGGGCATTCAAGTACTAAGTGGTGAAGTCTGTATGCTGGCCAGGATGTTTCTTCAGGTGTATTCATAGCCATGTCCTTCATATACTCCTTTATTACTGGGCTTCAATGTGGTGTTTATCTTATCATTTTTTCATATTAATATTATATGGTACAATAAAGGGACACACAAGTATAGACAGCTTTTACCTTTTCTCAAATTTCATCTGCTTGGGATCTAAAAGTTCCAGTGAACCAGAAACAGATTTGGTTATAGAGTGGATCTCTGCATGTATCTCTGTTTACTACAAGTCGTGTTTCTATGTGAGAACTAAATCATTAGAATAATCACTTATTAAGATCACAAATTTGCTGGGATAATAAAATGAAATGCTAAAACATATTGCTTAAACTTAATATGCTGTAAAAATAAATATACTTTTCATGTTTTGTACTGCTTCATTTTGTATAGTAATTAATTCTACTTAATCATAACACATGAATATTTGATTTGACAAAGCTATATAATAGGATATAAATAAACTCACAGTTCTATTTATTCTTAAATTGTTGAACAATAGTTAAGTTTAAATATATAAGTACTAATCTTTAAATACTATTTAATTGAGAGCTATTTCTAAGTTAATCATCACTCTCTTAATTCCTTTGGGCAGATTCTCTTTGTAAATGCTCCACCATTGTTGTACATATTTTTCTAAAATATAGTTTAAACAGGGATTAAGAATAAGTACTTTCCTGAGCCTTCATAATTACTGTAAAGTATATATTAATTACAGGAACTGTATTTACAATTTTAAAAAACATAACTGGGGACAATTTTTCAAAACAAATCAAAGAGATGCAACATTTGAAATCTGAAAAACTGAAGAGAATCATATAATTTTCAACAGAATTTCTTATGATGAATAAATTAAATTGGTGGGGGCTGTGACAAGTAAGCTATCACAGAATAGAGAATTTTCATTATATCTTTATTCTCTTGAAGGAAGATCACAATGAATACTGATTACTAAGAAAATTTCTTTATTTTTATTTTTTTATTTTAAACCTTTCATTATGATTTTAACTTGATACAAAAATTATCATGAAAATGAAAAAAAGAGTTTCTGAAACTTAGAATAATATTTCTTTTTAAGAGATGAAGAGTAAAACTCTTGATCAGAGGAATGAGCCTTTCAGGAGTCTTATAATTCTCTTTTATGAATTAAAACAACTTTTTAGAGTGTAAAAAAATAAAATATTTGATTATATGCAACTCACACTCTCTTTGCATGGATGTGAGTAACTTACCTACTCCTATTTGCTGCAAGAGGAAGCATCTCTGATTACAACTGAACAAGTTAATGATCTATGGATACAGCTTAATATCATTAGGAATAGTTGCATTGATTTTTTTCAAGTCCTGTTTGCTTCTACACTAGGTCTCTGAGCCATCTAGTCTTCTCCGTGTTGTGGCAAACAGGCAGTAGATCATGGGCTCCCTCACATGGCCTGGGTTCAAGTTAAACCAAACATTGGTTGGTCACACTGGCATATAGAGTGCCACACTTGCTGCAGCATATTTTGCATGCAAGAGAGGCTATAGGTGAAGTGGCTAGGTGGGTGTCCAGGTTTCTCATAGCCTGCAGACTAAAGAGACTTGAACATGTGGTTTTTCTTGCCAGCTTGACCTGTCTACATTCGATGCTCTGTGTAGATGTTGTCTTTGGCAATAGGGCCCTGTGATCAGTTTTTAGAGGAATCACCTGACCTATCATTAGGTTGGTGTTTTGAAGAATCTTGGTGAGAACTCCTCAGCCAACAACTCAAACAAATGCAATTCAGTCCTATCACTAGAAGTTTTTATCTTGTTAAAGAAAATGGTCAGATTAGACTCTGTATATTCCATTATTAGGCATCTTCAATATGTCCACCCACATTGATTCAGGAAGTTCTGACAATACTAGGTTTCCACACAACCCATGCCTCTCTATGCACTCTCTGTCTTCATCCCCACACACATATAATCCCTCCAGCTCCTCTCCCCTCCTGCCTTTACATACACAGAATCTATTTTATTTCTGCTAGCCAGAGAGATCCATGGTTCTCCCCATAGCCTCTTCTATGGGTCTGTGAGTTGTAGCTTGATTATTATTTACTCAACAGAGAATACTCACTTATAAGTGTAAATATGTTCCATATCTGTGTTTCTGGTTTTGTGTTATCTCACTCAGGAAAAAGGTTTTCAGAGTTGCATCCATTTGCCTGCAAATTACATAATGTCATTTGTTAACAGATGTGTAATACTCCATTGTGCAAATGCACATTTTCTTTTTTAGTTTTTCAGCCTAGGGACATCTAGGTTGTTTTCAGTTTCTGACCGTCATGGATAGAGCTTCAGTAAACATGGTTCATCAAGTGTCCTTGAGGTAGAATGCAGTATCCTTTGGGTCTTCAATTCCCAATTGGTGAGACTTTAACCTCAAATTAATCATAAGGACTAACCTTCCAAGAAGCTTGAATTACATCAACCTGAACACATATTACCAGAATATATTTGGGTATATAAATTAAAATAAAAGACAAAATTATACAGGCAATTTTAAAATAAGAGAGAAGAAACATTAACAAGAGAATAAAATGGTAACTGTTGTTCTGAATTCACATTTTTAAAACATTTAAATAGCCAAAATAATGATTAAAAAATGAAAGAAAGAAAAAGGAGAATGATAAGAAAAGAAGCACATCGAATTCTATATCCTGAAAAATTATCATTTAGAACATAAGGAGAAATAGTAAACTTAGGCAATAAGCAATTTGAAAGATATATCTTGTCTGAACAAAATATGACTGTTATTTAATTTCACATGGAATTTATCTGCTAATGGAATTCAATAGAATAAGAAAATAATGGTTATTTTTTCATTAAGAGAGAAAAATTATTAATTCTATACTCCTAATATCTGAATATCAAGTCAGATGCTATCAGAAGTCTTATAGAAAATCATGTAAAACAGGCAAAATTTATTAAACAAAGGCCATGGAAATATATTATGCCATAATAAAAATAGATTATTTTATTATTTTTTCAATAAAAGAATGCAAATTCTCACTTTTGAATAGATAAATACATAAAACAACATTGACACATTCTTATGCATAAATAATTTCAGAGACCCAAGAGGTTTTCAGGACCTAACTGGGAGGTCATTAGCCAAAATATACAACAAAGAAGATATAGAACCTGTAGAGACCATATCCAGTGAATTGGCATGGCCACAGTTGAGGGATGGGGCCACCCACCCACCTCAAAAATATTAACCCAGAGTTCCTTCTGTCAAGAGGAAATACAGGGACAAGGGTGGAGACAAGAGGAAAGTTCACCCAGAGCCTGTTTCACCTAGGGATCCATCACATCTGCAGACACCAAACCCAGACACTATTGCTGATGCCATGAAGCACTTACTGACAGGAACCTGGTATAGCTGTCTCCCAAGAGACTCTGCCAGAGCCTGACAAATACAGAGGTGGATACTAACAGCCAAACATTGGACTGAGCACAGGTTCCCCAATGGAGGAGTTAGAGAAAGTACTGAAGGAATTGAAGGGGTTTGAAACCCAATAAGAAGAACAATATCAATCAACCAGAACCCTGTCCCCACCCCAGAATTTCCAGGGACTAAATCATCAACCAAAGCATACACATGAAGGAACCCATGGCTCCAGCAGAATATGTAGCAGAGGATGGCCTTATTAGGAGTCAATGGAAGGAGAAGCCCTTGGTCCTGCAAAGGTTCGATGCCCCAGTGTAGGGTATCGCCAGGGAAGGGAGATAGGAGAGGGTAGGTGGGTGGGAAAACACCATCATAGAAGCATAGGGAGAGAGGATAGGATAGGGGGTTTGTGGAGGGGGTAGGAACCCAGAAAGGGGATAACATTAGAAATGGTATTTTTTGGATTTTTGTTTGTTTGTTTGTTTGTTTGTTTTGTTTTTTACTGGTTTTTCGAGACAGGGTTTCTCTGTATAGCCCTAGCTGTCCTGGAACTCACTCTGTAGACCAGGCTAGCCCCGAATTCAGAAATCTGCCTGCCTCTGCCTCCCAAGTGCTGGGATTAAAGGTGTGTGCCACCACACACCTTTGAAATGTAATAAAGAAAATATCCAATTAAAAAAAGATACAACATATTGTCTAAAACACTTGTGTATGGATAGGACATACTCTGATAAGGACTAGAGAAACCAAAATAGTTAAAATGTTCATAAATTTCAAAATTATGAAATTAAGTAGAATTTTATACATTTTAATGAAAACTCAATAATATTAATGACAGAAACTAAAACAATAATTCATATAAAATCAAGAAGTATTTACATAAGACTAAGTAATCTTCAGAAAAAAAATGTTAAAGTAAAGTATCACATTTTCTGACAGTGAAATAGGTGTGAAAATACAATAATTAAAGATATCTAGTTCTGACATTCAAACAAAATAACATGGTAGCAAATCCAGGGATAAATTCACATATGTCTTATAAACTATTTTTTTATGGAGAAAACTATTCACTTACAATGACAGAAGATGTATTTAACTTGTTGAATAGTGATGTCATAAGTGAATACTACAAGGACAGGGATGCAGAATCATATTTAATTTCATGTAAAAAATAACCCAATGAATTAAAAAAATATAAAATGTAAATATTTAATACTACTAAAAAATAGAAAGACAACAATAATAAAGAAGGAAATATTGCCTAGCAAGTGTATACGGATACTAATTTCAAAAGAATGTCATACAGGGGAAGTTAGGAGCAAGCATGTATTAAGTTCATGTTAATGAAGTTTTCACAAACAAAAATAAATCAGTGAACTGAAAATTTGATCTAGAAATTGGATAAATGTGCCAAACCATATGAATCAGCAGTTATAAGGAGTTAATACTCAAAATATCTTAAAAGGTCGAAAGTACAGAGAAAATTCATCAGAAAAGACCTTCTTAAAAATAGACCAAAAGAAGCATTTTTCAGAAGCCATCCAGCTGTGTGATGACCTCTAAATAGATGTGAGATGTAGTGAAAGTAGCAGAAAACATGATTAAGGAGCAGAATATATATGCCTAAACGTATTCAGTAGCTACACAACATCCTAAAGTCAGTTACTACACTCTACATGGTAAGTTGTTCAAGAGAAACTCAAATTGTGCAAATGTAGCAATTATCTTCAGCCTAACAAAATATCAATGATGATGATTTCTAGATATGGAACAGCAGACTATTTCTACAATTTTTCACACCACATATACAAACAGTAAAACCTACAGTACAAATTATACTTTAAATGTGAAATTTGCTCTGTCATTAAGATCATACTCTGGGTATTACCTTGAGAACGATTGCATTCAAATATTACAGGAAAAAGAGAACTAATCCAGTGTTCATAAAACAAATTAAATAGCATCAAAATGAAAAAAGTACACGTATATTTGCAATATATACAATATATGTAAGATATACTAAATATAATGATGTACTTTTACCTTTCAATGTAATTATATCTATCTTTTTTCTATATGAAAAAATTGTACCTGCATAGAGTATGGTTAAGTTCTCCAAGATAATTTTGCCCCTAAGGACATATTATGTTTATATCTTACTACTATAGCCATCCTGTAGTAATATAGTCACTCTTAATTGATCTACTATGCTTAATGTCTTCACTGCCTTAATATCACAGCTTGAAGTTGTACCTAACACTAGATCTTAATTTTCTATGATATAAAATTCATATTTTAGTGTCATGATTCCATGCCAATTTAAAGACTCACATTTTAAATTTTTTTAAATTATTTGTAGGTATGTAGTTTTGTGTAAATCTGTGGATATAAGTATAGGTGTCCACCCAGGTCAGAGGTGTCAGATCCCCTGGAACTGGGGTTAGGGTCTTGTCTTAGGTGCTGGAACTGACCCAAGTAGTGCTGGAACTCATCTTGTGTTCTGAAAAGGGTAATGAGTATGCTTATTTTCTGAGCCTTCTTTCCAGGCCACATGTATGTTTTAGGACAAATTTCCACTCCTAAATGTTTTAGATGGACCCATGGCGATTTTCATATAGAGAAAGGCCAATGTGCTGATGTTGGTGAGTTTTTCTCACTTCATACTACATCTTGTTTTATTCGTGAAATGAAGTTTATTGCTCTGTTAGCAAAACAAAAACAACTTGACAATCAATTATTTTTCAACCACAAAGGAAAATGTCATACCCCATTCTAATAAACTTAAAGTTATGAAAATTTACACACATCATTAAAATATTTGACATATGAGATATATGTACATTTTTAGATAGCATGTAACCCAATTAGTTGTTGACAAAATATTAATTAAACTAAGCCAGGATTTACTGAATTTAAAGTAAATAATCTCCCTTTACTAGTGCTGGCAAAGACTGACACAAATACCATGCTTAATACAGAGTACAATGTTACCATGGTAAATTATTGATTTAAAATAAATATACTTTGTACTAAGATATACTTATGGTATCTATATTAAACTATAATTTCTTTGAAACTTTTTCAACTCACACAGCTGTCATTCCAGGCACCGAAAAAAAAATGCTGTGTACCATTAATTTACAGTGAGTCAATATCAAACAAAAGGAGATATATGATATAACAATGATGTGTTCTGAGTTTATATAGAACCATATGACTAAATTATACAAGTTTATAAATGTAGATTCCTATGTATCTAATAGAGAGAGAACGACTGAGTGATTTAGTTCCAGTCTAAATATGATTAGGACATTGTAAATAGTAATGTTTTCAGGCATTAGAAGCATAATAATAGTACAGAATTACCCAGACCTCTTGGTAACACGTGAAACCACAAAAAAATAAGTATATTTTACTCTAAAATATAATAAAAGTAATAAACATAAAAGTTAAACAGATGCAATTCAATGATGATGTAATACAGCCAGAAATGTGCATCATGGCAAAAGAATACAGAAAATTTAGCATTGTGCTACCCAGATAAAAATGAGGTGGAAACTTGGGGCTTCTTTGAATGTAGTTGTATCAGATGATGTTTTCCTGGGGCAAACACATGAAAAAGTGCTTTCCTGAAGTATACACAGGTGAAAGGATATTTTGCTGAAGAAAACATGTGAGAGATTCATGATGTTAAGAAAGACACAGCAGAAGGTGGTGGACAATGCTGGGTGGTATTGGTATGCCTTGCCACTCCTTAATGGTCATCGTTTGCTGTGACTTCATAGAAAGAAATGCACCAAAACTTCTGCTAGTGTTCTAACAATCTTTAGCTTCTCCCGAGACTTGGGCTAGTTGGCAGATTGATGTCAGCTGATACATACTTATGTGGAGTTTTGCCAAGACAGAGCCATCTGATGAGGCAAGACCCGTGTAAGAGCCTGTGATATTTGGAGAGAGTATAAATAGGACTCAACAGTGACAGGGGTTGGGGGCAGGCTTCCATGGCTAGATTTGTGACACTTCATTGGTCTCAAATCTTCCTCTTCACTGATCTTCACTTAATTGAGAGAGACATAATAGAAGACTTCTGGTGTGCCTGCTGGTCTTGGTCACCCCTATTGACTTGTTCCATTTTGGCAGAGGCCTGGCTGTTTCTTCTGGGTTCTGTCACTACTGCTGGTTCATGTTTGCTATCCCAACACTACTGAACTTGGCTGCTGGTATAAATCCTGACAAGGTAGATTGGATTTGCTCCAAAGAACCATTTCAAAACTTATATCCTAATAACCTATTTTTCTACTACCGCTAGTGGGTGGTGGACTAGAAGGGAGGTTAAAACATTTGAGAACCCTTATTAAAAGTAGGCTTTGAAAAATCAAAGCCTACAAATCCATTGTAGATTAATGTGCAGTAAATCTAAAAAGAAATGTTAGCAAATGAGTCTGAGAGAATCATTCAAATTCTAAGGAGAAATGGCAGATGAAGAATGGCATTACTGGGCAGGTAGATGGCTCAGTGAAATAGGGAGCATGCTGTGCTGCATAAAATTCTGAATTCAGGTCCCCAACATACTGTACAAAAAGAACTAGATATAGCTGCATTCTTGCCTGAGGGATTGGTGTGGTGGGGATGTCTCCAGTGCCAAGAGAGTGCATCCAGGGTCAGCTAAGAGTATATTGCCAGACCCTGTCAAAAAAAAAAAAAAAAAAAAAAAAAAACACACACACACACACAAAACAAAACATCAGAATAAAAGGTTTGAAAATTTTGAACAAATAGTCAAATTAAAGAAAATGAGTACTAATAAATGAATAAAAACATTTATAAAAGTATAGAAATATCCATGTTTTATAATCAATTGGAACATGAAAGAAAGGTAAGAGTACTATATAATTCCTACTTAGATTTTAAGAGTCATGAGAGGTATCTGTGAAAATGAAACCTATGGATAGGACTTTACATACTATAAAGTTTAAAGGTAGAAAAACGATCCTGAGTAAAACATGAACAACTTTTGGAAAGGTGAGCGGCACACTAAGACACCATCTTTTACTGAAGATCTGAAGGTTAACACTAAAATGATGATCAACAGTGCCAGCATGTGTGTGTGCTAGTTCTATTTATGGTGTAAACACCAGGCAGTCTTTTAAAGCATAAGTGTTTGCCTCCAGCAAAGAACCTGACAGTGCCAACAAATGAGGTATGTAAATTGTACTTTATTTTTATAAGCTCTTTTGCATTTACCCATTGACTTTCAAACCACAAACCACAAACAACAAACAACCCATCCCCCAGAAAGCAAAACCAGCCACCCACATAATTACTTTAAGTTGGTTATAGTATAAAATGAGGCCAATAAAGCAAAAAATATGTATTTGAAAAGAAAACATTGTCAGCATTATTAAGAATTTTGCAATAATCTCCAATAAACCTAGGCACGAGATTACTTTTTTGTTGCAGTCAGAAGAGTTTCTGAAAATTGTAGGGGTATAAAAAAGACAAAATCATTAAGCCACACTTTTATGCAATTGTTATGAGTAAATTCTATAAAATGTCATAGGCTAATATTACTTTTCAGAGAATCAGTTTCTCTTTAGGTTTAGAGTTTACAAGATTCAATAGGTTACGGATAGAATTTGATCTTCTCCCATGTTCCCATGGTGCTTTCCATTTTACAGCTAAGAATTTTAGAATTCTATTCTTACTTTGGCTTTATTTTTTCTACTTCCTTTCTGATGGGTTGAGTGTTTGTGAGTGTAGTACATAGGGGTGAATGCTTCATGTAGGTGCCAGCTCAAGTTCTCCGTGTTCCATGAGTTGTGTGGCCGTTCAGACTAAACTATTTCTGTGCAAAATCATCCTCACCGTGATTTTCATATATTTCCACTTAAAACCTAGAGGAATGCTTAAGGTCTCCACTATAGACAAGATTGTCTACAAAATTTCAATTCTATCTAATTGCTCTTTAGTTTTTCCTAGATACTAATAAAAAGTTGCCTTAATTTTGTTGTTGCTGTGTGCTTGCTTTTTCAAAAATACCCACTGACCTTGGTTGTATTTATCTCTTTTGCAAGCTTCCTATGCCCAAACCCTCTTGTCAGTGATGAATATTTCATTTTCATTCGTGACTCTTTAAATATTTTCCCACTGTTTTCATATTTTCTTGAATGAAATTACATCTAAAGAGGTGAAGAGATAGCTCAGTAATAGGTTACTTGCCTTGCACCCTGGGTTCATTCCTCACATTGTAAAGGTCTGGAGATGAGAGGAAGAGTAAAGTGAAGTCAAACTGCTTTGCATGTATTTACATGAATTTCTTTACTTGTTCTTAAATATTTATTTTTGTCTCTATTTATATGTCTGTGTGTATATGTGTACCATATGCATATAGTTGTCCACAGAGACTATAATAGATCTCTCACTCCCTATAGCGGAGTTATAGGCTCATATAGTACCAAACATAGGTGCTGAAAATATAGTTCTGGTTCTTTGTAAGAGCCGTTAACACTGTGAACTGGATGTGTTTTTGTACTGAAAAACATAATGCTTAAAATTGCACTTTATGGAGAACTTAAATATTATTTTGAATATTTAACAGAAAGTCTAAACAGGAACATGGCTTATTTTCAAAGGTGAGTTTAATGATGGCTTTGATTATGAAGGATCTGAGACAGAGAAACTGTATTTTTGTGTTTTCCTACTCTTTGTGTCACATAATAGATGTTGTACTTTCTAGTGGCTGCTCTGAGTCTTCCCAAAAAAATTCATGGTAGGATTGCATCCAGAAAATACCACATTGTGTTAACCCTACTTGTCTTTAGTTGCATTGGCCTTGGTATCCTTTAAGAGTGGATTCTCTTAGTGATAGCTCCTTTACTGTCCCTTTGGTTATTTAGACTTTAATTAAAATTTAATTTAATTTTGTTTCTAAAGCACACTTAATGTTCAAATATATTGTGTCCATTTTCTTCTTCATTTGTATAGCAGTTTTAAATCTGAAGAATTTATTTCTTGTCCTAGTTTATTTTTCTGTTTTGTTCTTTAAATCTCATAGCAAATCCCCTGGTCCTCTGGCTCTCACAATCTTTCCTCTTCCTCAGTAATCCCCGATCTGTAGTATTTGTGAGAGTAGAACTAGATTCTGTAGTCATCCTTAGATATGAATTCCCAAAATTTTGCATTTTAACTGGTTGTGGTTTTTCTTCATGATATGTGCTGCAAAGAGCAGCTTTTTTTGTATAGTGATAACTACACTTACCTGTGAGACTATGTCTGTCACAAATATCACTAGATATACCCATAACATTTCACCAACATGACTGTCTAAGCATTAGCTGAAACAAGACAACAACAGACCTGCTAAACTGGATGGAACAAAGCCAGCCAGAATTTAACCCTACACAAAGAGCTATAAACAATTACACGATGTGAAGTGGGAGATATAGTCTTCCTTGGCGAGAAAACATCTACTGAGTATTCAATATCAAATGATCAGCTCTGAATACATGCATATAAGTCCTTTCATACAGACTCAGCTTTAGGAATGTATGTGTAGTATATATACATGTTCATTTATGAATGTTATAAAAATTACTGGAATAAAAAGAGAAGAATTTGCAAGGTAACAGGGAGAGGTATATGGAAGGGTTTGAAAAAGAAAAAGAAATGGGGAAATGATGTAATAACATTATAATTTCAAAAATACAAAGAAATGTAAGATCAACATTTACATAAGCTGTTTCTAAATTTTAAGTTTTCACATACTGATTATTATGTCTGTCTTCTGCAAAGCACTGCAATATTTTGGTAAGTTATCATACTCTGTTGTGGCTTCAGCTCCAAGGGGGTCATTTCAGAGTTAAAAGTGTTGGAATGTTTTAATTTTAATCTTTTATTTTGTTATAGTCACTGTTACTTTATAATAAATGGGAAATAAGGCTAGCTTTCTCAATATATTTTATAGATAATTTTGCAAAATGCTAATTAATATGGGTATTATTTTATACAATTATTTTGTA
The DNA here is from genome assembly GCF_011762505.2 of Arvicanthis niloticus. Taxonomy (NCBI): domain Eukaryota; kingdom Metazoa; phylum Chordata; class Mammalia; order Rodentia; family Muridae; genus Arvicanthis; species Arvicanthis niloticus. The sequence continues at coordinate 15,664,379 of NC_047666.1, forward strand.
AGATGATATGATTAAGAATATTTTTGATTACATAAAAATGAAAGGCATTAAAACATTTGAGTATCTTCTCATGAAATTATTTGTTCACATTCTCTAGTTTGTGTCAATTTTTATAATGGATATAATATGGCTTGACAGTATTTTATGTTGATATTATTCCTATATTATGGTTTTAATGTCATTTGAATTTTGTTTTTTAAATGTCCTTAGTACTTATCACACAGCAATTTTCATGACAATTATAACTCTTTGCAGTGTCTTGAATTAAATCCCCTTAGATTTGAATGCTAGGGAATTTCTGTATCACTGGGCTACATCACTACCCTCACTTGCCTCTCTCTCTCTCTCTCTCTCTCTCTCTCTCTCTCTCTCTCTCTCTCTCTCTCTCTCTCTCTCTCCCTTCTTCTCTTTCCTTTCTTCCTTTCTGTCTTTTGTCTCTCCTTTCTTTTTGAGAAAGGGTCTCTATTTTGCTATCTCAACTTCCCAAGAGCTGATACTTTACTCATGTGCCACCAAATTACATCCTATTGCAGTGTCTGTGAGTTCATATGAGTAGCAGCTTGTTGTGTCTAGGTGATGCTGTTTTCTTGTTGATATCCATTCCTTCTGGCCTATTCAATCTTCCTGATTCTTCTATATAGATCCCTGAACTTTAGTGGGAGGGGTTTGATGAAGAATTCTCAATTAGGGGTTAGTGTTCCAAATTCTTTTATTCTCTGCACATCTTCCAGCTGTGGTACTTAGTGCTAATTACCATGTACTACAGGAAGAAAGTTCCATGATAAGGGTTGAGTGATGCACTAATCTATAGGTATAGCAATATGTCATTAGAAGTCATTTTATTGCTAGAGGGATGGAAAGGCAGGGTGAAAGAGAGAATATGAGGAGAAACATTCAACACTAATGACCCCCCATTACTTTAAAAGTTTTCTAGCCGGGAAGTGGTGGCACACAACTTTAATTCCAGCACTTGGCAGGCAGAGGCAGGCAGATTTCTGAGTTTGACACCAGCCTGGTCTACAGAATGAGTTCCAGGGAAGCCAGGGCTATACAGAGAAACCCTGTCTCAAAACAACAACAACAACAACAAAAAATGTATATGTATGATTCACATGGAGTCACCTCATAACAGAAAAAAATATACCAGGAGAAATTTTACTCTACCCAATAAAACCTCCAGTCCCCATAATCTCTCCCTCATTAAACATCATAAGCTATCACCAAAGCTTCACACAATGCCTTATTGCTAAGAACAACACGTACTGATGTCACTGAACATGAAGAAGTTGGGCTGGTGCCAAACTAGATGTCCCAGCACTACTGACTAGCATTTTCATGTTACATGAAATCACATAACACACTTCCAAGAGGGGTAAAGCAGTCACGTTAATCTAATCATCGATTTACAAAACCTACCAGATACTAACGGAAAAGGCTTATAATTCTGGAGGCAGTAGGATTTCCCATTGGGTAAGTAAAGCCTAGGAACCTGTGTTTCATCCCCAAATCCATTTGAAGATGGAAGGAGAACTAATTCCACAAGGTTGTCTTCTAAACTCCATGATCTAACACACAAGATGCCACATAACTATCCATCAATCACACTCTGAAATCACCATCATATCAATTTAATAAAAATCATAAAATTGAAGATAGCATCAGTTTCTACGGCAAAGATTAGAGTTGGCTTTTTCTAGCATTTAGTGCTAATTTCTTCCTCCTGCCCAGAATTCAGTGATTTTCCATCATTTCCTTTCTCTTATACATTTCCTTATTCTTATATATTAATTCATTTTCTCTTTCTATGGATTTATTTCTTACAATGAAAAGATTGTTGTGAGATTCCCCCCGAAATTATAGTTACATCTTTCTCAAAGTTACCTTTTTATTAATTATTTTATTTGTTTACATTCCAAATATTGCCCTCTTCCTGGTGCCCCCTCCATGAGTTCTTCATCCCATACCCCTACCTGTTTGCTTCTGAAAGGGTGCTCACCCACCCACACACCTTACCCCTCTAGCATCCTCCTTCCCTGGGGCATCAAGTTTCTAAAGGTTTAAGTACATCCTTTCCCACTGAGGTCAGACAAGGTAGTTCTCCTCTGCATATGCAGCGGGGGCTGTGGACCAACCCATATATGCCCTTTGTTTGGTGGCTTAGTCTCTGGGACCTTGATACTGTTGTTATTCCTATGGCATTTCCATCCCATTCAGCTTCTTCAGTTCTTCCCCTAACTCTTCCATAGGCGTTCCAACCTCAGTCCAATGGTTGGCTGTGTCTACATCTGTCTCAGTCAGCTGCTGGTAATGTCTCTCACTGGCAGTGGTGTTGTCTGCAAGCACAGCATGGCACCGGTAATACTGTTCGGGTTTGGGGCCTGTCCATGGAATGGATCCTAAGTTGGGCCAGTCACAGGATGGCATTTCTTCAGCTTCTGCCTTAATTTTGGTCCTGCATTTCCTTTATAAAGGAACAATTCTGGGTCACATTTTTTGAAGATGAGCAAGTGACTCCATAGGTCAAATGGGGGCCATGTCTATCTATTGGAGGTGGTCTCTTTAGATTTCATTTCCACTATTGTTGGACATTTTGGCTAAAGTCATCCCCACTGGGTCCTAGGAGCCTCTCAAATCCCTGGTTCTGGGATTTTCTAGAGGAATTCCGAGCCCCCAGTCCTATACTGCTACTGCGTATTTGTATTTATTCTCCGGGCTGTCTGGGCTTTGCTTCTGTCCCCCCGTCCCATACATGATTATTTCTCCCTTTGTCCATTCCCCTTCTCTCTCCCACCCAAGTCTCTACTTCCCTCTGCCTCTTCTGATTATTTTGTTCCCGCTTCTATGTGGCATTGAAGTATCCAGACTTGAGCCTTCTTCTTGTTAAGCATCATATAGTCTGAGTTGTATCATGGGTATTCTGAACATTTTGGGCACTATCCAGTTATCAGTGAGTACTTATCATGCATGTCCTTTTCAATCTGGGGTTACTCACTCAGGATGATATCTTCTAGTTCCATTTATCTGCCTCCAAAATTCATGTTTGCCTTGTTTTTCTTATACAATTAAAAATTTGTAAGCTTTTGAGATTTTCTATGCTATGAACATACTAAGTGAAGATTTTGTAGCTTTTTAGAAATGTTTATAATTAAATGAAGAAAAGTAATTTTAAAGTGAGTGATTCTTCATTTAAACCCCACACACTTTCAAGGATGGAGTGATAATTTAGATTTCCAGGCTATAAAATTAGTTCATTAATTCATGGTGAGGTATTGATTTATGTAAGTTGTAATTTCTAAAGAAAGATTCTATATCAAATATTGCACTAAAATTTATGCTAGTATTTCAAAAAATTACCGAAGAGACAAATTTGAGTCTATGATCCTGAATTTGCAGACCTTAGTGAAGACTTAGAAGCATTAAATCCCTTTGTTTAAATGTACATAGTTCCTGTTGCCTACTTTTAGATTCTGATGCATGTCATTTGAATCTGAGGGATATGTTCAGAGTGGTGCATATAGTTCAGGTGTAGTTCACACAAGGGGCTTTCAATTCAGTCCCGAACAACTGCAAGTTTATAAATACTTATTAAGATGAGTTTAGAAGTAAGCACTCGGCAATACATGAACCAATATGGCTATAGACTTCAGCAAATACAGTCAGACCCTGGACATCCTAACTTAGACACTGTTATGGAGCAACTGATGTAATATATCAAGCAGAAGAATCAGCATGCTTGGGTTTGAAAGGAGGAATAAGTTTGAGTTTAATGTCAATGAATGGTTATTTTATAAATGAGAGTTGATTCTGTATTTAGTCCATCCTCATGGAGGACTGGAGTAGTAAATGAAAAAAGTGTTTTTTCTCTGTTAAGTAGAGAAAAGGGTTTAAATTCAAAAGAAATCAGTAGAAAAGGTTAAGGAGTTAAGCACGGGCCAAGGTAATGTTCCCACATACTGGACAAAGGCCGACCAATGACTTTCTGATGTCTGTTCATTACTTCCTTGGTTGTATCAAGTAGATGCAAAATTTGAGACTGGAGAGATGACTGGGCAATTCACATTTCTCACTGTGTTACCAAGGGACCTGAGCTTAGTTTCCAGTATCCACTTTGAGTGGATCACAACACTTCTAACTCCATCTTCAGGGCATCTGACTCCGTCTTCCTGCTCTGAGTGCATAATTACACATGTGACATATACAAATAGATAGATACATATGCAAAAAAATAATACATCTTTAAAATGATGTGTAATAACTTTAATTTGTGTTCCCATTAATTTTCACCTCCCTACATATTAAAGACTATGTTGTACCTGCAAATGTCCACTTTATGTAAATCACATGAATTATTATTCCCATTTCTTAACTGATAGGGCTGTGGTTTTCCAGATGCACTTGAGAATATTAAACAAAAGAAAGAATTAAAACATCAGAAGTCAGCATTGAAGAGTAGGAATTTACACATCAGGCTGCTGGCTTAAGTACCTGATGCATCTTGCATACTCAAGTGCCTCAGGCCTGTGACCTATGCTCGGTCCCAGAGCCTCAGGCCTGTGACCTATCATCTTCTCCCTCTCCCGTGACTTCCATTTGCTCTTTTGTCAAATGGCATTAATTCAATAAATTAAAGGAAACAGATGGAGCAGCACATCAAGCAGGCAGCACACAATCCACTAAAGTAATTAAGCAATTACTTGCAGGAGCATATCCCTCCCTCAAATACAATAACATGTAGCATTATCAACATTTTTCTTACAGAAGATTAAAAGCATTAGAAAAATTAGACATCATTAAAAGGCTTGCCATGAAATTACATTGTAAATTATTAAAACTAAACCTCCTTTTGATTCATCAACATGGTTTTTATTTTGTTTTATTTAGTGAAGATCAATTTTGTGAAGGGAGAATAAGGAGAGAAAAGGAAGGTATAAAAGGAAAACTGAAGACACTGGCATAAGCTAACCATGCTGGCATGCATCACTGGCAAGCTGCCAAGGAGGTGCTACAAAGAAACTCGCTAAGAAGGCTCTTCTCAATAAATTACAGGCCTACAGAATGTAGAAAGCAAAACAGGCTACAGATTCTGCAGTGAAGCTAATGGTGCTGCATTAAATTTCTTGTCAGTACTCTTCAAAGCAAGACATCAGCATCCAGGGAATAAAGTCAATCCATGTATGCAGCACACATACACACACATACATACATACATACATACATACACACACACACACACACACACACACACACACCTCTATTGTAACATATCTGAAAAAGTCTGATGAAAAAGAAAATATAGCAGAGAAATATACACCCCATCCATTAGCCCTAATGACCTTTATTTTCAGTGTATCTACCACAGTGCCAGTGTAAAAATGACACTTTTATCTCCTTTTTCATGAAAGTGACTCCTACAAAATTCTTTAGAGAAGAGTTAATAATCCTATAACTTTGTAAAATCAGACAGATAAACTTACAACATCTTGTAAGACTTGTCAAGTATTAATCACAACATCTTGTCATATATTTGCTGATTTTATCTTGGCTATTGGTCCATCTGCATCTAGGTGCGAGAGAGAAAAGGTAATCAATTAAAAACTGCCTTTGATCTTGGACATTCACAAGATGTTACTTAATACTGTGGTATTGCTAGTAGGATGACTTTCAGAGAGGAAGAGTTTTCCTCACTGATTGGATAATATAGTTATGAATAGAAAGATTTTGCAAGCCACATAGTTTAGACACAGCACAGTTCTGCCTTTTGACCATTATTCATATTATAGGAAGGTTCTGCAGTATTGAGGAGCACTAAATGCTCTTGCAGAGGATCTGAGTCTCATTTCCAGCACTAACACTATGCGGCAGCCAATTATATGACTCTCCTACAGTGGGACCACCGGCCTTTTCTGTAGCCCACGGAAACTGGTACACATGTCTCCAACCCAGAGAACACAACACTTATAAACCGAAACAAAAACAACAGATATTGAAATCATCTGAGAGGAAGCAACTTCATTTCAGAACATACCTTCACAAGACTGCATTAGGCAAGTAGGAATTTTCTTATTACTAATTGATAAAAGAAGATCTAGTCCAATGTGAAGGGTGCCATCACTGGGCTGGTTGTCCTGCCTTTTATAAGAACGTAGGCTGTAGGCATGAGGAGCAAGCCAATAATCAGAATCTTTCCATGGCTTATGTTTCAGTTCTTGTCTTCAGGTTCTTGCCCTTTTTGAGTCCTGTCTGGAATTCCTTCAGCTGGAATTCAAGCTGAATTACCTGGAAGTGTACACTAAAAATAAATCTTGTATCCCAATGTTTCATTGGTCATGGTATTTTACCAAAATAATAGTTCTCCTATTCAGTTATTTCTTTTCTTTTGATTGTGTGGAAAATGAATTAAAATACTACTTTTAGTAAAGTTTTCAGATTGCAACTTAATACTGCAGACTTTTCCAAAAAAAGAAAAATGGAAGTTATGAAAGCAACTCAACTTGTGATTATAAATAGTAAGCCATAGAGTAACATGAAAATGATCCACTCAAGAGAAGAAAATCTCTGCCTCTGTCTCTGTCTCTCTCTTTCTCTACACACACACACACACACACACACACACACACACACAAACGTGTGTGTGTGAGTGTGTGTATATCCCTTTGCAGGGAATAAATTCAGACAGCAGAAGAAGAGTCGTAGATTTCATGGTTTCAAATGAATAAAGTAAGTCTCAAACTAAAGAGCAAGTAATTCAATGGATTACTGACATTGAACTTTTAAGATCAGAGTTAATGACCTATTTGAAGAAGTCCACAGAATGTTGTGAGATACCATAAAAACTGCAATTTTCTATAACTTGAAATAAATCACAAACTTATTTTTAGTATAATAGCTTTGGATTCTAGACCAATACGTGCAAAGAATAATTATCTTTGCTTGATGGAATTATTAGATTTCATAATACTAATATATTTCATAATAATGTGAGACTTTTCATAATCCTGCCAGGCATGTTTCATGATCTTTCCTATACTCCACTTATTAATAATATCTAAGCACATATAAAATTATGCTCTCTCTTAAAAAAAACAACATACTCACAGTCACACATATTCACACTCACACACATAGTCACACTTTCACAACATATTTTTGTTGCTATATTTAGTATAATTTGGAACTTGGAATATATTGGCAATGATGGCATGAGCCTGTAAACTCATAACTTGAGAGGCAATGGTTGGAAGATCTCTGGAATTTGATGGCAGCCTGTTCTAATAGAAAGTTCTAAGTCAGCCAGAGCTAAACTGTGAGACTTTATCTCAAAAAAAAAAATTACTTGGAGTATGAGGGATAATTAGGGGAGATTTTGTGTGATGGATTATCTTATTGTGAATTCTGCTGGATTTGACTCTATGAATACAATTTGATATACAACTGCTAATCCTAATGTTTAGTTCTTCACAGTATTACACCAACCAGCTTTAAAAGTAGTTTTTCTTTTGTATTTATTCAAATAAAAATGATTCAGTTTGTATCTACATCCCCAAGTTGACGAACACAAAATTCTCACAATAATTGGATTAAGCGAGATTTCATTCAAAGGACATAAAATATTTAATTTGATCACATTTTATGTCTTAATGTCAGAAATACCATTGTGAGGGCACTGACCATTAGATATGATACATTATTATTCATTTGACAGAGTTAAAACACCATGCAACAAGTGATTGAAAACCAAACTGAAAGTGGTGAAAAACAATATCAAAGAAATTTTGGAATGTTTCAAAATGTCACTGGTCACAAACATTGCAAACTGCTCCATAAACATAAATAGTAGAAAATTATTTTAACTGTACATAAAAGTCTGTGCACCTTTCAACAGTTTAGAGACTTTTATATTGTTTAGTTCAGGAACATAGCGTTGTTAGTGGCTTAGAGATGTGAGATTACAGAGGAGTTTGACAAGCTGAAGACAATTTATTTCACTGATATAAATGTTGAAAATAAAATAAAAGTTTATGTTCAAAATAAAGTGATTGTTTTAAGATGCTGAAAAGATTAAATAAATCATGCTACATGGAAATGATGTTATCATATAAGAAATAAAGTGGAAGTCTGAAGGCTTGACAGTCTTACTATAGCTTGTATTTTAATGAGCAAAAAGAATGTATCTTATATCTTGCTTAGAGCATGAAGAACATTGATAGGATGTAGAGTATGGATATTATAGTCAATCAGGAAAGCAATCAGTTGTAAGGTACAACATTGGTGCAAATAAAAAAATAAATAAATTCAGATTGTAGCCAGTGGGGCAAGATAAGTTTCCTTCAGTGGAAAACAAGTTCCTTGTTTTCAAATACCTAACAATCAATGAATTTAACTTCCATGCCTATTGAAGGTTTGTAAATCTACCATTCTTGTTATTATCACATATCAATAAATGAGGAGGTGAAAACATTGTCACAGAGAAAGTTAGTGACAATGGAGAGGAATGGAGAAGAAACAGACATGTGGTGTTTCCATTACTAATGGTAAATCTAGAATTTTGACAATCCATGTGTGGTCATATGAAATATTTAAGCAAGATAACATGTGTTGTCATACCTGAGTCCAGCAAAATCAGTATAACCACATAATGATAATTTTATTACAGCATGAAATGAAGACCGTTCTTTGCATATATTCTTGTATATTTCTAAGGTTTTGAATTAAGACAAAGAACTCAGAAGTAAGTAAATTTGTAGAATATGAAAGAACTACTTTCAGTTTTGAGAGAAAAGGACTAGATAAAATAGTTATGAAGATTGGGAAACTAAACTCTGAATGGGAAATACTTGCCTCCTACACTAGAAATAGCCTTCATGGTACAGATAGACAAAACCTGATGATGAGCAGATGTAAGTGGAGAAAGTGTCTCTTTGGAAATTATTTTCTATAAAATATTTGAAAGGTCCTCAGAAGCCTTTACAGTTTTGACAGCATTTTTTATTTAAAAGAACTCCATGTATACTTTGAATAGTTCTTGAAACCTGGCATATCAATCTTGGCATAATACTAAGAAAGGAGATCCAAATTCCTTTTGAGAGGCTCTTGCTAAATGTTTCTAAGTACCTTGTTTAATGTATGTACAAAGGCATTATACTAAAGTTAAATTCATTTAGAAAATATATGCTGAGTGGTACCCTGACGACTATTAATTAAATAAAAATTGACTTGGGTAAAATGATAAAGAATACTGAAAATAACATCAAGGACTGGGACATAGTTCAGTGAGTGAAGTGCTTGTCCTTCTATGAGCACCTGAGTTTGATTCACAGACAAGCTATTTATAAATTGCACATAGATGCATGTACAACGTTAACACTGGGGGAAAAACTAGCAGTTGTTTTGCTGGAACTTATCTGTCTGCCAGCCTTGATAATCAGTGTCTTGTCTCAAAGTCTAGGTGGACAGTGATTGAAGAATCATACCCACATTTGAGCTCTGACCTCTGCACACATGTGCACACACTCAACACAACATGAATCTATAAAAACATATCCTACCCCCTCTCTCATACACATACTCACATGTGAATGCACACATGCACACACACACACACAGATACACAGAAATATGCACACACAGGTGTACTCACTCACTCACATAAAGTAAGATTGGCATATCTTTGTATGTCTTAGAAAAAGAGAATGCTCCCATCAAAGAGAATATCCATGTAAAGGTCAACTGGGCAAGAAAGCAGCCTGGAGCAGGAGTCAGTATGATAGACTTTGCATGCCATGGAAACTCACAGCACAGTAAGTCATGTAAAGTAAAATCATACCAGATGGCTTGCTTATATTACTCTGAATGTCAAAACTAGATAATATTCTTAAGTCCAATATTGGCCTAGTTAATCTAACTAATTGAAAGAAAGTGCCATTCAATAGATAGTCTTATAGCTTATAAATATTTTCATTGTCTTTTCTATACATTCAATATCACCTTAAATTGTTATTGAATATTTTAAGTGTATATGTCCATTTAAATGCATCAAATATAAGCTTAAAATTTTCATTTTCTAGTATATAAGTCATGCATGCATACAATCATTACACATAGCCCCATGAAGTAACATAATTCAGTGTAATAAAAGAAAATTTAACATGGAACAATAAAGAAATTAAGCTAAGTGAACACAGAGAACTATATGAAACTGATGAGTTTCCAAACAAAATTAGTTTACTTCTGAAAGAAGTAGAAACAGAATATGCTTATTGCTTTTCAAGAGTGAATTATAAAAATGTTACATCTTGTATTATATATTAGAAAGAAAGTGACAGTTGGGTATGAACTTGTAGGAGGAGTTAAGGTGGGAGGAGTAAGGAAAGGAAGAGGAGGAGTAAAGGGAGGAGGAGGAGAAGGAGAAGGAAGAGGAGGAGCTAAGGGTGAGATGGAAAATGAGAGAGGGGGACATGGAGGCTGATGTTCGCTTGTCTATAGCAGTCAAAGGTAGTTGGTACATCTAGGTTGGGTATTGGGTTACACCTCTGATTGTAAGGGCATCTTGTTATTGATCATTACCAAAAATATAAGCCTTTGATTAATCTTTAAGCATTAGAGTCTCATTTTTCTACCAGGCCTGCATGGTTGGTGGGATGGTCTGGGAAATGCCCAGCCTTGCAGAGACAGCATGGAAGATTGGCAGAGCTGTCTCCCATGCTGGCATCTCGTGGGTGGCAGGGCTGGTGTTTCTGGCTGGCCGTTTCTAGCTCAGTGCACACATGGCCTCTCACCACGTGGTTGAACTAGGAAGAGCCACTGCAGCTTAGCCAGTTGGCTTAACTGGAGGCCACTTTTTAAAAATAATTACTTCAACATGAACTAAAGGTCCCCATGGAACAGGGAACCTCATTTGGAAATGTAGCTTTCATTATAACAATTTTTGGCATGACTATGGGATATTTTCTTGATTAATGAATAATGAGGAAGGGGCAAAAAAAAATATTTTCTTGATTAATGTAAAGATCACCAATGACTTTCATGTTACCTGTCATCAGTATTTAGCAAGATATTTTTTGTCTTTTATGAATGAAAGTAAAAGATGTCACCTACAAATTTCTTCACATCCTACTCTCTTGAGCATGTAAAGATTCTGTTCTACTAATAAGTGATTTGAGTTCAATAATGACATAAACTTAAAACTATGGTCATTATAAATGAATGTGTAAACTATCTCAGGGACACCAGAAGAGGTGTTAATAGTGGAATAGGGATGTAGAAGCTATTGTTTTAAAATGATGCAGTGTAAGAAAAAACAACTGATCTAAAAATGAAAATGACACATGAGACAGAAGATAAGAAAAAGATAGAAGAAGAGTAAATTTAGAGCTTCTACATCCAAAGAAGTCTTTCTAATTTTAATACAAATGACAAAGGTCTAGACTCATGACTTTGGGGCTACCTGTAATGAATGTATTTTGTGATTGTTCATGTTCAGAGTTGTTTTTTTCTGAAAGCTATAAAAAACTTAAGCTAATCTTGAGGAATTTCTAACATGTTACAAAGATAAAGTGTCTTATTTGTTCCTATATGTCATTATCAATTTCAGAGCTACTATTTCTTGTTTGTTTGTTTAATAGGATATAAAATTTAGTCACAGGTCTTCCTGTACCTGTGTAGTAGATGTGCATCTTGATCTTTATGTGTATCCCTAACAATTGGAGTGGTGCTGTTCCAATAGCTATTGCCTGTATGTGGGGTATGTTCATCCCTGTCAAGCTGGGATGGCTTGATTGGTTCAGTGGGAGAAGATGTGCCTAGCCTCACAAAGGTACCAGGGTCTGGAAATACCCAGCCCCCCCCCACACCCACTCAGACTAGAACAGGATGGAGAATGAGGGTTGAGGAATTGGGAAGGATTATCAGAAAGGGTGTCCAGGAGGCAACAGTGAGAGGGATGTAAAGTCAATAAGTATAAAATTAGATTAACAAAATAAAAAATAAAATCACACAAGTTCTTTTCTCCTTTTTATTATTTCATTTATTTACATTTCAAATGTTGTACCCTTTTCCACTCTTCCCTCCACTCACCCCTACCCCATGGCACCTCCTCTTTTCCTCTACCCACCTACTTCCTCCTCACTCCTCTAATATCCCCCTTCGCTGGGGCAACAAGCCTCCACAAGACCAAGCACCTCCACTCCCAGTGATGTTAGATAAGGCAATCCTTTGCTATATACACAGCAGGAGTCACAACCTACTCATGTGTACTTTTTAGTTGGTTGCTTCATTTCTGGGAGCTCTGAAGAGTCAGGTTACTTGATATTGTTCTTACTATAGGGTTGCAATTCCTCTTCAGCTTCTTCAGTCTTTACCCTAACTCTTCCACTGGGGTTCCTTGGCTCAGTACAATTGTTGTCTGTGAGTATCACCATCTGTCTTAGTCAGGTGCTGGCAGAGCCTTTCAGAGGACAGCTATACCAGGATCCTGTATGCAAGCATTTCTTGACCTCAGCAAAAGAGTTGGGTTTGTATCTGTAGGTGGGATGGATCCTAAGGGAGGGAAGACTCTGGGTGGCCTTTCCTTCAGTCTCTGTTCTGTATTTTGTTCCTTAGACAGGAACAATTCTGGGTTAAAGATTTTGATATGCATGGATGGACCCATCACTCAACTGGAGGCCATGCCTCCAGTGGTCTTTTGAGGTTCTATCTCCCCACTGTTGGGAATTAATAGAAATATGTAGTAGTCGGGCTGCGGAATAGGCAGGGATCACCACTAGAGTTACCAGTTTTTAAATGATATCTTGCCAGCAACTGAGTGACCTTCAAGTGAGCTTTATGAGTTATATTTTTTACCTATATTCATCATGTATACAAGTTTATATTTTGATAATGTAGGAGCAACTACATTCTGTAGATGTCAAAGTATAGTACTAATATTATGTTTCTGACATTAACATTCAGTATAGTTCCTTGTTTTCTTGATATTTCCAATTTAATGCTAATTATGGTCTCAATATAACAATAACAATACAAAATAATCTCCTCCCACTCTCTCCTTGTGTCCTCCATCTCTCATATGAAACTCAGGCACAGCCTTTGCTTAAATGAGGATCCGTGTTTCTAGCCATACATAGCAAAAGCATGCATCTATTATTCTAGATACATTTCAAATTTGTTTGTTAACAATGGCAACTCTACCTGCAAATGAAAGTAATCTACCATCTTACTTTTTATGCAGGTGAACATTCTTTTAATTTAGTGTCTTATTCTTTTCTGTCCATTGGCTTTTGAAGTTTGAAATGATCATTCTCTTATCTTCTCTCATCTTGTCTTAAATGTATCATCTCAAAAATCATTTCCAGAGAACTTTATAAAAATCCATTGATTTAAAATAATCTGAAGAATATTATTTATTTATTGTATTTAGTTTGCACTTATATGTGTATGTTTCTATGCAGAAGTGTATGTACATGAGTGCCTTAACCCAAAGAGACCAGGAAAAGGGGAAAGCAGTAGATGTCATGAAACTGGAGTTTCAATAATTCTAAAATGCCTCATGTGGGAGATCTGAACTGAATTCAAGCCCTCCACATTATCAACTACTATTAAAGTTAAACCATGTCTTCAGCCCCCTGATATGTATTAGCCATCATGCTACCAGGATGTTATAAGAATTATATCTGTTATGTTGACTGTCTTATATTCCTTTTCTTCTTGTTATCTTTTCACCAGATTATGGACTTTATTATGATAAAGCTTTGATTTATTGATGACTGTATATTTTCAGTCAGAAAATTAGAGTAGAAAAATACACTGAGATTAACAATTAATAAATTAGACCCCATGAAACCGAAAAGCTTTTATAAGGCAAAGGACACGATCATACAGAAAAAAATAACAGCATGCAGAATGGAAAAAGATTTTTTTACCAACACTATATCCAACGCAATGGAGGATATGGAATAAGCATAAAACTCCTCCATTGCTGGTAGGAGTGCAAAGTTGTATAGAAATCAACATGGTGTAGATAAATCAATATGAAAACATCTTAGAAAGTTGGGTATTGATTTACCTCAAGATCCAGCTATATCACTCAGTCATAAAGAATGGATTAAGTAAATATCCATTCCATTTACATAATGGAATTATGTAAATATATTAGATAATATATAATTATTATATATTAATAGTGAAATAAAAACATCTTAGAAATTTGGGTATTGATTTACCTCAAGATCCAGCTATATCACTCAGTCATAAAGAATGGATTAAGTAAATATAAATTCCATTTACATAATGGAATATTACTGATCTGTTAAATATAACACCATGAAATTTGAAGGCAAATGGACTTAACTAGAAAAACTCATCCTGAGGGAAATAACCCAGAATCTGAAAAGATTAATATGATATGTACTCACATATATGTGGTTATTTGCTACTAAACCAATGATTATCAATCTACATGTCCAAACACATTTCACCCAGGTCAGTAACTAAGTAGGTGGCATTTCAAGCAGAAATGAGAACAGTAGCATATGGGATTGAGATACAAACTCTGTACTGAGCTGCATATCCCTGTAATAGTCTCCTTAGAGTTTTCACTTGAAGAATTTCTTGTTTATTTTCCCCAAGTGTTTGCATCATCAAATTATATTATCATTATATATCATAGTTTTGGGTAAAAGTTATCACAGTTTGTGAGCATCGTAAGTATAGATTCTAATTTGAACTGTAATGTTACCAAGTTAATTGCTTTAAAATATGTATTATTTAAAATTTCTGAGTAACCTATGGGTATTATGTTTAGATTGTTTATTTATCCAGCTACAATATCAATCTCTTTAGAAAATTGTAAACAGAACATTCCACCTTCCCATAAAAATAATAAATTATTCAGGATTGGATAGATCGCTCTACAGTAAAAGTGCTTACTGCACAAGCATTAGGACCTTTAAATGGGAAAGGAGAATCTCTTTCCAAACACCTGGGGAGTGTATTGACAACCTAACTAGAAGTCCAGTGAGAGACTCTGTTTGAAAGAGGAAAAGCATCAAAGAACTATGTAAAGAACCCAACAGTACTTCCCTAAACCTGTGTAAGTAAATAACCATGCACAACTCACACGAATATGCATGTACACTATACTTGCTTTTATCACAGTCATACATACACTAATACATTCATGCATACAACAAATATAGACATGCACATACAAAAATCATGAAAATATCCGGTTTGTGTTTTCTGATTTAAAAAAGATTCACTGTATTATAGCTAATTTTTAAAACAATACCATCACAGATAAGTTAGAAGCAAGCTTGTGTTATAAAATAATTTAGCTTGATCCTATTACTGCTATATATATATATATATATATATATATATATATATATATATATTAAGAAAATTTTACATGTTGTGTTTTAAAAATCTACTACATTATTTCTGGACCATAGAAAGGTTAAAAACTTCAGCACGAGTCTTGTATGAAATCCATAGTGAAATTCTTCTTCAGAACTGTTCTAACCATATAGACATTTATGGAGATTTATGAACCCAGAGTCTTGACAAGTGTTTTTGATTATATATATGCAATATATATTGTAAATTCTTTGTAAAAATCCATCAGCTACATTTCTGAAGAAGACTAGGATAGAGAAGGGGACTATAATGGTTCCCATATTTCACATTCACGATGAAGATGGGTAATGAACTTAACACTAGTACTTCATCAATGAACAACAGTCCAATGTAATAAATGTATTAACTACCTTGTATTCTATTAAAACTGAGCCACATTTCATAGAATAATGGAAGCTCTGTTTACCTACCTGGTAGGGTTTAGTTTCCTGATTTCATAGACTAAGTCACACTGTAAGAATCTCTAGAAGCCACATTCTTATGATTGGTTCATGAGTTCATGAGCAATACATTATGAGACACTAAATATCTACAACATTTTCACCAATAGGTTTTGCCTGGTGACCTGTCATCTGTGTATCCAATATAACTTTTAAAAACCTGCTTGGGCCTCTGATCTGGCTTAAGAAAATGGGGATTATAAATGATGTTGAAATGGCAACTCAGTTTTATATATTGTATTTATTGTATTGTATTGTATTGTATTATGCTCATGATATCTTCAAACCCCCAAAATGATTCACAGAATTATTATTTAAAATTGACAAAAAAGAAGATGTCTGCTCAGAACCAAGGGCCGCTCATTGATGCCCAACAAGGCCATCCTCTGCTACGTAAGCAGCTGGAGCCATGGGTCCCTCCATGTGAACTCTTTGGTTGGTGGTTTAGTCAGTCGGAGCTCTGGTAGGTCTGGTTGGTTGATATTGTTGTTCTTCCTCTGGGGTTGGATCCCTTTCCACTCCTTCAGTTCTTCTCCTAACTAGTCCATTTGGGTTTTATCTGCCTGCATGGTGGTGAGGCAGGGATGAGTAAATGGATAGGTGTGCATAAAAGTTGGGGTAATGGAGATAGGGATGGGATGGGGGTTTGCGGAACTGGAGAAAAGGATAATATTTGAAATATAAATGAATAAAATAACCAATAAAAAAGTTGTCTGCTTAATCCGATGACACACTTTTTAAAATGTATGTTTTAGCCATCCTTAGATAATCCTAAATAATAAAGCATCTACATTTAAATTGATTTGTATAGAAATGACAAAAATTAATCATTCTTTGTAGTAGAAAAAATACTGGTAAAATACCTGTGTAAAGAAAATCAGAAAAATTTACAGCTTCTAGCAAAGCATGAATTAGTGTGAGTCACAGAAAATATTTTGGCAGCTTAAGAAGAAACATTTTCAGTTTTCATAGTCTCCACTAAAATTTGACTACAATATAAGTTTGTCATTCAAACGAAAAGTTAGTGGCCAATTTGAAGTTGAGTATTTCAGGTGGAGAAAATAGTATAAAATATATGTAATAATTTCTTCAAAAAACCATGATATAAATCATGGTTTTCCATCTAATAGAATATTAAATCTCTGTTCACCTGTTTTCTATTGTACTAAAATATTGGAACTGAACAACATAAAGGTGGGAAGCTTTCTTTCAGTTTGTTGCTTCAGGGAATTAAAACTTTGGCCACTAGATTGTGAGGTTTCTCTCTTAGAGTGAGTTATAGGACACAGGCTGCAGGGTGTATAGAGAGAAGTAGATTCCTTTTAGAATTTGGGAAGCAGTGCAAGTTCTGAAACAAAATATAACACTGACATTCATGCCTCCAAAGAAACAGTCTCTTTAGCATTGTTTATAGTTTCAATTACACACAACATCTATTAAATTTAGGAACTCATTAATACCCTAATCAATTGATAAGGTCAGAGCTCCTACAAGCCAATCACTATTCTGTTTTCCAATTTGAGCCCTTGGGAGCTTCTCCCATCCAAAGCATGGCACTCCTTAAAAGAATTAACATTAGTTAAGATTTTACTAACCAGAAAATGTGTGTGTGTGTGTGTATGTCGGTGTGTGTGTGTGTGTGTGTGTGTGAGAGAGAGAGAGAGAGAGAGAGAGAGAGAGAGAGAGAGAAAGAGAGAGAGTTTGTTATAAATTGGATAGAAATAAAAGCTTTATCTTTTTTCTTAATGATGAAAGTTCTAAATCTGGAAGTTCCTCATGCAATTGGAAATAGATGTACCTGAAGACCTAACAATACCACTTTTGAGAATATACTCAAAAATTGTCCCCCATGCCACAGGGGCACGTGTTCCACTATGTTCATAGCGGCCTTACTTGTGATAGCCAGAAGCTAGAAACAACCCAGATGTACCAAGACAGAAGAATGGATACAGAAAATGTGTTTCATTTACACAATGGAATATTACTCAGCTATTAAAAACAAGGACATCCTGAGTTTTGCAGGCAAATGGATGGAACTAGAAAATATCAACCTAAATGAGGTAACTCAGAACCAAAAGAACATGCATGGTATGTACTCACCAATAAATGAATCTTAGTAAAAAATATAAAATAAAATAAAATAAAATAAAATAAATAAATAAAAGCACAGAATACCCATGAGAGAGTCAACAGAACTGAAAAAGTTCAACAAGATGAAGGGCCCAAGTGGGGATACCTCAGTCCCACTGGGGAGGGAGAAGAAAGCAATCACAAGTGGAGAGGGAGGGAGGGATCTGGGAGAGAAAGTGGATGAGTTGTTGGTAGGAAGGGGAACCTGTTTTTGTATTGGGTGAGGGAAAAGGATTGAAGCCCTGAGGGCCAGCAGAAAGAATGGAAACAGACAACCTAGAGAGGTAGGAGGTTGGGAGACCCTCCAGAACGAGACAGAGAACTGTAAGGTGAGAGACTCTCAGGACTCAAAGGGAGGAGGAACCTTAGATGAAATACCCTACAGTAGGTAGAGGGAATTTGTATAGCCCACCTCCAGCATGAAGACAGGGCATCAAATGATGGAGGGGGTTGCCATCCCACAGTCAAAACTCTGAACCATAATTGTTCCTATCTGGAAAAACTGCAGAGATAGAAATGGAGAGGAGACTGAGGAAAAGAAGGTCCAACAACAGGTCCAAAGTGGAATTCAGCTTAATGGGAGGTCCCAATGCCTGACCCTATTACTGACACTATGGAATGCTCACCCAAAGGGACTTATCATAACTGCCTTCCAGAAGACTCAACAGGCAGTTGAAAGAATCAGATGCATATATTTGTACCTAACGAATGGCCAAAGGCTGCTGACACATGTGGTTGAATTAGGGAAAGGCCAAAAGAAGCTGAGGAGGAGGGCAACACTGTAGGAGGACTAACAGTTTCAATTAACCTGGAACCCCTAGATGTCTCAAACACTAGACCATAAAATAGGCAGCATACACCTGCTGATGTGAGGCCCCCAACACGTATACAGCAGAGGACTGCCTGGTCTGTGTTCAGTCAGAGATGATGCACCTAACCCTCAGAGAGTGGATGGGAGAGAGAATAAACTCTGGAGTGTAAAAAATAAATTAACTAATTTTAAAAAAGTTCTAAATCCCCAAAACATTAATTTGCAAATTTTGACAGTGTTATATGTTGATTACACAGTCAACTATTGTGAAAATATTTACGAGTTAAACAGAACTTAAATTCAAACTGAGAAATATGTAGTGTGCTGAGATAAAAGATTAACTGATTTTTTTTTTTTAACCTTCTTTAAGATTTTGGAAGAAATAAATACATTAAAATGCTTTTCTTTTCCTTCCTTGTCTAAAGATATACTACTGAGTGGAATGGATTTTCGAAGGGATTATTCAGCCTAGTAATGAGAACTTAAAAAGTGCTTTTGCTACATTCTTTTCTTCTTTTTATTGCAAATCTATTTTTCTCACACAATATATCCAGATTATAGCTTCCCCTCTCCCTGTTTCTCCGAGTTCCTTCTTTCCTCACTCCCATCCAGATCTACTCATTTTTTTTGTCTCACGTTAGGAAACAGGCAGACTTCTAAATGACTGAAAGAAATAAAAAGAAAAAGAAAAAGGAAAGGAAGCATGGATGCTTTTAAGGTATTTTGGATAAGTTTTATTACAGATATGTGAATGAGCATAGCCAGAGACAGAGATCTATCTACAGGAAAGTATGAAGTATATGTACTTGACCAGACTGAGCTGGGCCATATGGGCAGAAGGGGAGTAGAAGGAAGAGGGAAAAGAGGAAGAGAGGGGCAACAGGGGCAGCAGCCAGGAGGCCAAAGAGTAAAAGAAAGCCAAGAATCAAAATGATTGGATTACATAGGAAATGACAGTATGCTATGCTACGCTATGCTTCACTATGCTAAGCTACGCTACGCTACGTAATGCATTGGTATGTTATGTTTGATATAGTATATTAAAACAAAAGTTAACATCTCATAATTGGATCTGTTAAAGGAACAGAGCCCAAGAGAAGGCACAAAAATCAGAGACATACTAATTTGCACACTCAGGAATCCCCAAAACACACTAAACTGGAAGACATAAAATAAGTGCAGGGGATCTAGGATAGACCTTTGTGAATCCTGTGCTTGTTGCTCGACTCTCTGTGAGTTCATTTGAATTTTGTGCAATTGATTTGATAGCCTTGTTTCCTTCAAGTCCTCTATCTCTTTGATTCTAACTCTCTGTCTTCTTCTCTTCTCTTCCCTGACCCCTGAGGGCAAGAATTCCATAGAGACATCCTGTTTAGGGCTGAGTGTTCCAAGGTCTCTGACTCTACCCAGAATGTCTGGCTGTGGGTCTCTGTATTTCTTCCCATCTGCTATTTTATCAGAAAGTACCTGTGATAATGGCTGAGCAACAAAATAATCTATGAGTATGGCAGAATGTAATTCAGAGTCATTTATTGCTATTTATTACTTTACTTACTTTATTACTTACCTTCTTGTTTATAAAGCAGTAGTATTTGTACTAACCTACAAAAACCAAGTCAGATTCTTGGTCATTCAAGCAGTGTTGGGTATGAGTTCTATCACAAAATGTGGGCATTAAGACAAATTTTGTGACTCTAGATCAAAGATTTTGTGGCTGGGTTATTATTTACATTTCTATTTTTGTAGCTCACAAAGTACCTTCTTGTCCCAAAGATACCAGATTCACTTCTCCATGTTAAGGGAGTTGCCTTCAGCATTAGTGTCTTACTATCAGCGTGCGGACAGCAACTTATATTCGGCACAGTACTGCAAGTTGCTTAGAGATTCTCCGAAAAATTCTTTGGCCAACAACTTAATAATATGTAATCCAATCCCTGGACTAATAGCTTTATTTGGTGACAGGAAATATTTAGTTGGGGCTTTGTCTCCTCCAGTATTTCAAATGGCCACTACATACACACACACACACACACACACACACACACACACACACACACATATATGTGAAAGTATGGAGTATACGTACTTGACCAGACTGAGCTCGGCCATATGGGCAGAAGGGAAGTAGAAGGGAGAGGGAAGAGAGGAAGAGAGGGGGAACAGGAACAACAGCCAGGAGGCCAAAAAGTAAAAGAAAGCCAAGAATCAATGTATACACACACACACACACACACACACACACATATATATATATATATATATATATATATATATATATATATATACTGTATTTGGTTTCTATACTCTGCAACAACCTTTTACTTCTTTCTTCTCATAATCTTGCCCTCATCTCTATGTTCTTACATGTACTTGATCCTCATGTTCCATCCAGTCCCTATCCTCCACACCTATAACTATTTATTATTCAGTTTCAACTTCCTAATAAGTTCTATTTGTCCCTCCTAGTTTTCTACCTAAGTTCTGTGATTCTGTGATTATACTGATTATACCTTTGTTGTCATTGACTTAGCAGCTAATATCTGCATGTAAGTGAATACAAATCATCTTTGCCTTTCTGGGTCTTGGATACCTCATTCAAGATAATTTTTTTCATCCCATCAATTTAAATGCTGATTTCATTTTTTAAATGTTGAATTGTGTTTCATTATATAAATGTAGCACATTTTCTTTGTCTTTTCTTTTATTAAGGGCACCAAACTTGTTTCCAATTTCTAGAATTTGTGACTAGTGCAGCAATTCTCATGTTTGAGAGTCTGTTTCTGCAGTAGGATGAAGATTCCTTTGGACATATTCCTGGAAGTTTATTAAGGCAGATGGATTCACTTGTTCCAAAGATAGTGTCACAGTGATTTCCATAGTGTCTGTATAGCTTTTTACTCCTAACATCAAGAATGACTCTACTACCCCTTACTACAATCCTTGCCAGCATGAGAGGCCACTTGATTTTATTGACTCTAACCATTTTGAAGGGAGTAAGATAAAAGTTCAAGTAGGTTGCCCAACAGTAGAGAGAGGGAACTTATAGAGCCTGCCTCTGACAGGAAGACAGGGCATCAAATGAGGCAGGGGGCTGCCATCCCACAGTCAAAACTCTGAACCATAATTGTTCCTGTTTGAAAGAACTTCAGGGATGGAAATGGAAAGAAGCCCAAGGAAAAGAAGAACCAGCAACAGGCCAAAGTGGGATCCAACTCTAGAGGAGGCCCCAAGACCTGACACTATTACTGAGACTATGAAATGCTCACAAAAAGAGACCTATCATGACTGCACTACAGAAGACCCAACAAGCAGCTTAAACAGTCAGATGCAGATATTTGCACCCAATCAATGGACAAAAGCTGCTGACCTCTGTGGTTGAATTAGGGAAAGGCTGAAAGAAGCTGAGGAAGAGTGTGACTCTGTAGGAAAACCAACAGTTTCAATTAATCTGGAACCCCTAGATCTCTCAAACACTGGACCACCAAAATGGCAGCATACACTAGCTGATATGAGGTCCCTGACAAATACAAAGCAGAGGACTGCCTGGTCTGTGTTCAATCAGAGATGATGTACCTAACCCTCAAGAGACTGGAGGCCCCAGGGAGTTTAGAGTTCAGTTGGAATAGGGGTGGGAAGTAAGGACATACTGTGGAGACAGGGGGGTGGGTTGGAGGTTTGGAATATTGAATATTCAGAGGGTGGATGGGGAAAATAAAATCTGGAGTGTAAAAAAATAAATTGATAAAACAAAAAAGCAAAAGAAAGTTTTAATTTCAAATTTCTTGGTGGTCAAGAGCATTGAAGATTTCTTTCAATGTTCACAATTCTTTTAGTATCTGTTTTTGAAAATTTTGTTTACATCTGAACCCTAGTTTAAAATTCGATTATTTTTTTCAGATACCTAGGGTTTTAAATTCTTTATACATTTTGAATAGTAAATCCTATCACATGCATAGTTGGTAAAAAAATCTTTTTCCTTTTATAGGCTACCTCATTATCTGAATAGAGATGTCTTTTGTCATGAAGAATCTTTCCAGTTTCATATAGTCACAATTATTTTTATATATTTTTGTTCATTGTTAATTAATTGTTAATTAATTAATTAGTTTGCTTGTTTGCTTTTGGTATTTCAAGGCAGGGTTTTTCTCTATGGCTTTGACTGTCCTGAAACTTGCTCTACAGAAGTCTTGCCTCAACCTCAGAAATCCAGCTGCTCTGCCTCCTGTGTAATGGGGATAAACTAATACACCACCATTCCTGATTTTGAGTTCAAATCAATTAACTACTAATGTTAGGTCCTGATCTAACAGTATACTATTCAGAAGTCTTTTCCTGTGCCAGTATGTTCAAAGCCATTTGCCACTCAGTCATCTATCAGGTTCAGTTTATTTGATCGTATGTCAATGTCTTTGATGTGCTTGGAGTTGTGTTTTGTGCAGGGTAATAAACATGGACCTATAAATACTCTACATGCAGCCATCCATTAGGCCAGCACTATTTCATGAAGGTTTCATTTGATTTTTTTACAGTGTGTGTTTTTGTATTACTTATCAAATATCAGAAATTCCTAGGCATGTGGATTTATTTCTATGACTTCAATTTGATACCACTGATCAACCTTTCTGAGTTTATGTCAATTTACTGGTTTTATTTTTTTATATATTTTATTTTGTGTAACTACAGCTCTGTTGTACAACTTGAAATCAAGGATAGCAATACCTTCTAAAATTCTTTCATATTTTTGATAATTTATTTTTTATTTACATTACATCCCAATTTCAAACTATTCTATAAAAATAGAAACAGAAGGAACACTACTTAACTCATTCTATGAAGCCACAATTACTCTGATACCTGAACTATACAATGACCCAATCAAAAAAGAGAACTTCAGACCAATCTCGCTTCTGAATATCGATGCAAAAATACTCAATAAAATTCTTACAAACTGAATCCAAGAACACATCAATACACATCAAAATGATGATTCAACAAAATCAAGTAGGCTTCATCCCAGGGATGCAAGGTTGGTTCAATATATGAAAATCTGTTAATTTCATTTGTGTTTTCTTGAAGTTTTTCAGTTTTATTATTGCTCTAGGTAAGATTTTAAGCATTATTTTGAAGAGGTATGAGTGAATGTTTTTTTCTTGTTCTGCTTTTGGTGGAATTGCCTTATAGTTCTTCCATTTAATTTGATATTGGGTAAGTCCTTGAAGTAAATGGCTTTTATTTATTATGTTAAGGTTTGTGGCTTAATTCCTTGATCTTCCTAGAAATTCTATCATAAATGGGTACACTTTTTGTCAAAGGACATTGCTAAATCTAATGAGATGAACACATGGTTTTTGTCTTTTGGTTTGTTTATAAAATAGATTACAATTATTGATTTAATTAAGTCGAAACCTTTCTGAATCTCTAGGATGAGATTCAATGATCATGGTATATGATGTTTTTGAGGTGGATTTTATTTGGTTTTGAAGCGTTTACTGAATATTTGCCCATTTGTGTTCAAAGAGAAATTGGCACATAATTCTCATTCTTTGTTGGTTCATTATGTGGTTTTGGTATTAAAAAAAAACAAAAACGGAGAGTTCATCTCAGTAACCAACTTGAACAGTTACTCTTTTGTTTCAATTGGATGGAGTAATTGGTCAAGTATTTTGATGAATTCTTCTTTGAAATGCTGATAAATTTTTGCACTAAAAGAACATAGCCCTGGTTTTTGTTTGTTTGATTGATGTATTTTCTTGTTTGTTTAAGAGAATTGGGGGTTGTACTCTCATAAAGTCATGGAGAGGGGATAGAAAGTTTGTGGAGGGGAAACTGGGAAGGGGATAACATTTGAAATGTAAATAAATAAAATAAACAATAAAAAATGAAAAAAGTAAGAGAAGAAGATTAAAAGGGGTAGCAGAAAGTCAATATGTTCACAATACATTACATATATTTTTGAAGTTGCCAAAATTAAACTAAAGACTAAAGCAAACCAAGTTAAAATAACAAAAGAGAATTTATAGCTTCTAGTTTTACTACATGTTATAAGTCTGTTTATTTTGCTTATCAGATATTGATCTAACTTTGGCAAGTGGTGTGTAGTGAGAAAATATGTGTCTTATAAATTATCTAATTTGAGTGAGAACAAGTTTTAAAACTATGTTCTTATGATTCCTCAGTTTCCCTCTATGTCTTAGGTTATTGTCCCTTTTTCATTTCATTTTTCATTTGATTAATTCTTCTATGACTTCAGGTTAATTTAGGTAAAGATTTTTCAATCTCATTGATTTTCTTGAAATAATAATTCTTTCTTTACTTAATTCTTTGTAATTATATGAGTCTGTATTTGTGTGTATATGCATGTGTCTGTGTGTATCTGCAAGTGTATATGTTTGTTTTATTGATTTCATCCTTGAGTTTGATTATTTCCTATCATTAACTTCTTTTAGGTGGGATTTCTTTTTTTTCTCTACACTTTTCAGGTGTGCTGTGAAGTTACTCATATGAGATCTCTCCAATATTTATATTTAGGGCTCAATGTTATAAACTTGCCTCTTAGAACTGCCTTCATTGTGTCCCCTAAGTCTGGGTTAGTATTCTTTTCCATTCAATTTTAGAAGTGTTTCATTTATTTATTCATTTCAGTCTTAACCCATTTTTCACTCACTATTGAGTTTTTTCAGTTTCCATGAGATTGTAGTCTTTTTGTTGTTTCTGCTGTTTATATACAGATTTAATCTGTCTTGGTCAAAAAGATATGTGGTGTTATTTCAATTTTATTGTATCTGTTGAGACTTGTTTTGTGTCTCAGTAAGTTCTAGATTTTGGAGAAAAGGAGCAGATTTCTGGTGAGCAGCTCTGCCCGCAATCTCACAAAACCCAGAAAAAGCAGGCCTCCCAGGAACTCTAAACTGGGCAGTATCTTAGGTAAGAAGACAGTAACACACACCCTCAAACAGGGAGTAACTGGGACCCACTAGGACCCAGAAATTCACTCCTGGCCCTGAGCACTGGTTCCTTCCTGTCTGTGCCTGAGCACTGAGCAGATCTTGGGCCCCAGCTATAACCCCAGTAGTAACACCCACCCCACACAGTTCTGATGCAACCAAGATAATAGAAAAGACAGGCTCTAGTCAAAGAGAGGGCAGATAGCACTAAAAATATCCAGATGGTGAAAAGCAAGCACAAGAACATAAACATCATCAACCCAGGGTACTTGGCATCATTAAAACCTAGTTCTCCCACACAAGAAAGTGCTGAATTCCCCATTTCACTAAAAAAGCAAGATTCAGATTTAAAATCACTTATAATGATGATGATAGAGGACTTTAAGAAGGACATAAATAACACTCTCAAAGACTTTGAGGAGAACACAGGTAAACAGGTAGAAGCTATTAAAGAGGAAACACAAAAATCCCTTAAAGAATTATAAGAGAACACAACCAAACACGTAAAGGAATTGAACAAAACCACCCAGGACATAAAAAATGAAAGTAGAAACAATAAAGAAATCACAAAGGGAGACTACCCTGGAGATAGACAACCTAGGAAAGAAATCAGGAGTCATAGATGCAAGCATCACCAACAGAATACAAGAGATAGAAGAGAGAATCTCAGGTGCAGAAGATACCTTGGAAAACATTGACACAATTGTCAAAGAAAAGGCAAAATGCAAAAAGATGTAAACACAAAACATCCAGAAAATTCAGGACACAATGAGAAGGCCAAACCTAAGGATAATAGGTATAGATGAGGGTGAAGATTCCCAACTTAAAGGTCCAGTAATATCTTCAACAAAATTATAGAGGAAAACTTCTCTAACCTAAAGAAAGAGATGTTTGTGAATATACAAGAAGCCTACAGAACTCCAAATAGGCTAGAATGTCCGGGCACAAGCTGCTGCTTCAGTCTGTGGGTCAAGGTCTAGCAAGAGAGAGAGTGGGGATAAAGGGGAAGAGACTCAAAGAATGAAGACAAGAAAGAGGTTCTGATCAAGTCTTATTTCTTGTTTATTGTTGCTCTCATTGAAGGGAAGTCCAGGGTATTTATAGGCTTTTGCCATATGACTTGTAGGCACGTGGATAAAACGTGCCTTGCAGATGTGGATATCATGTGTGCCTTACAGGCATGTATAGTGTGGATAGCACATGTACTGTGCCCCTTGCAGGCGTGGATACCACATGTGCCTCACAGCTGGGGGCACTAAACAGCTAAACAAGATATGTGGGATAAACAAGATATTTACCACAGTGTGTTCAGCTGTTGTAGGCTGTTGAAAAACAAGTCTCTTATCAGGGTATATGGCTCGAGATGGATGGAAAGATGATCTAGCAGCTTTCTGCTAAAAGTCGGCTCCCAACACTAGACTAGAAAAGAAATACCTCCTGTCACATAATAATCAAATGTACAAAACAAAAAACATCTAAAATCAGTAAGGGAAAAAGGTCAAGTAACATATAAAGGAGGACCTATAAGAATTACACCAGAATTCTCACCAGAGACTATAAAAGCCAGAAGATCCTGAATTGATGTTATACAGATCCTAAGAGAACACAAATGCCAGTCCAGACTACTATATGCAGCAAAACTGTCAATCACTATTGATGGAGAAACCAAGATATTCCATGACCAAACCAAATTTACACAATACCTTCCCACAAATCAAGCACTTCAAAAGATAATAGCGGGAAAGCTCCAATACAAGGAGGGAAATTATACCCTAGAAAGAGCAAGCAAGTAATCCTCTTTCAACAAATCCAAAGAAGATAGCCACACAAAGATAATTAATTCCACCTCTAATAACAAAAATCACAGGATGCAACAATCACTGTTCCCTAATATCTCTTAACATCAATGGACTCAATTCCCCAATTAAAAGACATAGGCTAACAAACTGTATATTTAAACAGGACCCAGCATTTTGCTGCATACAGGAAACCCACCTCAGTGACAAAGACAAACACTACCTTAGAGTAAAAGGCTGGAAAACAATTCTTCAAGTAAATGGTCCTAAGAAACAAGCCGAAGTAGTTATTCTAAAATCTCCAGCCAGAGAACACAAAGGGAGGGACTCATGGCTCCACCTGTATAGGTAGTTAAGGATGGCCTTGCCAGGCATCAGTGGAAGTGGACAGTGTTGGCACCTAAAAGTTTGGATTTCTTAGGGTTGGGTAATTCAAGTGCAGGGAGGTGGGAATGGGAGAATGGTATAGGCACACCCTCATAGAAACTCCCAGAATTATATAGATTAGACATGAGAGAGGCAGGCTGCCAGAAGACTAGATTCCAGAATTCAAACAAAAAATTACCTTGACACTAAAATTTGCTTTGAGAATTGTATATCGCAGAATAAACAGCCTTGGTGTATCTACTCATCAAGCAAGCTGAGCAGATTTGCTCAAACCTCTGATCTCCTGGAATTCCAACTTGATGCAATGAAGACACAGTGTCAGAGGCTTATCAATTTACTATGCCCACTGCAACTCTTCTGATATCTCAATGCCAGTAGTCAGCTTAAAGAAGTTAATGGAGTGTACCCCTATTCCCTGGGTTTGGGGACTGAGATGGTTAATATTGGGCTGTCTTTCTAGGAAAAAGTAGTGGTTTTGTTGGAACAGGGAGGAATAGCTAGGATTTATTGCATAGGCATAACCTATTGGTAGAAATATGTATAATTATTATTAAGATGAAGTTATAATTTCTTAAATGGTACAGAATTCATTTTGATTTCAAAGTTAATGTTTTCATTGGTACAAGTTTCTTACTGATACAAAAGTGAGATTAATATTGTTACTCTCATAGGCATTGTGCCTATATAACACATTTAAGATTACAAAATTCAATTTGATTTTATATTTAAGGTTTTCATTCATACATGTTTTTTACTGATATAAAAGTGAGATAACACATTTAGGAATACAAGGCTTAGATCCAGTTCTTCTTTAACTTTTTAACTGATTTGAGATGGTTAGCCTGTGAGTTAAGGGACTATAGCAAATTCATGGCACTGAGTTTATTGTTAGGGTGTTTTCTATACTTTATTAAGAAAGAGCTGAGAGGAGTTAACAGACAACAGTCCAGATTGCCTTACTGTCAATCAGAAGTCCACAGAATTGACATTACAAACATTTCTGTATTAATGATCATTTTAATTAGAGACCTGTCTGCTCCTGACAGCTTCCTGTCTTGGAGTCTAAGAAGAAATTGAGCATCTCTGGAGTTACTCCAGTTGTGGTGAGACAGCTACTAGGCAAGAATTGCCTCTTTTCATCTACAGACAAATTACTATCCAGAAAAGAACACACGTGAAATAGTCGACTGATTATATCTGCCAAGACAGAGTAATCAGCCTTTAATTATTCTGCATCACTAGGTCTGTCAGATGATCCTGGGCCACAAGGCTGAAGATTGGATGCTCCAACATTTTGTATTATAGGGACTGTCCAGGTGTTCAGCAGTCTCTATAAATTGGCTAAGTTTTAGAATCTATGCTTTATGCTTCCCATAATTTCAATTAATTCAGTCATTCTGTATTTCTGAAGGGGTTGAAGACTTATACTCTCATAGCCAATCCCAGCTATTTACTTTGAGAGAAAAGATTTGAGATGATGGTTTTCAGCTGACATTCATTCTAAAGCCAAGAAAAAAGCCAGGTTCAGAACTAAGTCTTTTAGTTAGGAGAGATGACAGAGGTTCTGGTTAGTCAACAAAATAATGGGCTGGGTATTAGGTCTATCGTGTACCTTACAGACACAAATTGGTATAGTTATGCTCTAATTGTATTTTGAGAGAAAAGTTTTATTTTACCATGAAGGGTGATATGTAGGAGGAGCTAAGGTGGGAGGAGTAAGGAGAGGAAGAGGAGAAGTAAGGAAAGGAGGAGGAGAAGAGGAGGAGCTAGAAGATGAGAGAGAGAGAGAGAGAGAGAGAGAGAAACATGGAGGCAGATGTTTGTGTGTCTCTGCCAGTCAAAGATAGTTGATATATCTAGGTTGGGTATTGGGTTACACTTCTGATTGTATTGGCATCTTGTTATTGAGCATTACCAAACTTATAAAGCCTTTGATTAACATAAAAAATGTATAAAAGCAAAAAGGATGGGG
Organism: Arvicanthis niloticus; assembly: GCF_011762505.2. NCBI lineage: Eukaryota > Metazoa > Chordata > Mammalia > Rodentia > Muridae > Arvicanthis > Arvicanthis niloticus. Next base: position 15,694,267 of record NC_047666.1, read on the forward strand.
GGATTGGATAGGGGTTTTCTAGGGAGGAGAAGTGGGGAAAGGAAATGGCATCTGAAATGTAAATAAAATATCCAATAAAAAAAAATAAATAAATATTTTGGAGAGAATTTTGTGAGCATCTGAGAATAAGGAATATTATTTTGTGTTTGTGTGACTTATTCTATAAATATATGCTAGGTAGTTTGCTTTATAATTTCAGTTCACTTCACCATTTATTCATTTAGTTTTTGTCTGGATTACCTGTCTATTGGCAGACATTTCCTACTATCAGTGTGTAAGTTTCAATATGTAATTTAAGCTATAGTGTTTTCTTTTCTTTTTCCCCCAACTTGAGTGTTCTAGCATTCAGAGCATAGATGTTAAGAATTAAACTTTCACTTTGTGTCCTGGGAGCCTCCCTCATCCCAGTTCTTTGAGACTTTCTAGAGGCTCTCTCTACCCATACTCCTGGGAACTGCATATTTTAATTCATTCTCCTGGCCTTCTGGGCCTCTCTCCTCTCCAACCCCTATATCTAATCCTGCCCCCACTTTTTCCTCCCACTCCCCTCTCTCACCCATACTCTTCCCCTCTATCTTCCTCCCATGATTTTTTGTTACCTCTTCTAAGTGGGATTGAAGCATCTTCACTTGAGTCTTTCTTGTTTAATTTATTTTGGTCTGTGGAGTATATCATGGGTATTCTGTGCTTTATAGATAACATCCACTTGTCGGTGAGTACATACCATGCATGTTCTTTAGGGTCTAGGTTACCTTACTCAGAATGTTATTTTCTAGTTTCATTTGTTGCCTGAAAAAGTCATGATTCCCTGTTTTTATTAGCTGAACAGTATTCCATTTTGTAAGTGAACCACATTTTCTCTCTTATGTCTTGGGTTGTGGGATATCTGGATTGGTCCTGGAGATCTGATGCTCTTATCTTAATTCTGTAGAAACCAGTTACTCATATGGTATATATTATATGCAGAGAAAAAATATACATATAAATTCAAAATAAATAGCAACAGTGAATATGGTAGAGATGCATTTTTCTCAGTATTGAGTTTTTGCAATATTTGAGTATCCATTTGGTTGTTACAGAAAAAGAAAACTTAACTGTAAGAGATGTTTGTTGAACACATTACCTAGAACCTGGTAAGGTGTTTATCTTTAAAAAAAAAAATGATTTACTTGTACAGAACTGATCAGTTTGGGGAGATCATTAATGTCTTTTAAATTGATTTTATGTGTGAATCAAATGTTGAGAATTTGAATTTATCCCTCTTATTATAGCATTGGAATTATGTCTACATAGTTTATCAACTCATGTTGATGCACTGATATTATGTACTTTTATCTATCATTAAATATTGTGATGAAAAAAGAATTAAGCTTTCATCTTGGTTTTTTCTTTGATGAGTGGGTGGTGTTCTTTCCTATCTCTTCTGATTAATTTTGCTTTGAAGTTTATTTTATCAGATACTCAAATGGCTATTCTAGCTTGCAACTTAGGTATGTTTGCTTGGAATATCTATTTTCATTCTTTTACCCTGTGATGATGTCAATCCTGAAATTTAAGTATGTTTCTTGGATTCAGCAGAAAAAAAATTGAACCCTGTTTTCATAGCCGTTCTGTTATTTTTGTTTTATTTCCTAAAAATAGATTCTTTTCCTTTAGGTAAAAATGGCTGGGGAACCACAGGGTTCCTCACACCATGCTGCCATGCTGTGTACAGTTGGCTGGGAATGCTCTGGATTCCTCCAGCTGGAAGTTAGGCCAGGCTGCTCACTAAAGGCCTCTCCATGGCTCTTCACAGCCTGGCCCCAACACAGGAGGAAGTCTATGGGTTTCCGAAATGAGTTTATTGGCATGGCGGATGGTGGATGGATCTGGATGCACACCTAAACCCAGGGCAGACCTGAGTTAAATAGAAATGGAAAGAGGGGGAGGGGTTGGGGAGGAATACTTAATTGGTTCCACCCTCTGGCCTTCAGGTACCTCACTAGTATGTAAATCTCTCTAGGCCCTGGGGCCAGTTTATCAGACCCTCCACCTATGTAGTGACTGAAAGGCACAGGTTGAATGGAGATTAGACCTCGAGTCAGGCCCGAAATTTTCCCATTCAATATATTGTGTTAATACATTTCTCTGCCTATATTCTTTCCAGTCACCTCCCCCCCGCCCCCAACTGCCCTTCCCTCTGGATCTAATCCCTTTCTGTATCTCATTAAGAAAGGCCAGGCTTCTGGGAGATAACAACCAAACAAGACAAAACACACTAAGTGTTGGGTTGTAGTGTGTTTAGGTCCTATTGGGTTGATATGTGGATACTGCCTCTGTCTCTTCACACAGTTAGGGGATCTCATGGGGAAAGAGGTGTGGGAATTTGTGTTTATTCCACACTGGTGCCAAGTGGACATCGGGCTATGAGAAGCCACAAGACTCTGCTTAGGATGGAAGAGCACAGTCAGGGGTCCTGCAGGGAGTGGGGAGGAAGTCAGAACTCTTGGGTTAGGGGTCTCCAGGCCAAAAGATGGCTGGGAATCGATAGGTTCTCAGGCCCTTGGGCTCTCAGGCACCGCTGAAAGGCCGGGGAAGGGCCAAGACTAAACTGGGGGTGTACGGGCTAGATTATCTCACAGCCAAAGAGTAGAGGGGGAAGGATGAGCTCTGGCTGCATCCTGTGGGAATGACTCCCTTGACTGGGTCACAGCTGGTTCAGCTGTCCTTTCATGGTCCTACAAATAAGATGAAATAAAACAAAAGAACAAACAATAACAACAAAAAAATTGCATAAAGACTGGACATAGCAATCCAACCACCCATCTTAAGAAAAGAACACTGACACTGAGTAGATATGAGAATTAGACAAGCACTTACTCAGACATTAGAGTTTGATAAAAAATACTAAACTCAAAGCTTTAAAATGTACTCAAAGGACTTGTTGCACACACACATAGGCTTTGTTTTTGCTGTTTCAGTCTCTGTGATTTTATGTGAGATTTGCTCAGTGGAATAGAGGATCTTTTCACCTGGTGTCCTATATTCCCTCTGGCTTCTGCACTCTTTCTGCATCTCCTTCTAAGCGGTTCTTTAAGCTCTGAGGGGAGAGATTTGATGGAGACAGCCCTACAATTGTGTGTTTCATAGTCAGTCTCTGCATAATATCTAGATTTGAGTTTCTATATTTATCTTTTGCAGGAAGAACTTTTCTATCTGTCATACATAAGATTTTTATTGCTTAGAACCAAACATCATAACCCCCTCAAAAAAAGTTCAAGAAAAAAGGTTATGTCTGTCTTATACTATACTATGGCTGTTCATTACTCAAAGAAGTCAAGACTGGAACTCAGATAGGACAGAATCCTGGAAGCAGCAGCTGATGCAGAAGTCATGAAGAGGTGCTGCTTATTTGTTTGCATTCCCTGGCTTGATCAGCATGCCTTTTTATAAAACCCAAGACTACTAGCCTAATCTGCCTCTGCCAATATTGCTTTAATTGATAAAATTCCTTATAGCTGGATCTCATGAAGGTATCCCTCAACTGCTCCTTTCTCTTTGATAACTTTAACTTGTGTCAATTTAACTCACAAAACCAATACACTGATTGATGATGTCTGAATCAGACAAAGCTCTGTAAGTACAGCAGGATATCATTAGAAGTCTTTTAAATGTATGTTCTGTGGAAAAGTAGTATATATTTTTACCCTAGGTTTCTAGAATATATAGACTCTGACACAGCAGTGTCAGGTATGGGTTTTCTCTTATGGAGTGGGTCTTTAATTCAAAGTAGACACTGGTTGGCTACTCCCACAAGATCTGTACTTCTATTGCTCTTGTAGGCAGGGCATATTGTGGGTCAAAGGTTTTGTATTTGGTTTGATGTTTATGTTTCTCTTTCTCCCTTCCCCATTTGTTGCTATATTTCAGCCCCAGTTGCAGCAGACATTCTCCACTATCACAGAAATCACTCCTGCCAAGAAACCAGGTATCTATGAATTTTTCCCTCTCTTTTACTTCCTTTGTCTGCAACCTGACAGCCTCAGCCCCACTGCTTTAGCAGACTCTCTCTGGTGAAAGGTATTCCATGTCTACTCTTATTCCAAGGAGATCAAATAAGCATATCCTTCTTGAACACTCTGCTCTACCCCCTCTTGTGAATCCCTTCATACTTGGACTCTATCCACATTTCTAAGAGTCTGCTCCCAATACACAAAAACACACTGATAGTGGAAAACTTCAGTAGCTCACTCTCAACAATGGACAGATTATTTGGAAAAAAATCCAAGCCAAGAAATATTGGATCTAAGTGGTGTTATAAACCAAATGGACCTGCCAGATATTTATAGAACATTTCACACAAATGCAAAAGAATATGTCTTTCTGCAGTCCATGGAACTTTCTTCAAAATAGACCACATACTTGGGAACACGAAGTCTCAATTGATTCGAGCTATTCTAAGAGGAAAGTTCATAGAAGTAAGCTAGGTGAGAGAGAAAGAGAAAGAGAGACAGAGAGATGGATACAGAGACAGAAAGAGTGAGAGATCTCATACTAGCAACAACAACACACCTGAAAGCTCTAGACCAAAAAGATGGAATCTCACCAAAAAGAGTAGTTGGCAAGAAATAGTTAAACTTGGGGGTTGAAATCAATAACATGGAAAGAAAGAAAACAATAGAAAACAATCATTGAAATAGAATTGTTTTTTCAAGGACATAAAAAAGATAAACTCTTAATCACATGGACTTAAATTATCAAATCCACTTACTAAAATAAGAAAAAAGAGGAACATAACAAAAGACACCCTGTAAATCCAGAGTATAGCATGGAATCTTTAAGAGTCTATACTTTAAAAAGTTGGAAAATTGAGGAGAAAGGGATAATTTTCTCTATAGGTATCACTTACTAAAGTTAAATCTGATTAAAAAAGCAATCTGAGGAGACCCATATTGCCTAATGAAATAGAATCAGTCATTAAAATTCTCACAAGCACATGATGATGATGACAAGGAGGAAGAGGAGGAAGAGGAGGAAAAGGAGGAAGAGGAGGAAGAGGAGAAGGAGCAGGAGGAGCAGGAGGAGGAGGAGGAGGAGGAGAAGGATAAGAATGATAAGGATAGCCCAGGGCTAAATGGTTTTAGCACCGAAATATACTGTACTGTCAAAGGAAAATCAGCGCCAATACTCAACAAATTATTTCACAAAATAAACAGAAGGAACATTGACCAATTAATTTTATGGCTACAATTCCTTTGATACCCAAACAAAGTAAAGACCCATCAAAGAATGAGAAACACAGAGCAATTTTCCTTATGAAGATAGATGCAAAAATGCTTACCAAATACATGCAAACCAAATGTAAGAAAACATCAAAAAGATCATCCACCATAATAAAGTAGGCTACATCCCAGAAATGAGGAGATGGCTCAATATGCAAAAATCAATAAATGTAATCCACGTACAAACAAACTGATCTAAAATGATCATTTATTTAGATGCAACAATCCAACATCCCTTTGGGATAAAAGTCCTGAAAAGATTAGAATTCAAGAGATTTACTTCAATGTAATAAAGGTAGTTTAAAGCAAGCACTTAGCCAACACCAACTTAAATGGAAAGAAAGAAATTCCACTAAAATCAAGAACAAAGCAGGGTGGTCACCTCTCTATTCCTCTTCAATATAGATAGTACTTGAAGTCTTACAACAATAATAAAACTGAAGGAAATCAGGAGAATACTGCTGTCCTCTTTTGAACCAGGACAAATAGGTTCTGCAGGTATCTGGTCGAGCTAGAAATGGCCAAAATGTTAAACCTCTCAGAACAGAAGTCCACACAAGGCAGATAGCCAGTGTCACAAGTCTTGCCTACTATAGTGGCAGTGCCAATGCCAGGGGCAAAGGTAGGCAGTGGCAGAATCAGAGGGTGCAGAGGAATGAGCTGGTCAGCCAGGCAGGGCCAAGATTTTTGTAATGAATGCCTCAGGAGAGAAAACTCTTTATCAAAGTGTTACAGCTCAGTAAAAGAGCCACTCTCAAATGATTCTTGGTAAAATAATTTGTGGATAGAGACTTTATCCATCTTGGCAAAGAAGAAGTTGAGAAGGTGGGTGGTATCCAGGGGTAGATGCTTCCTATTGGCTCAGTTTGAGATGGCAATGATACTCTATTAGCCACCTGGAAATACTCCAGGTGTCTGCTCTCAGTGATTGATTGTCATTGTTCTCTCAAGGGGGTGTCATTCTTACTTGTCCCAGAGCAACCGGAGTTAGGCTGGGAGTTGCACCCCCCCTCACCATTCTCAAGGCTGATATTCCTGGAGTTTGAGTTTATTCAACCTTACCAGTTCTTCTGTCTGATGGCATGGTCTACTCGCCCCACAGGATACAAATTGGAAAAACAAAAGTTAAATTGTATTTTTTAAAAAGATGATATGATAATATATAGGAGACCCTAAAACTCCACTGGGGAGCCCCAACAGCTAATGGACACCTTTATCAAAGTAGAAAATTACAACATTAATGTTGGGCCTTGGAGGTAACTCCATTTAACCTGTTATTTTCAGTCACGTAGGACAGGTAGAGGGCATGATTAACAAGTCTCTACCTCCAGAGATTTAAATATTAATGAATTATCAAAAGGCCAGGGGCGTAGCTAATTAAGTTATTCCCTCCCCTTTCTCTCTTCCCTATAAGACTGGTCTCCCCTGGCCTTTGGGGGGGGGGGGGGGAAGAAGCGCACAACACCTGCATCCATTCACCATGTCATGAACAATAAAAGCTTTGGAAAACCGGACTCCACGTGTCTATGGTCTCTCCGCCTGATTCTCAGCTTTTGGAACCCTGGAACCTTGCCGATGCAGCCGCTGGCCCGCCCACCGACAGGTGCATGAATGTGGGGCTGGCGGCTCGGGAAGCCCTGGTGCCAGACCGCCCTGAGACTCTGTCGCCGGACTCTCTCCCTTCCCCCCCGCCCTCGAGATTCGTCCCCACACATTAACTTGTACAAATAACTAGTAGCTTTCCCCGATACAACTGAGAGATTGATTAAAAAAAATCAAGGAACCAGTACCTTTCACAAAAGCTTCAACTAATATAAAATATCTTGGGGTAAGTCTAACCAAGGAAGTGAAATTCCTTCATCATGGATTCATAGGATTAACATAGTACAATGGCTATATTTTATCTACAGATTTAATGCAATCTCTATCAAAATTCAATGACAATTCCTTACAGATCATGAAAAAATTCTCATCTTCATAAGAAAACAAAACAAAACAAAAACCAAAATCAACCCAAGATAGCTAAAACAGTCCTGAGCAGTAAAAAAACTGCTGAAAGCCTCACTATTTCTTATTTGAAATTATACTAAAAAGCCAAAGCAATAAAAAACCATATGGCATTGGCATATACGCAGACTTATTAATTAATGAAATCAAACTGAAGACCCAGGCATTATTCCACACACTAAGGAACATCACATTTTTTGATGAATAACATAGTAATACACAGTGGAAAAAAAGTTCTTTAAGTAATTGTGCTAGACAAACTAGTTGTATGTGTGTAGAATAAGTGAAATTTATTCATACTTACATGCTACACAAAACTCAAGTCCAACTGGATCAAAGGCCTCAACATTAGACTGGATACACTGAACCTAATGAAGAGAAATTGGGAAATAGCCTTGAATTTATAGACATAGGGAATGACTTTCTGAGCTGAACAATGATAGCATAGGCAACAAAATGAACAACTAATAAATGAAATTTCATTAAACTGAAAAAAAGATTGAAGGGTAAAACGTATCATTATTCAGAGAAAGCAATAGCCTAAAGAATAGGAAAAGATTGTTACCAATTCCATATCTGATAGTAGATTAATATCCAAAATGTATAAATAACTCTGAAAACCAGCTACCAAAAGCCAAATAATCCAATTAAAAATGGGTATGCATTTAAACAGAAAAAAAAAGGGGAGGGGGAATGTGGTACATTTGTACAATGGAGTCATACAAAGTTGTCAAATCTGATATCATAAAATTTGCAAGTGAATATTTTTGCTAAAGAAACAGCACCCTGAATGAGGTAAGAGAGAGTCAGAAAAATCAGCATGTTATTTACTCATTTATTTATAAATATTAGCTGTTAAGTAAATGATAATCAAATATAATTGTTTGTGCTGAAAACCATGAATATCATCTTTTAATACCAATGTCACCACAACATGCACATTTCAATTGGTTATATTTATTTTATTTGCTTGCTCAGTGTAGTAATCCACATGACCAGACAAGTTCTTGGCATATAACATTTGATATATATTGTGTGGGAAAAATATTTAGATAGCATTGTACAGGTGTAATAATGAACTATAAAATACATAAATGTTCATGAACTATCAGGTGAAGTTTAGTAACCAATGTGGGTACTGGATAAAATTTTTACAGGGAGTAAATGAAAGGTAAATCTAAATGAAATAGGAATATAAGCTTTCACTACAAATTTCCCCACTGTAATAGGGAATCACAATACTATAATGGAACAAATGATAAAGAAACACTTTGTATTTTCATCAAAGACTATAAACTACACAGAATTAAACCACAACAGATTGTCTAACTAAAATGTTGACTTCCTATGAATATGTTTGCTTATTAAATAGGAGGCTTTAAATCTTTTTTACCTGAAATATCATGCTCATTAAAATGCTTAGTGTCAGCTAGTTTTTAAATTATATTTTAATTAGAGACAATGACAAATATCTTCTTTTGCTTAATAGTCATTCCAATTAAAACATGTCCAAATGTTAAACTCAAAGAACATTTTTCACAGCATGTGCAAGAGATTTCAAAGGGAAAAATGATATAGTTTTGTGTACTAAAAACCAAAAAACTCAATTAATTCTTTAGAATCAAATGTAAATACACACACACACACATATGCACACTCGCTCAGTCACACTCACAAACACATGAATTCATGAATATGTACAGTGTCTTTATAATTTTATTATTTCCATCAAACCTCAAATTATACCTTATTTTCATTATATGAATCATAGACCATCTTTCTTTACTTTTTTATACAGCTTATTAATTAAAGAGATTCTGTAGGATGCTCAAATCCTTTTTATTTTATTTTTTACTTCTTGGAGAACTTTGTTAATTTTCATCATTATTCACCTTCATCTTCTAACCCCAACTCTTCTAATAGTTATTCTTTCATTCATAATCTCCTTTACTTTGTGTCCTCTTCTTTTTTAGAAGAGACTATCTCACAGTTGTCCTGGTTCTTACAATCTTTCCATCCCCTCTTCCATGAACCTTGGTATACAGATTATGTTTTCCTTTCTTTTTATTGGATATTTTTTATTTATATTTCAAATGTTTTCTCCTTTCTAGGTGTCGCCTTTTAAAACCCCCTATCCCATCCCCCATCCCCTGCCTGGGCATAAAAATAAAAAAAAAAAAAAAAAAAAAAAAAAAAACTCATTAATTGATAGGGAAATAACAAGGTACACCACTTCTTTATAAGATAAAATTCAAATACTAAATACATTTTGTAGAATATATAGTATTTCAAAATTGATATGGACCCCAAAGATCTCTCAGACATTGAGCCACCAACCAGTCAGTATACTCCAGTAGATATGAGGCCCCCGATGACACATATTACAGCAGAGGACTTCCTGGTCTGGCCTCAGTGAGAGAAAATGCACCTATCCCTTGAGAGACTTGAGGCTCCACAGGGTGGGGAAGTCTGGTGGGGTGGATGTGGGGAAATTGTGACATCTTGAAGATATAGAGGAGGGGGAAGTATGGGATGAGAAACAGTCAGAGGGCAGACTAGGAGGGGAATAACAACTGGACTGTAAAAAAAGTAAAAAATAATTTTAAAAGAACTATCCTGGGACATTAATTAATATTATAAAGAAAGTATTTCCATTTTTAAGGTGAAATTTTCTTCTATTTACAATGCATCTTTCATATTTCCATAACATTTGTAACATATCTACATGTTTTAAGCAATCTCTGAAAATTTTAATTGTTTCACATTGTTTTTATGTAACTAATAGCCTATATACTTGTCAACTTACTTAAATTCACACAACAAAACCACTGAAACTCAGACCCCTGTACTTTTTCATGGAATTATATATGTTGCATGATATTTAAAATTAAAGTTATTGTCTCAAATACACAAGTACCACACTTCCCTTATTTCGTGTTCAATCATCTTGGGAAAATACTTTCTGAAAATATGTCAATCCCATTTGCACATAAGAAATAATTATCTCATTGTCTTTTAATATTCAATTTGTATAATATTTATATATTACATATTATGTATGATTATTTTCTGAATTTTTTTCATTTCTTAGAACAATACCAACCTAACAAAGGTATCACTGGAAGTAACTAACTATATCTTATATTCTGAATAATTATTTAAGTTACTTGCTTCTTAAAAACTCATGTAATGCTTATTGAGAAGAGAATTTTTGGAAATTTAAATGAATTATTTTGTTTCTTTTCTTACATAGCTTGATAATTTGAGTGAGAATTTTGAATTTCCTGTGTTACATATTAAAGCAAAGATTTGGGAAGGAAAATTTGTATTCTAATTCTCCTTGTCAAGTGTTTAGACACAAGTTTTGTTGATGTTTATTCTGTTTTTAGCATCTATATTTCCATATTACTGCATTTCAATCTTTTGGACTTATCTGCTAAGTTGTTTGTTCTTTAAATACATAAATCTTTAAAAACTACACAGAGAGATGATAGATACATAGATAGATAGATAGATAGATAGATAGATAGATAGATAGATAGATGTAGATGTGTTTACTACTGTATGCATGTACATTTTTAACCTCATAACCTAGAGCAATTTTCATAATCCAGGTATGTGCACACACACAAAGACAGAGACAGAGAGATAGAGGAAGAGACAGAGATAGAGACAGAGAGACAGAGAGGGAGAAACAGAGAGAGAGAGAGAGAGAGAGAGAGAGAGAGAGAGAGAGAGACAGAGAGAGAGACAGAGAGAGGGACAGAGAATCCATAGCTGCACCATGACCATTGTAAGAGCTCTTTTCCCTTGGTAGCCAGTGATTAGTGCATCCCTCTAAGGCATTTCTTTCCATCCTGTAGTGAGTACATACCCAAATAGTTGAGAAAGCCTTTGTAAAGTTATTAAGAATAAATGTCGCTCTCCTCTTCTCTCAGTTAAGTGTTACTCCTATTTCTTAGGCATCAGCAAGAAGGATTTGAGACCAAAAAAAGTCTTTAATCATGGTCAGGATAGCATTTTAACTCACCTGTGAATTCATAAGAAATATTTGATCTTCCTTTTAGCTGGGGAATAAATGGACTAGTTTTAGCTTCCCATGGGTCTTTGACACTTTCTGAATGGTGATCTTTAAATTATAGCTTCACCCAGGCTGCTGTGAGCACAGAGAACATGCCCTCAAATTACAAGTCTATTTGTGCTGGTTGGCAAGTACATTTATTAGCATTAATGTATCAATTATTTTTAATTAGTTCTTGGAACTTCCCTTTCACCAATAGCAAAGTCATTAGTCTGCAATTTGCAAATGAAAACGATCACACTGCTTCCCATGCCCCCCATATAATAGTACCTTTCATTATCTACCCTAGAAAACTACTTATTATTTCCTCCTATTTCTGTACTTCTTGACTCTACCTGCTTGTCACACAACTGGTGGGAATCTTAACAGTATGTTAATTATGGCCATTAATCCCCCACTGACCTCAGGATGAATTCTGGTTTCCACATCCTTTTTCTGTAGTTCATAAGCGTGCAAACAGAAGCCTGTGTGAGCACGCCACATGCATGCTTACACACACACACACACACACAAACACACACACACACATTCAGCCTACCCTCAAAATACCCTTTGAAACACAAAATAGATTTAGATCTGTGGCTGGAGAACATTTTTAAGCTTCAATCCCAAAGCATTTCAAGCTAGATGTTATTTTTCCATTTAAGAAAACCTGCATACTTACAAGTGATTGTTTTTAATGTCTTTATAAATTAACAACTCTCAGAGGCAAATGAGCACTCACCTTTGATATAGAAGACATCATCCCTGTTTTCTGAAGAATGAACTTAAACTGTAAATAAATCAGTGGCTTGTTCTCAATGTGTAGGTCTCACATGAAATTGTGATTCATTTTCAAGTTGATTTGATAATAGATACCATGAATACTCAATGAATTAAAATCCTTCCAAAGACTTAGTATGTATATCATAGGTGTGACTGCTGTGCACAAATTCCAGAAGAGGGCATCATATTCACTGGAACTGGAGTTATCATATGGTTCTGAGCTACCATGTGAGTACTGGGAATGAAACCTAGACCCTCTGCAAAAGCATCGTGTGCTCTTAACTCCAGCCAGTCCATGGACTTGTATTTTTTTTTTTAATCATGGTATTTTTTATCGATTCTTTGAAAATTTCCCATCATGAACACTGAGCACAATTCACTTCTCAGTACTTTCATGTTGATCTTTGATCCTTCTGACTTCCTCCACAAAATTAAAAATAAGAATAAGAATAAGAATAAGAATAAGAATAAGAATAAGAATAAGAATAAGAATAAGAATAAGAATAAGAATAAGAATAAGAATAAACCAGTCCAGTTTCTGTTATTTGGATACCCATCCAAATATGGTCATGCTCTCAGTGGCCTTCAAATTAAAAATATAACTGAGGCATTTCCCTCACACATCTCTAAGAGAAAACCATCAATAGTGGAAAGCTAAATTGATAATATTTAACAGACATTTAAAGAATTTTCTTTGATGGCTTCCCGCTTAAAGTGCTACTTTATTGAGGGGGTTAGGGGTTGGATGTAAGTAGGGGTTGTCACAGAAACCTATGTCTCCCTCTTAACTATGTATATGTGATCATCTATATGGCTGTAAAAGTAGCTTTCTTACACTCTAAAGTCAGCAGGAGCAAAGATTTTGGGTTTAAACATGGTTTTTGATGACAGAACAGACCACTAACATGACCTCTAGCTGTAGGAAGACCACTGATCTAGACAAGACTCTCAGAGGCGACCTGTACCATGGATATCACCATGGCCTCAAGTGGCAGCATAGAGAGCACACTGACATTAACATGGCTTTTTGTGGTGGCCCAGTCATTTAAATGGGCCTTGGTGACTGCACAAACCAGGCATCACAATTATCTCAGGTGGCATTGAAACCCACTCATCAATCTGATTCATAATTCTGTAGTGTCTCTAGTTCCACCTATCTCCACCATGTATTTATTTTCTTTCCCATTTCTTATTCACATCTTTGTTTACTATAATAGTGTCTAATACCCATGTCCAAGGGCAGGGCAGTCTCTGGGGCTTATTTCTTTAAGCTCAATTAAATGAGGTTTAAAGTAAGCCACACAAGACAGGGTTTAATTGAATTGGTTGAGTTATTAAACCGAAATGTTAGTGGAGTTACAATTTTTATTGAAGTGCAGAAACAATAAAAAGTTATTTATAGCAATACAGATTTCTTTTTTATTAGTAACTATGTAAAACCAAAAAAGTAAAATAAAATAAGACAGAAAAGAAAACTAACATGGTATAATTGGACAAAAGAAACAAACAGTAGGAAAAAAGCCCAAGAGAAGGCAAAAGAAACAGAGAAACATGTGTTCCAATCTTCAGAAACCCCATAATCATTAAACTGGAAGCTATACATATGCTAAAAAGAGATAGTGAAGACTCACACCGACCCTACATTTGCTCCCTCCCTCTCTGTGATTTCATGAGTTTTGATTATGATGGTGATGAATGAGTAAGGCCCAGATCTATGAGTCACCAAATGACTATAAATAAACTAGCAGAATGCCATTAAGACTAATTTTATTGCTACAGGGTTGATTGTTTTGTTTCTGTTTGTTTGTTTTTTAGACCAGCAGTGTTTGGTTAACCTAGATCTGTTGGTTACCTCAGCTCTGGTTCTTGATCACCTAAGCAATTTCAGGTATGGATTCCATTTTAAGAAGTGGTCCTTAAATCAAATAAATATTTGTTACTTACAATCTTTAAGCTACCATTGCACTGTCATATCTTGAAGGCTGGAGATTACTGTAAAACAAACTTTTTTTTGGCTGAGTTAATGTATATGTTTCTCTGTTGGTAGCATACAGAGTGCTTCTCTGTACCAAAGATACTTAACATAGTGGTGAAGGCTTTAGTCACTAAGTTAAACTCTTGTTAAATGAATTGTGTGGTTGTTGCCTTCAACAGTGGAGCCTTGTCATCAGTTTGTGGAAAACAGCCTGTAGTTTTGGCACTGGTCTGCATTGTTTGGGGATTTCCAAGGAACTCCTTTGAAAAACTCAGATGTAACACAATCCTACTTCTGAAAGTTTCATTTGGTTACAAGCAAAAGTCAGTTGGGGTCTTTTCAAATTGTTTCCATGCTACTTGAATCATTTGGTGGGTAATATAAGTTATACATAGACTCTCAGAAAGTTTTTGAAACATACATTATAAATGCAAACAGTTTTATCATAATTAAATGAATCCTAATTAAATGAAAAAGAGGTAGGTATTGAGGTAAACACCTTTCATCTCCAGACTTGGGGAGCAGAAGCAGGCACAAATCTGTAAGTATGAGATCATCCCTCCTACAAATCAATGTCTAGGATAGCCAGAGCTGCAGGGCTATGCACAAGAGATGAGAGAGAGAGAGAGAGAGAGAGAGAGAGAGAGAGAGAGAGAGAGAGAGAGAGAGAGAGAGAGAGAGAGAATGCATATGTAACATTGTGTTTAATTCCTTATCTCATCATATGCAGTATTGTAGAATATATATAAATGAGGTTGTTTAAAATACAGTTCATTAAACGTTTAAGAGGCTTACTCAAGGCCAAGAGTTAGTTAAATAAAGATATATGATTAGAATAAACTTTTCTCATTTCTGATTTGGTTTTATTTCCATTTTAATATTGCTTTTAAAGTAGGATGTCATCTCAATCAAGTGAGATGCCACCATTGATGTAATCACTGAACCTATGTAATAGCTACCTTATAAAGTAACTTAAAGAATTATATGACTGTGGGAAACACTGCCATTTGTTGAATACAGAAATCAATTTTGGAAAAGCAGGATAGTCAGTTCACATCACTAAAGTTTTTGCTATTTTTTTTTTAAATAAGGGAGATAAAAAAATCAGATGAAACCTAAGAAAAGAAGACAGAAAGCTTGCATGACCTTGTGTACCCCAACATAGTTCATGTTGTATAGTTTATATATTTGTTTTTCCATAATTTACTTTTTAAATTTACATTTCAACCCAATCAAAGCCTCATCCCTCCTCTCCTCTTTGTCTGGCCCTTGAAAATCCCTCCTCTTGTTAACCCTCCCCTTAGCCTCAGTAAAGGAAAATCCTTGCCTGCACTGGGTACCACCTCACCCTGGGACATTTAGTTCCAGCAGGACTAAGCACCTCCTCTCACACTGAGGACCAGCCAAGAAGTCCAGATAGAGAAAGGGGACATAAAACACACAGATATGAAAAATTACACAAATGTACATATTATGACAACTAATTCTTTAAAAATGAAAACCCTGTGTTTTCCAATTTATTTAATAACAGTTTAATGTAATCATATATATTCCTTAGTCACTTTTTGTACAAAAAGTAACAATTTAACATGTATTATTTCACAACATGGCATTTACCTAGTAATTTAAACATGATGTTGGTAGATCTTGCTCTTCACAATCATCTTTGGCAATAATCAAAACAAAATCCTACAATTTAGATGATATTTTATTCTATTGCCATTATTTCCATAGACAATGAAAGTTATGTGTCAAAGTTTGAAAACTGATTCACAATGTATTGCAAAATCACTTTTGCTGATTTGCTGAATAAGTAGTAGACCTCTATATTGATACTGTATAATAGTTAGACATATTTAGAAGCAGGTATAATGATCTAAGTTTAACTAACACAATAAAGACCTTTCTTGGACAAATTAAAAGAGAAAACAAACTGGAATACTGAAAATATTTGAGGATGGCTTCCTTTGTGGCAAGCTTGCTGCCAGGAAATGGAAATGCCCGAACTTCATCTATATACAGAATGCTGTACAAAAAGGACAAATGAAATCCGTGAAGTTGACTGCCAATACAGGGTAAGCAAGTCCTTCATACTTCCTGTTTCACAAAAGGACTGTCAGATATTCTGAGCCAGATGCTAAAGATGTTGCCCCAATATTTTAGAGAATATTGGGGACTGTCCAGGCAATTAGCTGTCTCTGTCATTTCTATAATTTTGAAAGCTGCACTCCTGCACTTCCGACATTCTATGCTAATAGTTATTCCTTCTCAGGGCTCTGATAGGTTGAAGACTAGATAGTGGTAGTGTTACTATCATGCTCATCTTCTTTCAATTTGAATGATTTGCTGGCAGGAGAGGCCATGACTCAATGATTTTTTTGAAGGTCATCTATGTATTCACACAAAATTTGAACATGTAAACATTGGCAATTTTTAAAAGCTATTTATCATCTTTTCAAGCCAGGATGCATTTTCTGTGATAATTCAGACTAGTATCTGACATGACCATGAGTTTGGCTGTCTGCCTATTAACTTAAACCTATACAAGAGTTAAGACATTATGTTTTAACAAAATTAACTTTAAAATTTGCATGAATACACAAAGATTGACAGCAATGAAAACCTTAAACTTGGAACAGTATACAATGTCAATATAGATGTAAACAAAAATAATCTTTAAAAATAAAAGAATAATCATCAGTCTCAACTGACCTAGACCCCCGAGATCTCCCAGACACTGAACCACCAACCAGGCAGCATACACCAGCTGATATGAGGTCCCTGACACATAAAGAGCAGAGGACTGCCTGATCTGCCCTCAGTGAGTGAAGATACACCTAAACCTCGAAAACCTTGAGGCCCCAGGGTGTGTGGAGGCCTGGTGGAGTAGAGTTGAGGGCTGGGGACATCCTCCTGGAGACAGGCTAGGAAGGAAGTATGGGATGGCTAGTAGTTAGGGGTGCAGACCAGGAGGAAGATAAAGTCTGGACTGTAAAAAAAGATTAAAGAATAAAAATAAATGAATTTTTTAAAAAGAATAATCATAGCTCTAAGTTGAAAAATAATGTCAATAATTTACCTTTTTATTTAATTATTTATATATGAACATTCTATATCCCCCTTTTTCTTTCATCTCCTTTCTAATTATCTAAGACATAAATAAGGATAGAGTAAAGAGAATAACCAAAGGCATCCATCCCAACTTAGGAGACTGGAACAACTGACTTCTGATTATTGCTTCCTACCAAACTGAGGTGAAGAATGCCTATTGAAGAGTCCCAAAAATTAGAGAAATCTTCATTTGTACAACTTAGGCCTGGTTCTTCCTCCTAGCTTCATGCTCTCAAAAGTAATATTCATAATCAAAATATATTTACAATACCTTGGCTGTATTGCAAGGCTCTTCTCTGATTAGATTATAACTTAAAAGAACCCCTTTGTTTGCACAATGTGGCTGGTTATCTGCACTCAGGTACCATGCATCTGTCTCACTACATCTTCCCCGTCCAAATCTTTCCCACCTGGTTCTATTCCAGAATTCTTTCTGCCCCCGAAATGTCCCACATTCTATTCTACCTGTCCCTATAGGCCATATGTTTTTCTACTTGACAGGTTATATATCTATACAATACATAAAATATTCTCTCTACATTTCATCTTTACTTTATAATGGTCAGCCTAGAAACAAGATAGCTTAAAGAAAGAAAGAAATCATTAATTCAAGTTCAAAGTTTGCTACATCAATAATATGTTATTTAGAATATTTCTCCTGATCTTTTTATTTCTATCAACTTGCAATAATATAGAATATTTTTAAATTGCTTTAAATTAAATTTAAATTATAGTAGCTCTAAATATACGTCTAATCTTTAGTATACTTTATCTATTATATCCTTATTTATTTTATTTACTCTTTTGCCAGAGTAAAATGTAATTCAGTATATTTTTCTACATGCTTATCAAAGTTGAATAAGTCTAAATTCAACATATATTTTGTCTCATGAATATATTTCATTAACGTTTTAAGGTTTATGCCCTTTGTTGATCTATTTATTCACAAGAAAGATTATTTTAGATAAACTCATTTGAATTTACTTTAAGAGGTGATGGAATTTCTTACCTGTTAATTGAAAAAAAATTATCTTAAGTCTCTTTCTCGCATACTTGTCATTTAATTGGTTGCTAGCAATCCAATAAATATATGTGTTTTAGTTCATATTCTCCTGTTATAACAAAATAAACAAGCCTGTAAGACTCATAAAGAAAAGAGTTAGCCATATGCATTAATGTGAAAGACCCAAAACATGGAACTGGTAGAGAAACCTCACGGTCTTTCAACTTAAACAGAATGTGTGTGTGTGTGTGTGTGTGTGTGTGTTTGTGTGCAGAAAGAAAATATGCATATGTAAAGGTTCACCAAATTCAAAATAATCTACTAGTTTTAAAATAATTTCAAGTAATTTTTGTTTTATTAAATAATCTACTAATTTTAAAATAATTTCAAGTAATTTTTATGTTTTATTTATTGTGCTTGTGATTGAGTAGAAGGGGAACTCATGACAATGAACACATGTGGAGATCAGAGCTCTCATCAAGTTGGGAGATTGAGATTCTTTGTTCCAGTGTGTGTGTCCTAAGAACTAAATTCTATTCATCTGTTTGGCTTCAAGTGCCTTCACTCACTAAATCATCCTGGCAAAGCCATAATACCTTTTGTCTTATGAAATATAACTCATTTAAATTGAAGAAAAACAAAAGAGCACTGATCCTTAGTAACAAACCCTGTCATTTCTGCATTATACCACTTAGCACTCTCAACTTACAGAACCGCTTTTAGATGAGTTTCTTGTTTGGTTGGATTTTTATTTGTTTATCATTTTTCTTTTTGTTGAAACAAAGCATATGACAACATAGGATTATATGAGAAGCAACTGGAAACTTGATTTTAGGTAAAACCAGCAACTTGGTAAACTGTAATCACAAGAGATAATATTCCATACTTTCAAATATACAGGGATAATGATCTACATGTGTGAAATGTCATAATGAGATATTGTTTGGTAGGAACACTAAATAGATAGAGTAACTTGTGCAGTTACAAACATAGTAAAAATAAATTTTTTTCCTTTCATTCTGGAATATAGCTAAGTCTCGGATGCAGAAAAGAACAGACTTTCTCACTATTCTTTATTACAGTGAATATCACATAACCAACACTATTCAAGTTCTGACATTCAGTCTTCTATGTGTTGATGAGTATTTGAAACCTTGATCAAATCTGGAACATGAGTAGTTGATTCCTACAGTAATAGCCTGGCTAACATGAAGAATAATTTAAAGCTTGGTAAGTAAGTAGCCACATAATGATGATTCCCTTAACTTAGGAACTCCACAGGAAGACAAACAAAATCAACTAATCTGAAACCTTGGAGCTCTCAGAGGCTGAACCAAAACCAAAGAGCATACATGGGCTGGGCCTAGGTGCCTCTGCACATATGTAACAGATGTAAAACTTGGACTTAATGTGGGTGCCAAAACAACTATAGCTGGGAGATGGGGGGGAGTGGCTATCCCAAAAGCTGTTGCCTGTACATGGCATATGTTCTTCCAACTGGGCTACCTAAGGTGGCATGAGTGGGAAAATAAGGGCTTAGCCCAGCAGAGACTTGATGTATCATGGTTGTGGGATAACCAGTGAGGCTCCTGCCCTCTCTTTGTAGATCAAAAGAGGAAAAGGGAAGAGAGAATGGGGAAGGATTGTAAGAGCTGGTGAAGGTCACCAGGAAGGAGAGCAGTGAGCGGGATGTAAAGTGAATAAATAATAAAAGAAAATAATAAAAGAAATTTTAAAAAGAAAATAGAAAAAGTAAAAAGGTAGCCACAGCCTATATAAACCTGAGAAGATTCAGGATCTTTAAGACAATGCCTGTTCCTAAAAATCCCAAAGCAATAAAAACTTGAAGAAGACCATTTCAAGGCAAATAAAGCAGGCTTCATTACACCTTGAAGGTCAATTTGTGGAAATTATTATCCTGAAAAATTACTATTCTATAGAGTGAACATAACATACTCTTTCTTGTGTGTTAGAAAGGATGAAGAGCTCCCTACTCCGCCTCTTTCTTTGTTTTTCCTCTCTTCCTTATCTTTTTTCCCACTTTACTTCTGTAGTGGATGCTTTGTGATAAGTACCAATTATTAATATTTCCATTGAATAAAATCAACTTTTGTTTAAAGTATAGTGATAATGTGCCTCAAAGGATACTAGACTTTGATGGAAAAGTAAAATGTAAGACTCTAAATATCTACGGTTTAACGCGCTCTCCAAACAAAAAAAGATACTGGGCTAAAGTGAACAAAGCTAATGAGTCTCTTTTGACACTTGTACATTGTGTCCCTGAAAATTTTTATTCTGTCTTCAACACTGTAAAGAGAAGAAAATTATCAAAGAAAAACAGTTTGATGGAATGTAAGACTCTAAAGTTTCTTAGTGTTTAGTGTGCTCTACAAATATAAAAGATAGTGGACTAAAATGAACAAAGCTAACGAGTCTCTTTTGACACTTTTTCACTGTATGTCCCTGAAAATTTTTATTCTGTCTTTCATACTGGAGAAAGAAAAATTATCATAATTTTATTATGTAAAATAAAATAAGAGAAAGTATACTGTATGATAACTACCATGCTTAATCCAGAGGAAGCATGTGCTAAACAGACTCTGTATTAATTCTAACAAATTGAGCATGATTCACTAACTTGAAAATAATCAAGTGATCTAAAGGGCCAAAGGATTCAATGTATATACCCATAAAGTTCTTATAATTCTCTCAATGTCAAAAAATTTCTATGTTTTACCTAAAGAGGGAGTCACATCTCTGTTTGTATACTTAAATTCTAAAAAATTTTCAACAGGACCTCAGGCATTGTTACACCTCAATCCGTGAAGGATATACTATTCAGGACATGAAACCCAGCAAGTAGGCAGCACCACCTACCAAAATAAAATCAAAGACTGAATCTATCAAACTCCATAATTATGTGAAAGTCCCTAAATATACTAACCATAATTTTGGCTTCTGTGGTTAGTTTTGTTTCTGACTAAATGTTATTGCTCACTGAGCTGTATCATCCCAATGATGTGGATTTGTGTTTAAAAGCAAATTATATTAAAATATGGGAAATGCATTGGTGACTCAAACACCCAGTAGAATCATCAGCGTGTTAATAAAGAATTTTCATTAGCTTGAACCTATGTCCACGTAACCTTTTCTGGTGAATACCTAGAAACAATTTCAGAAAGCTATAGGGAGCCTTTTTTGTAGACAATAAATTAAGTAACATAATGAAAGCTTGAAATGTCTGCAAGGTTTTTAAGAATTAATCCCAGAACATCAGTGAAAATATTCAGAATATCGTGTTGTGAATCATATTTCATTATTTAACAGAAATTATTGGACACTGAGAAAATTCTACCATGTCTGTTAGTAAAAGGGAAGGTGATTCACTTTGATTACTGTACTGAACTTGAAACTAATCTTTGTTGCTAGCTGAGAGTGGAACCAGGACAGATACTTTGGCTCTGAACAATCAAGATTCACAAATGTTTTTGTCCTAGTTATAACTATTTGGTGCAGAATATTAGTTCCATACAGTTTTAATGTATTGCTGACAAGATAGAGAATTAGATGTACAAGGATAAGAAATGACTTTTCTCTTATGAACTTACAGTAGATGTAAAATATTATGCCGCATTATTGATGCACAACAAACCATAGGTCAACTTTGTTTTTAGTTTTTTAAGACAAGGTAGAAGTCCTCAAATCATGCCTTAACAGGCAAACCAACAGAATGAAAAAATTTCTGAATTCAGGCAAAAGAATCACAGACAAACCTTCTCCTACAGTTATGAGTCTATAATAACATCAAGAGTAACATCAAGAATAACATGTACTCAGAAGATCTAGTGCAAACCCAGACCTGTGAAGGGCCCTTGCTTGTCACTTCAGTCTATGTGAACTCATAAGAGTTGTGCTTAATTCATTCTATGTACAAAGTCCTTCTGGTGTTCTCTATCCCCTCTGACTCTTCATTTTCTCTCACTTTACCTAGGGTATTAATGATTTCCTAGAAGAGGTACCCGATGGAGACCTCCAATTTAGACTCTTTCTACATAATGTCTGCTGATGGGGCTCTGTGTCTGTCCCTATCAGTTGCTGGAGGAAGTCTCTCTCATTCCTTCTGGATACTAATCTATGAGGAGATCAGACTATTATACACATCATTTCATTGATATTTTTTCAACTTGCGTTTGGTTCTATCCTTGTTCTCAGGGCTATCTAGTCCTTGATTCTTGTCTATTGTGAAAGTTTTGGATATAAAGTTTCTCTTGTGGATGGCCCTCAAATTAAACCAGACACTGGTTGGCCAGTCCCACAAGTTCTGAGACCACTGCCCCAGCACATCCTGCTTGTAGGAAAATTTTAGTTTGAGGGTTTTATGTTTGGGGAGGTGTCCACCTTTACCTTTCTTTGACTTGTAGAGTACCTTCCTGCACCAAAGTGACTACAGCATAGGTTCCATTAAGGCACCAGCTTGATCTCTATATGTTCAATGAATGGTTTGGATGTCCTCAGTGACATGTCTGGCTCTCAGTTTTCTTGGAGAGCAACTCTCTTAGAGACTTAAACCCCACAGAAGCTAAATAAGCTTATCCAGTTAATGAATTCCTAAAAGAGGCAGGAATGGCCTATAAGTTTTCAAAACAAATTGTAAAAGTAAGTTTTATTTGCCTGATGTTACTATCCTCTTGAAAGCCCAGTGCTGAATAAACTTATACTTTCTAGTTTTTTCTAAACTTGGGGTGGCTGATTCAACTCATTTGTTCTTGCTCAAATCTCCTCTACAAGCTACCTGATTCAAATTGTCTTTCCTTGGCTTCTCACAGAATGTCTATTTGGAAAACACCGCCTCTGATTTCCATGAACTGAACTGCACTAACTGAACTAACTGAATGGAACTGAACAGAACTGCAGAAATTCAACTGAACTCAACTGCTTTCAACCGAAATACTCTGAACTGAACTCAACTGATTTCCACTGCATTGCTGGAATTAATTGAACTGTACTTACTGACCTGCCCTCCATTATGACTCACTTACTGTATTCTTAAGTAACTTCTCTTTCCTGTCTGGACTCTCGAGTAGGACATATTCTACCTCTGAGTTATTTTGTCACATCTTTCTATGATTCATCACTTTGTCTGCCCCTCAATTAGACAACACTTTTAAATATGGCTTCTTCCTTCTACAAACTAACATTACCTTAATTGTTTGGGATTAAAGTTGTATACTAAGAATATATATGTATTCCAGCCAGGGGGATTAAAGATGTGTCATTCTAGTGGAATCACACACAATCATTTTTCAGTGCAGCCATGTTGCTGGATAAAAATCTTTCTACATATTCTCCATTTCAGTTTAAGTTAAAAATCATATACAGTTTAACTATTACAAAAAATTATCAATTCCATAAATTCAACACTCCAAATGTTCTTGAAAGATCTATTGTTACAATGACCCTTTATAACTGTAGGCCTGCTCGTTTATCTGTCTTTCAGCACAGGTTTATTTCAGCATCAAGGTTTTCCACTCTAATGAGCAATCTGTCCTTTTTCAGGCAGTTTGTTGAGCTGTCCTATGAATGGATCAGCTTTCTGCATAGTCTAAATTGATGTCTTCTGTGTTTCTTCTTTTCTTGAGTCATATCTTTCATATGGAAGCTTTTCTTACTTGGATTGACAATCCATTTTAATGGAACCCATAATCTTTTGTAGGCCAAACCTCTTCCCCAATGTAACACATTCTTTGACTTCCATTCTGATGCTAAAACACCTGGAAAGTATACAGGTTGATCTAATTCAGCAGTTTGTTTGTTTTTTCCCCTACAATCCACTGTTTTTTATCTAAGCCTGCTCCTGTTGGTTGGGGTATTCAACAATGGCAGGGTAATTACCTTCTTTAACATTCATGTCTTAACTTGCCAAGCAGGATATCAGTTACCCACAAATGTCTCTTTCTGCTAAGTATGGTTTCTGTTCACACAAAGGTCTTGGGAACTTTCATTGAGCCATACTCAAAATGGAAGTCTTATTCCAAATAGCTTCTTATATTAGGGCTGGTGTCTGTCTTATGTTGGCAGTCAATACCAACGGCCTCTAATAAATGAAATTATCCTAAAAGACTAAACACAGGTGCATGAAATCCTGCTGGGTTTTTGATTCAGATCTAAGTTTATTGTGCATAACTATACAAAGCAGTTCTACTGACTTCTATCATGACTGGTTTCCCAGAGACCAGAATATGTAATCAACTTGTGCATGAGAAAGATTTTTTTTTAGCAACAGCAGAAACAACATATAAGGTTGTTTCCTTTTAATATTAGTAAACGTACAAAATGGCAGGCTAGACAGGTAACAATGACCCAGGTCATAACGTTCCATCAAAGCCTTAACATTTTACCTGGACCTGAACATTCTATCCAGGCTTCAATATCACTAATATTTTGGCGCCTTTCCTTTCTCTGGCTTTCTTCATCTGTAGTCTGTCTCTGTAAATTATCCCATTAACATTGCTTCCTTTCTCTCTTTCTCTGTTTTCTTTGTCTCTCTCTGTCTCTGTCTCCCTCTCTCTGTCTGTTTTTATCTCTCTCTCTCTCTTTCTCTCTCTCTTTGTCTTTTTCTATATATACATACATACATACACACACAGACACATATATGTGTGTATGTATGTATGTATGTATGTATATGCATGTATGTATCTTTATCTCTTTTCTGCTCTGCTCTCCTCTTCTTTTTAGAAGCCTCTTTTTTTTTTTCCTGTCTGTTCTCTTGAGAGTTAGGCATAACCTATCTCTTACTTATTCTGTCAAATTTTTCTCTGATCCATCACTCTGCCTGCCTCTCAATTAGACATAACTTTCAAACATGACTTTCTTTCTATAAGCTAACTTTACCTTCTTTGTTTGGATCTTCAAGTGTGTGCTACAAGCATAAATATATTTCAGCCATGTCAGAGGGGTTAAATGTGTGTCATTTCATCTGGGTCACACAAACCTAGAATGTCTTTTGATGTGATCTTTTGCCAGACTAGCTATATTGCAGGATTACATTTACTTTACCCCAAATTGTTTGAATAAATGCCACTCTTCTCTCCCTCTCCCTCCCCCCTGCCTCCATAATCTAGGTGTTCAGTCCTACAAGATTTGAAGCTAGTGTTCAAGTTACAGCACCTAGATTTGAATTCTTACTCTACTATTTGAGAACTTTTACAATTTTGCAACCTAGGTTGCCAAAAAATATTGTACCCCACCCCCTTTTGTCTATTCTTCCCTTCAGAAAACTTCTTTCAAACTCAACTTCATATAAATGCTTTTGGGAAAGGAGATGACATACCAGTTTAGGTCTTAATTAGTATCCAATTCTCAGACTTTGTAAATCCCCAAAATCAACTTCTGACAATCTTGCTGAATACTAGTTAGCTATTCCAATGATGAAGTCTTGAAATATACCCACTTTGTAAATATTCCCAACATTTATGGTTTCTTTTATATTTAAAAGTATTAATGTTATTGGAAATTCATTAAGTGATGTTTATAGATTGAGTAGACTGTACTCAAATGTCAGTCAATCATATTTCTGTCATGACTTCTGTGATCATCCTCTTTTTTTTATCATCTTTCAAGCAAGACAATAAACGTGAGTTTAGTGTCAAATTCTTTAAAGGGAGACTTATACATTAGATCTCAGGTTAGGCTAAAAATCTAATATGTTAATACATATAAGGTTAGCATAGGAAAACAATTATATAAATATTGAATTCATTAACTATTTAAATAACATTAATGTTAAAATTGCTCCTTAATTCTTTGTTTAATCTTCGTATAGAATGAGTCTGAAGAAGGCCTGAGAACTTAGGTCTAGATTATATTGAGAACCTCAGAAATATTGTACCTCCTACCAAAAATAATTGAAAGTATGTTATCTCAATAAAAATTACACACACACACACAACGCACACACACGTACTCTTATGTTCAATCAATTTTGATCATAAACACTAACCAAAAATAACTTAGTAAAAAATAGGTTTTATTTTTATTTATAGTTCACCAACAAAAGAATCCAAGACAGAAACCTGGAGGCAGAAACTAAACCCACAAATAAAATGTTCCTATGTAGCTTCCAGGCCATGGGTTATTCATCATTTTGAAATAATCAAAAACCACCTGTCCATGGGTGGACAATAACTTCAGAGCCTCTCATTACTCAAGAAATGTCTCTAAGATTTGTGTACTAGGCCAATATGGTGAAAGAATTTTCGAACTGAGGTTCTTTCTTTACAAACTATCCTAGATTCATGTACAAGAACACAATCGGCACCACCATCACAAAATAACAACAAATACTAATAATTAATAATGATAATAACAGTAATAGCTAGTAAATACACAAACATACCCAAACACACACACACACAGACAGAGAGAAAGAGAGAGAGAGAGAGAGAGAGAGAGAGAGAGAGAGAGAGAGAGAGATAACTGTCCTATTATGTGATTTAATTTTCAAATTATCTTCTCTATTTTTCCCTAAAGGTAATTTTGTGAGCAAGGGATGGACTGCTTCAGACATTTTATAGAACAGAATTCTCTGGGGTGTGATTTAATCAGCATTTTGCTAAAAAGAATCTTTCAAACCAAATAATTCACGCAAAGGTTCACCTTTTATTAATATACACATTTGCCATTACACTGTTTCCTTCTACAGCCTTTGAGAACTTAGAGAGACTCATAAGTATACCTAAGTCACCCATCAGGGCAATTCAGTCAACTTAAAGTCTTACAAAGTAGATACATTTTAGTCAATCTGTGCAAATATCATAGGAATGTAGTTTCAGAAATTTTCAAGGTTTGCTATCCACAAATAAAATATCCTGATAACTTCAGAAAAAAACTAAGAAAGAGCAGAAAATTATATAATAAGTTTTCATAGCAAGTATATAATATAAAGTCCATAGTAACCTGATATGACTAGCTCTGGAATAAAAAGTTCTGGTTTCTTTCTTTCTTTCTTTCTTTTTTTTTTTTTTTTTGGAAGACACTAAGATACTACCAGTTATGAGCTTAGATGGCATTAAAAGAGTTCATAACAGTTATATATCCAGACAACTTGGAAGAAGTGCATTTAGTTTCTAAGAAATTCAATTCTACTCATCTCTACAATTTTAAAAATTATCTCATACTTAAATTTCACCATGTGTTTCTATTTCAGTTTATATTATACATCAGTATATAACAGTTATACATATGTGTATACATATGTATGTATATATATATGTTTATTATATGTTTTTATGTAATACAACATATAAGCATATGTAGTGGTTAGTTTATCATAAAGGCTTTATACCGAAAGATTTATATTAAAGGAAAATACATATATATGTTATAAAGAAACATTATACAAAACATAGCAGATTCCAATAACAATTTGTAAATAGGTTTTTAAAATTAGTATAGCATCAGTGCAAAAGTTAGATTGTCATATTGAGGAGCAGTGCACTGCTAAGGTAATTTTAAAAATTACTTTAGCATTACTCAAAGTATGAGTAAAAAGAAATCAAATTTATTCACGGTATCTTTGGATCTTGAACAGGCTTACACAAAAGTCCTTCTTATTTTATACAGCCTGCCTTTAGCTTTATCCCTTGTTGATTTAAAATACTGCCTACTAATATTCCTGTAGAGATGTTTGTTGTTTTGTTTTAATCTATTTGTAGCAATGAAATAATTGTAGACTATTAAAGCAACAGAGAATGTCTTGCTTGATTAGTTGTTGCTTCATAGACACTGACATATACCTTAGCATCCGTGATATTAGTTTTTTTATAAGTATCTGGACTGAAGAACTCCTTATAGTAAATGATATAGCTTTTAAGGCAATCTTTGATTAATCTTTACTTTTTATGTTTTAGGGGCTCATTACAAATAAAGATCTCTTCTTTGATTGATTCATGTACTTAAAATGTAGTGTTAAGATGGATATAATTCCTTAATATATGAATGTAGTTATAACAAAAAGTTTATTATATATAACAATGGATGGTGTTGATTCTTATAAAATATCCTAATGTTACTTCATTATGGAAAAAATAATTAAATGTGTGTGTCCTACAATTTACATGAGAAGTGGAGATAACTCAGAAAAATTGCAATGCTGCATGATACAGCACTTGTAGCCATCTGCCTTTAGACCAAAGATGATTGTTCAGACAGTTCTTAAAACCACAAAACAAGGGCAACCTTACAGTGAGGGGTGACTCTAACCTACATGATCTGAGAAGAGCAATAGTCTAATTTTCAGAAAAGAAAGATAATACTTTAAACTAAAAATGTTATTTGCCAAATTCCATCTCTTATATTTATGGTTGAGTTTCACTGACATCTTCTTTTGTTATAGATTCACCTGAAGAATCTCAGTAAATAATTGAGTACAGAAGATTTGTCTGTGGCTATGCTTGGAGGAATTTTTTGGGGGGGATAAATGGAGGTCGGTAGAATTAATTTGGCGTAGGTCTCACTATGTCAAAGGCTGGATCTGAATTTAATGAAAAGGAGAGTGTGAGCTGAACACTGTTATGCATACATTGATCCATCACTCTCTGTTCTGGACTATGGATGGAACGTGATTGGCTGCCTCAAGTGTTGGCTATGATGAACATTACAATAGAATTATGAACAAAATGAATAATTTTTCCTTCAAGTTGTTTTTGCCAAGTTATTTTACCAAGTCAACAAGAAAGAAATATCTAACACCTACCAATTAAGCACTTATTTAATTAAAATGAATTATGTCTGTAGAAGATTTCAAACATATTTTTCATAGATGCTGAGAATTCTTAAAATACACTTTTCCTCACTTTTCTCATAGTCTTCCTCTTTTGTTCTCAATATAGTTAACTGAAACATTTATTTACAGGAGCTTTGTACAATTCGATCTTAGCTGTGTCTTTTTGTTTTCCTTTTTTAAAATTAACTTTCCTCCCATCATGCCTGAAGAAAGAGACAAGAAAGAATGGGATTGACCAGTGGAGAAGAATGTGGGTATAGTTGAGGGAGAAAAAACCATGATCAGAAGATACAGAAATAATTGATAAAAATGAAAAATTAAAGAATAGATTCTTTTGCAGAAAATTAAGTATTGTAGTTCACTTTAAGGGCAGCTATACAAAAGATCTACTATATTGTATGTGTATAAATAGAATATTATGTCAGTTTACTTTACTGTTTCATTGTATTTTCCATGTGAAAATTTAAAATCTACTAGCATAAGATTTATGAATAAGTAACTACTTCTAAACAATGTTCATCTAACCAAAGTATTTAAAATTCAAGCTAAAAACCATATTTTTAATATTTAAATTATACAAAATCAATATCTTTTTTTGTTGTTATTATTTTTTTTTTCGAGACAGGGTTTCTCTGTGTAGTCCTGGCTGTCCTGGAACTCACTCTGTAGACCAGGCTAACCTCGAACTCAGAAATCTGCCTGCCTCTGCCTCCCAAGTGCTGGGATTAAAGGCATGCGCAAAATCAATATCTTTAACTATAGTGTGGAAAGTGTTTGTCTCTGAAAGCAAAGCTTAAATTAATTCAGACAAGTGTTAGAAAATTATTTTTGCTTTCCAATATGGCATACACACAATACATAAGCACAGTTTAGGATTAGGCTATAAATATCAAGCAAGAATCAAAAGCCTGATACCTTGGAGATGAAGGAAAAACTTTTAAAATATTTGTTTTGTGTCTTGAAAACATTCCTGGTTCTAAACTTGTTCAGTCCTTTGAATATGAGCCTAATGTGTAGCTTGAACTTTATGTGGAGCCTGGGCAACTGAAACAGGGCTATCCCAAAAGCTGTTGTCCGTGCATGGGATATGTTCTACTATCTGGACTGCCTTGTGGGACAGGAGGCACCTAGCCTAGTAGAGACATGAAGTGCCAGGGTAGGGGGATACCCAAAGGGCCCCCACCCATTCAGAGGAAAAGGGAGCAAAGGGAGAAGTATAGTGAACAGGTGTGACTGGGAGGAAGGAAGTGAGGATATAAAATGAATATTAAAAACAATTAAATAAATTTAAAATATAATAAATTTCAGTAGAAATTGCCAAAAATGCCAAATCTTATACGATAGAAGAATCTGGGAATAGCTTTATCTGAGGCAAGATTCTGAACAGTGCAAGCCTAAATCTGAAAACTATTCTTTTCATTTGACAGGAACACTTGAGGAGTGTTTATAAACGCTGATTTGCTTATGACAAACAGGAGTCTGAAAAATACTGAGAACTAATATTTTCTGGCTCGCTTTCTCTTACTTACTCATATTTTACTTGAGTCAGGTACGTGCCATACTATGAGATGCTAAACAGAAGAAAAGCTGTCAGTCCCAAGTGCCTGAGAGCAGCATCTTGCCATATTTAGGGCATAGTCCAGACAAACCATGAGAAAAGCAAGCACAAGAAGCCAATTTCCTTGTTGTTGAACTTAGAAGTAAGTCTTCCCCTGAAAACCTTCAGATAAGACATTATTCTTTATGATACTTTGATCTCAAGTTTGTAACAGACCTTGAGCCACAAAAATCAGATGTATCCTGCCATCACCCCTGAACTTAAACAACTATCAAATTACTGATGTTTTGATGAGCTCAATATATTCTGAAGCAATAGAAACCTTGTGTGTTCCTCTCATGATATCACTTGCTAGGGATGTGGTGAGACTGCACTACCAATTTTGTATGTTACACTATGAATATGCTTATGTACTTTGAAGATTCAATCATAAAACTATTCAGCACTGGACATATTTGAAGTTACATTTCCACACGTCTTTATCTCTTAAAGAGCCCTTTGCATACAATTCCCGAAGTATCTCCTGAATCAAAATGCAAATCTGTATTTTAATTCAAAGTTCTGAAAGTCTATGAAATGTTCTTTTGTACTGCCAGTGCAACAAAGCAAATTATAGTTCTGAAGTAGAATGAAAGCCAAAACCACTATTCAGTCAGCGTTTATAAACACTCCTCAAGTGCTCCTGTCGAATGAAAAGAATGATTTTCAGATTTAGGCTTGCACTGTTCAGAATCTTGCCTCAGCTAAGGCTACCCCCAGATTCTTCTATCTTATAAGTATTTTGCTTTTATCCTTTATTTATTTTTTAGCTGTTTGTTTTTATTGCATTTAAATGTGTCAAGTCTCTGAAGGTCTTATAATTGAATTATCCATTAAAAACTGCTGGAAATGATTACCATTGATTAGGCGAGAAGGCTGATAGCGTTTAAATGCTTCAAACCAAATGATAAACGGGATAAGATGTGGGGATCAGACTAAGTGGAAGTGACTTCACAGTGTGCTTGATATTGGCAAATGTTCCTGTAGATTATTTATAGACGCTAAATATGAAGCCCCTGGGAAGGATGGGAACTCTTCCAATCAGGCAGTTCTGAAAAGGTCATCTCTGGAATTTGGAGTCAGCATCTTTGTCTTTTAAGCCTAATGACAGTTAGTGGAATGTCATGTTATAATTGTAGCCTTTGCTAATGTACTAAACTAACAGTTGCTCCAGGATGTAATTTTGGTTGCTGAAATTACAGCTGGGGATAACTTCCTGTCAAAGGATCATTATTTATTTATTTATTTATTTATTTATTTATTTATTTATTTATTTATTTTAAAGGAGAGACCAACAGAAAAACAAGCACAGACAATAAAATCCTTAGCTGCTCAGCTTAGGTAATAGTGATGTTAAGTCATGATTTAATTGTCAAGCTCTTCTCTTCTACCGAACATTAGGAAAAAAAAAATGACAATATGCAGTCAACTTGTTTAAAAGAATGTTAATAATCCCAAACTGTCAGTCTATTTACAAAGAGCCCTTGGCTACATTCAATGTGTTAACACCTTTAAGTAGATGAAAATTCCAAGAGAATGGAGAGCAGTAGTATATTATTGCTAATTGTTTAGGAATTAAGGGACTCCCCAAAAAGAAAAGTAATGATATGCCATATAAAGGCACTGGGAAATATTACTAAATAAAAATATGGTGGAATGCAATTTACAAGTTGGGGAAATTTTTTCATCAAATCCTTAATGATTTATATATATTTCAAAGTATGGGCAATGACAGCAGAAGGGAAAATAAGTAAGAGAATTCATGAATCTGTAATTATCTGAATATAAAAGAAGACATATGAGTTGAAAGGTTTCTTAAGAGCACACTCTGCTCTCCCAGAGGACTCAGGTTCAATTCCACGTTCCCACATTGTATGTCCTACAACCACCATAATTTAAGCTCTAGGTCACTGGACACCCTCATCAGAATTCTAAAGATACTTCACCCATATGACATATATTCAAACACACACACACACACACACACACACACACACCAACTTTAAAAAAGAGAAATCATAGGGCTGGAGAGGACATGGGTTCGATTCTAAGCATTTATGTGGAGGCTCAAAAACCATATGTAGCTCCAGTTCTAGGAGATCCAATGCCCTCCCTCTCCTGGCCTCCACAGTCATGAGGCATGTACAGAGTACAGAGACATACATGCACAAAATATCAGTAGACATAAAATAAAGTTAATTTAGAAAAACAGAGGAAACATCAAAGATGTTCTAAGACTTATGAAGATGGCACAGAAAAATAAGAAAGCAACAACTTTTATAATCCTGTGATCTGAAACGAATTTTATCTTCTGCAATTTAAATTTTATCTTGATTATGTTGCAAATATAATGTGTGTGTATGTACTTATATATTTATATCTATATTTATACTGTAACTTTTCATATAACAGTTTGAGATAATTTTGGGGGGGGAAATTTTATTTCTAGTATTGATCTGTGTGAAAGACATATAGACTCTATATAAAACTATGTATATATCTACCTGGGTAATTTGGCAAATAATAATTTGTTTCCTACAAGCTTATTCTTCATTTGAAACTAATGTGGAAAAAGAATGTAATTGTTTTAGATAGAAAACTCTCCCCATTTTGTTCAGTAAAAGTTGTTATTTACTCATTTAATTTTTATCTCTAAGCAAGTTCATGTAAATTAACCCCAATACAGAATTCATTTTAGAGTGATTTATGGTATCAAGGAATGGAAGGGTATATATAAAGTGAATGAATTTTTTATTTCTTTTTTGTTGTTGTTGTTTTTCACTCACATCCTGATTGCAGCCCTCCACTCTCTGCTTTGTCCCCATTTTACATAACATGCTCTCTCCTCCTCTGTAAAGGGGAAGCCCTTTTCTACACATGTACCAACCTACCCTGGTATATTAAGTTATGTAGGACTAGGCACATCCTCTCTCACTGAGGCTAGACAAGGCTACCCTATTAGGGAAAACAGGACCCATAGGCAGGCAACAAAGTATGTGACAGCCTCTACTACAGTTCTTGGAGGCCCTGCATGAAGACCAAGCTGTGTATCTGCTACATATGTGTCCTGGGGGAGGGTGGCCTCAGCTCAACTCTTGTACATTCTTTGGTTGGTGATTCAGTCTTTGAGAACCCTCAAGTGTCCAGGTTAGTTGACACTGTGGTTCTTCCTGTGGAGTTCCCATCCCCTCTGGGTCTCTGAATCCTTCCCCCAACTCTTCAGCAAGATTTCCTGAGCTCCACCTAATGTTTAACTGTGGCTCTCCTTATCAACTTCAGTCAGCTGCTTTGTTGAGCCTCACAGATGACAGTTATGTGAGGCTCCTTTCTGAGAGCAAAACTGTATCATTAATAGTGTTAGGAATTAGTTCCTATCCATGGAATGGTTTTCACATTGGGCCAGTTATTGGTTGGCAATTTTCTAAGACTCTTTCTACATCTTTGTCTTTGCACTTCTTGTAGACAGGACAAATTTGGGGTTAAAGGTTTTGTGGGTGGGTCAGTGTTTTTATTCACCCACAGGGAGTCTTGCCTAGCTACAAGAGGTAGCCACTTCAGCCTCCATATTCCCTACTGCTAGGAGTTTTAGCTAGAGTCACTCTGTACAGACTCCCCTATCTCGGGTCTCTGGCATCTTAAAAGTGTCCCCTTCCTCCAGCCCATCTCCAATTTCCATTCACCCTCCATTTGGGTCTGGGTTACCTCACTCAGGATGATATTTTCTTTCTCTTTTGTTCCATGCAATAACATGAGGTTTATTGATAACCAGTGCACTGGGGTTCCCTCTTACCCCAGTGCACTGGGGTTCCCTCTTACACAGGCAAGAGGAACCCTGAACCAAGACTGAGAGCAGTTTTCATATGAGGGCAGTTTCATCTCTTAAACAATAACCACAAAGGCTGACCTTAACATTTGTTCCCAGGCCCAGCCTCTAGGTGATTCAGATTTGCACTTTATCTTTATAACAATGAGTGTTAGCTAAGTGGCTTCCTTTTGCCCAGGTTTATTATGTTAAGGGCCCAGCTTCCTGATTACCTCTCATCTTGGATCCTTCCTCTGGAATATGTCTATGTGCTCTAGGCCTTTCCCACTCACAAGTGGTTTCCCTTCCCTGTGGTCTGAGGAATGTTAATCAGCTTCTCCTTTCTCCTCTGAATGTTAATCTGGCAAGTGTCCTCTGACTAGGAAATGTGCTACTCCTGGAATGTGTCCTGGGACAGTGAATTTTAAGTTTGAACTAGAACCTGAAATTCTTACATTCTCCCCTTTTCTTGTGGATAATTCCAATCCTGGAATCACAAGCTGTCATCCTGGTGTACACCTAATATTGTTGTCTAAGCATCGAACTATATCCTTGTCATTGAATACTTACCTATCATTTCCCACCCCCTGGATGGTTTCCAGTATGTACTTCTCAATTTTCTACACCCTTAGGTAACACTGAAAAAGTAGCTGTCTCTTTACACACATACACTGATGGGCCTGCTGCCGACTTCTGTCATCTCCAGAGTACACATGTATGGGGTTTCTCACAGGACACTTTTCAACTTTGGGTGTATGCACCCTAAGTGCCACACTCTAAGGCTATTTCTGGGACACAGTTTGGATTTAAAAGTCCCTTATCCCCAACATTTGGGTAATCTCTGCCCCTGTGTCTCTAAGGTGGGGATCCATCCCAGGAGTCAAGGCCTGCTGCTAACTTACAGAGATCAAACACAAGGTCTGGCAGCCAGGCACAAGGTGGGTGTTCCACTGTAGTGGACCAAGACACTTTTCCAGTGGCTAAGAGTACTTGCCAAGTCACTTTGGTAAGGTTGTGTGGGGTGTTGAGGCTCAGCACCAGAGGGAAGATACACTGTAGCCATTTAATGGTTTCTTTAGCCTTGCAGAACAGCAGATGATCTTGAGCTTGAGGGGGTTGCTCAGGTGTCTGGCTGCTCTCCAGTTAGCATTAGGTGCAGGTGCTGGTCTGAATTATGTGAATTCAGGCAGTTATTCCATCTACTTCAAGAGAGGGTGGGATGGTCAACAGTACCATGAACAGTCTCTTTTTTTTAAGTGTAGACACAATTTCTGGTATCTGATCTGAAAAGCTTACAACCGAGCCATAATATCCTTATTAGCCTGACCAGTCATGGGGGGTGGGGGTGAGTCAAGAGCTGGGGTCAAGGGAGTGGGGGTCCCACATAAGAGAGGTGTTCCAGGCTCAGAACAGGGACAGGACAAGGGACACCACCCAGCCAGTGCCAGTTTCCGAGTTCTAGCCATTTGCCTGCAAATTTCATGATGACCTAGTTTTTAATAGCTTAGTATTATTTGAATGCATATATGAACCACATTTTTTATTCATTCTTATGTTGAGGGAAATCTGGGTTGTTTCCAGTTTCTGACTACTATGAATAAAGTTGGTGTGAACATTGTTCTTCATTCTTCTGGGATGGTAGAGCATCTTTTGAGTATATGCCCAGGAACTGTACAACTGGGTTGAGGTAGAACTAAACCTAATTTTCTGAGGAACCACCAAATTTATTTCAAGAGTGGTTGTTCAAGTTTTTACTTACAACAGTAATGGAGTAGTGCCCCTTTGTTCCACATCCTTGCCACTATTTGTTGCCCCTTAAAATTTTGATTTTAGCCATTCTGATTGGTGTATGTTGGAAATTCAGATTCATTTAGATTCACATTTCTTTGATTTATAAGGATAGTGAACATTTCCTTAAGTGTTTCTGGAACATTAGTGATTTCTTTGTTGAGTATTCTCTTTTTAGCTCTATACCCCTTTTAAATTGGGTTATTAGGTTTTCTGGTGTCTAACTTCTTGATTTCTTTAAATAATTTGGGTATTAGCCCTCTTTTACATATAGGGTTGCTGAAAATCTTTTCCCAATATGTAGGCTCCAATTTTGTCCTTTTGACAGTGTTCTTTGCCTTACAGAAGCTTTTCAGTTGCATCAGGTCCTATTTAATAATTGTTGCTCTCAGTGCCTTAGCTGTTGGTGTTTTCAGAAAGGTGTCTTCTATATCAAGAGTTCAAGGCTATTTCCACTGTCTCTTCTATTAGATTTAGTGTATCTAATTTTATGTTGAGATCCTTGATTCACTTGGACTTAACTTTTGTGTAGGGTGAAATATGGATCTATTAGCAGTGTTTTGCATGCAGTCATTCAATTAGACGAGCACCATTTGAGGAAGATACTTCTTTTTTCCATTGTATGGTTGTTATTTCTTTGTTAAAAACTTAGAGTCCAGATGTATGCAGGTTTATATATGGGTCTTAGATCCAATTTCATAGAGCTACTGATCTGTTTCCAAACAAATACCATACAGTTTTTATTACTAGTGCTCTGTAGTACTGCTTGAAAACAGGCATAGTGATTTCTCCAGAAATTCTTTTATTTTACAGAATTGTTTTATTTAGCTATCCAGTTTTTTGTTTGTTTTGTTGGTTTTTTTTTTTTTTTTTTTTTTTTGATTTTCTATATGAAGCTGAGAATTGTCCTTTCAAGTCTGTAAGTATTATGTTGGAATTTCCATGGAAATTACATTCAATCTTTAGATTGCTTTTGGTAAGATGGGCACCTTTACTATGTGAATCCTACTGATCCATGAGCATGGGAGATCTTTCTATCCTCTTATATCTTCTTCAATTTCTTTCTTCAGAAACTTGAATTTCTTGTCATGTTTGTCTTTCACTTGCTTTGTTGGAGTTATTTCTTATTGTAAATACTTTCTACAGGGGCAAGAGTAATGGCCTGTTTTATACAAGATATGTCATGGAAATGTAAGGCCTTGGTTTAGATCCCACAATATCATGTAAAGGCTGCTCATCATGAATGCAAATAATTTCACGATTTGAGGGGTCACAGAAAGTCAGTGCATTGGAGAGCTACTCTGCCTAGACAAAAAAAAATGCTTCAAATGTGAGATACCTTCTCAAAAAATAAAGTTGGGTAAAACTAAGGAAAATATTCTATATTGATCAACAGCATCCAACTCACATATGTATATACCCATACATAAAAGCTTGTATTAATCAAGGATGCATGCACACACACACACACACACACACACACACACACACATACACACACAGAGCAATGCAGGTACTTTTTGGAATTTCATATCTCTTTAAATCTAAGTATTCAAGTACTATATTGAATAGATATAGAGTGGGCAGCCTTGTCTTGTCCCTGATTTTAGTGGTATCTCAGTCAACTTAACTTTTATCTTACCTCTTCATTAAGTCATTACTTAGATATACTGATGCATTAAGCCATAGGTAAGGATTTTCTTCTAAAGTATCACCAAGAGTTGTAGAAATTGTATGTGCACATGACTTTGAAGCAGCCTGCCAATTTTCATCCATTTCAGGGCAAGTTTAATGTTTTCTAAGGCATATATCGCATGAGCTCACAGAAGCACTGCTTGCTGACACTCAAGACTACATTGGAGAGTCATAATATCTCGTGAGAATATTTTTCCTGTTTTTTTAAAATCATATTTATGGTATTATTCTTTATAACCAAGGAAAAGGTTTTGCTATTTTATTTCTGAAAGAATCCTTCAAGATTAAGCTAAAGTACAATCTTCTCTGTAAGGTGTTTCCCATGACCCTTCAGAAAAATAGTGTCACGCTGGGTGTTTCTTTTCTTAGCAATTTAGTCTCCTCTTCCAGTTTCTCCCTAAACCCCAAGAAGCACTTTTTCAATTAACAATTACTTCCAAAAATTTGAACACATTTTTACTAACAATAATTTTTGTGTTTGTCTGTGTATGGGAGTATGTGTGGGTCACAGCTCTGTATAGAAACCAGGAAATATCACTCTGAGTTACTTAAAGACTCACATTTTCTTCTTCTGTATATTTTAATAGAAAGATGTGTGTTGTGATGAGTTCTGTATTTCTATTTTCTTGGTGAACTTCAGACTGACTATTTAAAGAAGTGAAGCTAATTTGATGATAAGCCACACCCAAGAAAGGTGCTATAATGACTGTGATGAAGAAATAATGGAAACTGTCTACATGATGTCTGTGTTTATAGGTAGTTTTTGAGGCCTCCAGAGATGGCTTTTTAGCTCTTGAATTATCCAGAAAAACTATGTGTAAAATAGTGATGTACAATGTTTAGAAATAACCTGAATTTGAACAAATTTATTTAAAATTGCCCTGAGATAACAAGGTAAGCTGTCCTTTTCACTGAAACATACAGAAACTCTTTTGTTTGGTTCATCCATCCGGTAAATAATCTGCTTTTTTTTTTTCTCACTTCTCAGACAGAAGACAGGGAGGGATCAGAATGTTACTTTAATAGAAGAGAAAAGAGATATCACTCTGACAAGAGCCTCTCTTCACACTGCTGCAGGTGAATGCTAATAATTACTCCTTAGGAAAGAGGGCATGTGTGTCTCTGTATGAGCTCAACAGCATCATGCCAGTTTATTAGAAGAAAAGGGGAAAGGTCTTGGATGCACATGACTGACACTGAACTAAAAAAGTCATTAGATAGCTGGGTTGTTTTGAAAGATAGATTTTTACATCCTTTCCCCATTTTCACATGCATGGCACGGTACAGAATTTTATACCAAAGCTATTTTAAAAGATATATTGTTTACATAAATAAATATTTTATTGAAATAAAAGGCAGTTCTGCGGTCATATTTTACTGCATTATTTTATATAACAATGTAATTAATATAATTCAAAGTGTAAATACTATAATAAACAGTAATAGATTATGTTATTAAATGGGTGACACACAATTATATTTTATATTCCTCTGCAAATTGTTTCTATAAACATCATGTGGAGATGAAGCATAGCTTGGACAAAGAAGTTTCTATCAATATTAATGTTAAATTTATTTAATATCTGCATCTCACACTCTCTGGATGACCCAAACATTTTTTCAAGTTAAAAGCATCATTAAGGAAACATAAACAGGGTAATGAAGAATAGTCACTCTTTAGTGTTAATAAAGCCCACAGGGGACTACATGTTAAGTATAAATGAAATTAGGCTTAGACTAATCTTAATCGCTGCTGCATAAGAAACACTCTTTCCCTATTTGGGCTAAGCTATTGAGAGACGTGATATGAGACAAAAGAAACAGAAATAGCAGTTGAGAAAAAGTAATGTGTCTAGCTAATAGTAATTTTGAAATGTTAGAATTAGAAGAAATCCTTGAAGTTGATATTTCCCTTAATTCAATTCATAGTCACTAGAGCACAGGAACCAAGATCTAATGTACTTTCACAGATACTTGGGATTTTGGCTGGCTGTGCTCAATACTAATTAAAGTTTTCACAATGGCAGGGTTACAGTGCTCAAAAGACCTTGTGTTTTCAAAGAACAGGAGTAAGGAACAGGCATTTCCTAGTAAGTATTGAAACACTGGATTTCCACAAAAATACAAACATTGCCTTTGTCAAGTACATGAATATGATGTGAATCTTAGGTTCATGGCATCTTTTCTGTTCCTAATTGTTACTTACTATTAACATAGTCTAAGGATAGAAATGTTTAGAAATTAATAGACTTTAGTTACATTTTAATAATATATAGTTTAATAATGTATTCCAATATAGTCAATAAGAATATGTAATATAATAATGTAATGATAAATATACTCAATTCTAAATTTCTAATAGTTTTAAATGTATACTTTCTTGGCATTACCTAGGTAAAACCTGAAAGTTGAAGATAATTTCCTTAGGCAATCACTGTTGCTTTTAAAAACAAATCTGACCCCTAGTTTCTTTTTGAGGTAGGTGCTTATGTTACCAAAGAAAGTATAGGGAATGAAAGACTTGCTGCTGAGAAGTTTCTGTGTTCAAGAGAAATTAGTATCTGTTAGTAACAGTGATGATTGACAATGTCAAGTTGACAGAATATAGACTCACTGACAAATAGCTGACAAAACTCCTGTTACTTCTATATAGGAATTTCTAGATTAAGTTAATTATGATGGTAAGAAAGTTTCTAAAGGTAGATGAAACCATTCCATCTGAGGAATACTGACTTAATGAAAAAGGAGAATGCCAGATGAACATCAGAATTCATTGCTATCCAGTTTCTGACTACAAGCACAATGTGAACAGCTATCTCATACTCAAGAGATTCCTCTTCATGATATTCTGTGTGTGTGAACCAAAATAAATCATCCCTTTGTTAAATTGCATTTGTCAGGCATTTACCCCCAACCCCATGGCAATGAGAAAATTAAGTAACACAAGAATCATTGTTTAGAATAAAATTGTCTGGTTCTTAGAATAAGTCCTTTAATTATAATGTTTATGAACACAGAAGGTGTTTAAAAATCAAGCAAGACTGCTCTCAGATCTAAATTTTCATTATAAATCTGGATTTACTATTCAATTTAAATCTTGTAAAATAAATCTCCTGTGGATACTGAGGGTACTGCATTCATTTATTATAATCCATTTATATGCTTGCTAACTACCTAGGTCATCAGATTTAGTAATAAATTATTAAGACTTTAAATGATGCAAAAACAGTACAAAGAAAACAGGTATTAGTGAGCTGTTGGATTTCAAAGTTTTCAACAAATGATCACAATACATATAGGATTAGAGCTTAGTAACCCACATAAGATGAAAATACTAAGTTTGATGATAAGAAGGCAGAGAGTAATAACTTCACATCTTTTCCCATGTCTCTGTCACTTTATCTTCATTATAAATAGTCATAATTTCAATTCCTTCTGAAGAGTAATAATAAAAACATCAGTTTCCATAGCCTTGGCTTTATTACCTTCCACCAAAAACTCCCAAAACTGGAGAAATAAATTAGTGTTATGTTTTCTATTTACTTACTGTGGATGGATTCTTTATCACTTCTTCATTATAAATAGTCATAATTTCAATTCCTTCTCAAGAGTAATAATAAAAACATCAGTATCCATAGCCTTGGCTTTATTACCTTCCACCAAAAACTCCCAAAACTGGAGAAATAAATTAGTGTTATGTTTTCTATTTACTTACTGTGGATGGATTCTTTATCACTTAATTTTTCTTTATCTTAAACTCTGAATATGGAAGTTCAAGTAAACACAGACTTGATATACTCTCCAATGTCCAACTTCCCATATACACTTCTTTAGGAAGAATATGTTTTATCTGATTTTTTTTTTTAAAAGCAATAAAGTTCTTGTATTCATGGGTGCTTCAGGTTGTATTTGGGGAACCTCAAAGTTAGAAGTGTCTTTAAGGTACAAATTGATATCTTTTCCCCCTTATCTTTAAAGTGTTGATGAATGAA
Source organism: Arvicanthis niloticus (assembly GCF_011762505.2). Classification (NCBI taxonomy): domain Eukaryota; kingdom Metazoa; phylum Chordata; class Mammalia; order Rodentia; family Muridae; genus Arvicanthis; species Arvicanthis niloticus. The sequence continues at coordinate 15,736,130 of NC_047666.1, forward strand.
TTCTGTAGGAGTTTGAATAAAGGACAATTCTTTTAAATAACAGTACTTGTACTCAGATGATGGAAAATAGGTTTCTTCATGATTTTTTTATTAATTAATGAAAATTTTTTCATGAGTACAGAAATACTTTTCCTTTGTTATTCTTAACATCTTGTGATATATGACAGAATTGACGTGACAAACATTTCTGTATTAATGTTCATTTTGATTAGAGACCTGTCTGCTCCTGACAGCTTCCTGTCTTGGATTCTAAGAAGAAATTGAGCATCTTTGGAGTTATTCCAATTGTGGTGAGTCAGCCACTAGTCAAGAATTGCCTCTTTCCATCTACAGACAAATTACTGTCCAGAAAAAGGACACACTTGCAGAATAGTCGACTGATATCTGCCAAGACAGAGTAATCAGCCCTTAATAATTCTGCATCACTAGGTCTGTCAGATGATCCTGGGCCAGAAGGCTGAAGATTGGATGCTCCAACGTTCTGTAGTATAGGGACTGTCCAGGTGTTCAGTGGTCTCTATAAATTGGCTATGTTTTAGAAGCTATGCTTTTTTCTTTCCATAATTTCAGTTAACTCAGTCATTCTGGATTTCTGATGGGGTTGAAAACTTATAGTCTTATAGCCAATCCTTGCTATTTACTTTGAGAGAAAAATTTGAGAAGATGTTTTTCAGCTGACATTCATTCTAAAGCAAAGAAAATAAAAGCCAGGTTCAGAACTAAGTCTTTTATTTAGGAGAGATGACAGAGGTTCTGCTTTGTCAACAAAATGATGGGTATTAGGTCTATCTTGCACCTTACTGACATAAATTGGTATAGTTATGCTCTAACTGTATTTTGAGAGAAAAGTTTTATTTTAACAGGAAGGGTAATATGTAAGAGGAGCTAAGGTGGGAGGAGCTAGGTGATGAGAGAGAAAGAGAGAGAGGGGCCAGACATGGAGGCAGATGTTCACATGTCTCCACCAGTCAAAGACAGTTGATATATCTAGGTTGGGTATTAGGTTACATTTCTGGTTGATATTGAACATTACCAAATTTATAAAGCCATTGGTTAACATTAAAAAAATTGTATAAAAGCAAAAAGGAAAAGGGGGTATGGGATAGGGGTCTTCTAGGGAGGGGAAATAGGGAAAGGGGATAGCATCTGAAATGTAAATAAAATATCAAAGAAAAATAAAACCTACCTTCTCTTCACTTTCCATCCCATGCATCTCTAACAACCCACTGAATCCATCATTCTCCATCCCTTGTCTCCCTTAACACCTACAGAATCTATAGATCACTATTCGATATTATTTAAGGATGGTATTTTATCTCATTCACTTTGAAATGTGGCTTTTTGGCAGGATAAAAGCAAACTGCTCCATTTCTCTGGGAAAAGATGAATTTCAGTTTAAATTTAGAACAAATTTCTGACGATTTTTATGTAATTATTTATGAGAGAAACTGTCAGATGTCTGGTCTTTTCTGGCAAAAAAGGAAAGATTTTAAATTTTGTTCAGCTAGAGCAGCCAATCATAAGACCTGAGATCTCACACTTATTGGATATATGATTGACATAGGGAAGTAAAATTAAGCCTTCTGTGCTGTGGACTTAGAAGTAAGCTCTGACTCCTCCCTTTCCCTGATATTTCAGGAGCTGCTGGTTTGTCTGTTTCTAGAACTCCCCATAATCTGACAGTGGAGACAGAATAGAAGCTAATTTCCACAAAGAAAGAGGGCCATGTGGCCTAGGTTTGCACAGTTAGACTACTGTGACACAGATCTTGCAAGAGGCTAAGGCTAGGAGGACCTAGGGCAAAATGTAAAGGCTACTCACTACAGGAATTACACTGTGCAGTCTTCTGCATTCTGAATGTCTCTTAAAGACTCACATGTTGAGATTTGGTTCTTATGCAAGCAGTGCTGTTTGGTAGGGAAAGCTATAAGATGCAGCGTGATAGATCCTTAGGTCACTGGCATACCCAAAATGGACAGGTCTCTTCCTTCTTTTCACTTTTGCTTTCTGGATAGTGATGGATGTGATACAGGCACCAAGTCATCCTTCTATAAAAGTTGACTTTCCTGGAGATAGTGGATCATAGGCAAAAACTTGCAAAATAGTAAGTAAAAATAAAAGATTGTTCTTTAGATGTCTATTAAAACAGGTATTTTGTGACAATGAAAAAAATTGTAGCTCACATGCAGTGTACTTGTGATAGCAAGATTTTCTTTCATTTTGGTGAGGAGTACAAATTTATATGACTAGTGTAGATAATGTGGGAAAATAAAATACACACACACACACACACACAGAGACAGAGAGAGAGAGAAGGAGAGAGAGAGAGAGAGAGAGAGAGAGAGAGAGAGAGAGAGAGAGAGAGAGATACTATACAGCCGTTCAGTATGTAGAACTCAGAACTCAAATTTCCTCACTTTGAAAGTATAATATTATAAAATGTTTCTAGAAAATTCTATAAAATAGACTATAATTATATTGTGTAGGCCACCAGTTCATTTAATGTTATGAAATATCAGATATGATCATGTATACCTTTTATCCCACTGTTCAAGATGTGGAGGCAGTAGTAGGCATTTAAGCCAGTCTGTTGCATAAAAAAGCCTGAATCAAACAATAAGAAATGGGTTTTTTTAATGAACAATGTTCTTGTTAATGAGAGAGAGAAAGACATAGAAAGAGAGAGAACAACAAAACAAGAAATAACTTTAAGCATTAACCCACAATAGAAAAAAAAAAAGTCTATTGTGCAATGACATACATGGCTAAACATTCCAGAGAAATAAAAATGAGTAAGATTACCTTTACTACTTATAAAAGGGTGAGTTAAAATCCATGGATTCATATATATATATATATATATATATATATATATATATATATTACATTTTCTTGGATTTTTCTGCATCAATTTTAGTATTAATCATGGGTTCTATTAACCTGAATGTTGCATTTTCTTAGCAACTCACTCACTGGATGAAGCCATCAAAGTTGTACATTCCTATAGAATATTTGGAATTCTGATTCTTCATGTTCTAACAATATATTGGTTTTACTACTTTATTTCTTTCAGAATTGTTTTTAAAACTCAAGTGTGGTTTGAATTGCCACTCTGAGTTTCTGACTAGTCTTTTTATTGTCTTCAGTTTATGTGAGAGGAACTCTTTCTTACCTCCTGTGAGTGAATTTACACATTTCCTTACCTACCAGTCAGACTTCACACTGGAAAGGTATTTGCTTAGAATTTTAGTCGTTAAAAAATCACCCCCCCCATTACAAATTGTTAAATCTTTTTTCAGGTACAATTTTAATCTCTGCTCTATAAAATTAAAATATTTAATTAAAATATGCTAAAATGTTTCAGATTTATTTTTATTTTGATAGTTAAATTTGAAATTTGAATATCTTTTAAGTCACTTAAAGTTTATAACACGTGTTTATATAAAATATATAAATTATCATTAAAGTATTTTTCTAATTTTCACTACAATTTTTATTTTCTCACAAATATGGTCAATTGCAGGTTTGTTAATTTTCAAATATGTATTTTTTTGCATGACCAATCATTTCATTTCTAGATTAATACATTTGTAAACACAAGTCTGATGTTTTATATTATTGAGAAACATGTAAAGTTAACAAGTAATTTTCAATGAAACTATTAAAATTAGTCAAGTACTATGTTCAGCCTACTATATTGAAGCATTAGTTCAAAATTTTAAATATGTTGTTCAAATCTTTTTTAACCATTATTCAGTGCTTACCAACTGCTTATATCCTCCATACATTGCACTGCTGGATACTTTTGTTAATCTACCATATTATATATTTTGAACTCAAATTATTTAATAAAAAAGTTTCAGAACATTTACATAGCAATGGAAATTTTACATTACAATTTCAATGATGTTTTTTCTACTTATTAATTCTTTAAAGTATCTTATATAGTAATAAAAATACTAATTTAGTGATAGTTATATCAACATTTTATGTGTATATGCTTTTTGTGTTCATGTGTGAAGATGTATGTGGTCCATTCATACATAGAGGTTAATATAGATTGTCAAGTGTTCTATTTTACCATTCTTTGCATTATTCACATGAAAGAGGGTTTCTGACTGATTTAGTAGCCAGGCAGTGGTGGCAATCTCAAAGCCCCAAATCCTCTAGCCACTACTTGCTCCCAGTCATGAAGCTTGGGGTACAGGTAAAAATAATCACATGCAGGTTTCTATGTGAGTGTTGAAGAGTTGAACATAAATACTCAGAGTTGTTCAGCAATCCCTGTTATACATGAAGCAAGCTGCCCAGCCACACTCAAGATTTTTGTTCTTAAAATCTTTAAATAATACTTACAAAATTCAGGTTGTAAAATAACTTAAATCAGTTATTACAGTATAAAGAACACACTCTTATTTGTATATAAATCTAATACTTTATTTTCTTTTTTTCTGTACTTGAATCCTAAGATTTTCATTGGATTAGAAGGCTAACGTACATTTCGAGATCTATGTATTTAGCACATTGTGATTCACCTTTTTCCTTTCTACTAGATCATTTTCACACATTTAGAATTTTCTCCATAATACACCAGCCTGTGGTATGGCACATCATCTTTTTACATCACTTTGATTTTAGAGGATGCTTCTGCTGGTTATAGTGAACCCAGCTGACAGTCATTGTTCTATGTTATATTGCCCTTGTCAAACTTCTATCTTCCAGCATTCCCTGTAAAAGGAAGACATCATTCATCAAATATTACCTCTTGAAGCTATATTTTTATTTCTCCAGCTCATATCTGTTCTTTATCTTTGGTGTTTTTTATTATCCCTCTGATCTAGATTCCATCTTTTATTCTGCTTGTGACTCTTGTGCATATTGGAGATTCATAAAACATCTCCTGTTCTTTCTGTAGTTGCTAAGTTGTCTCAGAACTTGCCTTTAGACAGTTTCTTTTTATATTTTTCTATTTCCAAGAACTTCAATCAGTGAAAAGCACTGATCTAAGAAAGTAGCCCAAGGTCTTGGAGAAAACACAACATTCTTACTTATTTAACAATCTCTGTTTGTACTTGATTTAGTATTTAAGAAAGCCATTAACATCTGAGTGAATTATGAGGCAAGAACCCTTTAGCTTTATTTTATTTGCAGCCTAGAAAAGGCAATAGGTACTTATTTACAAATAATATATAATTAAAGGGTAAAGTTTATGAATTAAATATGTTTTGTGCTAGTTTTTTATGTCCTTCATATCCATGGGTCAGTTTTCTAATAAAGTTAATATTTTTCCAAAATGCAAAAATTAGTTTAGTTTAATAACATAAAAAATAGAATTATGATTAAAATGTAAGTTAGGTCTTGGATGTCTAGCAAAGTGGTTAGATATTTTTGTATAACAACATGTAACACATGCTCCTCATTTCATCTCCAGTCTCAATGGGAAAAAATAAAAGTAAGCAAACCAAACAAATAATACCAGAGCAAGAATAATAGCAAGTAATGTTTTCATAAAAATGATAATGTTAACCTGTCAGTTTAGATTTTTTCAGAACCTATTTAAATAAAGATTTTTAATCACCTTGACCCTACTTTCTAGCCCACTGTCCAAAAGTAGGTGAGAAAAGATGGTAAATCAGATAAGGGGATGTAGACCTGTTCAGAAGTAGATTTTTGGAGTGATTTTAATATCTGTTTGTTAGGATATTAGCAGTCTAGTTCAGTATTGTCAGCAGAAGTGGCACAATCAACTAGAAACTGCCAGGTCTCTGCTGAATTGCCACCAGTCAGCAGGGAGTGATGATGAGGAGCCAGATCAACAGGAGAACTTTTCTGCCATGCTTCTTTCAACAAAGCAAGAAATCAACAAAGACCCAAGACCAACAAAGCTTTACAAAGCTAGCTATGCAAGTGTATAATTACTGTCCATTGAGTGGTATTCATACTCTCTCCAAATGTCGCATGTCCTTCTAAGGTTTTGCCTCAAAATCAAACAAACAAAATCAAAACAACAAGAGAACCACCAAGTGAGTCTATATTACATGACACTCCTAAAAATTTTTACTTCATGAACCAGTATCAAAATGAAGCAAACATCCATAACCAACAGCCATTTATGTTGGCACAGAGATTAGAACCCCAGAAAAGCTTTTCTATTTTTAATTCAACAGGACATTGGTCATGGTCATAGTTATTGGAATGTTATGTTCTAGAGACACAGGCAGACTACAATATACTTAAGGATCATAATCTTGTTTGGGAGTGAACAATGTGAGACACGAGACAGTTGCCTGAGAACATTAGTTCATCTAAAGCACAACTTAACTCTTGAATTTCAAATAAACTATAGAAGCAAGGAAAGGCAAATACTCCTTTAAAATAGAAAATAACAGGCAGAAACATTTGTGTGAGTTTAAAATCAAGACAATATTTCCCTTGTGAATCAGTTAAATGTTACTTTTTCACAATTTTTATGAGAAGATAGCAAATAGGTTTTTTATTACTTGCACTCCATCTGTGAAAAATGCTGTGTATCTATTCAATTAACATATTCATTGATTAGGTAGTTTGTCTTCTTAATTTGTAATTCTTTCAACACATTATATATGGTAGACGCTAATTTTCTGTCAGAAATATAGTTATCAAAGTAACATACACATGATGATTTTATTTTCACTCAGTTTAGGCTGCATATGCAGTCACTGGATATAGACCAGTCTGCTGTCAAACTATAGAAATCCATAACACTTTTTGCCCCAAGTACTGAGTTTAAAGGCATGCAGCCACACGCAGATGGGCAGTCACTCTTTATTTATTAGAATCAAACAAACAAACAAACAAATTTTATTGAGACAAATTTTTGTTTTTATTTGTCTCTTGTTTATGAAATGTAATTTGAGTTTAAAATAATTATCAAAATGGAAGGTTCGGAACAAATGTCTTCAAGCTAAATGTTTGGCTTTTAGTTTATGGTGACAAAAGAGCACAAGTGAGATCAACATATGGAGGAAAGTGTTTAGTTCAGTTTATAACTCTCTGGTCACACTCCATCACTAAGGAAGGTCAAGAAAAAACTTCAAGGCAACAACCTTGACCCAGGAGCTGTTGCAGAGGCCATGGACTAATGCTGATATTGGCTTTCTGCTCATGCCTTGTTCAGCCTACTTTCTTCTACACTCCAGAGGCCCTTGCCTATGGACAACATTGTCTACAGAGAGCTGGACACTTCTGCATTAAACAGTATTCAAGGAAATGCCTGACAGACTAGGATACATCTGATCTCATGGAGGCAGTTTCTCAACTGGAATTCTGATGATGGCAGCTTGTTTCAAGTTGACAAAAATCTAGCCAGCCCATTGTTATAAGCTGTTAGCTAAAAGGATATTGTATTATAACGTGTGAATGGAATCATCTGGGTAAGAAGGCAAAGAAATATTCAATGGCACTTTCTATATTTTTAATTTTTTGTTTACCTTGTGAGATCAACTTTAAGTATATTCAGGAGACTGGATCTGGGAAGAAGAAGCATTGCTCATGATTTTAGGAGGGTAACTGTATTTAAAATTTGAAACAAGTTTGAAACACAGGAATTTGGTAGTTTCTTCAGGATGATAATCTTTGCATTATGATATATATTGCATTATAAAAATTATTTAAAACTAAAACAAAGAGTGGAACTTTTCTTAGCTTTCCTTGAAACATTAAGCTAATCAGAATTTCCTCCAACACTGAAATTATTTACTCATTTTTTCTTTCTTTCTTTTTTTCATCTAAGCTGCCTTTGGTTTAGTTTTTCCCGGGAAAATATACTTCAGACTCTCTGGAATCCCGTGGGCCACTCCGGCCAAAGAAGCAAATAGACTAACTGCAGATCCTCACCTCTCCCTCCTTTCCTGCATTTCAAAATCCCCAGTGTCATGCTCAGCCCTCTAGTAGGTTTTACACTGTGCCTTTGCCCTTAAACCTCTCTGTCTCCATTCCCTGGAACAAAATAAACAGATTCTGGATGTGTACCCAGATTCCCCCCATCTTGTAAAGCTCCCAACTCACCCACTGTAATGTCACCCACTACCACTCCCAGCAGATTCACATTCCTAAGTGTCACATCAGAAATTTTACCTAGGGTTCCCAGTGACCAGACATATCAAGACCCCAGAAGGTTTTACTACAGGTAAAACACACTCACCACACTCTCCCAAGAAAAAGAGAGGAAACAGAAACCAATGAGCAAACACCACAACAAAGAAATAAAAGATATTATCACCAAGAATTATAATCTACCTAATCCCAGACACCTAGATTCTAGCATAAAAACACAATCCAGGCCCTTTTAGTTCACATTTTTACCTTATGCCCTTGGCAGATCAGAATGCCTGCCACCTACTTCAACCCACAGCCTGCCTGTCTCCAAGAAGGTCTTCCCTAAGCAGGACCACAAGAGAACTGTTCTCATCAGGGAAAAGGGAATCTTGTTCTAACCAGGAACACAGGAGGCTTACAGTAATGTGAGAAAGCATTGCCTGTTTTCAAACCCAGGTCACACAGCTCTACCTGCCTGCAAAGATACCTGATCTAATACAATATACCCATGACAGTTAACAATAGAGATAAGTAGATGGTGAAAGGTAAACACAAGAACATAAGCAACAAAGACAATGTAATTTGTCACCATGATTATACAGTTCTCCTACCACAGCAAGCGCTGGATACCATAACATACCTGAAGAGCAAGATTCTGGCTGCAGCAAGGGCAAAATGTAGGACTCCTGTCCAGATAACGGCCGCAGTTGGGACCCCAAGGCGGCTAGCATATGTGGGACCCACACCCATCAAAATGAAACCTATCTCTTTTCTGGTTTGCACCTACACGAGGGCAGATCTGCTTGTCTGCCTCTCTCAACACTCCACCATCTACTCATCTCCGAGGCAACCTGCTGCAGCCCGGATCTTCCAGAAGATCTGATGTAACTCAGGGACATAGGAGGCAATCTCCAGACAGAGACACTCAGACCAGCTAACCCCAGACATAACCAGATGGCAAGAGGTAAGTGCAAGATCTTAAGCAACAGAAGCCAACATACTTTGACATCAGCAGAACCCAGCTCTCCCACCACAGCAAGCCCTGAATAACCCCACATGCATGAAAAACATGATGCTAACCTAAAATTCCCATCTCCTGAAGATAATAGAGAGCATAAAGACTCACTGAAAGAAATACAGGAAAACACAGTTAAACAGGTGAATGAGTTGAACAAAGTGGTTCAAGACTTAAAAATGGAAATAAAAACAATCAAGAAATCACAAATAGAGGCAACCCTGAAAATGGAAAACTATTAAGTTACTAATAACAAGGACATCATTCATTTTCAAGGCAAATGGATGGAACTAGAAAATATCATCCTGATTGAGGAAACATAGACCTAAAAGGACATGCATGGTATGTATTCACTGATACATGTATTTTAGTCAAAAAGTAGAGAATATCCATGAGACAACATACAGACCATAAGAAAGGCCCTAGTGAGGATGTTTCAACCCTACTTAGAACAGGGAAACAAAATGATCATAGGAGGCAGAAGGAGGGAGGGAGCTGAGGGATAGAAAGGAGTAGAAAAGGGGTGCAGAATCAGCTATGAAGGATGACAGATAAGAAGCCAAGATGGCCAGGATTATGAATGGAAATATGCAGTTGCTGAGGGTGGTAGAGAGGGTTGGCTTGTTGGGGGTGTCTCTAGAAAGATCCAGAGATCTGGGATCTGAGAGGATCCAAGGTCTCAATGGGGGTGACCTTAGCAAAATATCCAACAAGGATGTGGAATATGAAGAAACCACCTCTAATAGATAGACAGGGCCTGCAATGGAGGGATGATACCACCAACCCATCTTCAAAATTTATGATCCAGAATTGTGCTGTTCTAAAAGAAATGCAGAACCATCAATGGAGCAAGCCTGAAGGAAAAGCTTTCCAGTGGGTAGCCTAACTGTGGATACATCTCATGGGCAGACACTGAACCCTGATACTATTACTGGTGCTATGTTGTACTTGCTGACAGTAGCCTAGCATAGCTGTTATCTGTCATTTGAATCAGTTTAATATCTAGTGCACCATGTAGCCAGTGACAATATATATTTTCTCTATAAAATATAGTTTGTTTCTCATTTTTACTGTAATGGCTAGAGAATCTAAATGTAAATAAGCTCATTTGGAGTGCGTGTGTGTATTTGTGTGTATGTATTTGTGTGTGTGTGTGTTTGTGTGTTTTGCTGTTAATAGAAATCATTACATGTATTTATCATATTCTTTACATTTAAGATTACTGATTTCACTTACCAGAGGAATTCTTCAAAACAAACAAACAAACACAAAAGCAAAAACAAACTAACTAAGGCTTCCTATGGAGTCTAACTTCTTGAATTCTTCTTACATTTTGGATAATGGCATGCTAACAGATATAGGGTTAGTAAAAATCTGTTTCCAAACTGTGGGTTGCTGTTTTGTCCTATTGACATTGACCTTTGCCTTACAGAAGCTTTTCACTTTTCTGAGGTCCTATTTGTCAATTGTTGATCTTAGAACATGAGTCATGGTGGTAGACTCCAGGGAACCAAATAACCCAACTAAAGAATAGGAAACAGAGCTAAACAAAAAACTCTCAACTGAGGAATCTCAAATGTCTGTGGACTTAAAAAATGTTCTATATTCTTAGTCATCAAGCTGGTACAACCACTCTGGAAATCAGTCTGGTGTTTCCTCAGAAAATTGGACATAGTATTACCTGAGCACCCAGCTATACCACTCCTGGGCATATACTCAAAAGATGCTCCAACATGTAAGAAGGACACATGCTCCAGTATGTTCATAGCAGCTTTATTTATAATAGCCAGAAACTGAAAAAAAAAAAATCCAGATGTCTTCAACAAAGGAATGGATACAGAAAATGTGGTACATTTACACAATGGAGTACTACTCAGCTATTAAAAACAATGAATTCATAAAATTCTTAGGCAAATAGATGGAACTAGAAAATATCATCCTGAGTAAGGTATCCCAATCCCAAAAGATAACACATGGTATGCACTCACTGATAAGCAGATATTAGTCCCAAAGCTCAGACTACCCAAAATATAATTCACACACCATCTGAAGCTCCAGAAAAAGAAAGATCAAAGTGTGGATGCTGCTGTCCTTCTTAGAAGGAGGTACAAAAATACTAAAGGGAGGAAATACTGAGTCAAATTGTAGAGCAGAGACTGAAGGAAGGCCACCCAGAGACTGTGCCACCTGAGGATCTATCCCACAAGCAGTTACCAAACCCAGACACTATAGTTGATGCCAAGAAATGTGTGCTGACAAGAGCCTGATATAGCTGTATCCTGAGAGGCTCTGCCAGAGCCTAACAAATACAGAGGCAGATGCTCACAGCTAACCATTAGAGTGAGCACAGGGTCCCAAATGGATGAATTAGAGGAAGGACTGAAGGATCTGAAGGTGTTTGCAACCACATAGAAAGAACAATAATATCAACCAACCAAACTCTCCAGAATTCCCAGGGGCTAAACCACCAACCAAATAGCATACATGGAGGGATCCATGACTCCAGCATATATGGCAGAGAATGGCCTTGTCTGGCATCAGTGAGATGAGAGGCCCTTGATCCTGTGAAGACTTGATTCCCCAGTGTAGGAAGGGCAGGAAGGCAGAAGTGGGTGAGTAGGTGGAGAAACATCCTCATAGAAACGGGTGGGGGGGGTGGGCATGAGATAGGGAATAACATTTGAAATGTATGTAATGAAAATATTCAATTTAAAAATGCTCCACATCCTTAGTCATCAGGGAAATACAAATCAAAACAACACTGTTTTTCTACCCCACACACCAGTCAGAATGGCTAAGATCAAAATCTCAGGTGCCAACAGATGATGGAAAAGATGTGGAGAAAGAAAACCCTCTTCTATTGCTGATGGGATTATAAATTGTTACAACCACTCTGGAAACCAGTCTGGTTGTTCTTCAGAAAACTGGACATAGTATTACCTGAGAAGCCAGCTATACTACTGTTGGACCTATAGCCAAAAGATTCCCCTCCATGCCACAAGGCACAGGTTTCAGTATGTTCATAGTGGCCTTATTTGTGATAGCCCAGAGGCCGGAATGAACATGTCCCTCAACAGAGGAATGGATACAGAAAATGTGGTACATTTACACAATGGAGTACTACTCAGCTATTAAAAACAATGACTTCATGAAATTTTTAGGCAAATGGAACTAGAAAATAGCATCCTAAGTGAGGAAACAGTCACAAAAGAAGACACATGGTATGTACTCACTGATAAGTGGATATTAGAAAAAAATTTTTTTTTAAATCTCAGAATATGGTCACAACTCACAGACCACATGAAACCCAAGAAGAAAGACCAAAGCTCGAATGCTTCAGTCCTACTGAGAAGGGGCAAGAAAATAATCACCAGAGGTAGAGGAAGGGAGAGATCTGGGCAGGATAGAGGAGAGGAAGGGAAAAAGGAGGCAAGATCAGATGCAGGAGGAGGCAGGGGGAGAATTCAAAGACATCAGGAAATTGAATGGAGATGTGTAGCAGTGGGGGATGGGGAGCTGGGGGTAGAAACTAGAGTGTTCCAAATGCCAGGGACTCAAGAGTTTCCTAGGACCCAACAGAGATAACATTAGTCAAAATACCCCACAAAAGGAAAGAGAACCAATACAGACCATATCCAGTGGATAGGCACAGCCTCCAGTTGAGGGATGGGATCACCCACCCATCTCAAAAATATTAATCCAGAATTGCTCCTGTCAAAAAGAAATGGCAGGGATAAAGAGTGGAGAAGAGTCTAAAGGAAAGGCCACCCAGAGACTGCCCCATGAATGGATCCATCCCATCTGCAAACACCAAACCCAGACACTACTGCTGATGCCAAGAAGTACTTGCTGACAGGAGCCTGGTATACCTGTCAAGTGAGAGGCTGACCCAGAGCCTGACCAATATATATGTGGATGATCACAGCCAACCACTGAACTGAGCATGGGGACTCTAATGGAGGAGTTAGGGGAAGGGCTGAAGGAGCTGAAGGGGTTTGCAACCTTATAGGATGAACAACAATATTAACCAAAAAGACCCCACAAAGCTCTCAGGGATTAAACCACCAACCAAAGAGTACACATGGAGAGACTCATGGCTCCAGCTGCATATATAGCAGAGTATTGCCTTATCTGGTATTATTGGGAGAGGACCCCATTGGTCTTATGGAGGCTGGATGCTCCAGTGTAGAAGAACACAAGGGGGCTGAGGTGGGAGTAGGTGGGTGGATTGGAGAGCACACTCATAGAAACAGGGGAGAGAGAAAAAGGGATAGGGGTTTTGTGGAAGGGAAATTGGGAAGGAGGATAACATTTGAAATGTAAATAAATAAAATAACCAGTACAAAAAAATTTTAAAAAGCTTTTATATGTATCAATGAAGCCCTTTTAAATCAGGCACAAATCAAAATTAACTTCATAGTTTTACCTGGATGTGATTTTTAGCTATCAATTGAGAAGCCAAATTAATGCAAAAACATACACCAAAGGTTTTTTTCTGCTTTTATTTATTTTTTATTGTTTCAGTTATTTACATTCCAAATGTTTCCCCTCCCCTTTTCCTGGTTTCTACTCCAAGAATTCTTCACCTGATCACCTCTTCCCTTTATCTCTGAGACGGTGCTCACCAACCCCTTCCACCCACCCCCATCAACCACTATACTCCCACCCCCACTCCCATGCTCCACCCACTCTTAGCTCACTCACATCATCTCCCCCCCCCCCCAAGTTTCCCTTCTCTGGGCCATCAAGTCTCTACAGGTTTAGACTCATCCTATTCCACTGAGGCCAGACAAGACAAAACTCTGATACATTTAGGATGGTGGCTATGGACAAAGCCCATGTATTTTCCATATTTTATTTACTCTCTCACAAACATTTCCTACAGATGCAATGAAGAAAGGGGACATCTTTTTAATTTAATTATGCATAAAGATACACATTTTTTTAAAAAAAAAATTGCAGTCAAACTTCAATTGAAATAATCATGAGAATGAACTCTTTCCCCCCTATTCTTTGTCTTTTAAACTGTGTAATGATACAGTTTAAAATCATTTACACAATGGTTTGTGTCTTTGTTATATGGTTTACAATATTACCTTGTTTTTAAATTTTGTAGATAAAATTTAATAAAACAAGATAAGCCAATTTTCTTTTTTACATTTAAATGGACCAAAATTTAATTAGTTAATAATTGTTTTCTTCAAGGATTGAAAAATTTTAGATTTGAAAACAATTGTATCTAGATGTGCTTCAGGCAGACAAATTTTTTGGTTTTATAATTTTATGAATATTTTCAGAATAAATGTTCTTGTGTATGGTTGAAAATTTTTATTGTTGCCAACTAATGGGACACACTTTTTCATTAGTTGAAAAGAATGAAAGAAATAAAGGATTTCCTCTCCAAGCAATGAACTTCAAGAACATGTGTAATAAGCATTGATGGGCAGATAGATATATGAAAAAAAGCCTTGTTAGCAATCATATCACATATCTTTCACATGATTCTGTCATACAGAGGAAAAACACCTGTTGGTAATCATTTCCTGAGTCTGTCATATGATTCTCTCATGTCAAAGTTGTAGAGTGGCTAAATGTATCCATAATTTGCAAATAAAGATCAAGATAAGGTATTCTAAATAGATTTTATGGTGTAATACCCCAAAACGTACTCAAGTTTAATGTTTAAATTGAAGCATATTCGAAACTATTGCAACTTATGACTGATAACTCAATTGTTAAGGGTAATCAGGGGCCAGAAGCAAGTTAAAGAGTGCATATACTGTACTAGCAGCAGTAATCTTTCTAAAGTTATATATGCTTATGCTTTAAATATAATCAATGTTGATCCTGGTATTCAGAACACAATTTGAGATTTGGAGATTAGGTGAGCTGATGCACTGATAAATCATATGTGAATTTAATTCTTTACAATTTATACTTCAAGATACAATCCACTTTCTTTTTTTATTCTTTTTACTCCAAATGTCATTCACATTTTTGATTGATTATTTTATTTATTTTCATTTCAAATGTTATCCACCTTCCCAGTTTCCCCTCCATAAACTGCCTATTGTTCTGAAAAAATTTAAATTTAAAGCAGTATAATCCAAACAGA
This sequence comes from Arvicanthis niloticus, assembly GCF_011762505.2. NCBI lineage: Eukaryota > Metazoa > Chordata > Mammalia > Rodentia > Muridae > Arvicanthis > Arvicanthis niloticus. The sequence continues at coordinate 15,751,336 of NC_047666.1, forward strand.
AATGTAAGGCAGCCACGTGATACAGCAAGGAGACAAACTTGACTCAGCACCAAAGAAACCATGTCAGCATTGGCAGGTAGAAACAAGTTATTTTAAGGTCTATGAAAACCCTGTCTCAGATAATTGAATCCTCTGGTTTTAAATAATTTATTTTAGAGCCATTCAGTTACATAAAAAAGAAAAAAAATAAGCCATAAACCCATTCAAAATAATTTATTGACAACAAATCCTGTTTATGTTTCTATTTTAACAAGCAGCTGAAATGGCACTTTGCAACTCTCTTTGTACTTTAAGAAGAGAAGATTCATGCATCAAAAGACTGGTGGGTATGTAGCCCACTCAGTTGTTTAATAGGAGACATCTGATGAAGCCAAACACAGCTGTGAATGCTTCTGCCAATTGAATATGACTTTACCCTCAAAAACAGTAAACAGTTCTTCACACTAGCAGCCTGCCAGTGATAACACCATCCCTTAAGGAAACAGCACTGTGCATGCATAGCATTTTTAGATAAAAAGCGACTGTCAAGTTCATGTATAAGTTAAAATGCAGGATTTGGAAATACTGTTAAAGGATATTTTATTATCTAGAAAATTGTTGTTACAAAAGGAAAATCTATACTGGGGTGTATAAAAAATGAGCTGGGCGATCCTGTGACCAAATGGATGGAAGGACAAAAAATTATTTGTATGGCCTTGCAACTGTCAAAAGAACAGTGGAGTCTTTTTATCCTATATAAAATTTATCTTGATAAAGACTGTTAAAATGGCATTTAATTGGGTAAAATTAATTACCACAGAAACGTGAAAAACAAAAAGAAGTAAACATTTTGATTAAAAGAAAAATACTCCTAAGTAATCAAACGTAACTTGTGTCTGCTCTCCTTAACATGAATAACAGTCTGTCAGCCTGTTAACACAGCAACATAATAAGGGAAACTAAAATAACCAAACAACAGCATATATAGGAGGAAAATTTTCCTTACCATTTCTCATGTTTCCTAGTGAGCACAAACCATGTATGTGCTTTTGGGTCTGGGTTACCTCACTCAGGATGATGTTTTCTGGTTCTATCTATTTGCCTATCATATTCCTAAAGTCATTTTTTTTTATCTAAGTAGTATTCGATTGTGTAAATGTACCACATTTTCTGTATCCACTCTTCCACTGAGGGACCGAAGGTAAAGCCATTATGAGACTGCTCCACCTTGGGATCCATCCTATTTGCAGGCACCAAACCCCAACACTATTACTGATGCCAAGAAGTGCTTGCAGTCAAGAGCCTAGTACAGCTGTCCTCTGAGAGGTTCTGCCTGCACCTAAGACAAAAGCAGATACTAAAAGCCAACCATTCAATTGATTGAGCCTGGGTACCTCAATAGAAGAATTAGGGAAATGACTGAAGGAGCTGAAGGGGGTTGCAACCCAATAGAAAAAAAAAAACAATATTATCAATTAATTAGTCCCCTCAGACCTCCCAGGGACTAAACCATCAACCAATGAATATACATGAGTTGGTCCCAGATTCCTGCTACATAGGTAGCAGAGGACTTCCTAATCTGGCATCAATCTGAGGGGAGGTGCTTGGTCCTGTGGAGGCTCCTTGTACCAGTGAAGGGGGATGCTAAAGGGATGAAGTGGGTGGGGGTGCACCCTCTAGAGACAAAGGGGAGGTGTTGGAGATTTTGTGAAGCAGAGACCTGGAAGGAGGACAACATTTGAAATGTAAATACAACAGTTAATAGAAATGTAGAATAAAAAATAAAAGGAAACAACAACGAAAATAATACAAAAGATGATATTTGTAAAGGTAAAATATTCTATCACTGATTTTATCCATTTTGATTTCATTATGTATGCTGAACACCATGGAGCTCCTGCCAGACTAACGAGACAAACAAGGAAAATGGAAGGTCAAAAAGAAATAAAAAAGAAAAAAAAAAAACTTCATTTGAATGAAATGTGACTGGTTTATTAAAATTCTAAGATATAAGCCACCAAACAAATAAAATCCCTTTGAAGCCTTCAATTTTAATTTATCTAGGTCACAGCATTCAAGACTGTTATTAAGGAAAAGTTGTAATTTTGGACATTAGAGGTAAGATTAATGCAAAATGTGAAAAATCTATTCGTAATAATAAGTTTTCAAATATGACCCTTAAGTATTAAAGTTTACCAAAATTTCCCTAAAACTTCTGTACTGAATATTTGAAAATCTTGCTAGAAGTAATCAAGAAAGTCTAGAGAAAGACAGTACTATACTTAACAATTAGAATTCTTAATACTGTGCTGGGCAGTGATGGCTCATGCCTTTAATTTGAGCACTCGGGAGGCAGATTAGGTGGAGATCTGAATTCAAGTCCAGACTGGTCTACTGAGTACATTCCAGGAGAGCCAGGACTACACAGAGAAATCCTGTCTCAAAAAACAAAAGCAAAACAAAGCAACAAAAATACTTAATTCTCTTAAGATATGAACTGTCAAATATCCGCCCTATAGATTCAGTATAGTTGCATTGAAGAAATCATGTTCCTTTTTGTGAAACAGTTATGATATTTATTTATATAGAGGATCAATAGAAAACTAAGACTCAAGGACAACACTAGAGATGATACTGTGGGACACCCTTTCCCTAATATTAAGACACAGTGGTGCCAACACATAGACAGAAGAAATTAACAAAAGAATGACAATTTTTTTTTCTGACCATCTCAGGGTTTACTACAAGCTTGTTAAAAGAAGCAAGGAACAAATTAGTATGTTCATAAAGGGTAACAAAGAACTCCCTAACATGTTCAAACATGGGCTTCTACATTGTAGCATAGATAAATATTGATTAGTATTTTAATTAAATCTAAACTTAAAATTTTTAAGTAGTGGAAAATTAAGTAGAAATACATAAGAAAATACTTATGATTCATAACAATGCTTTGTGAACACATAGAGCAATAACTCATAAATGTTGATAAACTAGACAAGAAACTCCAATTTTCTGGTCGACAAGAAATGGAAAGAAAACCCAGAGGTGAGGAGAAAAAAAGGTTTGCAGAACACATACTTAAAAAATGTGACACTTACTGGATTTTCATAATGCAGTAAAACAAAGTCATGTGAAAGTGTTCAGAAGCATGTTTTCTCATTATGAATAATGGAGAACTCCAAATTAAATCATATGGAGCAATATTTTGGCCTAATCCCAAAAAGTCAAGGTAAAAGAGAGAGATGGAGACAGAGACAGCAGAAAACATTGCTAAGTTTTTGATGGTAGAGAAATTAATCTCTTTGAAAATTAAATATACAAATATCCCAAAGCCCAATTAACTTTCACACTTACAGTTACCCAGAAAAATAAAAGTGTTTTTAAAATCTTGTATAATTATATGCATGGAGAGTTAGTTTATAATATTTCCAGACTGTTTATGTATTTACATATTAAGAAAATAAACTGTAGTACTATAAATGTAAAAATACACTACATAAAGTATTTGTTCAAAAGTTTATACATTAGTAATGGAGTGAATACTGATGCATAATACAATGGTCTTCACCTTATTAATAACATTCTCAGTGTACAAAATACATTATTTTCCTTATATTATTTTAGCATTATTGAAGTAATGCCTTAGTTGGAAAAGCCTAGTTGGTTCCCTGCCATGGTTGAAAAGTGAAGAGGGGAACACTTGAAGGGATTTAGAAATAATACTAAAGTTTCTAACGTGGAAGAAGTTTGAGTTTATATAAATGTATGCATTTTTCTAGATTCACTGAATGTGTACATAAACCATGTATTTCAACATATATACATCTGACACTTGACAGAAAGTACTAGCAAGACATTTCAGAACAATAGGCATTCTCTGGTCTTTAAGGCTTTATACTTCATGTGTGTGTGTGTTTCTCTGTGTGTGTTTGTGTGTATGTGTGTAAGATATTTATGAATGTGTAAAAATGAATATTTATAATTTAAAATGGAAGTGGAATTCATTATTTTTCAGACTAAAATTACAGAAGAGAATCCAGGCTCTGAATCAAAGCATTAGAAAGGAAAGTAGAATACACTACTATAGATAAAACAGAAAACCATGGATGAAGTAAAAGACTAGGAGTCGTATCTGTAGGGGAAATTCACAGAATTTATCAGCTTCAAACAAGTTGTTGGCTTTTCTGAGAGAGTGCTTCATCTGTCTGATATGTCAAAGGTGGTAAGAAATTCCATTCCTTCATTCTGCCTGGCTAGGAAAGCAGGGGCCAGTAGTGCCTAGAGATGGAATTATTATTTGTTACAGAATCACCTGAGGCATTATGTCTAATGACTTTAATAACAAACACAAAATTTGGGCTAGATTTAATTTTAATAAATCATTTTTGTATTTATCAAGAATAATAAAAGTGTCCTAGCACATCAATTTCTGGTTTACAATTATTGATGGTGTATTATTAGAGTTTATTCATTTTTAAGACCATTCTTATATCTTATAACACCTGGTGTTGTTATATTAAAATAACTTGTTTTCTACTTATGTTAATATCATAGATTGGGCCCCAAAACATAGGCTATTTGATAAAGTGCTTGCCAAGTAAAATTAGAAGAGTTATCCAAGCAAACAAGTGTAAAAACCACAATAAAAACCCAAGAAATATTACAAGCTAGGAAAATGTGATTTCTCCAGAAGAGCATAATTCTTCAACAGTGGCTGAATTTTAAAAATACTGAAATAATTAAAATACAATATTAAATTTTAAAAGATAAGAATAATCAAAATCATTAAAAGGTGTTAAATAGGACACAGCCATATGAATTTAATACAGACTGTGGGAAAAAAGCAGTGATGTGGGAAAGAGCAGTGTAAGGAATATAAGCAAGAAAATGTAGTACGTGTAAAATAAAGAGTAACACAGAAGAAAATTAAACAAGAGAATTATAATTTTTAAAGGTACAATATTAGATATTTTAAGCTACACAAAGCAAAAAAACAAAAACAAATAAAAACATAAAGGAAGCATACCTAATAGACTTGATCAGACAGAGAGAAAAATATCAGGAATGAGAGAAAAAGTGAAAAAAAAAATATTGCTATGGAATATCAATAAGGTAAAAACCAATACAGGCTATAATTTCCCAAAATCCCTAGCATGCAACAAAGAGGTTAAGAATCACAGGCGGGAATTCTGAGCTTTCTTGCTGCATGTTGGTCATCTTAACTTCTTCTTGGCTATGCAAGGTCAACCAGGAAATTATCCAGTGGCTCCTGAAGAAGAATGACAGATGATCTGCTGTATTATGGAGTATCAGAACCAGGGCCGAGCGAATGAATGTTGTCTAATGGAACCCAGAGCGTGTTCTATAAACCACTGAGCTACATCCCCCGGCCTCCAGGGAATTCTGAATGCAAAAGCACCAACAGAAAATAGTAACAACAAAAAGCTGTATCAGATCACCAAAATAAGAAACTTTGTCAGACTTTTCTTTTCCAGGGCCAGCCCTGGTAAGTGTAGTTCTTACCCTTCATCAAGGAAATTTTCCTGTGCAATAAACAGAGATTATTACAGAAAACCACAACTAATCAAAACGCAGGGTTGTAGAGTCTCATCCCAACAGATCTACAAAACAAGTCCCACACCTAAGCTCAGGGAGCATTTCCTGTAGAGGGAACAGAAAGATCCTTAAGAACCAGAGAATCAGGGAGTTTGCTGTGAGATTTTGTCTCCTAGTTACATCAGAGGCTACACCCTTAAGTGCACCAGCATGACTGCATAAACATGAGCTGAACAAAGACAATAATACAAAGGCCAAACTGGAGTCCTCAACCCTACACAAAGAATTACTGGCAACTAAGGTATGCTGAGAGTGGGAGGAAATAGTCTTCCTCAGGGAAGAGCACAGAAATTATTCATCCGATACCAAATGAATCTTTTCAGCCCTGAAAAGATACTAGAAGTAACATACAGACTGAGCTGATTGTACTTAGGGATATACATGTATGTACATGTACAAAAATACATGTAGAAACAATGAAAGGCCACAGATTTGAAGGAGAACAAGGAGGGTCTTGTGAGAAGGTTTCTAGTGGAGGAAAGGAAATGAAATACAGGGTAATAATCCCCCAAAATAAAGCTAGTTTTTAAAAACTAATAAAAAGAAAATCCACAAAATAGACGAAGTGAGATACAGATGTTAAAAAAAAAGTCATTCAAGTGCAAGTGAAATTTGAAACCACTGTCATGATCTCAGCTAGATGCTCTAAAACATAGCTTGGTGACATGTCAAAAATAAAAATCAGAGAAAAAATACTAATAGCATTATGAAAAATCAAACTCACCATAATAGCATCAAATCTAGTTTCAGTAACCCAAAAATGCAAGAAATCTTGGAATGAGCTATTTTCCCTTTTTTTAAATTATTATCAAAGCATAATTTTTACTTTTTAACACAGGGGTTATAAACAGAAAAATGCAGGATGTGGGGAAGGAGATGACACAGGAGCATAGGTGTTCAGGGGGAGTACAGATATCTTTCAGAACAGGGTATCAGCTGGGTAAAGGTTCAGGGGACAGGGATGCTATTTTAAGGCCTGGAAATAAGTAAAGGCCAGCAAGATTGCTATTTCAAATGAAACAAAGCTATCTTTTAACTATTTTTATTTTAAAATGTGTGTGTGTGTGTGTGTGTGCATGCCCTAGTCTGTGAGTGTGTTTGTTGTGTGTGTGTGTGTATGTGTGTGTGTATGTGTGTGTGTTTGTGTGTACATGTATCCCCGCCTGAGTTAACAATTCAGACTCCAGAAAAAACCATCCAATGTCCTAGAGGCTGGACTCTGATAAAAGGACATTTTAAGACCAGCTCAACCTAGGTAATTTAATTACAACCAAGCTGGGATTGTAGATGATTTTAGAGGGAAATAAAACCTAAAATTAAAGAAAAACTTTCAATCTTGAGAGCACAGCAAAGAATAACTTTAAGAGAATGGGAGTGAATGAATGAAAAGCTATCAAGGAATAGGAGGCCTAATGAGAGTCTCTAGCATAAGTAGACAAAGAAGACTGCAAACCAGAATTACTCAGAAGACATAAAGAAGATGACTGCATACTGATCATAAAGGGGGAAATTCTTGAATAAGCAATGAACAGTATGTGACTTAAATCTTTTCCAAGAAAGGATCAGCTGAAGGTGGTTACAAACGGAGCCTCACAAAGTAAGTGTTGCCCTGATAGAAATATGCATAAATATCAATAAAAATATATAAGGACAACACAAGGAGATGAGGGGAGCTAAAAACCAGCTTCCTCAGTGAAGAAAGCTCAAAAAACCTCTTTGGTGTTTATAATATTTAGATAAGTTTGTTTCATTCCTATTTTCTTCATGAATTTTGTTTTAATCAGAAAAAGGCATTGAACGTCTGGCAAAACTCTTTTTTTGCAACTATTGTTAGACTCACATGATTTCTATTCTTAAATCTATTTATCTTTTGCACTATATTTATCAGTTTTCAAGTGTTGAAACAAATTTGAATACACTGGAAAAAGTCTTACTCACAAAGTACTATCTTGTTAATTTATTCATGAAAAAATAGTAGAAATTTTACTAAGCAATTTTGAAATGTATAAGAATTCAGTAGCATTTAACATGGTGAGTTACCAGAAAAATGAAAATTAAACTTTTGTTGATGCTGTAGTCCACCCATGTCAGAATGATTGTCATCAAGCATAACAACAGCTTAGAAAGAAGGAACTGGAATGGCACAATTATGACAAAATGAACCAACAAGCTTTTGTTTCTACAATAATATATGAAGAATTTCATGATTTCTTGCAGAAAAAGTCAGCATGGCAAATCATATCCACGTGCTGTTGCCCACCATTTAAAACTTTGAGCCAGTAAGGTTTGATGTTAAATTCCCAATTTCATTTATAGCTTAGAATTAATCTTTTAATATTGTACTGTGTGCATAAATTATTAACTAAAATTAGGAATGACTTTATATTTGAACTTGGAACAAAGAAGAGAAAAAACATGCTTAATTCAAAGTCTGGCCTCATGGATGAAGAGAATAATTTCAAGGTAAATCTTTACTGTTTCTGTTCTCTATTGAATAATGTGTGGTTTTTAATCAAACTGTCATTAGAAAAGTAGGTTTTTTCATTCATGTTTTATTGCTGTTCTCACACATTAATTTAAGAGTGAATACAAGACACAAAACATTTCTGATGTGTTCTAATATCTCAGTTTTATTGACTTTATCATGTATTTTTACATAGAAGAAATTTTATTAAATATTTTTTAGTCAAATTTGACTAACTTAGATACAATTTGACTCTGCATTGAAACAATTGTAAGCAATATCAATAATTTATAGGTACAATCTCTCAAAGAGAAGTAGATTAACAACAATATCATACAAATGTACTAATATTACAGTTTATCATCAACCTAATAAAATATTTGCTGAAATTAAAGTAAGTTTCAAGAATAAAAACTCACTTAAATCAATATGAAATGGCAACGAAAGTTTGAACTGTAGAATCAAGTTGAAATGCAGGAAACAAAAATGACGAATAAAATACTTTAAAGATGAGTTTTAAGTGTTGTCAGTGCTGGGCTATCGCTAATTCACATACAGAGTTGTAACTAAGAATGCTTTGAAGTGGGTGGAGGGGGTTGGGGCACACCCTCATAGAAGCAGGAGGAAGGAGGATGGGATAAAGTATTTCAGGGGAAATTGGAAAAGGGGATACAATCTGAAATATAAATAAATAAAACATTCAATTTAAAAAGAATGCTTTTGGATCTTAAAGGACCTGACTTTAGTTCCAAACATCCACATTAGCTTTTTATAGGTACCCATAATTCCATCTCAGGGGTGTTCTAACATCTTAAACAAATACGCATGTGGTAAACACACTTATATAGACGCATCCACACAAATAAAAATTCTTTAGATAGAATCAAATTTTCATATAATGTACTGCGATTTATCTCATCTTTCTTTTTAGTTGGATATCTGCCTGGCACTGTATGAAGGTTTCACAGATGTGAACAGTTGTGGGTACAGTAATCATCATAAACATATTTGGAAGGTCCTGAACAACTTTTCTCAGAATGCTTAACACTTGAAAAATGTAAGATCCAAATATTTTCAGAAAGCTACAATTTGGACAAGCTATCAGTTTCTGTTGAAAATACTGAAAGATATTTAAAGCAAAAATTTTGTCGAGGCCACATTGGTGGCTGGTAAAGTCTTAGAAAGTGACTGTGAGAGAGATTATTGAAGGTTGGGAAAGAGATTCAAGAAGCAGTTAGGATTTTATAGAAAACCTATTTTTAATTACATGTATGTGTGTTGACATGTACTTTGAGATTTGGTGCCCACAGGGGTCCTTATAATTGCAGGTGTGTTCTTAGCAGCTAAGCCACTCTTCCATCCCCCAGTTACTATTTTTTTTAATACTTTCATTCTTTACTTTCCTCTCTAGCTATTTTTTCACTATTTCATCTTGTTTTATGTCATTTCATTAGCTAAGTCTTCTGTAATAGGCATCTTTAAGAAAATCTCGCATGAGATTGGCGATATTGAAAAAAGTTACATCTTAGTTCACAATATAGCTCCTTTCATTAACCCAGTGTCAGCACAAATAAAATATAATGTACTGGAATCAAAACACATGAATACAATCAATACCAGAAATATAAGGTAAAATGAAGAATTTAGCAACTTCCCACTTTCTAACTCATATAAATTCACTTTGATTGACAATGCCAATACAAACTGAATGATTCAATCAACTGTATTAAGGAAAACTCATACACAGCCATCTGATGTGCTTTTTAATTTTTCTAATAAATTTTCTTTGTGATATTTCTCAATTTTGTACCATATAACCAGCATATTTATTATAAAATCAGGTGTATAAATGACAGATACAATTTTTATAGACTCTATTTTCCAAGCTTTCAAAAAGGAATACAAAAACACACCTACACAATATAAGGAAATGCCTTCAGTTTTTAAATCAATGCTACTGCATTATTAGGAATGGTTCATTATTGCAACACAGGAGAAGACTTAATTTCAATATTCTTAACGTGAGAAAATATTATGTCATCTTTGAATAGGATATAGATAAGAATATTTCTCCAGATTTAAATAACTACCACAATATATTGGCAATGTAAAAGAGATACATAAACTCTAACCAGAACAGAAATGTTGAAAATAGAAAAGTGTTGAAAGAAATTAGTTTATCCTCATGCTTCTAAATTCATAGCACTCAGATTTTATTCTGGAATATAACTGGAATTGTCAAAAACTCTACAAAGTTTATACAGACTCTAAAAGTTCCAGTAAGTACAGAGAAGGAGAAAATACACACATAAAATTGAGATGCTTGGTGAATGCTGGGGCAATGTGCCAAGCCTGTGTAAGGCATCCTCCAGGGAGCCCAGCATACAGCTATGTAAGAGCTGAGGAGGAGGCGGGTGGGAGGATGACTGACAGTGGAAAGAAGAGCAGCAAGATTCCAAGCCAAAAATAAAGTTCTTCAAACCTGTATTGAAAAACCAGCAGAGGTGAGCTAGAATCAGTCATCCCTTAAAGCAGGAGCCTTTATTATTAACTAAAAGATATACTGATCTGTTTACAGTATATCTCTTTACGTAATTAAAGTTTAGGTTATTCTCAGAGAAAGAAACTTGATTTACAAATTAAACATGATTACACCATACAGGCATGCTTGAAAGTAGTTAATTTACATTTTTATAGCTCAGTGTTAGGTATATTACTTTACCTTAGATTCTCAGAAATTTCATTTATATAATATTGTAGGTTTTTCCAAAACTAGTAGCTATTTAATGGATTGTATGAAGAATGGGTTCAGAAATGTCAATCTTTTTTAATGTTTTGAAAAGAATTATTTTTCTGATTAAACACAAAATAGCTATTTCATGAAAGAAACTCTTTGCAAAAATAATGAAACTTATGAGGTACCTACCATCCCTTTAAATAATTATGACAAATTTATTAAATTTTAATATCTCAGTGTTTTTGAGAGAGTAAAAGTATTATCTTTTGCATGGTCATACACTTTGAGTTCTTTTTGTGGTTTTCCTTGTTGCCCTCTCAATATTTTTCAGACAACAAAAAATTTGATAATTCAGAGGTTTTTATTCTGGTTAATATTTACTTTTCAAGGCATGCATAACACCTTTCATTAGTAGAAGGCCCTTTTAATTTAAGCACAAATGAGTAGACATTGGCAGGATTCCCATGGGTACTACAGAACAGAGTATCAAGCAGAGCACCAATGAACATATATCATTTAATGTCTCATATGAAAAAAAAATATGCAATGAAGTTTAAATAACACAGCCTACATTTATAGTACCCATTAGTAATGAGGAATGCCACATATTTTCTAAAGTAAACAATTTTTCTTTTTTATTTATCTGCTATAATTCAAGTTTCTGAGCATTAGTTTTGTTTTCCTGTCTGTTTGGGAATGGGCTTGATTTGTGAAAACATTTTCTAGTTCTTCAACACAAACTATGTACATGCCAGCCTGGGTCATGAACTCAAAAGGATGCCAAACACTGAACAAGTCCAATAGTATTCTTAATGCAAAGAGAAACGACCCAATTAAAGTTGATTTATAATTACCCAAACCTATATGAAATTTGCAGGCCATATCGAATGGAAGATAATCCTAGATATATATTTTAGTGCAAATCATTGAATGTGGAGAATAGCAAGAAGCTGGAGGAAAGGGTGGACAAATTATAGAGTTAGAAAGAAGCTTTGTAAAGAAGCTTCTCAATCCAGCTCAATCCAGAATTACTTACTTGAAGAATGAAGACATAAAAGTTTACCTAAGGATGTGGAAGGTGAAATAAAAACAAGAAAGAAAACAAGAAAAAGTATGGTGAATGTATTAGTAAATGTGAAGGTGGGTAGGCTAGCTTTATGTTGCTATAATAAATAATTAGGCGATTAGGTAACTAGTATTTATGTTTCTCAAAATTTACAAGATATAAACCAAAACATATAAGTATTATTGTGTAAATTATGCCTTAGAATGCCTTTAATTGTTAAAAATGTTTTGTTATAAATTATTAGTTTTGTTATTATGGACAGTTATTTCTTTTCTGGCTGTAGTTCATTTCTATTAACATCACATCATTATTATTTCCATCTACATTGTAGCATTTTAGGAATAACATGTTTCCAACATCGCCGTACCCAACACCAGAATAACATATCCTGAGTAAATATGTAGACACGACATGCAGTGCACCAGCCTGTATCGAATGCTGATTTTCTAGAAGGTAATTTTCATGTTCATCTATTTTTCTTTTAAGTATATGCCCTGAAATTAAGTTGAAATCTGGAATTACCTATTAGCTAACATTTTGTTTTGCTGATTAATTTTATGCCATGTACAGTTCAGCTTTAAATGAAATCTTAAAATATATGATCAGTGAATTATGCAATATGGAAGATATTTTAAGATTGTTTTATGCTTAAACTTTGCATGAGATCCTAGGATATAGTTACAAAACTTCCTTGAGTCACACAAATAAACAAACAAATAAATAAGCAAACAAACTCAATAAAAAAAAAACACCTTAAAAAGAAATGTAATATTTTCTTTGTCAAACTCTGAAGAATTCTTAGAATTTCCTTTGGTGTCGCTATTGTTAAGTTTGTACAAATTATCTTAAGCCAGTCAAGTGAAATTCTCTTATTCAATGAATTTTACAAAATGGGAGCAGTTGTTCATGGGACTTGGTTCTAAAGTTATTAACTAGATGGTTCTATTATTTCTAAAATCAAATACTTTAAATACTATATTTTATAATGTCTTTTTATTTGTGTTGTCCATTTGTAATTTAATAAGTACATAGAGACTGTAATACTTTGAAGCAGCTACTAAATTTGAACTTAACAATTATTAAATTTATAAACTGTATATGTTTTTTGGCTGTGTAAATGTTTGCTATGGTGTGTTTGTGTGTGTGCATGAGTGTTTATAGGTATTTGTGAGTGTATGTGTGTGTGTTTGTGTGTGTGTGTGTAGAGATTAGAGGGCAATTTGCAGGACTCATTTGCAGATTTCTACCACGTGGGTCACTGAGATCAAATTATCATTGTAAGAGAATATATCACTGGCACTTAAATCACGCATGTGTATATGTATGTGTGTGTATGTGTGTATTCATAGATGTATGTGTATACATCTATACACATACACACACATACGCATAAATTTTTCTAAATTTCTTAACACAAGAATATCGTAGAAGAAACCGTCAGCTGAAATATCTCATGACTGTCAGAACCACTACTGTTTTGGAATTTCAGCAAATGCATCTCTTCCTCTGTATACAGCATATTGCCATTCCAATCCAATTAGATTGTGACAGTTTGTGTGCTGCCTTGGCAGATATATAAGATTTTATTAATTAATTGAAGCTGGATATACTGAATTTCTAGTCCCTCACCTGAAAAGTTGCTATACTCCTATCCATTTCAAACTACTCATTTTTGTGTGTGAATTATACTTACCTTACACCCTGAATGCTTCATTTTTATCTCCAAATGACTCTTCATTTTTCATACATTTCAAAAAATAGTGCTGGGAAAACCATGTGTCTATTTGCAGAAGAATGAAAGTAGACTTGTATCTATCACCTTGCACACAATATAAGTCCAAATGTATTATATTCTCAAGTATGAAGTCTAAATTTGTTAGAAGAAAACATAGGCAGTTCTCTACAAGGTACATACATAAGAAAGAAATTGCTAAGAAACTATTTGATCTATGGCATCTGATACCTTCTTCTTTAGACTATTGCTTAAAGGCTATGATTGTGTTGAATCATCTGCATCAAATCATAGCCTTTATGTACTTGCACAACACCTGCATCCTTCTGCAGTTTTAAGCAGAATGAAGAGAGTCTCAGAATAAAGTTTTAGAATGTTTCAACACCACCAACACAGCTGTTACATCTTTCGATACAAGTATTGTTTTAAACATTCTCTCTCTCTCTCTCTCTCTCTCTCTCTCTCTCTCTCTCTCTCTCTCACACACACACACACACACACATTGAACAATTAACTGTGGACAATAGACAGCAGCTTCTATTATTGCACATATTATCCTACTTCTGTAATGTAGGATGTAGCATAGAAGGCCAACTTATTTACACATAACAAGATACTATACCAATTAAAAACCTTTTTTTTTTCAGGTGGATGCCATTGACCTTATGAACATTTTTTTCAAAAATGTTTCCTGGTAAAACAAAAACAAAAAATAAACAAAAGTGTGAGGAAAGGTAAATTGAAAAGAAAGAGAAAAGAAATGAGAGAGAGAGAGAGAGAGAGAGAGAGAGAGAGAGAGAGAGAGAGAGAGAGAGAGAGAGAGAGAGAGAGAGAGAGAGAGATGCTTTTTATGAAAGCCTGGAGACCTGAGTTAGGAATATAATAACCATAAAAAGTCAAGTTCTGCCACACTGATGGCTGAAATTCTAGTGTTGTGAAGAATGGAAACAAGACTACTAGGACCTATAGGTCTCAATCCTAGTTCTGCATTCAGTGAGAAAACAGGGCAGTGAGTGCCTGGCTCATGCTCCTGTGAAAAGGCACAAATGCCAGACATGTAGACTATATGCATACAAACATACAAACCAATTGATCTGAAAAAGAGTCTAGAATTAGATAGCTTTCTGGACTAAAGGTGAATAATTTTGACCTACCCTGTGCACATATGCAGATTACATTCATATCTAAAGAGAAAGAAAGTAGCACAGAAAAACAATCAGCATCATGTTTGTCTTTGATTTTTATGATCTTCTTTGGCAGCTATAAGTCCCTGGTTACTAGAAATTCAGCTAATATAATTGGTTGAGACTATTTTACTTGTATATAGTGATATATTTATAGATTTTTAGTTATAGGTAACTTACATGTTAGCCTTATTTACAATTCAGTAGGTACAAAATCTGCCTTAGCTTAAACTTCATCATCAGTTAACAATGCAAAGAGTTTAAACTTCACAGTTTAGCACTGACTGGTGTATCCATGTAGGACTTGTCTTATTTTAGTCATGAGTAATGATTTTGATTTATCTTCTAAGGTTGTAATTGTTGGATCTACATGGTGGATTTGCATGTAGTTTAAAAGAAAGCCTAGTTGCAAATACAGGTCTGGGTCTACTTTCTTACACAAGTCATATGGGAAAACACTTTAAAAAATGGTCAGGGTGCTGTCAAGGGCAGCCTGTTGTAACCTTAATCATCATAAAGGAGGTACCTAAATTCTAAAAATAAGGAAAAGAAGCTTAATTTATCTTTCATACCCCCCCCCCGTCAATGTTATAAAGAAATCTGTAATTACAGTAAGGAAAGGAATAGCCTGACTTAGTGATTTGTACATTATAATTATGGAAAACTGTTATAATGGTGATAGAATTAAGGCAGCAAATGAGTTGTTAGTCCTGAGAAATTCATGAGAAAGCTATATGGGAGTTACAGCTGCTTGCTTCTGAAGTAGAGCTCCAGCTCATGAAGGTTCAGTCAGAGAGGTGAATATTTAAGCAGACTCCATTTAATCTATCCAATTTACTCAGCACCCCTTTCCAACCCTGGCCAGAGGAGATGCACGTTACCTGATGGCCCCACAATGTAAATGATGTAATTGATACAACAGAGACAATTCCATAATTGGTTTTGATGCAAGCTTTCATTTTCATACTGGTCAGTTTGGCTCTTTTAAAAGCCATCTGTGAGACAAGCTCCAGTGCTCACTCTGCCCTGTTTCCAAATGTTGTAGCCATTAGGTGTAATAAAAGCCTTGTCTTTGGAGACTTGGTTTTTAAAGCTGTGTTTAATCCCTCTCATTAGTAGTGTAGGCATGGGACACATAAAGTAGGATATGGCAGTGGCAGAGATGGTAGCACACCAAGGTGGTAGAGTAGTAACAGCCACATAAGAACCTCCTATTTCCTCCTGATGATGTTTGATGTTATATAACAAATCTCTAAAAATTCTGATAAATTTTTCCTCATAAGACTCTTATGTCTATTTGTGTGTTTGTGTGTGTGTGTGATAGATTTGTTCTATAAATGTAACTTCAAGGTCAGTTATGGTCACTAAGCACCTAGAACTGTAAAGAGCAGTAATTGTGGACTAAAAGATAAGAAAGGGCATGGGGATAGCAATAGTATCATCAATCTTGCAGAAATCATTGAAGAATGAAATCACAGATTTCAAACAAAGCTTCTCTCAACTAATGATGCTAATGACCAACTAACAATATTACTCCTACAATAAATACACACACACACACACACACACACACACACACACTAAAATATCTTTCCCGAGCTAGTGCTTTTGTTCAACAGTGTGGTAGGAAGCTGGTATTCTGATAAAATGCATAATATGTTTTAAAGAAAGCTACAATATAAAGCAATTTACTAGAATTGTAATTCAATGAAATCCCTTGAATATTAAAGCCCTGCTGAATATAATTTCATCTCCTCTATTTCAGAAAGCAATTTAAAAATCTTACAGGGCATTAGAAATGTTTCTTATATTTGTAGCCTATTAAATTTTATTAGGTACTTCCATGTACATTGTCTTTTGATTCTCACAGCGACCTCATGAAAGGCACAGCATTATTATGCCCCATTAGCACAACTCATGGCATATAATAGGCAATTATTAATAAATATTTATTGTTAGAATGGATGAATGGGTTCCTGGGCCAGCTATGAGAAAGGTTCACTTAAAATAGTTTTGTTGAAGGAGACAAGCTTTTACAAAAACTTCAGGTTTCTCAGAAAACCTTCTTTCTCCCAACTAGCATGACCTTCCTCTAATGGTGAAATCACCTTGAGTGAATGGTATAGGAAAAGAGAGGAGTGTAAATAATTTATTTAAGTATAAATTGGCCGCAGGACAATCCCAAAAGATTGTTTTTAAACAAAACCAAAGTTTGAGTAAAGTAGGTCATTTGCCTTAATACACAATATAGATAAATTCTTTTATGCAAATACAGCATATTTCTTTGAAAACTGAACAATACATTTTTGGTGCTATGGATACATAGGAGTATAAGTCTCAGATGCACAGACTCATTTGTCACGCTATAGATGCTTGAAAGTTTGAAAGTTAATTCAGCCTGTCATTCTCATCTTAGAACAATATTACTAAAAAAATATGAATGTCACACACACACACACACATATATATGAAGGGAGAGAAATATATAGGACTTCAAAGGAAAGTGATGGTTTTATTTCATATTAGTTTGTCTCAGGTGAAAATCCTTTTATTTATAGTCAAATTATAGTGACCATATTAATCATTATTTATTATTTTTCAGTATCAAATGATAGGTTGGGAGAAACAAAATAGTTACCAACCAATATATAACAAAACATACCTTTATGTTGGGTAAAAGTGGGGGTACCACGTCTGCCCAGCCATGGGGCTAGAGCCACTCGGAGAGACAAAGGTGCAGAAGTTTGGCAGGCATCAGGTTATAAGAACCCATGGGACCGTGCTCTGGGGATAGGGAGCACAGTTTGAGGTGGGGGTGTGCAGAGCTAGCTCTTCTATCTCTCAGACTCTTGGGCACCCAGGTGCCGCTGGAAGCCTCGGAAGAGCAGAGGACAAAGTGGGGGCTCACAGGCTGGATTGGCCCATGGCTGAAGTGGAAAAAAGTGAGAGAAACTCCATCTGTGCCCCACAGGGAGAGTCCTTGGCTTGTCTCAGCAGTTGGTTTGCTTGGGTTGGTGGTTGCCATGGCTGGGAACCCAGAGACATCTTCTGCAGGAGATTAGACGGTGGTGGCTCTGTAAGCAAAGGCCTTCTCCATTTCTCCCCATGGCAGATCCCGATTAAAGAGAAGCAGTCCTTTGTTTTAAGATGTTTACTGTCATGATGGAAAGTAGATGAATAAAAACCATACCCCAGTTTTCTCAGGGCAGGCCTGAGGTTAAATTTAAAAACTTTTTGCAGGGAAGAGTGTTTGGGAAAAAAAAAAAAACAAAAAAACCCTTAATTGTCTAAGCCCTTGTAGCCTTTAGGTATCTCATTAATATGGAGATCCTTCTCGAAGCTACATGGCCTGTAGTCACACCATTTACCTATGAAGGATCTAGGGGGCATTGCCCTATGTGACTGAAAGACACAAATCTATGGAAGGCTGCAGCCTCCTGTTAGTAGCCTAGAGTCTGGGGTATAGCAAAATGCCTGCCAACCCCTAGGGTCACCTGGGTCCCACCTGGGGCCCCTTAGGATCATTTGGGGTAAGCTGTGAGCAATTAAGGTTCAAATGTGGATAGCATTTGTTATGGGAGATAGGAAATATTAAAGAAATGCTAATTAGAATGGAAGTGTAGGAAAAGCCAGGGAGGAAAGAAAAGGAGAAAAAGCATTAAAACATTGTATGACTATTTTAAAAATATGTCCTTACAAGATCATTGCTAGATCAATGGCAATACAAAGTTTGTATGAGTAACTAACATCTAATTTAACTGAAGGCCACTAAACAAGATGGAACCCATACCCAAATCTACTTGGGTGACCAAGAACCTAAGACAGCCCTGGGACCTAGGGTAAAATCAAATACTACGGTTTGAAGGAAAGAAGTAGAGAGGGGAGAGAAGGAGGGAGAGAGGGAGGCATGAAGGAAAGAAGGAAGGAAGAAAGACAGACAGAGAGAAAGAAAGAAAAAAAAGAAAGAAAGAAAGAAAGAAAGAAAGAAAGAAGGAAAGAAAGAAAATGACATTCTCAAATTCTATAGTCATAGATCAGTGCATTGCTCATCCACCTGCAGAAACCCTTCCTCCTACAGTAGATGACAACAAATGTGGGGACAGAGAGATATTATGAAGAGAATGAGAGAGAATGCAGAAGATACTAGGGGAGATGATCTGGTGTTACTTTTCTCTCTCACAAGCGCCTAGGTAAATGAATAATGGGATAAGATTTCTATGCTCCACGATGTGTTTGAGTCATCCTTTACATTGGCGCTGTTTCTGTCATTTTCTTCCTCAGCCTCTTTTTCATCATCCTTGATCAACTCCAGCTGGTTATCCCTCCATGTTCATTATCGTCATCATCCAGCAGGTCACTCTCCTCAGAAGAGTCATCTACACCTGCCTCAGACTCCATCTTCACATTAGTCCCATCTTTCCTCACAGAGGCACTGCTCTGCTCTTCTTTAGACTTTTCATTCTTCATCTCTGTTTGTTGAATTGAATCCACTTTTGTCTCTTTGTGAGGTGTAGCTTGAGCAACAGGAAGAGGAGGAGGAGGAGGAGGAGGAGGAGGAGGAGGAGGAGGAGGAAGAGGAGGAGAAAAGGGGGAAGAGCATGTGCTGGGTAACTGTACATACTGTCATCCTGTCATAATAATACAGTTGAAAGTCATAGTCCAAGTCAAATGAGGAGCTGAACATCTGTACTGTAGATCCTTCCACACCCTCTGTTCCTCAGTTCACTTTGGGATTTGCAGCCAAGTTACTATTTCAATCCTGGCCAGTGATCATTCTGTCATTCTCTCAATCTACAGCAGCTCAGGCATTTATTTCATTAACATACTAGACAAGGCAAAGCCGTTATTCACAAAGCAACCCAGAAGTTTGCGATACGTTGAAAAGATGGCTTCTACATCAAACTTTTGACCATCAGAGTGTGGAGATTCCCAATGAATACATAGGAATTCATGGATCAAGGATCTGTCTTGTTGGTAACATTGCTAACCATCTTCTTTGATGGTAAGGTTTCTCACAAAGTTGAAAACATAGCTGAAGATTAAAAATAAATTCACACAAGAGGAAGGACATAAGGAAAAAACTGCCTTTTCTACTGTGGGTTTACATTGAGTCACCAGATCTACAACAGCAAGGAATTACATGACCATTAGCTCCCTGTCTCTTGACAAAAAAATCTTGGACCATTCTTAATGTATTAAAAAAATTCACTCAATCATGTTTAGAATTTTTAACCTCTTCCTGGATTTATTTCATCCTTACCTAGACTTTATCACTGACTTTCCCATGATAGACTATATCTATTCTTTCCACCTGGCAGTTGGTTGAGTAAACAATGATCAGCATTTAATTTCTGGCTCACTTATAGATGTTTCATGTTAAATAAATACCAAACCATGGTCTTATTTATGAAAATTCTGCAATGCCCCAATACCTACATAGGCTGGCATAACTATAGGTCATGTAAGGCCTGAAAATCATGGCACTATCAAAAGCAGCAGTAAACTTAATATGTCTGAGGTATTTCTGTAAAGATCTTGAAAGCAAGATATTGAAGCTGTACAGCCATGAGGAGAGTGAACAACTAAGTGAGAAGTAGTGAAGACTCATCACTACTTTTTTTTTGAAAAAAAATCAGTGATGTCACAATAGCAATGTAATAAGTAATAGCTTGTTCATGACTTCCACATTTTCTGTGACAAATTTCAGACGAGAATAATATGTGACCTCAGTTAAATTACTTAATTCTTAGCTACTGGAAATCTTTTGAATCTATACTAGAAAGAGTAAAAATAATACTTTCTCCAGGTATTATTTTCCTTAGGTATAAAGGATTTATTATGTCATTAAAGTCTATACGAATCTAACTTATGATTAATTTTATGTGTGTATTAAATAACAAGTAAAAGTATAAATCATGTGTTTCATATCATAATATAAACCAGTTTAGTATCTGTAATTCATAATTCAAATCATTGAATCATTGTAGTATTCAGATAATCCTATGTTTATCATTGTTTGGTGTTTCTCAACACACACACACACACACACACACACACACAGAGGCACTAATGGGTAATAACTAAAAGTCCAAATTTCTGAGTTTAGAGTGTGTTCAGTGTAGATAGCATATGCATTATTTGAGAGAACCTGAGTATGATTACCATCACACCACACACAGACAAACACACACACACACACACACACACACACACACACACACACACACACAATCTATGGAGTTTCTATTCTCATTCACTAGACCGAGGTCATAATTAAAACATGAAAAACAAGGCTTTTGTTGCTACTATTTAGACACATAGTTTTTATTAATAATGTTTATTTAATTTCATACACATATACACACACATACATGTACAAACACATATACAGACAAGTGCAAAGTCAGAGAACAGAACATTTCCCTCTGCCCCACTTGTATTATCAGGAGTAATCTTTCTCTGATTCCACAAAGATTACTGTAGATTTTGAACATGTTTCTGATATAGATCAGAATTTTTTTTTGGTAGAAAAATGGCTTAATTCTTTTGATTGTATTTAGGGGTAATTATTTTCTTAATCTTTGGAAACCTCTACCAGTCAGCCTCTTAATGATAAAACAAGCGATTAAGTGAAAAATATTTATTGAATTGTTCTCACTGGTATGAGGAAGTAAAAAGAAACTTTGACATTTGGAAAATAGATAGCTGATTTCTTTTCCCACTATGAAAAAATGCAGTCAACAAAACAGAAGCCCTTGAAATATTCTTGGGATATTTGCTTTTCAATAGTGTGTCTGAGTCTTGCTAGGTAAGACAAATGGCATTTCATTACATGGGAGTTTGACTAAGCACTAGTGAGAAACTGCCTGACAGTATGATACTCAAGAAGCTGGTGCAAAGCTGTCTGAGCATTATATCATAAATTTTCAAAGAAACAAACATTAACATCACATGAGGCATCGACACTGCTGATAACTCACATTTCTTCTAAGCTATTAAAAGTGTAGTAGAATGTTCAATTCATTATATTAAGGCATGCTGGTCAACATCGGGCTACAACTTTAGATCTTCACTCAGTATTGATGAGAAACTGCCAGCCAGGGAAGCAGACCAAATTGTACTGGGGAAAAAAAAAAAAAGACAAACAAAACAACACCAATAACAAAAGAAATCTTAAGAAAACCATAAATTGAACTGTTGTTTACACAGAGAACTCATCCATTTCTCCTAACTTTATTAAAAAAAATGAACAAGTTTTGAAGTAAATATTTAAAAAGCTGCCTCTGGTCAAGATGACTGTCTAGGCTGAGGCGGCTCTGCCTAGCTCAGCTGCCATGTTCCCTGGCCAGAGGCCATGTGCATGCCACAGCTAGAAATGGCCAGCCAGAAACACCAGCTCTGCCACCCATGAGACACCAGGGTGGGAGATGGCTCTGCTAATCTTCCACACTGTCTCCACAAGGCTGGGGAGTGCCCAGACCATCCTGCCATCCATGCGGGCTCTGTATAAATGAGACTTTAATGCTTAGACTATCCAAAGGCTTTATATGTTTGATCAATAACAAGATGTCCATACAATCAGAAATGTAACCCAATACCCAACCTAGATATACCAACTACCTTTGAATGCTAGGGACACATGGACATCTGCCTCCATGTTCCCCTCCCTCATCCTTTTTCCTCTGTCCTAGCTCCTCCTCTTCCTTCTCCTCTTCCTCTCTTTACTCCTCCTCTTCCTCTCCTTACTCCTCCCACCTTAGCTCCTCCTACAAACAAGTGAGAGACATATGAAAAGAGATTAGTCTCAAAATATACATATCTGGTTATATAGCATAACTTTATAAGCCTTAAAATGGAAGAGAGTTTTCCACTTGAAACATTTCAACCATGGTTTATATAGGTAAATTGTAGGTATAACTTGGTCTCCATTTGCTTCCTATTTAGAAACAAGAAGTAAAACTTGATGGAATTGGTGTATGTTCATGGAATGGATCCCCAGTTGGGATGGTTACTGGTTGGCCAGGGCACAAATCTCTGACACTATTCCTGATGCTATATTGTGCTTGTAAACAGGAACCTACCCTGGCTGTCCTCTAAGATACTGTACCAGCAGCTAACAAGGACAGATGCACATATTCACTGCCACACATTAAACTAAGGTGAAGATTTCTGTGGAAGAGTTAGAAGAAGGAATTGAAGGAATTGAAGGAGATAGCAAGCCCATAGGAAGACCAACAATATCAACTAACCTAGACCCTGGGAGCTCTCAAGGGACTCAGCCAACAATGAAAGAGCATAAACTGGCTGGTGAGATGTCCTCAACACATTTGTAGCAGAGAACTACCTTGTCTGGGCTCAGTGGAAGAGGATGTACCCAACCCCGTGGAGTGTTGATGCCCTAAGGTGGGGTGATGCCTGAGAATGTGCACCCTCTCAGAGGAGAAGGGGAGAGGAAGTGGAGATAACTGCTAGGGGGACCTGGAGGAGGCAACATTTGGAATGTAAGTAAATAAAATAATCAAAAAAAAGTTCTGGAAAACAACAAAGTAACTCATGATTTCCCTAAATTTCATAACCTGTTTGGTTTACATCTTAGGAGTATTTTCTTCTTGGATTATCATTTCAAATTACTGTATTATGATTGATTTTATTTTATTTTACTTTTTTGTTCTTTATCATTCTCTGGTATTATTTAAAACACCTCACTTCAAGGATAATGTTTCTATTTTTGCTTCTCTCTCTCTCTCTCTCTCTCTCTCTCTCTCTCTCTCTCTCTCTCATCTCTGTCTCTCTCTTTTTCTACCTGTATCTCTGTGTGTGTGTCTGTCTGCCTCTCTCCTCTCTCTCTCTCTCTCTCTCTCTCTCTCTCTCTCTCAATATTTTATAGCCCACATCATCTTAAAACTCGATATTTGGGGATGTGCATGCATGTATGTGCATGCATGTGTGTGTGTGTGTGTGTGTGTGAGCGCGTGCGTGAGCATTATATGAGATTTCAGTATCACTATACTGCTATCACTGCTCAGTAATTATCATCAATTGTAAATGAATGTGCCTAAGAGACTGATCTTTTTTCAAAATAGAATTAAAAATGAGTTAAATTATTTTTAGATAATATTTGATATATGTTTTTATGCCTTTATTATTTTCAATTTTTATTCTGAAGCTCTTAAAGTTTTTCTGATAAAGATAAGTGCTTATCCTTGGTGACTGTTTTCTGCAAAAATCTGGTTCTTAGATGAACTTAGCATTGTTGACATGTACTGATAATAACTATTGGATGGACAAAGAAGGAGAGGTAAAATAAAGCAAAATAAACAAAGAAAAGCATTGAGCTTTGAGCTGGTTTCAGTGAAGGGCATTTGTGTGTTCTGAGGTTTCCATAATTTGCAAACTTTTCAAAATCTGGGATGAAAAAGGTATATCATCACAGATAGAGAAGTAAGTCATTTAATCCTTCAGCAAAAGCTGGGATGCATGCCCTGGCATCCACTAGATATCTTTGCAAAATGAAACATCAATGTCTCTAAAAACCACCTTTGTACCTGTAGTTTGAGCTAATGCCTAGATATCTCTAGTAAATGCCCCCTTCCTTTGTCTCTTATGCAATATAACTGTCAAAACAGTATGTCTAGTCATTTATATCCATTACCTTAATATATTTGATGTCATTCTTTAAAGAAAATGAATATGAGTGTAAAACATCTCCTTAAGAAAGCAAATATGAATGTGGAGAAAGAAGCAGGAGCTCATTCTGGGAACTGAAAATGGGTTTTCTCAAGGTGTGTTGTATAATTGTTTGTAAAGACACCTACAAGAAAGTCATAATTGAATCCTTTATATTTAATCATAACATTTGTTTTATGTCCTTAAAGATAACTGCTGAAGACACATCTGTTTGATGTTTCTCTGAATGAATTGGAATTTTTTATGTTGCATATGTTTTAAAATGTAGCAGTGAGACTGGATGTGCAGCTTAGTAGCTGAGCATTTACCACACAGGTAAAGCCACCTAGTTTTGCCCTTCGGAATGAAAATAAAAATAAAACCTCCAGAATAAATAGGATATAGTAACAGAGATCCTGAATCATGTGTCTATCCTCATAGAATTTGGTAAATAGTTGTTTTCTGAGTATCTGATGCATATCTGAAACTGTTCTAAGAGCTAGATTACAGAGTTTCTAGTTATTACTACATGTCGTGGACTTCTCTGCCCCACGCTTGGGGGCCAAAATGTCTCTGACTGCTCTATCAGTGTTGGAACCCACACTGCCAAAAGCCTTGGGGGCTAAATTGTTAGAGCCCACACTGCCCCAAGCTGCTCCAGTCCACGGGTCGGGGTTCAGAAAGAGAGTGTGAGGACAGATGTAAATAATGGAGACCAGACAGAGTGTGATTCAATCCCATTTATTCTTCAATGTCTCTTCTTCTCTCCAGGTCCCTAGTTCCCAGTTCCAAGTGCCTCCACATTCCATGTTTTCAGGTTTTGTAATAAGTCTCAAGTTCTTATCTCAGTTCCAGCTGTAGTAAGTCTCAAGTCCTAATCCCAGTTCTAAGTTTCCAGTCTCTTTCCCAGTTCCGAGTTCAATTAAATTCTTCTGTCTGCCTCTCCCATTTTATGTGTCTCACTTCTAAGTCATGCCTTTAAGTCACACCTTTAAGTCTTGTCTCTAAATCAGACCTTTAAGTCACGCCTTTAAGTCTCACACCTTTAAGTCATACACCCAAGGGAAAATCCTGGGTATCTAAAACAAGATGTTATCAGAGTGTGCTCAGCTATTGTAGGCTGTTGTAA
Source organism: Arvicanthis niloticus (assembly GCF_011762505.2). Taxonomy (NCBI): domain Eukaryota; kingdom Metazoa; phylum Chordata; class Mammalia; order Rodentia; family Muridae; genus Arvicanthis; species Arvicanthis niloticus. The sequence goes on from NC_047666.1 coordinate 15,776,909, forward strand.
ACAAGTCTCTTGTCAGCGTATGTGGCTTAAGGTGGCTGCAAGGATGATAGCCACCTTCTGTCGGCTCTCCATAACTACAAAGAGATTATTTGCTAGAGTTTGAAAACTATACCATGAAAAGTAAAGGAACATCAATATCAATATATACAGTGGTTGACCAGACGTAATTTGTTTGGCAAAGCAGAAAGCTTGTTAGTAGAGCTGGATACAAAAGCCCTGTGGTTATCACCATGTAGACACAAAATTTAAAAAGTGCAAATAAATTTCTCTACATCTGTATATAAGCTAGAGTTATCAATCAATAGTGTTTTTACATATTAGGTTTCTAGTGGTCATTTGCCTCACATGTCTTTTGGTATGTTTTATTCCTCAGGAAAATATAACCCACTGTTTGGTGCGTTTAACTAGAAATATGTTTGCAAAATACTGAGAAAATACCTACTACATAACTTTGTCTTTAGTTTTGTTGACATCTCTTAATGGAAGTCTGCTAAGCACATAAGATATCTCCACATAGCCCTTCTTTAATGCCACCTAGAAAGTTTCATTTGCCTTGTATGAAACATGTTTTAAAATAATGATTGACTCTTTTAAGATATATAATCTTCTAAGTCTATATTAATCTCACTCAGAAAAAAATATCTGCTTGCTGTTTTTTTTTTTTAATTACTTAGTGGGGCTGGAGAAATGGTTCTATGTAAAGTGTATATACTGCTCTTCTCAAGGACTTGCCATGGTTTTTCAGCACTCACCATAAAAATCTGATACTTGTATGGGGAACTGCATCTACATGCATGTACTCAATGTATGATTATAATTACATTTTTAAAATGTGATTTGTTGAAGTAAAACAAAATATTTAAACATTTGTCATTTAATTTTGTCTTCTGAATACCAAGACCATCCATCAATGTTTGTTACAGATACGCTTAGAAAATTTTTAAATTACAATTTGGGTAATTTTGATAATAGAATCTGGGGTCTAAGGTATATTAGTCCAGTTCTCTGCTACCAGAACACACACACACACACACACAGACACACACACACACGTGTGTGTGTGTGTGTGTGTGTGAGAGAGAGAGAGAGAGAGACAGACAGAGAGACAGAGAGAGAGAGACAGAGACTGTATGAACACTTTAGGAAATCCCTTTCATGCTTTAATAAGAAATAAAAAAGGAAAAACAGACTTGAACAAATATATTAACTTACACTTATTTTTCTGTACATTCATAAGTCCAACAAAATTACTAGAATCATTTCTGTACTTTTCGATAAGCTCAACTTTACATGCTTTAAAATAGTCATCACTAATGTTAAATCTAAAATATCTAAATGTATCCTATAATTAATATATGCATTTAATATGTATCAATTTCATAACTTTTACATTAAATAAATATTTTGAAGCCAAATATGACTTAGTGTACTCAATATATATATTTAAAGCAAGGATTAATCCTACTTCCGAAGTCCCCATAGTCTATAGCAGTCTCAACAATGGGAAAAGTCCAAACTTCAAAGTCTCTTCTGAGATTCATCTAATCATTTAATTATAATCCCCTAAGCAAGACAGAAAACCCACTGGGCAAACTCCATACTCTGCGTCTACATGTCTGATGTTAAAGCTGTCTTCAGATCTCTATTTCCTTTTTCATCTTTGTTGACTTTAACAAACTTCTTTTTCTGAGCTGGCTCTATTTCCTGTTATCAGGTTTACTCAGCAAATATTCCACTGCTCTGGAATCCTTAACATATTTGGTTCTCAAAAGCAACTTTACTGATACACCTTCTTGTTATAAAGCAAGATTCCATGTCTAGGATCCACACATGATCTTCTGGGATCTTCCTAAGTGCTTGGGTCACATCTCCAGTTCTGGTTGATTCCACTCCACTGCTGCTGCTGTTCTTGCTGATCCTCCTATATTACTGGCATCTCCAATATACTGGGGTCTTCTGCTGCAACTAAGCTTCACCAATAGCCTAAACATATGAATATGGAAGACTTTGTTACTGAGTGACTTCAGACATAGGCAAAAATCAGCCACATTGTTCACCAAGATATCACAAAATCAGTCTCTATGGCACGTACTGAAATTCTCCACTTGGAGCAGGTCTGCGAAGTTCAAATCACTCTGTAACAAAGTCTTCCATATTCATATGTTTAGGCATGCCCCATAAACTCAAATGTTTGGACAAGCCTATTGGGGCCAGGGAGTGGAATGTGGTGGGTGGTATGAATAATGAATATGCTTGGCCTAGGGAGTGGCACTATTTCACGGTGTGGCCTTTTGACTAGATGTGGCCTTGTTAGAAGTGTGTCACTGCGGTTGTGGGTTGTACACCCTAGTCCTAGCTGCCTGGAAGTCAGTCTTCTCCTATTGGCCTTCAAATGAAGATACAGAACTCTCAACTCCTTCTGCACATGTCTGCCTGGATGCTGCCATGCTCCTCCCATGATGATAAGAAACCAATTCTCTGAACGAGTAAGTCAGACCCAGTTTAAAATTGTCCTTATAAAAAAAGATAAAATCAGGAATAAATGGCTGCACATCTTTTCTCCTTTTAATAGATACATAATGTTTGATATTAAGAGACAAAAAGATACCCTGTTAATCTCTAGCATGCAGAGTTCTGGTGCATTAGAAAATAGGAATCTTTATAACTATTACTGATTCAATCAATTTTTGGATTCATTGTTGATCATCTGTGAGATAATGGAAGAAATCTGATTAAGTTACAAATTGAGCTCAGATTTCTATAGAGGTGGGATATATTACTAGTCAAATGCTCTACCACCCTTGGAAAATGTTTTGAAAATAATTGTTAAGTCTATCTCAGGTAACAGCACTGCAAGAATACAAATTCCATTTGGGCAACATAAACACAACACAATTGTTATTTTGTCACCCCTCAAGACTATTTTTATGATTTAGAAACAAAACTTAAACTTAGAAGCCTGGTCCAAACTTTTTAAATGAGCCAGGATTGTTCCCTGGTTGGATTGTGGTGCAGATAATGTTCTAAGAGGGACATGAAAGCTTATGAGTAACAGAATATATTGTCCAGGGTTGTGAGGAAAGGGCCTGAGTTCAAGATATCTGTGGGTTTGATGTCTGAAGAGGGTCCACATCCTAAAAATAGATGTAGAACAAGTTAAGCAAATATGAGAAGGGGAGTAAGAGATTCCATGTAGACCCTTTTATAAGCATTCTAATGTCTTTAGAACTAGGCCTCTCTCACAGATGAACAGGTATACAAAGAACTAGGGTAAATATTCCCAGCACACATGTTTTCTGAGGTTTTTAAATATTCATTTTTCTTTTAATTTTATCTTTGCTGGTTTTTAATTACAATCTTAATTATATACAATAATCTGCTTCACTGTAACATTTTATATATGTACATAACATATATTGATCACAGTTACCCCATTATCCTTTCTTGTTCGTTGTTCAGCACTATTCTTTTTCTCTCCCAATGAGTCCCCTAACCATTGTGAGTATTTATTTAATTCTTTTATGAGAAAGTACATTTAACTAGGTTATTTCAAGTAACATCGATCTTACTCATGGCTACACCACCCAGTAGCCAATAATTGCTATCCTTGGGGAGAGTTATGCCCTTATAACCAAAGCTTTAATTACATAATAAACATACTGCTTAATAAAATAATGTTGTTATTTGTTATTGTTGTTTAACTCCAGGTTTTTTCCTACTGGAAAACAAAGCCCTGAGATATAGATTTCTATTCTTCTTTATAAAGAGTGGGATCTTTAGAGTTTCTCTGAAACATTAGTCAACTTGGCCAAGCAATATATACCCTTAGACACTTCAGTGCAGCAAATTAAAAACAAGGGGCAACCAACCACTCTTGATTGTCTATGGAATATTATTACAATAAAGAAAAATTACGACAGTGATGAATTATGCAAGTTCTTAAAAGATGACTAAAATTAAAAATCCACGTGAGATAAATTTTTATTGTATTCCCTTTACTCACATTGAGAGAGAAATTCCACTGGTGCTGTATTTTATCTTAGAATTTATATATTTTATCCAAAATAATTTTCACATGAAACAGAAATAAGAAACATAGCAATAAGAACAAAAAGTGTCTTAATATTCCAGACTTTTGTGAACTGAAATCCTTGAAGATGATGCACTGGAGTTGGAGATCCTGAAGACATACTGTGGAACCAAACACATCATCACTGTGGCAAGGTAGAATGGTGCAGAAGTAGCCAGAATTTTCTCAAAAATAGCTTTATTCCTCTGATTGTCATTTACAATCTAACGCTGTGTCTGAGATAACATTGTGGTCATGAGGTAGAACTTCAGAGATGGATTGTACTGTTAAAGTTACTGGAGGGTTAGGTACATTCATCAAGTCTAAAACTATGATTGATTAAAATTTGAGACACATACAAGGAATCGCTTTCACTGTGAGAGCTCAAGTCTCTGTCATCCTCTAGTGTATCTAGTAGATAGATTTATTTATAACTTCTTCTTAACATCTAATACAATTGACCATGGTAAGTAAGTTCACACAAATTTGGATACTAAGAACCTGGCTATTCACATTCTTCATTGAATGACTGATTTCTTACTCTCTTTGGACCAATATATATATTTTATATTAGCATGAGAAAATAGATATTTAATTTTTGTTATAATTCTATACAGAAAACAAAATATAAGTACAGACCACTGGAAAAATAGTAAAATAAGAATGATGAAATATTTAAAGTATCATATTTTTATCTGAAGTGTACCCCGCTGAACCATGACAATAATGTTTTTTGTAAGAAATATATATTATGGGATGTTTATTAGTAAAAGTCTGTAATATAGACAACTTACTTTCAATGATTAATAAAATACACCCTTTACAGAACAATAATTTGAGAATCAATAAAGTAACATGATGAAAGTGCTAAAAAGTTCAAACTAGATATGGGTATGATACAATATTTGTAGTATAAATTTTATTTTAATAAATCAAAATTGTTACAAGAACTGAAATTTGAAGAAAAATCTTTAGAATTGTTGATTAAAGTTTTTGATCTTTTTGTGAGTCTGTACTACATTTCTGAAATTTTAAGGAAAATCATAAAGATAAAGGCCAATGAATTAGACATGATGGTGCTTACCTGTAATTTCCACACTTGAGAGACAGAATCCAGAATTTAAGATATCAAGATGGTCCTTGATTATGTGGATAGTTCAAGGTTAACATGGTCTACATAAGAACTTACAACAATAATTTCAATAACAATGGTAATTAAAGAAATAATAATAATAATAATAATAATAATAATTATAATATCCTTTGGATTATAAAAATACAACAACAAAAAAGAAAACATTGACCACAGTGAATCTATTAGTGTCATAATGATTTTGCCACAAAAAGACAGCATTCCTACTTCCAGGGTTACTCAATGCTCACTTATAGTTTTTCCATCTTTCATTATGTCAAAGGGATACATGTAAATGATTCAGAGAGATGAAACAGGAAAATTGGGTTTTACAACTAGGTAAATTTATTCTGGACCATCAAATCTTTCCTACGAATTGATCTGTCTGTTTATTGTGTTTCTTATTCTGCCTGGGAGAGAGATTAAAACTAGCTGCACTTACTATAAAGATATAAACTTTAAGGGTAGTATCTCACTGCATATATGTGGTTTTATTTTCTGAAATTTATATAAAAGTAAATTACATCAACAGCACTTAATTGGGATAATCACTCTGGAAAATTCAAACTTTCTGAAGTTACTTTGTGCCAAGAAATTTGAATAGACACTGAATTGTATAGCAAAGCTAGTGGATGAATAATGAGGTTAGAAGTAGTTGTGCACCAGGAATGAGAACATACAATCAATAAATACAGACTTTCAGAAGAAAGTACTTCAGACCTTCTCTAGGTTCTGTGTAGAGTTTAATTTGACATCATTATCTTTTATTCAAGCATTGTGTTACTTTGATATGGTTTGTTAGCTTATAATCAGACAATTTCTAGTGCTAAAATGGACAGTTATTATTCCCTTCTTTATTGAGAAACTTCCATCTGCTCATTTAGTTCCCACTTCCACAGCATGCCTTCAACAAATTCTTAGTAGTTTCATTCTACTCCTTCTTCTGCTAATAAAATAAGCATTACATTAGTCCCCTATAATTCAAATATCCAAGCCCTTTAAGCATGAGCACAACATCTATTTATCTTACTATTGAATTTTATAGATCTCATGACTGTAACCTCTCTGGAACTTTAAATGAGGGTAATGACATGAACATAAGTAAATTGAACTGCCTTTTTTTGGTATGATTTCCCCCAATGCCAAATTTCTTATTTCCTCCTTAACTTTTCAGCCACTTAAATTCTTCTGGTAGGGAGTATCTTCATGAAAACTTTTTTATGCCTTTGAAGTCATTTCATTGTTTCCCAGAAGCTAAATGGATCTCAGAATCACAGGGTTGTTTTAAAGTATCATTAATTATCCATAAATCTTTGGGTTTTAAAACCCAAAATGTTTTAAATATGAATTTCCACAGGGAATATTGAAATACCAAATTATAATATTGGAACTATAGATAACACCAAAGCTTAGACATAGTAGGTTTTACATTTCTAGGTCAGAGAAATAAAAACATTTCTGTCCTTGGACATTTGAATTATTGCTTGTCAATCACATACATGCCATGTTTTCATTGCATACATTAACAAATAACCTAGGTTATGCTCCTAAAACACCTCTGAGGGAGCTATTTTTATGAGATCATATGTTTATAAGTAGAAAATCTGTACCATGATAAGAAAATTATTAATTAAATCACTTGTTCAATGTTACAGGCCTGGATAATGATAAAATTGAGGTCAGAAACAAGGGAGTCTTTCTCCATGTGCATGCCTTTAAAATAAATGCTGTGGTCATGCTTAAAAGTCTTGGGTACTTCTACTTATTTATTGTATTACCTGCCTGCTTTGGTTGATTATTAATCTATTAATTTTTCTGAATTGTCACCATACATTATTTTCTCATTGTCTTCAGTTTTTCCTTTATTATGATTCTAATCCAAAACACAAAGACATGCTCCACTCTGTTCATAGCAGCCTTATTTATAATAGCCAGAGCCTGGAAGGAACCCAGGTGTCCTTCAACAGAGGAATGGATACAAAAAAATTGGTACATTTACACAATTGAGTATTACTCAGCTATTAAAATAATGAATTCAAGAAATTCTTATGTAAATGGATAGAACTAGAGATTATCATCCTGAGTGAGTTAACCCAATCACAAAAGAACACACATAGTATTTACTCACTGATAAGCAGATGTTAGCCCAAAAGCTTGGAATAGCCAAGACTCAATTCACAGACCACATGAAGCTCATGAAGAAGGAAGACCAAGTGTGGATGCCTTGGTCCTACTTAGAAGGAGTAACAAAAATACTCAAGGGAGCAAATATGAAAACAAAGTGTGGGACAGAAACTGAAGGAGGGGCCATCTGGAGACCATTCCACCTGGGTATCCATCCCATGTACAATCACCAAAGGTAGACACTGATGTGGATGGCAGGAAGTGCATGCTGACAAGAGCCTGATATGGCTGTCTCCTTAGAGGTCTGCCAGAGGCTGACACATTCAGAGGCTGATGCTCAGAGCTAACCACTGATCTGATCAAGTGTTTCCCAATGGAGAAGTTAGAGAGAAGACTGAAGGAGCAGAAAGGGTTTGTGGCCCCATGAGGAGAGCAACAATACCAACCAACCAGAGCTCCCCAAGGTCTAAACCACCAACCTCGGAGCACATAGGGAGGGACTCATGACTCCATCTGTACATGAATGGGAGGATGTCCTTCTCAGGCATAGGTGGGAGAGGAGATTCTTGGTCCCATGAAGGATGAACACCGAATGGGGAGGGGGGGAATTCGAGGGTGGGGAGGTGGGAGTTGGGGGGTAGGTTGGGGCACATCCTCATAGAAGCATGAGGAGGGGAGATGGGATAGGAGGTTCCTGGGTGGTGGGGGGAGTAGGGGGAAGGGGATAAAATTTGGACTGTAAATATAATATCCAATAAAAATAAATTAAAAAAAATAAGTTTCATACTGGCCTTGTATTGTTACATCCTCTCAGAGAAATGAATTTGATCAAATGGCAAGCTAGATAAAATCATTATATTCTTGACTTGTACCTATACCTACACAAAGTCACCTACCTGAGGAGAAATAACATCAAGTGAATAAAATAAATAAAATATCCAATTTAAAAGAAAACAAACTTGCCTAAAGTGAAACATTGGTTTCACTTTATATCAAGACTGAATCCTCTGGGCTTTGTTTTAATTCTACTCAGTGTTCATAATGTGTGCACCTAATCCATTTATTCTTTCTGTGTTTATATATGCATTCCTATATAAATATATGCATATAAATATGTATGCATATATATAATTCTAATAAACAAAACATCTTGATACATGGTAGTATAAAAATACAGGTTGTGAATAGCACAATCTTATTAAGTCATGACATGTTTTTTTGACATGAGGTATGCATTCATTTTGTTTTTCAAGTTTTCACTAAACATGTAAAAAATGTACATGTTAATAGAATACATATGTAAATTTTTTTAGTTCACACAAGTACTTAAGAGTAAAGTTGAAGGAGCTAAAGAAAGCTATACAATGATTGCTATAGGAGACACAGATACAGTTTTTGTGGCAGCACATTTTTGTAATGTCTGAGACCCAAAGATGTGGTTCTAAAACTAAAAATAAATGATAAATTAATAAAATATGTGAGATCCCATATATATATATATGTGTGTGTGTGTGTGTGTGTGTGTGTGTGTGTATGTATGTATGTATGTACATATGTATACATATAATACTGATGGATAAAACCTGTAATATGTCCTAGGCAAGTTTGTTTTCTTTTAAATTGGATATTTTATTTATTTACATTTCAGATGTCATCCCCTTTCCACATTTTTCTTCCCTAGAACCCCCTTTCCCATCCCCCTCCTCCTTTTTGCATTTTAATTACATGCAAGTATTGAGGTCAGTTCTAGGTTGAGGAACTAGCAATGCAATAGATGCAAATAGTCAAGGAACAAGGAAGACAATAAACACAAATAGTCAAAGAACAAGCAAGGCAATAAACAAAATTCCGTGAACACTTCTGTGATAACTGTTTTTAAGGGCTTATCAGGATGACCAAAATATCTAAGCCAGATTCCCTAAGCCCAAAGTAATTTTCATGTATGAAGCCTACTTTCTTGTTCTAGCCTAATACTTAGATTGCTGCCTGAAATTACTTCTTTGTCCTACATAAGTAAGTTTTTTTCTGTGACAATATAAATAAATTCTATTGACATCATGCAGGCACCAGAGACACATACATACACACACACACACACACACACACACACACACACACACACACACACACACACATATACATAAAACTACACATATACATGCATACACATCATAAGTATATGCATACACATACACATGCATATATGTATACACAAACACATATACATGTGTGTGTGTTGTGTATGTTCATGTGTCTAATTTAATGGAATAATATTTATCACCAACAGCAGGAGTAACTCAAAGTCAGTTGTATCATGAAGATACATATCTCAACATGAGTACCAACTCACAAAATCCAAGTCACGGGAGCTCCTTGTAAAATTTCATACAGTCTAGCCAACTAGAATTTTCTACCCCCCCTGAGTAACTGTTACTTTTTATATAACCTCAATAAGAGACCTTCATATCTTTATATTTAAAAAAAATTCTTCATAATTCTGAGTTTTTCTTCTTCCTTGATTTTTGCTTACCCCTATTTTCCTTAGAAGAGAGAATGTTTTGATTTGGAAAAAAGTCACTATACAACAACTACCTACAATTACTATATATTCATAAGAGTTATTCATCGCTTAAACACAGACAATATGAATCCTTTCCTATTCTTGGTAAAAGATAGGTGTGAATGACCTAAATGAGTACTGTTTTTGTTGAAAAGTCAATGTATTGAATGATATCAAAATGAAAATATTAGTACTAATCATTAATATATTATACATTTGCACAAATTCCACCAGTGCATCTCTGATATATATATTGAAACATTAACTGCAACATGCACTTAGCCCTTCTTTGTATGGTCAACATCACTGATTTAAGACTTTTATTAAAGGAAAAAGTGACTATTTTTTTGATTTACAAATACAGTATAGTATATAAAAAAAAACAATAAATGCTTTCACACATTGGTTCCTTTCTCCTTACAACTTAGTTTATAGATTTACATAATGAAAGCATCACACACCAAATTCTAAGAAAGTCTTCATATCTAATAACAATTAATGACTTTCAAGTACTCTATCAAATCATAAAACAAAAATATATATCCAGCATTCATCTTGTTTTCTTTTTGGTATCCTTCCTTGTGTAGATTTCTATACTCTAAGCCATTCATTCGTTATGTTTTTATTTTTTCTACTGCAGTAAAATTAACCCTATAGCTTCACACAGAACAAAATGTTAAAGCACATAATAATGTGTGTATTAATATACATGATTGATGATGCAAAACTGAAATGTTCCTTATTGAAGCATTGTATTTACATCTATAGTACATAACTAGCTCACTTTTAATTACTTCATGAATTTTTTTAAAAAATTATCATCAGAATTAATCTTTTAAACTTCAAAATATCAACTGACTCTTCTCAAGAAATTTTCCTACATCCTGAAGATCAGGAAGGATGTCAACAATTTGTTCTGTTTGGGTGTTATGGGAATATTGTATGATTGTAAAATGTTTACAGGAGACAGAATGGCTGAAATATACCAAAGCACATCACTCCAGCTTTCTCTACATATGCAATAATTCTTTGAATTTTAAACATAGAAATAAATGTATATAGGTTTGGAAAATAAAGTATAAATGAACACCAAAGAACACTTTCTTTGTTTTAAAGAAAGTATTAAATCAACATCATAATTTTTTCACCAGGCTGATCTCTAAAACTCTCTACTAGAAAGACATATATATTGATGGCTTGAGTATGGAATTATCTTGTTTTTTGATAATCCATTTCAGAGTTTATAGAATAAATTTTTCTTTTTTATACTTGACTTGCTTGATCTAGATTTTTCTCTGACATCATACATAAGCTCTCTCTGTCTCTGTTTCTCTCTCTCTCTCTCTCTCTCTCTCTCTCTCTTTCTCTCTCTCTCAATACACTTGAATTTTCCATTAGATTCTTGAGATAGTGGATATTGAGAGTATAATGTAAAGTCAGGAACCCAGGGTTAGAAATTGAAAGATTAGAGACTGGATATTTAATTTATATTTTATAAGGCTATTTTTTGATTTATGTTTATGTATATACATATATACATACCTTGTTTATGTCTGATACCTATAGAGGTCAAAAAAGGGCATTAGACTCACTGGAACTGAGATTACATGTTTTTGTGAGCTATCACGTAAATGGTAGGAACTGAACAACAGTCAGGTGAAGTGGAAATTTTTGGTTATTTTGTAAACTCAGTTGTGTCATGTGATAGTCTTCTGGAAACTGTCATCTGCAAGGATGTTTTACTGAAGTAGCCATGTGAGTGAACATATGATGTTTTGCTAGAGTGGATGCTTGAGAGAGCATATGATGTTTAGAAAGTATATAAATATAACCTCATGGACAGTGGCAGGACACTTGCATTGCTTCACCTTGCAATGCTTTGCTGATCTTCGCTTGTCATCACTTCATAGAGAGAAATGCACTAAAGAACTTCTCCTGGTACTTTGATTGATTCCACTGCTGACTCATTCCCCATTCCAATTCTGCTGACTCACGCTTTGTGGTTTCTGTTAGGTTGAGCAACAGATACTGATTCATGGTTGGTGTTTTCTATAGGACTGGACTTCTGATAGCCTGATAATGAATATTGGAATCACCTAAAAAATCTACTACTTCCTTTTCTTATTTTAATTATTTTTTTTATTTTTTACACTTCAGATTTTATTCCCCAACCCCCAGTCCACACTGCAACTGTTTCACATCCCATACTTCCTTGTCTCCACAAGGATGGCCCATCCCCTAACCCCCATCCAACCAGACCTCTAAACTCCTGGGGCCTCTAGTCTCTTGAGGGTTAGGTGCATCTTCTCTGACTGAACCCCAACCCAGCAGTCCCCTGTTCTATATGTTTTGGGGGCCTTATATTAGTTGGTGTATGCTGCCTGGTTGGTGGTCCAGTGTTTGAGAGATCTCGGGGATCCAGGTTAATTGAGACTGCTGGTCGTCCTACAGGGTCATCCTTCTCCTGAACTTTTACAATTTTCCCTAATTCAACCACAGGTGTCAGCAGCTTCTGTCCATTGTTTGGGGTCAAATACCTGCATCAGAGGTTTGTTGGGTCTTTTGGAGGGTAGTCATGATATGTCCCTTGTGAGTACATCATAGCCTCAGTAATAGTGTCAGGCCTTGGGATCTCCCTTTGAGCTGGATTCCACTTTAGGCCTGTTGTTGGACCTTCTTTTCCTCAGACTCCTCTCCATTTATATCTCTGTAGTTCTTTCAGACAAAGACAATTATGGTTCAGCATTTTGACTATGGGATGGCGACCTTCTTTCTCATTTGATGTCCTGTCTTTCTGCTGGAGGTGGCTCTACAAGTTCTCTCTCCCTACTGCTGGGAATTTCATCTAAGGTCCTTCCCTTTGAATCCTTAAAGTCTCTCACCTCCCAGGTCTCTGGTGCATTCTAGAGGGTTCTCCCAACCTTATACCTCCCAAGGTTGCCTGCTTTCATTCTTTCTGCTGATCCTCAAGGATTCAGATCTTTTCCCTCACTCAATACCAGATCACGTTCCCCTTTTACCCCCTCTGACCCCTTAACCTCACAGGTCCCTCCCTCCCTCCCTCCCCCCACCTTTTGATGAGGTGTTCTCACTTGATTCCTTCATCTGGTTGACCTTTTTGAGTTCTGTGAACTATATCTTGGCCATTCTTTACTCTTTTTGGCTAATATACACTTACTAGTGAGTACATACCATGCATGTCCTTTTGGATCTGAGTCACGTCACTCAGAATAATATTTTCTAGTTCCATCTATTTGCAAGCAAAACTCAAAATGTCTTTGTTTTTAATAGCTGAGTAATATTCCATTGTGTAAATGAACCACATTTTCTGTATCCATTCTTCTGTCATGGAACATCTGTGTGGTTTCTAGCATCTGGCTATTACAAACAAGGCCTCTATGATTGTAGTAGAACTCTTGCCCCTGTGGCATGGTGGGAGCATCTTTTGGGTATATTCCCAAGAATGGTCCACAATCCCTTTTTTCTATTAACCTTCTTCCTCTACTATCTCTGGTCTGTGGGCTAGAAAGAAGGTTGAAGTATTTAAAAACCCTAATTAACGAAGGTTTTGAAAACTCTAAGCCTAAGATCAGGTCCTCTGCAAGAGCAGCAAGCCCTCTTAACTGTTGATCTATCGATTCAGTCCCTTCCTTCTATTTTTTTTTCTGTTTTAATTTTATATTTTCAGATTATAATAACACACCCTACTTTCTATCAAGTTTGGGGTATCATTTTTTATTAATTTATATGGCATACATGCATTCATGTATATGTATATAGATAATAGTTCTAAATATGTAAGTAGTGCCTACAGTTCTTTGTGTAGAGGTTGTGAAACATGGGCTCCTCCAAACAACCCCTGTTCACATTAGCATGTGCATTATTATTTTTGTTTAAACTTTAGTTGTCCATAATCTGCCGAACTGAAACTACAAAAGTAGATAATAGATTACAAAAAGTGTTTGTGATACTAATTCTAAGTATCTAAGTTCGCTAAGCCAGAAAATGAGATATACACATGAAGTTACATTAATAAAGTAAATTATGATGAGTTTCTTATGCAGATGCTTTAATTGTGAAATGTGAAGTTGTAGGCTATGGAAACAGAAAAGAAGAAATATAAAATCAGAATGCAACATCAGTAAATAAAACTGTGCTTAAAGTAAAAGCACCATGGAATCATGACACTTTTCTACCTGAAGTTTTATATTTGCCTTTGAATCTATGCTTAAAACCAGCCATTAAAAAGTGGTTATCAAACATGACTTTAAAATTTATGTCCGAACACAGGGTTTTCCCCCAGTGAACTTTTATAAATCTCCTTAGTCGTCTGAACTACTTAGAATTGACAATGATTAATTTCTATCATGTATAGAGTTGGGAAAATCAACTATTTTAACTTCATAAAATGTTGACTTTAAAGGCAGTATGATTTTAATTATTTCCTGGCTCTGCTGTTGACATAGTTTGACCTGATAAGTTCACCCATTGGCTACACCAATGTAATTATAAAGATCTAGAAATTATCTAACAAAATATTGAGCTCAGATATATGGTAGCCTTTTTCAAATTTATTTTTTGCTGATAGAAGATAGTGTGCTTTTTACATATTTCTTTCATTAAAAAATAGTTAATGAAAATTATCATTAGTGATCCAAAGAGTTGTGTAAGATGAATTCCTATGTAGCTCCTTGTAGCAGACTACAGTTTACACACATTTTTCTTTGTCAATTATAATAAAGACAACATCCAGGTAAATCCAACATAAGTGAATAAAATTATTTGTTTGAAAATGGAGTCTCTTCTTGTCTGAGATATAAACTCAGTTTTCAGGCAGATTTCCTACAATGCTACACAAGATTGTTCATTTCAAACAAATGAAACAGGTTCAGAATTCTGTTTAATGTTCCAGAATGATAACATGGGACCAAGGAAGTGATTAACTGAGGACACAGAAAGTAAACGTATCAAGGGCACAATTGTGGTTATTCTCAATATTCCATTCCACATAGGGGCTGGACAGTTGTTTCAGTGTTAAAACCGCTTACTGCTCTTGCAGCAGATCAGGGTTTGGTAGGACATGGTCATCTCTTAGGTTCAGACCCAGAAAACTTGACAGCTCTTTTGTCCTCTGAGTTCTGTTGCATATAGGTGGCATACAGGCATGCACACATACAAAGAAGCAACAAGTAAGCAAGCAAGCAAATAAATAAATAAATAAATAAATAAATAAATACTTAAAATAATAGTTTTATATTTTTTGTTCCTAGTAGCTAAAGTTATTTTTAAGTTAACCAAAAATAATTTTCTTCTTTGTATTATTAATATCTGATATTAGGGCAATTATTTATATATATTAAACATATATATTATAGAATTATCAAATAGTAATGTTTTTTTATTTGTGTAGTATTTGTTATTTGAAAAGTACACATTGGTTTCTGTTTGCTACTGTTTTCTCTTCATTATCTTGCCAACATTCAGTTTTAGTCAATATAGATATGCATATAAGAAAAATGTAGGATAGAAAATGCATTTTGATATTTGAATGAAACAAAAAATGTATGGTATCACCTTTTTCAGTAAATATAGGGTATATAGTATTATAAATATACCTATACTTACATTTTTCAGATAAGTAGCACAGAAATGTATGTATAAAATCAAAAAACCATGTATTTATAATTAAATGAAGCTATTTCCTTCTAAACAATCCTACAAAATATGCTTGTAGATTGAAAATAAATTGTTGGTACTACAAATCAATAGTTTTTGTTGTCTAGTTTGGTGGAGAATAATAAACTCCAATCCCCATTGATGACCAATTCACTTTTAATGAATACAAGAAGTAAAACTTGCATTCATAGAAAGCCTAGAGGCACTGATTGGCCCTCATGTTCCTTGACATTTCATCACAGTGATTGATTTACTCATTGCCCTCTACACTTTTACTGTCACCTGACAAGCCCTTTTCCTCTCCTCAACAACATGCACTATATTAAGGAGCTTAAAATTAACTTGTAGAAATTCGATTTGGTGGAACATGTTTACTAAAGGTCACACATTTAAAATGCTCCAGAATGCCTTTCTCTATAAATGTGAATTACTATTAAAAATAACATAGTGGTCACCTGCCAGTTAGGCTACCTACAGATATTCTCCTCTCCCCAGATTCAATTCTCTAGTTTCATCCCTAGCTCTGCAGCAGAGTATCCATTGTATTCTTCTCTGTCCCATGTATCCATCTTCTTTCACTTCCACTGCTCTTTTAACATCACTTCCTCATTCATTGTTTTTTTCTACCTGTCATCCCCAGGAGTCCTCCCCTCACCTGTTAACCCATGGTCTAATGCTGCCAAGCTAGCAAGTAGCCTGATTTTAGATCACAACTCTCCTTCTACTCCTCCAGATTCGACCTTCCAACACCAGCCTCATCAGCACTGTAGCAAAAAAAAAATTGAAATTTTGTTTTTCTTTTATTTTTGACCCCCTTTTCAACAGATCACAAGCATCTTCTCTCTCAACTTTACTTTCTCCAACTCATCCTATTATCCCAGATTACAACACCCACCAGCAGGGATACACTCAGAACACACTCATTGAGCAAGACTAGAGTGAGGTAACCCAATCACAAAAGAAGACATATGGTATTTGTTGAAGTAATTATTTAAAATGGTTGTTGGTAAAACAGACTATCTAAGCTGCAGCAGCTCTGCCTAGCTCAACCACCATGCTCTGTGGCCAGAGGCCACATGTGAGCCGCAGCTAGAAATGGCCAGCCAGAAACACCAGCCCTGCCACCCACAAGATGCCAGTGTGGGAGATGGCTCTGACAATCTTCCATGCTGTCTCTGAAAGACTGGGCATTGCCCAGATCATCCTGCCAACCACACAGGCTCAGTACAAATGAGATTCTAATGCTTAGATTTTCCAAAGGCTTATATATTTAGTAATGATCAGTAACAAGATGCCCCCTCAATCAGAGGTGTAACTCAATACCCAACCTATATATACCAACTATATTTGACTGCAGGAGACATGTGAACATCTGCCTCCATGTTCCCACCCCCTGCTCTCTCTCTCCTCTTTCCTGCCTCTTTGAGCTCCTCTTCTTCCTTCTCCTCATTCATCCTCTTCTTCTCTTTACTCTTCCCACCTTAGCTCCTCCTACAGGTATTCACTCACTGATAATTGGATATTACCACAGAAGCTCTCAATACCCAAGATGCAACTCACAGGCCACATGAAGCTCATGAAGAAGGAAGACCAAAGTGTGGGTGCTTTGGTCCTTCTTAGAAGGAGTAACAAAATACTCAAGGGATCAAATATGTAGACAAAGTATTGGACAGAAACTGAAGGAGTGGCCATTTGGAGACTGTTCTACATGGGTATCCATCCCATGTGTAGTCACCAAAGGTCTAAATTTGAAGGAAGAAGCACAATTCAAGGAACAAAACACATACCCCTCAGAAGCAAATCTAGACATTATTACCCCAAATGATAATCCTCCTAATTTCAAATGCCTTGACATCAGAATAAAAGCAAACTTAAATGATAGATTATAAGGGATGGAAGAAAGTATCTCAGAGATTTAAGAAGACATTTAAAAATGGATGCTGTGGGGAAATGAATATATTAAAATTTCCCAACACAAAACATCCAGAAAATCCAGGACACTACAAAAAGAATAAAACTAAGAATAATAGAAAAAGACAAAGAATAATAAAATCCAGCTTAACAACTGAGAATTTGTTTTTAATTAAACTCACAGAAAAGAATGCTACTCTAAAGAAGGAGATGTCTATAAAGTTATAAGAACTGTATAGAATGGCAAATAGGTTGAAATACAATAATAAGTACCCCTGACACATATTAATTAAAACAATAAACATCGATAACAAAGAATGAATACTACTTAAAGGGGAAAAGATTAAGTAACACACCTCAACATCAAATGCAAACATTACCTCAGAGTAAAAGTTGGAAAAAATTATTCCAAGCAAATGGACCTAAGAAACAAGGTGGTATAGCTACTTTAGTGTCTATCAAAATAGACTTAAAACCAGAACTAATAAAACACAGGGAAAAAACATACGTACTCATCAAAGAAAAAATTCCACCATGAGTAAATATTTTAATTCTTACTATCTATATTCCTAACACAAGTGCACACACATTGAGAGAGAGATAGAGAGAGAGAGAGAGAGAGAGAGAGAGAGAGAGAGAGAGAGAGAGAGGAAGGAGAGAGACAGGGACAGAAAGCAACAGAGATAGAGACAGAAAGATTTTCTGCACCATATGGAATTTCTCTAAAACTTGACCACATCTTTGAGAACAAAGCAATCCTCAACAGATAAAAACAATTTGAAATAAGTTTTTACATCCTACCAAACCACCAATGGTTAAATTTGGACATCATCAACAACAAAAACAATAAGAAGTTTACAATCTTATTAAAATGTACAACTCTCAACTTAATGAATATGTGCTAAATCAAAAAAATTGAAGTCTTTCTTAAATTAAATGAAAATTAATTTGAAGCATATTCACACATAATAAGCCACAGTGAAACAGGTTATAAGTGTCAAGTTCATAGAACTAGTTGCCTACAAGAATATTAAAACTGCTGGGCAGTGGTGGCGCAAGCCTTTAATCCCAGCACTTGCGAGGCAGAGGCAGGTGGATTTCTGAGTTCAAAGCCAGCCTGGTCTACAGAGTGAGTTCATGAGAGCCAGGCCAGGGCTACACAGAGAAACCCTGTCTAGAAAAACCAAATATATATTTAGAAAAACCAAATATATATATTTGTATATATATATATATATATATATATATATATATATATATATATATACGTATATATATATATATATATTAAAACTTACTAAAGAGATCAGGGAACACTATGGAAGCCTTGAGAGAAGGATTGAAAGATCTGAGAGGAATGGCAACACCACAAGAAAATGAACAGTGTCAACTAACATGCACCCCTGTAGGGAGCAGACAGAAGGCGGCTGTCATCCTTTCAGCTATCTTGAGCCATATACCCTGAAAAGAGACTGGATTACATTAGCCTACAACAGATGAGCACACTCTAATAACATCCTGCTTTAGATACCCAGGATTTTCCTTTGGGTGTGTGAGACTTAAAGGTGTGTGACTTAAGGGTGTGACTTAGAGATCAGATTTAGAGACAAGACCTAAGGGTATGATTAAAGGTGTGACTTAGAGGTGTGGCTTAGAAATGAAACATATAAAAGGCTAGAGGCAGACAGGAGAGTTCAGAACAATTTGGAGTAACAGAGATTCAGACACTAGGAATAGGAATAGACATTAGACACTCGGAAGAGAACAACTTGGAGTACAACTTGGAGTTAGGCATTAGACATTAGGCACTTAGCACTTGGAAGAAGTAACTTGGAACTTGGAGGCACTAGGGACTAGGGACTAGAGACTAGGAACTCAAGACTTGAGACTTAGACTAGGAAGAGAGACTGAAGAATAAATGGAATTGAATCACACTCTGTCTGGTCTCCATTCTTCTAGTCTATCCTCACTCTCTCTCTTGCTGAACCCGGACCCACAGACCAGAGCTGCTTGGGGCAGTGGGGGCCAACAACTTAGCCCCCAAGGCTTTTGGCAGTGCAGGTTCCAACATTGACAGAATGGTCCGAGACATTTTGGCCCCCAAGCGTGGGGCAGAGCTGTCCCCGACACCCCTGGGAACTCCCAGAGACTGTGCTTCCAACCAAAGAGCATACTTCAGCTGGTCTGAGGCTCTGGCATATATATCAATCATAGGGCTGCCTTGTCTAGCCTCAGTGGGATAGGATGTGCTTAATCCTTTAAAAAAAAAAAATCCTTAATTTGTGGGGCAGTGGTCAGCTAAAATGGCGCCTAAGCTTATGAATAGCCTAAGCTTATGAATGACACCCGCCAAAGCTTATGAATGGCGCCTGCCTAATTTTATGAATGGCGCCTGACTTTCTCACAGTCCGCTGCTGGCTTACACTGCACAGACTCACTGCCACGTAGTATCAGGCCATTTTATGTGTTCCAATGGTGTGTGCCCACGTGGCAGGCTCTGAGTGACCAGGCATGGGGATAAAAGGGAAAGTGGAACTGGGATGGGGGCTTCCAGAGAGATTGTAAGAAAGGTTCCTGAGTAAAGCTGCATTGGGAAGAATCTTGTGTCCTGTCGCTACTTTCTGCGGGTTGGAATGGCAGGTGACAAAACTTGATGCCTCAGGTGTCCCAAAGTTGGGGGATACCCAAGGGTGGGCACCTATCCAAAGTGAAGGGAAGGAGGAAATAGAAGGAAGAAGTCTGCAAGGGGAACAATATTATGGGATGTAAATAAAATAATCAATTAATAGAAAAATATTCTAGAGTTGATAGAAGAAAATGTGGGGATCATCCTTGAACCATTAGCACTAGAAAAATATTCTGAGCAGAACACATTAGCACAGGCAAAACTGTCATCTGGATATTACCTATTAAATAAATAATAACCAAGCTATAATACCCATAATACCATATAATATCCATAAATGTTAAACTTAGAGGAAGGAACTATGGTGGAAACATCCATATCTCTGGAAAAGGGGATAAAATAGATGGATTGGAGCCAGGGCTTTCAGAGGAACAGGAACAGGGGGAGATGGGATTGACAGAGGTAATCTGGAAGAGATTAAGAATTGAAGAGCATCTGAGGAGTGGTATGAAAACCTAGTGTACTTGTAGTCTTCCTACGATACATGGTGGTAATGTTTCAATGATGTCCACAAATAATGTGGGAGATATAACCCAACTTATTGTTCTTTCACTGAACAAAGCTTTTAATACCTGGACTGGGTTATATTGAGTTGAGTTCTTGGCCAAAAGAGTCACAAGTAAATCCCTAAACACCCTCAGGCATGTTACAAAGACAGTAGTTTGCCTGTCACAAACTGAAAGCAAAGCCTCCTTGCTGAAGACAAGATCCACATAGCTCATCAAACAATAAGAGATAATGCTGGCACCTACATAGAATCTTCACTTCTAAATTCTAGTGTCATTGATGCAGGAAGGTAGCCTACCATTTTCCAAAAGGGAAACATGTTGCGCGCACCTCTTCTGTGTCCCCTTCGCCCGCAAATAAGGACACGGAGGCAGTAATTGGGTATCACTACAGACGAGGCTTTACTTCTTGTAACAGCAAAAGCGGAAAAGACCCCAAGCCTGGGAAAGGCACTGCTATATATACCCTAGAGTGGCGTGTTCACTTCTGATTGGCTGTTCACTCATCACCCCATATTACGCCCCGGGATGGGCAGTGACTTTGGCGTGCCTTTTGCCTTTTGCACCTGCGCAGTCAGTTGTTTACAAGTGGGAGGACAGGATGTCCGCGCCATCTTGGCACTGCGGCTCCCAACAGAAACATACCAGCCCAACCACAATCACTTGGAACTCATACCTCATGCTGCTTGGTTAACCAACAACCAGAGACTAAATAGTTCAGAAATTTAAAATAAAGACAAATACTTTAAAGTAAAACATAACAAGTAAATGATTCTCCAAGAAATATTCTGCTGAACTCATCTATTTGTGAATAATTATTCATCATCAGAGAGACCCTTTTTCTTCAGCAAATGAAAACAAATACAGAGACTCACAGCCAGACATTGCACAAAGAGAAAGACCTGAGAACAACCAGCTGTAAATGGATTTCTCTATCAGATTTCTCTGCTTCATGCTCAGGAAACCTGCTGTCAAGGAAACAGATGTTGGGGAGTCAGAATGGATAGAGGGCACAAAAACAATTCCCTTTGAAACAACAGAGTAAAGTTCATCCGAACTCAGAGCCTAAAGTAACAAGCATAGGGCCTTGCCTGATCTTGACTATGTCTTCATATATACTATAGTATTTAGTTTGGTACTTTTATGGGACTAGTGTGTGTTTGTGTTTGTGTGTGTATAAGTGTGTGTTATGTTTGGTTCCTATCTTTTAGAAATATTTCAAAAAATAATCAGTAGAATACAAATCCTATTTTTCAACATGAACATCCAATGATCTTTCAGGAATGATAAACTATTAAATAACACCACAGTGAAAAGACAAAAATGTCAGCTAATAATGCATTAAAATTGGAGAACTACAACAACTTATATGAATGCATTGTTTTGTTTATACAGGCAATATAACAAAAGAACATTTAAGAATTTTTCATTAGGTAGAATGATTTAACCACCGCCATTTCCTTCATTCAGAAAAAATTTAAAAAAAATTAAATTTGGTGTGTTAGTTTTCAAGTCTCACTAAGGTAAAATACTCGAGATAAGAAAATAAAGAATATTCAGGTTTCTTATTCCCAATCCTGTGAGTATAGCTAAGGTCACTCTTATCAATTCTTGGGTACCTTCCTTATCCCAGGTCTCTTTCACATACTGGAGATGTCCTCTACCTCAACACCCCTGTCAGTTGCTAATTTACATTCATTTACGTGGCCATCTGGCAAGCTTTCTTGACCCTTTCCACATGTGATCCTGAACATTCCCCCAATTCCCCTCTTTATCCATGCTCCCACCAAGTTCCCTCCTATCACCTGCCTCTTATGACTACTTTATTTCTTCTACTAAGTGAAATTTAGGCACCCTCATGTGTGCCTTTCTTCTAATTTAACTTCTTTGGCTCTATGTAGTGTAGCATGTATATACTGTATTTTATATCTATTATCCACTTATAAGTGAATACATACCATGCAAGTCCTTTTGGAACTGGGTTACCTTATTCAAGATTATATTCTCAAGTTCCATCTATTTGCCTGAAAAATTCATAATGTCTTTATTTTTACTAGCTGAATAGTATTCCATTGTGTAGATATACCTACCACCTCCTATAGCCAGTCACAAACCCCAGTGGTACTACAGGGACACCAACCCAGCCACAAAAACTTTGACCCAAAATGTATCCTGTCTACAAGAAATGCAGGGACAAGGGATGGAACAGAGACTGAGAAAATGGCCAACAACAATTGGCTCAACATGGAATACATCCAATTGGCAGATGCCAATTCCTGACACTATTAATGATACTCTGTTATGCTTATAGACAGGAGTCTAGTATGACTGTCCTCTGAAAGGTTCTACCCAGAAGCTGACTCAGACCGATATAGATACTCACAGCCAATCAGTGGATGGAGCTTGGGGATACTTATGGAAGTAAGGGGAAGAATTGCAGGCCCTGGAGGGGATGGGAACCCCATAAGAAGACCAATAGAGTCAACTAACTTGGAACCCTCGGGCTCTCAGAGACTGAACCACCAATCAAATTCCATTTATGGGCTGGATCTAGGCCTCCGCACAGGTATGCAGCAGATGTGCAGCTTGGTCTTCTTGTGGGTGCTGAGCAACTATAGCTGGAGTGGAACTATCCCAAAAGCTGTTGCCTGTCTATAGGATATGTACTTCTAGGTAGGCTGCCCTGTCTGGCCCCAGGGGGAGAGGATGCATCTAGCACCCAAAAGAATTTATGTGCCAAGGTGGCAGGATACCCAAGGGGGGGCTCTCCCAGGAGAAACAGGGTGGGTAGGATTGTCATAAAGGTTGGCTGGGAGAGGAGGAATGAACAGAATGTAAAATAAATCAGTAGAAAGAAAGAAAAAATAATGAAAGAATGAAAGTAGGAAAAGATGAAAAGAAGGTAAGAAAAAAAAAAAAAGAAAAAGAATCATATAGGGGTTTCTAACTTCTAGTTTCAGTCATTCTTATCTTCAGTAGAGTTTATGTCCTGTATCTTTCCTTAAGCTATGAGAATACTTAAGTGAATGAGTGACCTTCAAACCCCTAACTCTTTGCAAAAGGGGGAGAAAATAAATTTGATGAATATAGTATATTTGTAGTAGTAAGCTTGCTAACTAGATATGTTTTCTTTCATACATTTTAATATCAACATTTTACCTGAATAGGGACTAGGGAGATGGTTCCGTCAGTACACTGTTCACTTTATGAGCAAAAGGACCCAAGTTTCTACAAGTATAGTGCCAATTATTTCTCATGTCAGCATTGGCTAGGCTGTAACAGATCAGCCAATTAGAGTAGTCTACTTGGTGTGTGCTGGACAGTGAAAGGTCCTGTTTAAAAGATTTGTTTCACTTTTTATTATTTGTGTGTCTCTATGTGTATATTTGGGTTTTTTGTTTAATTGTGAGATTGCATTTATATTTTGATAAGAACTTAATATATATGGTGAGAACAAAGTTAGCTTGAGATACACAGTAAAAATTTGTCTCATAAAAATAAATAAATGAATTAATTGGAAAAATAATTATATTCTGGGACACTTTTGGTAACAAGTGCTTTGGATAATAAAAATCCAATGTGAATTATTTAATTTTAATTAATTTAAATTTAAAAAATGGCATTAGTTTTAATTATTGAAAAGCTTGTAAGCATCTTAGAAATGATTTGGGAATCTAAATATACATTTGTGATTATATATTGAATGAAATCTAAATATTGGCTCAAGTGTTTCCAATTAAGGTTTGGTGTCTACATTAATATTTTCTCCAAGTTAAATATCTCACAATTCATAAGAATGCTTATTAATTGTTATATTGATAGTACTTCAGATGCATTAAATTAAATGTTAAGTAATGTGGTCTGTAACTATTTGCTGTGCGTTTTGTTTCTACTAGCAAATTTAAAGTGATTCACGTAGTTCACATGATACTACTAGTGAAACTTTCCACCCTGAGTACTTCCCAGTTCAAAAACAAAATACGTGGCTGTAGCAGTTTCTTTTTATTTCACTTTCATTGTTTTGCTTTTCTGCTACGAGTTAAGATAATTCTTATCTTCGTGGGACAAAGCAGAATATTATTACTAGTGGCAGGGCTCTCTCCCATGGATTGGGTAGCAAGTTGAGCCAGTCATTTTTGGCCATTCCCTCAATCTGTGCTCCAAAATATGCCTGCACCTCTTGTAGGTAAGATAATTTTGGGTAGAAGGTTTTGTGGGAGGGCTGGTGTCTTTTCCCTACAATTCCAATCGAGGTGGCCACTTCAGGTTCCATATTCCAGACTACTAGGACTCTCAGCTAGAGTTATGCCCAAAGACTCTAGGAAGTCTTCCCCATCCCAAACCTGATCCCATCAAGTTCTGTTCTCTCCCCCAGCCCACATGTGATGTCCAACCTGATACCCTCACCACCTCTCCTCCTAACATGTTCCCTCTCTTCCTCTACTTCAGATGTCTATTTTATTTCCCCTCTGAATTAGATTTCCTAGGTTCCTCTTTGTTATTTGCCTGCTTTGGGTCAGCAGATTGTAGCATGATAATATTCACGTGTCCATAAGTATATACCATGCATGTTCTTTTGCATCTGGATTACCTTGCTCAGCATAATTTTTTCTAGATCCATCCATTGCCTGCATATTTCATGAAGTCCTTGGTTTTAACAGCGGAGTAGTACTCTATTGGGTAAATGTGTCACATTTTCTTTATGTATTCTTCAGTTAAGGAACATCTAGATTGTTTCCAGGTTCTAGCTATTACAAGTAAAGCTTCAGTGAACATACCAAACAGGTGCTTAAACATACTAGTCTTTTGAGCCCATTCTCTCATTCAAACTCCCAATATGATTAGTTTTCTCTAAGCTTTGATCTGATCACTACAACATTAGAACACATAGATAGTACTCTTTTCCTACTTGAAAGGAAACATATTTATTGTTACAAATTACATTTAATAAATGATATTTTAATAAAAATCAATTACTACATGTTCAGAAATGGGAGAAAATCCCAAATATAATTATTTACTTATTGATTGATTGAGTCTTGGTACAATCCATTCATAAATCCCAACCTCATTTCCAGGTATGCTGAACAAATTTTGGAAGGGTTTGGAGTCTCACATTAACTCTAGAAGCACAAGTGACAATCAATTATCAACCCAAGATTCACTTTTGTTATTTGTTTCTACATTAGAATCATTCAGTCATTGAGGTCTATGACCTTGTGTCTGTGTCAGTATTTGCTTTTTAATATGACTCGTCTATAATTTGTGTATGTGTATCTTTGTGTGTGTATGCCTCTCTCTCTCTCTCTCTCTCTCTCTCTCTCTCTCTCTCTCTCTCTCTCTCTCTGTGTGTGTGTGTGTGTGTGTGTGTGTGTATGAATGTGTAGCTTTATGCTCCTGGTATTTACATAGTTTGCAGCTGAGAAGAGAATATTAGCTGGAGCTAGATTTGTAAGTAGTTATGACCCATCTAGTATTAGTTCTGAGAACAAAGGTTAGTTCTCTACAAAGTGGTAAAGCTATCTCTCTCAAGAGGAAAAATGTCTGGAGTTATCTTTCAATTCCCATGAAGGATGATGTTCTCATTCAGAAAACATTTAAGTGTATAAGGGGACATAAAATAATATCAATCAACAGAAGTATGGTGGTTGACATCTGTAAACTAATGGTGAAAGAAAGTTTCAGAACTGTAATAGAGATTAAGTCACATTTATCTAATTTGTAAGTTCCACTCCAAGCGAGAATTCTTCACAGGCAAATCTACCATGCTACTTTAGTTCCATTCTGTTAACTATTCAAATACAGAATGAACTTGGATAGATTCCATGTTTTCCTGGTAAGTTTTGGTGATACTGTATTTTCCTATAGAGATTTCTCGGTATTTATAATTGTTGTGATATAAAAACTAAAGAGATACCACAAGGGACTTACCTAGTTAGAGGGGTAAAAGGAAAAGGCAGAGAGAGAGAGAGAGAGAGAGAGAGAGAGAGAGAGAGAGAGAGAGAGAGAGAGAGAGAATGTTGAGTGAAGAGGGCTAAAGTACATACTATACCTGAAAGAAATTTTCTTCATTAAAGCAAGTATTTTTAAAATAAAATTAATCACAAAAGAAAGAAAAAACATAAGCAAAAACAAGAATATAAAGCACAAAAACAAGTAATCATCTCCCTTAGATACTTAGGAAGTTGAGGCAGAACATCAAAAACTCAAAACCTATGAAATAAGGTATTCTGTCACAAAATAAAAAAAGAGTGGAAGATAAAGATTAGCAGTAGGGAATTTCCCTAGATTTCTGAAGCCCTCTGGTTACTTCACAGCACTACAAATTAATTAACTAATAAATTAAAGATTATATGTATCCTCTCTGAAATCAAGTTTATAATTTTTACTAGTGTTGTATCACAGCAGTGTCGATGATTTAATGCACTTTTCCCAAGTCCTATATTGTGAATTAAAATTGACATTCCAGTGGAGGTGGTTGATTTCAGTTCCTGGGTCTCATCAAAGCCCATTGTTTTGGAGGACCTTAGGAATGCAGAAATCATGTGACATGACACATTGGAAAACTTTTTCCACTGCTGGAACCAATAACTAAATTTGTAGCCTTCCTCAGAAACCCTCATTGCATCAGAATTCATTCTGGTATTCTTTCTCTGTGGTGTTTTATTCATTAAAAATGCTTAGTTTGTATACTCCAGTTTACTAAAACTTTAATTCTAGCCTCTATTTTTGTGAGGTCAACTTTTAAAGACTTTTAGTACCTGACTTGCCATACCTGGCTTATTACACTTAATTTTTTTCTCCCCCAGGCTCATTCATTTGGTTCTAAACAACTAGATGCTCTCTTTTCTTGTGGCAGTAAGTATCCAATTGTGTCCTCATGCCACATTCTCTATTCTTATTCTAGCACTTATGATTACTTAGGATGATTCACTGAGCTGATGTTAGTACAAGATGTATTAACATCCATGTAAGGAAATATCACATAATACGTTGTAAATTGCACAATTATTATGGTTCTGAAATGAACTTAAACTATAATGGAAAAACTCATCCAGGAACTATTGTTCATTTTAGTTTCTTATAATCATTTTAATGGATCAGAATATCAACAATTTAGATGATGGTATCTATCCTACTGCCTTCATTGTTATCTTGATGACAGCCTTCCTTTCTCAGTCACATCCCTTTGAACTACCTAAATATTGATTGACCTCCACAAGCTTTTAAAACTCTCTAATAAAATGTAAATTCTATGGCTTTGGAGAGATGGCTCAGCAGTTAAGAGTACTTACTGTTCTTTCATAAGACCAGTTTGAATTTTATCACACAAGCTGTGCAATTATAGCTGCCAGAATCTTTACCTTATATTCTTGTATCTGTGAGAATTCACATACATCACACATACACACATACACACATACACACACACAAACACACACAAAGATATATACAAACATAAAGATATATATACACACATACTCAAAGACATAAAAACACACACAAACACACACACAATATGCACATATACACATGTCACACACATATTCAAACACTCACAAACACACACTAACATATACCATGACACACCATGCAACATACACATGTACATCACACATTTCAATCATACACATCAAACACAAATATGTCACATACCCATATCCACCCCTCTCTCAGAAACACATAAGCACAAATAAACACATGTTTATTTGTACACTACATACAATGTAAAAATAAAGCTTAAACATAAGATAAAATACAAAGTTTTGTCCAACCTATATCCAGTGGCTATGTCTTAAAAATTTATGGCAATATTTTATTTATAAAATTTGCATTTTACTTAAAGAGGATAAATTTATTATTCTTTTATTTTCCTATTTAGTAAACTCAGAATATGGGAAAGAATGAAAGGGGAATTAAGTATTTTCTGTGTTCTGACAATTGTAGACAAATAATTTAGCTTTTGAAATAATATTGAGCTTTTTATTTTACTAAGGATTGATTCTTGGGAAATACTATCATTAGATTATATTTCCCATTTTTCTTTGGACTTTAAAGTTAATTTATTGAATTTTAAAACTCACTCACACTATGTATATTTTAACTTTCCTATATATGTGACATTGTACTTAACTTTCCTATATATGTGATGCAAAATTATCTGTGTTTTAAAAGATATATTTATTTTTCATCTATGTTTATGAGTGTGTGCTAACACATATGTTATGGGCACCATGTACATAGAGTATTTAGTGAGACCATAAAAGGAAATCTAATCCTCTGGATCTAGATTAATAGATGGTTGTGAACTACCATGTAGTTTTAGCTATTGAATTCTGATCTTTTGCAAGTATAACAAGTGTTTGATAGTGCTAATCCTTCACTTCATTGTCAAATTCTTTTTCTAATTCTCTTTTCTTGTAACAAAAGTAAACAATTTAGTTCAAAAAACAGATGTTTTGTTGTAATAAACATCATACAATTTAATTTAAAAAATGTGACTCAAAGTAGAAATTTCATTGTCAAGATCTTATCTCTTTATCTGGTAACTCAGCTGTGAAGTGAGACCATTAATCATAGTGAGTTTTAGAGTAATTAAATGAGTAGATATATTCAACCCATTATAGAGATATGTGGTTAAATGCAAATATTCAGAAGGAGACCAAGAGTCTACCTCAGATGTTGTCAATCAGGAATAATACAATTTGTTGCTGTTGTGTTATTGCTGTTGTCGTTGTTGCTGCTGTAGTTGTTGTTGTTGAGGTAAGGTCTCTCATTGTCATGGGTCATTTTATTAGGTTAGCTGGCCATGAAGGTCTAGATATTCGTTTGTCTGCCTGTTCAGGGCAAGGATTATAAGCATTCACTATAATCCCCAGTGTTTATATAGTGGTTCTTAAGACAAAACTAAGGCCCTCATGCTTCCAAAATAAACACTTTAGTAACTAATTTAACTCCCCAGACATTTTAATATTTCTTTCAATTTGAAAAATCTTGACATCATTGTTTGTTTTGTTTACTCTAAAATTTCATTTACTAGAGGAAGAGTATCACTTTTATGTCATTGAAAATGCCTAAAATTACTATTTTATTTTCTTGGTTTTTTTTAACAAACAAACTTATTGAGAACCAAGAAAAGGTTAACAGATGAGACAGTTATCAAACTGCTGCTTATCTCATTTTTTGTGTAGAAAGTAACAAATAAAAGTACTTAAAGGGAAATATTTATTGATAGTTATATACCTACTATCTAACTAACAGTTTTGTATAAATTATATTATTTAGTCTTCAAATACTTAACCGAAGAAATGCAATATTTATCCTATTTTTAGAGCTCAAAAATTAAGACTCAGTGAATCGTAATGATCCATTCCTAATATCTCAGCATTGGGGAATGTGAATCAGAAGGACTAACAAAATAAGGTCCTGGGTTCATCCTATGGGCAAACTCTAATAGCTAGTTAGAACCAGAACCCTAAATTCTCAGACATTAAGTTTAAAGGCATACATCCTCCGACAAGAGAACTGTATAAATAATGCTTAACGGATATTCTTTTCATTTGTTTTATTCCATTCCAGGACTCTATTGGCATGTACAATATTAAGGTATTTACTTTATTTATAGTCACCCACCCACCACTCCCACCTTCCAGCCCCGAATTACCCTACATTGGGGCATTGAGCCATCACAGGACCAAGGGCCTCTCCTTCCATTGATGCTCAACAAGTCCATTCTCAACTTCACATGCAGCTGGAGCCATAAGTCCCTCTATGTGTACTCCTTAATTGCTGGTTTATGTCTGGTGGTTGATATTATTGTTATTCCTATGGAGTTGCAAACCTTTTCAACTCTTTCAGTCTGTTCTTTAACTCCTCCATTGAGAACACCACTGGGGATCCCATGCTTAGTCCAATGGTTGGCTGCTAGCATCTGCCTCTGGCAGAGCCTCTCAGGAGATAGCTATACCAGGCTCCTGTCCTCGTGAACTTCCTGGCATCCATAATAGTGTCTGGGTTTAGTGACTGTATATGAGGTGGATCCCCAGGTGGGACAGTCTTTGTATGGGCTTTCCTTCAGTCTCTTCTCCATACTTTGTCTCGGTATTTGATCTTGTGAGTATTTTCTTCCCCTTTCTAAGAATGACCGAAGCACCCACACTTTGGTCTTCCTTCACCTTGAATTTCATGTGGTCTTTAAAGTTTATCTTGAGTATTCCGAGCAATTGGGCTAATATCCACTTATCAGTGAGTGCTTACCATGTGTGCTCTTTTGTTATTGGGTTACCTCACTCAGGATGATATTTTCTAGTTTCTTCCATTTGCCCAAGAATTTCATGAATTCATTGTTTTTAACAGGTGAGTAGTACTCCATTGTGTAAATGTACTGCATTTTCTGTATCCATTCCTCTGTTAAAGGACATCTGGGTTCTTTTCAGCTTCTGACTATTATAAATAAGGCTACTATGACCATAGTAGAGCATGTGTCTTTGTTATATGTGGGAGCATTTTTTTGGGTATATGCCGAGGAATAGTATAGTTGGGTCCTTAGGAAAATACTATGTCCAGTTTTCTGAGGAAACACCCGACTGATTTCCAGAGTGGTTCTGCCAGCTTGCAATCCCACCAACATTTCAGAAGTGTTCCTTTTTCTATACATCTTCACCAACATCTGTTGTCACCTGAGTTTTTTATCTCAGCCATTCTGACTGGTGTGAGGTGGAATCTCAGGGATGTTTTGATATGCATTTCACTGATGACTAGGGATGTTGAACATTTCTTTAGGTGCTTCACAGCAATTTGGTATTCCTCAGTTGAGAATTCTTTGTTTAGCTCTGTTCCCCATTTTTAATAGGGTTATATGATTTTCTGGAGTCTAACTTCTTGAGTTCTTTGTATATATTGGATATTTATCTTCTATTGGATGTAGGATTCATAAAGATCTTTTCTCAATTTGTGGGTTTCCACGCTGTCTTATTGATAGAGTCCTTTGCCTTTCAGAAACTCTTCAATTATATGAAGTCCTATTTGTTCATTGTTGATCTTAAAGTATAAACTATTGGTGTTCTGTTCAGGAAGTATTTCCCTCTGCCCAAGTATTTGAGATTCTTCTCTACTTTCTCTTCTGTTAGTTTCAGTGTATCTGGTTTCATGTGAAGGCCTTTGATCTACTTGGACTTGAGCTTTGTTCAAGGAGATAAGAATGGATCAATTTGTATTCTTCTACATGCAGACTGCCATTTGAACTGGCACCATTTGTTGAAAATGCTGTCTTTTTCCACTGGATGATTTTAGATTCTTTGCCAAAGTTCAAATGACAACAGGTGTCTGGGTTAATTTCTGGGTCTTCAATTCCATTGACCTAATTGCGTGTCTTATACCAATACCATACACTTTTTTTTATCACTATTGCTCTGTAATACAGCTTGAGGTCAGGAATGGTGATTCCCCCAGAATTTCTATTATTGCTGAGAATAGTTTTCACTATCCTGGGTTTAAGGAATTTGCAAAGAATTGAATTATGACGAATGTTGTCTCCCTAATTTCTTTTTTAGTCCATTTATTTTTTGAGTATAGGAAGGCTATTGATTTGTCATAGTTAATTTTATATCCAGCCACATTGCTGAAATTATTTATCAGCTGTAGAAGCTGTCTAGTAGAATATTTAGTATCCCTTGTCTTATGTATCGTATACATATCATCTGCAAATAGTGATATCTTGATTTCTTCCCTCGCAATTTGTATCCCTGTAATCTCCCTTTGTTGTCCAATTGCTCTGGCTAGGACTTCAAGTACTATATTGAATAGGTAGGGAGACAATGGGCAGCCTTGTCTTGTCCCTGATTTTAATGGGATTGCACTGAGTTTCTCTCCATTTAGTTTGATGTTGGCTATTGGATTTCTGTATATCGCTTTTCTGATATTTAATTATGACCTTTGAATTCCCTATCTCTTCAATACTTTAAACTTGAATGTGTGTTGTATTTTGTCAAAGGTATCGAATGAGATAATCATGTGGGGGTTTTTTTGAGTTTGTTTATATAGTGGATTACATTGATGGATTTCCAAATATTGAACCATCTCTACATCCTGAGATGAAACCAACTTGATCATAGTAGATAATGATTTTGACATGATCTTGGATTCTGTTTGTGAGAATTTGAGTATTTTTGCATCAATATTCATAAGGGAAATTGTCTAAAGTTTTGTTTCTTTATTGGGTCTTTTAGTGGTTTAGGTATCAAGGTACCTGTGGCTTCATAGAAAGAATTGGGTAGTATTTCTTTTTCCATTTTATATAATCATTTGAGAACTACTGGTATTAAATCTTCTTTGAAGGTCTGATAGAATTTTGCACTAAAATCATCTGGTCCTGCAATTTTTTGGCTTTGGAGACTTTTAATGATGCTATTTCTTTGGGGGTTATAAAACTGTTTAGGTGGTTTATCTGATCTTGGTTCAACCTGGTACCTGTCTAGAAAAATCATTCATTAAATCTGGATTTTCCAGTTTTGACGAATATAGGCTTTTATAGTAGGACCTGATAATTTTTGAATTTCTTCAATTTCTGTTGTTATGTTTCCCTATGCATTCCTGATTTTATTGATCTGTATACTGTCTCGATGAACTCTAGTTAGTTTGGCTAAAGGTTTATCTATCTTGTGGATTTTCTCAATGAAATAGCTCCTTGTTTTGCTGATTCTTTGTATAATTCTCTTTTTTTTCTACTTGGCTGAACTGAGTTTGATTATTTCCTGCTGTCTATTTCTCTTGGGTGTATTTGCTTCAGTTTTGTTCTAGAGCTTTTCAGATGAGCTGTTAAGCTGCTAATGTATAATCTCTCCAATTTCTTTATGGAGGCACTCAGGACTGTGAGTTTTCGCCTTAGCACTTTTCTCATTGTGACCCATAAGTTTGGATATGTTGTGCCTTCATTTTCATTGAATTCTAAAAAAGTCTTTTGTTTCCTTTTTTATTTTTTCCCTGACCAATTATCATTGAGTAGACAGTTATTCAGCTTCCTCATGTATGTGGGCTTTTTTTGGTGTTTTGTTGCTATTGAAGACTAGCCTTAGTCTGTGGTGATCTGATAGCATACATGGGATTAACTCAAAGTTCTTGTATCTGTTGAGGTTTGTTTTATGTCTGAGTATAAGTTCGACTTTTGATAAGGTACCATAAAGTGCTGAGAAGAAAGTATATTCTTTTCTTTTAGAATGAAATGTTCTGTAGATATCTATTAAATCCATTTGGTTCATAACTTCTTTTAGTTTCTTTGTTTTTTAGTTTAGTTTCTGTTTCCATGATCTGTCTGTTGGTGAGAGTTGGGTGTTGAAATCTGCTACTATTTTTGTGTGAGGTGCAATGTGTGCTTTGAACTTCAGTAAAGTTTCTTTTACAAATGTGGGTACCCTTGCATTTGGGGCATAGAAGTTCAGAATTGAGAGTTCAACTTCGTGAATTTTTCCTTTGATGAATATGAAGTGTCCTTCCTCATCTTTTTTGATAACTTCTGGTTGAAAGTCTATTTAGTTAGATATTAGAATGGCTACTCCAGCTTGTTTCTTGGGATCACATGCTTTGAAAAAGTTTTCCTAGACTTTTACCTTTATTTAATGTCTGTCTTTGTCACTGGGGTGTGTTATCTGTATGCAGCAAAATGCTGGATCCTGTTTACATATGAAGTCTGTTAGCCTATCTCTTTTTATTGGGGAATTGAGTCCATTAATGTTGAGAGATATTAGAGACCAGGGATTTTTGGTTTCTTTTATTTTTGTTGTTAGAGATGGAATTATGTTTGTGTGTTTCTTTTGGGTTTGTTGTGAAAAGAATAATTTCTTGCTTTTCCTTGGATGTAGTTTCCCTCCTTTGTAGGACTTTTCCTTCGGTTATTCTGTGTATGGCTGGATTAGTGGAAGATATTATTTAAATTTGTTTTTGTATTGGAATACCTTGGTTTTTCCATCTTTGATAATTGCAAGTTTTGCTGGGTATAGTGGCTTGACCTGGAATTTTCTTCTCTTAGGGTCTGTATGACATCTGCCCAGTGTCTTCTGGCTCCTAGAGTTTTTGTCGACATGTCTGGTGTAATTCTGACAGGTTCGGCTTTATATGTACTTGATATTTTCCCTTATTGCTTTCAATATTCATTCTTTGTTCTGTTCATTTGGTGTCTTAATTATTATGTGACAGATAAATTTCTTTTCTGGTCCTATTCTGTGTTCTTTAGGCTTCTTGTATGTTTATGGGCTTTTTTTTTTTTTTTTTTTAGGTTAGAGACGTTTTCTCCTATAATTTTGTTGAAGATGTTTGCTGGCACTTTGAGCTGGAAATCTTCATTCTCTTCTATACCTATTATTTCTCAGGTTCAATCTTTTTATTGTGTCCTGGATTTTTTGAATGTTTTGAGACAGGAGCTTTCTGCTTTTTTGTATTTTCTTTGACTTTTATGTCAGTCTCCTTTATAGTATCTTCTACTGCTGAGATTCTCTTTTCTTTCTCTTGTATTCTGTTGGTAATGCTTGCATCTGTGACTCCTGTTCTCTTTCTTAGGTTTTCCATCTTCAGGGCTGTCTCCCTTTCTGTTTCTTTAATATTTTATGTCCATTTTTAGATCATGGACAGTTTTGTTCAATTTTTTTCACCTGTTTGATTGTGTTCTCCTGTATTTCTTTAAAGGATTTATGTGATTCCTCTTTAAGGGCTTCTACTTGTGTTCTCCTGTATTTATTTAAAAGAGTTATTTATCTCTGGCTTATAGTGCTCTATCATCTTCATGAAATAAGAATTTAGATCTGAATCTTGTTTTATAGGTGTGTTGGGGTATCTAGAGCTTGCTGTGGTGTGAGAACTGGGTTCTGATGCTGCAAACTCAAATTGGTTTCTGTTGCTTATGTTCTTATGCTTGCCTCTTGCCATCTCATTATCTCTGGTGTTATTTGGCCTGTCTGTTTCTCACTGCAGCCTCTCCTTCCTGCGAGCCACTGAGCCTGTGATCCTGGATGTGTCAGAATACTTGGGGAGTTGAAGTGCAACTGGAGTGTGTGCTGTGTGGATTTGGATCCAGAGCTCAGGCTCTGCTCTTGGCACAGGTAGAAACTGGAAGGCATTTTTACATGCTTTTCAATTGATAAAGTGACTCTTTACAAACATTTACTAGATTTTGCTAACTTCACAATCCAAGGCAACAAACTTCTCTTCTGGGTAAATCTGATTAGTTACAAATGCCCTTCATTCTTACATGAAGCTTGTTTGTCTATGGCTAATCTTATACAAAATTTGTAGGAAAGCCTTGGTTACATCTCTATTTATATGTCATATATATGGTTATATATAATGTTTATAATTACTTATTAATGTATGACTTTATTTACTCTTGTTTACAATAAAGAGAAAACCTCTTAGATTAAAGGTGTATGCTAGTACTAAGCCACACTAAAACTAGAAACAGATATTTACAGTATACAGTATCACAGTATGATCATATATCCTGCAGTATTTTTTTTTTCGAGACAAGGTTTCTCTGTGTAGCCCTCCCTGTCCTGGAACTCACTCTGTAGACCATGCTGGCCTCGAACTCAGAAATCCACCTGCCTCCCAAGTGCTGGGGTTAAAGGAATGCGCCACCACCGCCCAGCTATCTTGCAGTATTCTTGAATTAAAGATATGTGCTTGGGTTGTGCCACAGAACAACTAGAGACAGGTTTTTCCAATATACACTATCTAGGTTCACAATATGATCAGTTATCCTGCAACATTTTCCTCATTTTGTCTAAATAAAAGGCTCTTCTCTAACATTAATAAACTTTATACTATCTGGTAAGAATTACTTTTACAATGTCTCATGTATTTGTTTGGGAACTTTGGAGAAAATACTGTACACTCTACTATCTACTATCACCTTATTTGGGGAATCAAAAGTTCTGTACCTAAGTCGCTTTATTCATTTATCAAGCTAACAACATCTTTTTAAACCTTAAAACATTTTTTTAAATCCTAAGCAATTTAAGTTTCATTGTGAGACTATAACTATCTAGTCTTCAACCCCATTAGAAACCTGAGAAAAATATTCACTTTCTGAGTAAACAGGAAGCATATAGCAAACAGCTTCCATAACTATGGAGATGACAGAGAGTGCTGGATGCCTCAATAGTCACCCAAGATTCCACTACAACTTTAGAGAATCAATATCTTCAGCCTACTGGCTCAGAATATTTTACAGATTTTTGGTGAAGCAGAAAATTTGAAGGACAGCCTACCCTGTCTTGCCAAGGCTTGTCAATCAACTAATATGTGTCTTGTTTTCTAGTTTGAACAGAATACAGTCAGCTTTTGAAGGAAGAACAGTTTCTTGCTCAGTGACTAGCTTGCCACAAAGTCTGTATGGAGGTTTTTGGTGCTCATACACATGCTCAAAGTAGAATGTGATGCTGTTAGAAACAAACTGTCTCACTGTCAAAAAGGCAATTTGTAATAGAATAAATATCTTTAAATGCCATATTCTGTAGTCTCTTAAGTTTTTTGAACATCATCTACCTATCTGTGGTGCATCTGAAATATTGCTTGTTTATAGTTACTTACTGTTTTTTCAACCTATGGAACATATTTCTGAAATTAAGTAAACTAGTGTCTAACATGGCCATAAGTTTGGTTGATTAACTATTAATTTGCTGTTCTTAAATATACTAAGATGCTTGTAATAGCAGCATTCAAATGGATCCAATGCTTAAAGTTGCATGATTTAGAATTACATAGGTATGATACAGTAAAAGTGTTGATACATAGTGTGTTACAACTAAATATTACCTTACTTTTATATCATTATATAAAGATCTATACTGATGTAAGATTTTTGGCTAGAAGCAGCTCTGTAGTTTAAGAGTAGATTAAACAATCTACCATTTATTCCTATACTATTCCTATATTTTTTTATATTTATACCCTATTATTCCAACATTATTCCTATATTTCTTATTTGTCTAAGTAAAAAGAATACATTTTAACTATATCATAATAAAGTTATTTATAATTATGAGTATATGTCTTACAACTTTCCACAATGTCCAGCTTGGTTATATTTGGCAGTTTTAGGGTGAAGTACACATTTAGTTTAAAGTTCTGTAAAATGTTTGTGTCAGTTTCAAATGAACTCAGAAATTTGAACATCCTAGTCAGTTTTTAGTCTGAAGTTGATTTTTTGATGGTGTTTGTCAGCTTAATGACAGTTGGATAGGTAGCCAACCCAAAGGTGTCCACTGTTTGCTCAGAACCTGGTGGCAGAAGAAGCATGGGACAGTTTTTCCTAATGGTAACATTACCACAATGCAGGAAGATTCATTGGTATAAGGCCCCATCATCTTCTTGTGGACATCAAATTTTACTGTCAGTGGTAGAAGCTTCAATATTTTAAATGCCACATTATGTAGATCACAGAAAGTTTTGAGGACCATTATCCCTTATGTACATCTGAGGTACAGAAACTTTGTTCATAGTTAATTACTTTACACTCAAACCAAGAATTTATATCTGAAGCTAGATGAACTTTATTTCTACAATTACTTAATACTCTGTATGACTACTAGAATCATGACAGAAAATTTATATATATAATAATAGTCTTACACATTTTGAAATAATAGGTATACCTTAAGAACAGTTTTAGAGAAAAGATTATGAGATGAATAACAGTATAATAGTTCTTTATTTTTTATTCCTTTGCCCCATACTGAGTACTTCTTCTGATATGAAACAGAGATTTTGTGTTTTCCTATCACAAGAATGTATGAGTTCAGAGAAAGAAAGAGTTGTGCTAGAAGCACAAAGAAGCTTTAATTTTTACTCGAATTGGGAGTACATAAAAGACCATTTGTACCAATGTCAGTAATATTCTCTTGATGACCATCCTTTCTCTTCAGATGTTTCACTCGTCCAGTGGTCTTCAGATTTTTTAGTTGGATGCTGTTATCATCCTGGAAAGTTAAAAACAAAACCCTGCTTTAAGTGTATATATTTTTAGATCACAAAGGACACTCATTTTGAATTTCAGCCTGGCTGTTTCAATTACCTTTAATTTTAAATCAATGTAATTCTTATATCCCTGCCTCTGTACCAGAAGTGTTAGGAT
Source organism: Arvicanthis niloticus (assembly GCF_011762505.2). Lineage (NCBI taxonomy): Eukaryota > Metazoa > Chordata > Mammalia > Rodentia > Muridae > Arvicanthis > Arvicanthis niloticus. The sequence continues at coordinate 15,815,694 of NC_047666.1, forward strand.
TAAAGGCCTGTGTCTCCCAAGTACTGGGACTAAAGGAGTGAAACACTATCACCTTTTTCACTGCCACTATAACTCTAGATTTTAGAAACCAACTAACTGACAGAGATCTACCTGTCTTTGCTGGGATTAAAGGCATGGGCTACTACAGCCTTGCTCCAATATTTTACATTGCCTCCAAATCACTAAAACTCTTAGAGATTTAGAAAACAAGTATGAACTATAGTAATGCTTTCAACTTTCTGAAACCATTTTAAATCTCTTACCTGTGTTTTTAAATACTAATCAACAAAAATATCCATTTTATTTAAAAAGAAAATTAAAAAGCTGTGGTCCAAGATGGTGTGGACAATGAGACAATCTATACTCTTGCATTCTAATATTAAATTAAGACAAGAAGTTTAAGAAAACCTGTTTTTTTTTTCCTTTTAATTCCATTAAGGCAAGTGTGCCATTGGTAAACTGTCATTTGAAAACTAGTATTAATTTTTGTTCTGACTTTTCAAGTCTAATAAAATGAAAGCATTTGTTAGTATTTCAAAGTTAGTTTGGATTGGATGATCAAGCTATCTAATGAATTAATTGCTTTTTCTTATTCAGCTGGTCTCTTCATTTTGAATCTAATCTTTATTTATTTTGATGGTATTCACAACTTTTCTTCTCCTGTGGAAACAAAACCAAAATATCTTTCACAATATAACACATATTCTGGTTTCCATTTTGTGGTCAACATATTTTTAAAATATACTGAATGATTTAATTTAGCATTTTCTTTCAATTATCCAAGGTCTCCCCACAGCTGTTGCACCTTCCTCACTAGCATTAAAAAATTAAAGTTAATAAAGCATTGTAATCTATCTCTGAGTATCTTTATTACCATTTCAGTTTATTAAGCATATCTTTTCAACTGCAATCAGATAATTCAGTAACTGCTTGCCCTCTAGGATTTTGAGGTATGCCTGTTATATACTTTATGTTGTAATATGCAAACTGTTTGTTTCATTTTACTAGAGACATATAGTATTGCAAGTCTTAATTTGTGCAGGTATCCCCACAATAGACATTACTTCTAATAAATTTGCAATTACAGAATCAGCCATTTCAGAACTTAAAGCAGTTATTCATTGAAATCCTCAATATGCACCTATGGTACGATAGACATACTTTAAATTTCCAAACTGTAAAAAATGACATATCTATTTACCAAATTTAATTGCTTAGAATACTATTTTAGTTACTTCTTGGAGGTAATGGAATTTCGTTATATAAAAAAGAAGTAGGACATTTTCTTATAATTTTCTTGGCTTACTAACAAGTGATAGAATACAATATTTCTTCACATCTTTGTTGTTAATATGGTGTTTCTTATAAAATTCTGAGGCTTCTAGTAATTTCCTGTTAATGTCTGATCAATGTCATCATGACCTTTTAGACCCCAGAGCCCTTTTGACTTGGATTTTCATGATGGCTAAAAATGTTGAACTTTTCTGTAAGTACTTTTTCAGCCAAAAGATATTTCTCAAGTGAGAATTCACTAGATCTGTAACCCACTTTTGTAAATTGGATTGCCTGGTTTGTTGAGGTCTAGTTTATTGAGGTTTTTATACATTTTGGATATCAGTTCCTTGTCAAATTTGGGGTTGTTAAAAGGCTTTTTCTATGCTGTAGGGTGATGTTTTGTTATTTCTCTTACAGAACTTTTCAATTTCTGAAATAAGGTTCCATTTATTAATTGTTGAACTTAGTGCCTGTACCAATCAATGAACAAGGGAGACCTTTCTATCTTTTGATAGTTTCTGAATTTCTTTCTTCAAAGATTTAAATTCTTATCATAAAGATGTTTCACTTGCTTAGAGTTATACCATAATATTTTATATTATTTATAGCTATTAGAAAAGTTGTTTCCCTGATCTCTATCTGTTCTATTCACAACATTGTCTCCTGTACCAACACACTCAAAACTTTTTCTCAATTTCTCTTCTAGCAGGTTTAGGGTATCTGTGCTTATGCTTATATCTTTTATCCACTTGGACTTAAGTTTTATGCAAGCTGATAGATATGGATCTTCTTCCATTCTTCTACAGGCAGACATTCAGTTAGATCAGCACCATTTGTTGAAGATGTCTGATTTATTATATAATTTTTGACTCTTTGTCAAAAATCAAGTGTCCATAGTTGTGTAGGTTTATTTCTATGTCTTCAGTTTGATTCCATTGATCAACCTGTCTATTTTTGGGCACGTAAAATGAAGATCTTATTAATACTGCTGTTTTGTATAGCTTGAAATCAGGGATTGTGATACCTCCTGAAATTCTTCTATTGTATAGGACTGCTTTAGCTACCTTACATTGCTGTTATTCCATGTAAAGTTGGCTATTGTTCTTTCTAAGTCTGTAAAGAATTGTGTTAGAATTTTAGTGGCAATTGTGTTGAATCTGTAGATTTTTTTTGTTCATTTTTATTATTTTAATCCAACCTATCCATGACCCTGTGAGATCTTTACACCTTATGATATATTCTTTAAATTCTATCTTCAAAGACTTAAAGTTCTTGTCAGACAGGTCTCTCACTTGCTTAATAAGAGGTACCACAAGATATTTTATATTATTTGTGGCTGTTGTGAATGGTGTGTTCGCTAATTTCTATCTCAGTCCATTTATTATTTTTATAAAGGAGGGTAATGGATTATTTTGAATTGATATTGTTTTCAGCCATTTTACTGAAGATACTTATCAGCTATTAGAGTTTTTATATACTTTTTTATTTTTTCTTAATGTAGGCTATTCTATCATCTACAAATAGTGACTTTTTATCTTCTTTCTTTCCAAATTGTAGGTCATTGATCTCCTTTAGTTTTCTTTTTGTACTAGATAAAACTTCAAGTAATATATTGGATAGATATGTAGAAGGTGGACATTTTCTTGTCCTTGACTTTAGTGAACTGTTTTTAGTTTCTCTCCATTCAGTTAGATGTTGGTTATAGGCTTGCTGTATATTTTTTTATGTTTAGGTATATCACTTATATCTTGCTCTCTCCAGTATTTTTACCACGAGAAATATTTGGATGTTGTCCCTTGTATTTTCAGGGTATATTGGGAAGATTGCATGTTTTTTTCATTCAGTTTCTTTGTATGATGTGTTACATTGATTTCATAAGGTGAAGCATTCCTGCATCTCTGGGATGAAGCCTACTTGATCATAGTTGATGATTTTTTTTTATGTTTTCTTAGATCCAGGTTACACAAATTTTACTGAGTATGTTTGCATTAATGTTCATGAGGGAAATTGGTTTGTTTCTTTCTTTGTTGACTCTGTGTGTTTTGGGTATCAGTGTAACTGTGGCCACATTAAAAGAATTGGCATGATTCTGACTGCTTCTATATTGTGGAATCATTTGAAAAGTATTAATATTATCTCCTTTTTGAACATCTGACTGAATTCTGCAATAAAACAATCTGGCTCTGACATTTTTTTCCTCAGTGGGATCATTTTAAGGACTGATTTTATATCATTAGGGTTATATAGATTTATTTAAAATTTTACCTGATATTTATTTAACTCTGCTAAGTGATATCTGTTGAGAATATTATTCATTTGTTTTAGATTTTCTCAATTTTGTGAAGTTCGGGCTTTTGAAGTAACACCTAATTATTGGAATTTCTTTGATGTCCTTTTTGGTTTTTTTTTGTTGTTGTTGTTGCTTTGTTTTTTGTATTTAATTTTTAAAAAATTTGTTTGGGGTAAGCACCGAAGAGGTTGGGGTTCTTGAAACTAGACATGTATAGGATTGTGTTAGCATTTTCCCTTCGGGAATCAAAATCATATTTGCTGTAATAGAATAGTCCCTATAGCATTTCTTACTCTGAAATCAAACACTGAAAAGAGCTTTACTGAGTATTTATTAGCTTCTTCCCAGCAAGTTTATCTTCTTTCCCAGACTGGTTCAACAATTCTTATGTTTCTTGATCTATTTGGCATATGCAGTCATCTGTGTTCTTTACCTTCTTTGATTGTCATGTTCATCTCCTTTCCAGATCCTTCTGTGCCCTGTATGGCATCTTTGGCTTTGGCTTTTTTAGAGAATGTAGATTCTTTCTTAATCTTCTCTTTTTCTAAGTTTCTCTTCCTTGAGAATTCTGAACTTATTATGAAGCAACTGTCTTCAACCAACTTGATATCACATTCAGTCTGAGAATTTGTTGCTTCATCTTCAGTTAATGGCTCTTCAATAGGAGAAAGTGGACCATCATCATCCATATACTTGCATCTACATCTGTCAAGGTCTTCCTTTTCTAAATCTTCCCCAGCATGTATTTCCTTCAAGCATTCCTTAAGATGGTGTTCATACTTGAGTTTTTCAATGTGGTGAAAAAAAATCCTCTTGCAACAGCTTGCTCATATGTTAAAATTTTCTTCCAAGGTAAAGGTTTTCTTCCACTTTCAGATTCTAAGACTGGAAACACAGCTCCTTTGTTTTTAATTCGTTTTGCATCTATTTGTGGCCTTCTAGTGTTCCTTGATCTATATGGTCTTCCTCTTGGTCTTAATCTTGGCTTATATTTCCTCTTTTTCCTCCTTTTCCTTTTCTTTTTCTTAAATCTTTCAAAAATAGCCTTTAAAGTCAAAGGCCTTGGTTCTAGAGAAGAGTCACTTGATGAATCTGTTTCAACACTTGCGGGTGAAGTAACATTTCACAGTACGGTGTCTTTGCTTTTGTGTAGGTGAAGGAACACACTGTGTTTTAAATAAGCTGCTATCAGATGAGTCATCCCTTTGGTTTCCAGTATCTCCAGTTCTATCAGATGCCACACAGTCAACAGAATTCACTTCTGATTGAGACATCACTTTTCTCTGCCTTATCCAGTTTTCTCGTTTGTCGCATCGAAAAGCCTTGATGTCCTTTTTGATTTTGTTAATTTGGATATTCTTTCTGTGATTTTTAGTTTTTATAAGGGTTTGTCTATCATATTCTCAAAGAAGTACTTCTTTGCTTTATTGATACTTTTTTTTTTTATTATTTTTTGTTTATGTTTCATTGATTTTGGTCCTCAGTTTAATTATGTCATGCCATTTACTCTTTTTGACTGTTTTTGATTCTTTTGTCTAGAGCTTTTAGACAGGCTATTAAGTCACTAGTATGAGATCTTTATAATTTCTTTATGAATGCACTTATTGCAATGAACATTCCTTTCAGCACTCTTTTAATTATGCCTCATAAGATTATGAATTTTGTCCATTCATTTTCATTGAGTTCTAGGTAGTCTTTATTTTCTTTATTTCTCCTTGGACCATGTGCACCTTCTGCAAAGTAGTGTTCAGTTTTCATAAGTTTGTAGAAGTTGTACTGTTTCTGTTGTTGTTGAAGTCCAACTTTAACCAGTGGTGGTCTGAAAAGATAAAAGAGATTATTTTAATTTTATTTCATCTGTTAGAAACTTTGGAGATGATTCCATAAGGTACTATGAAAAAGGTATTCTCTCTTGTGTTTTATAGAAACTTGTTAGGTCCATTTAAGTCATAATGTTGCCTACCTTATTTCTCTGATTAGTTTTGGTCCGGATGGCTATTCATTGGTGAGACTATGGTGCTGAAGTCTCCCACTATCAATGTGTAGAGTGTCATCTGTGATTTCATCTTTAGTAATGTTTCTTTTACAAATGTGGGTCCCTTGTATTTGGGGTATAGGTGTTCAGAATTGAGATGGTATCTTGGCATATTATTCATTTGATATATATGAAGCATTCTTTCCCATCTTTTTAGAGTAATTTTTGTTGTAAGTCTTTTTTGTTAGATATTAGCCTGGCTATACCATATTGGCTTTTGGGGGCCATTTGCTTGAAAAAAACTTCTTCCTGGCCTTTACTCTGAGGTAATGTCTATCTTTGTTGCTGAAGTAAGTTTCTTGTATATTGTAGAATAATAGATCCTTTTTTTCTCATTTCTCATTCATTTTCTTAAAATGTGTCCTTTTATTGGGGAATCGAGTTCAATGATCTTGAATGATTTAATGGTGAATGATTTTTAATTCCCATTATTTTGAGAGTGGTGGTTCTCTCTCTCTCTCTCTCTCTCTCTCTCTCTCTCTCTCTCTCTCTCTCTCTCTCTCTCTTTCTCTGGTGTATGTGTTTCTGATTGTTTCCTTTGCCTTTGTTTAATTTTGCTGGCATGAAAGTACTTATTTCCTTTGTTTTTTTTTAATGTAGTTACCCTGCTTGAGTTACAATTTCTCTTTTAGTATCGTCTGTAGTGCTGGATCTGTGGAGAGATGTTTATATGTGGTTTTGTCATGGAATATCTTGTTTTCTACATCCATTGTGATTGAAATTTTTCTTTGCTATCATAGTATGGGTTAGCATTTCTTGTCTCTTAGAATCTGCACAACATCTCTCCAGGCCCTTATGGGTTTTAGAGTCTAAGTTGAAATTTTGGGCTTGATTTCCATGGATCTGCATTTTTATGTTATTTGGCCATTTTCTGTTGCAGCTTTTAATATTCTTTCTTTGTTCTGTACATTTAGAATTTTGATTATTATATGGTAAGGCAACTTTATTTCTTGGCCAAAGTTTTCTATATGCTTCTTGTTCATTTATACGCATCTCTTTATTTAGATTCGTGAAATTTTCTTCTATAATTTATTTGAAAATATTTTCTGGGACTTTTTGAAGAGAATCTTCTCCTAATCCTATTATTCTTAGATCTGGTCTTTATATAGTATCCTACATTTATTGGATGTTTCATGAATCTGTTTCTTCTATAGCATTTTCTATGCCTAAAATTCTCTCATTCATCTCGTGCGATCTTTTGGTGATACTTATACCTGCACTTCTTGTTTACTTAACTAGATTTTCCATCTCCAGTATTCCCTCAGTTTGTGTTTCCTTTATTGCTTTTATTTTCATTTTCAGGTCCTGAACAGTTTAATTTTTTTTTCCTACACTTGTTTGTATTTTCCAGGATTTCTCTAAGAAATGTATTCATTTCCTGAGGAAGTGCCTGTATCATCTTTATAAGATTAGATTTAAGGTCATTTTGTTGGTTCTTCAGCTATTTTTATATATCCAGGCCTTGCTCTAATAAGATAGCTGGGCTCTGGTGTTTCCTTATTGCCCTAGGAGTGTTGATTCTGCTCTTATACTGACAGTTAGTCATCTGTGATTGTGGTTATTATAGGTTTCAGTGCTGATTTATGAGTTTTTCTTTGATAGATGGATGTGGTTTGGGATAATTTTCTCTTGGTTTCTATTTCCTTTCTTTTCTTGCTACTCACTTGAGTGGCCTGGGTTCTGTTGAGTAGTGAGTCTTCAAGTCCATTATATTGTCTCTGCTGGGGCTTGTGTGACCTCTGGTGTTTTGGGTGCCAATGTTTTCTCTGAGGTTCCAAGTAACTGTATCAGCTTTAGAGTTCTGAGTGCTTGCTTGGTGTCTTGGCTTCCTAGAATGATGGGGCCTCCAGTAAGTAGAAGTCTTCTGCATAAGTTGTAGGATGTAATATGGAGCTGTAAGGACAAGGTACACTTTGGGGATGTTAGATGGGATTTAAGGAGATTTAGGTGACTATGGTTGCTATCTTATGTGGGGTCTCTAGAACAGCTCTGGCCTCCAGGAAAGCAGCCAAAGTTATGGTATAGAATACAGAACCAACTCGAGGTGGTGACTTTTGGGGATATTGGGTGGGCTATAGTTAGAAGTATTTTCTTAACTGAAATTTCCTCTGTTTTGGCTTATGTTAAGTTGGCATAAATCTATCCAGCATGGTTGCCTTCTTGTAAGAATGATTCAGATGTAGGTACTTAAATCCAACTAATGGACACAAGCCTGGGACCCCTGTCATTTAATTAGAAAAAAAGGTGGAAGAAGCTGAGGAGGAGGTTGAGTCCATAGGAAGACTATCAGTCTCAACTAACCTGGAAACCCAAGATCTCTTAGACACTGAGGACCAACCAGGCAGCATACACTAACTGATATGAGGCCATATATACAGCAGAAGATCACCTGGTCTGGTCTCAGTGAGAGAAGATGTACCTAACCTTCAAGAGACTTGAGGCACCAGGGAGTGGGGAGGTCTGGTTGGGTGTTTGGGGGCCTCCTCATAGAGACATGGGAGGAGGAATGGAATGAGGAATAGTTGGAGTGTGGACTGTGAGGGAGATAATGACTGGACTATAAAACAAGATTAAATAACAACAACAACAACAAGACTTTAAAAATAAAACCTAAACAGCTCTTCTCTACTTTGTCTTTCATCTATATTCTCACAATAGATTTTCTCCTAATTTTCAGACATTGTTGACTCTCAGTTAATACTCTATTTGTTCATTCATACTACATTTTGCATGAACTAAACAAGAGTAATTGAGAGTGCTTTCTAGTTTCTTCAAATGACTCACAACAGTTATTTTTATGTTTGCATGTGAATGTAATTTGTGTGTGTGTTTTCATTACGATGTGTTAAAGTGTGTATGCGAAAAGTATGCACATTTGTGTGAACGTAAATTGATGATTTGGGGTTTCATCTGATATTGCTTTCCATCTTGGATTTTGAGACAGAGTTTCTCATTTATACACAGTACTTATTGATTTGCTGGATTGGTTCCTAAGTGAGAGCTCAAGATTCTTCTATATCTACACCTCTAATTTATTGGCCTCCATTATTTTGTGGTCCAAATGATCTGAATTCAGATCCTTATGCCTATATAGCAGGCACTTTTTATAATGGAGTGCTCTTCCTAGTACCAATAACTGTAATTTTTTTATTGCAGAGTTGTCCTTACTTTCAAAGCAAGAAGAATAGATGAATTAGGACGTGTACTAAAACTTTTCTTGGAAATTATAAATTATTTAATAAAGAAAAAATAGAGACAAGCCAGTATATGGGTTATCTGTTTAAAGTAAAAATTTAATAGACACCTCTGGCAAAAATCAATCCCTGCACTTATTCAAAGTGAACGAGATGTGAATTCTTTAGCGTACTTTAATTTCCCTTCTTTTTGTAAGGTGTGTATGCAACTTCAGTATGGTATAAATATTTTATAGTTTGTTAGCTGACTGTTCTGAGTCAAACATTCTTAGATAATGACAGTTTTGTGAGTAATCCACTGTAAGATCTCTTTCTTTCTAGTCTCATAATGACATCACCATTCAGTAGAGTGAAGTATACAATACTACACTGTTAACTATTCAGCACTAGAAGAGGTTGTTTGAATTTAACTGAAAACTCAGTGAGAAATAGCACAGCAGATATAATTATGTGGTCCCATTTTATCTGCGTATTTAAGTGAACACAGACTCTTTCAGGGGGAGAATTTAAATTTTACCTTACTATATTGTAGTAGTTTGAATAAAATTGGCCCCATAGACTCATTCATTGACATTATTTGAAATGCTTAGGGTTTGTGGTCTTGTTGGAACAGGTATAGCCTTCTTGGAGGAATTGTGTTACTAGAGGAGGGCTTTGATGTTTTAAAAATTCAAACAGAAAGACAGGACATCAAGTTAAAGATGGGGTTGCCATTCCACCATCAAAACTCTGACCAGTAATTGTTCCTGTCTGAAAGAACTGCAGGGATGGAGTTATGGGATGTGGAACACTTGGAGGTGGGACCAGGAGGGGAATAAAATCTGGAGTTCAAAACAAACAAAAACAAACAAACAAACCTCAAGCAAGGCCCGGTGGCTCACTCCTTCTACCTGCTACTTCAAAATATGGATATAGAACTTTTGACTCTTTATACAGTGCAATGTTTGACTGCATGTCACCATGCTTTCAATTATGATGATAATGAACAAAAACTCTGAACTTGTAAGAAAGATCCAATTAAATGGTTTTCTTTTAAGGTTTGCCATGGTCATAGTGTTTCTTAACCACAATAGAAACCCTAAGTCATATGTGAAGTAAATTTTTTAAGAAAAAGAGTGTACCTTATGTTTGGATTGCCTTCTGATTTTACTCATTATCCTACCATTCAGAGGTTGGCAGGAAAGGTAAGCCCTTTCAAATAGCTCTTTACCTAAGGACTGAGATGTTGCTTTAAGTCACATTGTGTGTCATTCACTCTAGATTACATTTTGATAAGTACAGTCCTAGATTTGTTCAGTCAGTGACAATATTGTATGTCTCAGCAAGAGAAAGCCATGCTTCTTTAGCTCTCAAGGTCTATTAAGCTTTTATATACTTTGAACTGATATTAATGAATTATTATTGTGCAGGGCCAGGATTAGTTTATGTCTTACTACTGGTTGATAGATCATAGATCATAACAATATTTGTAATGAAAATATTTCCACATCTGAAACTTTTAGATTCATTAGTTGACTTGTCTAGTGATTACTTGCTCAGAAATATTTTTTCATGGTTTAAAGCCCCAGAAATTGTAACTATGAACATTAAACATAGGATATATATATATACATATATATATATATATATATATATATATATATATATATATATCCTATGTTTATGTATGTATACATAAACATATATGTATGTGTGTATATGTATTGTGATATAAATATCACAAATGCCAGAATTCAAAAATACTCTATTTAAACAAATAATTTTAATGGAGTTCTAATCAGTATATTGGTAAGTGGCTCATCCATAAAGAAATCCTGGTCTTTTAAACATTGAGCAATCTTCCTCTTTTAAGTAATTTGTTTTTAATCAATAGAAAACACCAGCCCTGAAGGGACGTCACTCCATAATTAGATTACAAGGGATAGTAAATTCCTTTTTGCAAACATTTTTTCCCTTCCTGCCTTTGATGAAGTATACTGCCACATTGTAAGCTAATAAACGTATATTATCATATGTTACTATTTTGCGTTAATTTTTAAAAAGGCAGTGATGAAAAGTATAACACCCTTCTTCCATCTCAAAATCTTATACATGGTAGTATTAAGCAAAAATATATTTCATAATAGGAATGAACAAAATCAAGAGTACTTAGAGATGTAAGTGCAGAAATTTTCTTCTGGTACAGCTACCTCAACTAGACCTTATTGTGACTGAATCGAGTCAACTGAGAACTGCTCTCTGATCTTCACAAATTCCTAAGATTTTGTATGTAATGTGTTATATGATCTTAATTGCACCACCTAATTTTCACAAATAGTCTGCATGGTAGCATGTATATTGAGCATTTTATGACAATTATAGCATTTACAAAAGGCTTGTAGACAGTGGGAAGAGTTTACAATCCATCCTTTTAATGCTAATATTTCTTTTGCCTAAACATTTTTTCTAAAGCCTGAAATAAACAATTCAGTTCTTTTTAAAACTTATCTGCCACCACACCCTGCAAAGACTAACTGATCATTCTAATGTACTTCTTTCTCAATAGTGAAGTTTTATTCACTCTGTCATTGAGGTTGTACAGAGATATGGTTTTCTGCAAGCCAGATAAAGAGTGGAGTGTAAGAGCAAAGAATAAGAAAGGATATGCAATTAGAGAAACATCTTTTGGGGTAAAGACCATGAGTCTCAAGCAGTAGGCAGATAGACTTGATAAAGAAACAAGATGTCTAAATTTGCTTGTTTGGCTTTGATAGTGACAACTAACTAAGATGCCATGAGCATAAATTTATTCCAAAAGTATTCTTACTTCAGTAAAAATGTAAAATATTAGATATAGAGATCTGAATTTTCAGTCCCTTTTTTGAAAATAACTGTTCAAAAAAAAAGAAGAAAAACAACCTTGTTCATATTAAGATATCCTCAATCATTGTAGCTAGACATTTTCCGCATGATATTTAACATATATAATACCATTAGAACTATAATTTCAGTCTATAAGTATTGAAATCACAGAAGACTAGCCTCATATGAGCAAAGGTTGATACCAAGATGAACCTGTATGAGGAAATAGTTCCTTGACGGTGTTGCTTATGGTTGGCTCTCTAAGTTAGGAGACACATCTCAAATCATGTTAGCATAAAACCTCCAATTACTGTTAGAGAAAAGCTTAGGGAAACTTCTGTCTTTTCAACTCTTCAAGATGAAATATTCTCATGAACTTCTGCAAAATGAATCCAAATAAATCTTTTCCTATAAATGTTTTGTATATTACAGAAATGTCTGGGTGTGTCTGTCCTCAGTTCCAGCTCTAAAAAAAATGTTCATTCCTATCTGCAGTACTTTCTATGAAATGTATTTCATATATTTCAAACAAAAGTAGACAGAACAGGAATGCAATTAGGAACATAGCTGTTTTATACCAAAGATATCAGTATAAAAATATGATAGGCAATTCAAGAACTGATAAAATTATCTCTCAACTTTTAAGACAAAGCAACATCATTTAAAATGCCTGAGGTAAAACTGGATTATCTCAGACCACTACATAATCTTCACTCTGACATATGAGCATATGTCTTTGAACAAGGCACTGCAAGATATAGACATGTTAGCTTTTCTGAATGCAGAGCCATGTACTGTAGTAGCCAGATTGTCTTGACAGGATTTGGGAACAATCCTAGATCTCAATACTGCCAAGCATTAATTTACTAGGTTGTCAACGTGTAGTCTTTTAGACAAAATAAAAAAAAATGTTAAGTTTGTCAAATCTTGACAGCATAATGGTAAATCTCAGAAAATGATGGTTAAGGAATTTATATATGATGTTCTGACCTGGAGTTTGATATGGGTGCAGGACAGATTATTAGGACAGGGGCTCTTTTACAGCTTATTATTGACTTGACAGGAGTAGACAGTGAGGACAATGAATGAAGCTATCTTAAGGTAGTTCTCTTCTTAGAAATTAGCTCACTTTCTGGGATGATAGACATACTTTTCATTTATATACAATCATGTAAGCCAATATATTCCTTTTAGTTTCTTCCTTAAACTTAACCCTAGAACAGGAAATTATTTGCTATGCAGACTTGTTAATGAGAATGACACATGTAAACTTTGTTTTTATTTACCAGAAGTAATTGTCATCTCAGAAACTTACTGCTGAATAAGCTCACCCTTTCGAGATATTTTTATACTCTGCCTGGCTGGTTCCATTGAGTTGTTCTTCCTAGTCTCAAACTCCTCTCCAAGCTGACTGACTCAATTGGGCTTCTCTCACCTTCTTACTGAATTGCTCTGCTTGGCCTCATAAAAACTATGGCAGTTTATTCTAATCTTCTGATAGCTTTTCATTCTCTGGCTATTTCTGTCTTCACCTGACACCTATCTCTATAAAATTTTTTCTTATAAAACCTCTCTCTCTCTCTCTCTCTCTCTCTCTCTCTCTCTCTCTCTCTCTCTCTCTCTCTTTCCTCGCCCACTTTCCAGTCTGTTCTCATTCAAGTTTAGCATATCTCTGACTGTCTGAGTCATATCTGACTCATTCTGTCTTACCTTACTTTGAATTGTCACTTTATCTGCTCCACAAATAGACATCATATTCAAACCTGGCTGTTTGCTTCTACAAAATAACCTTAGCTATACTGTTTGAGATCAAAGGTGTCAGTTACAGGGCATGTCTGTATTCCAGCCAGCAGGACTAAACATGTGCTGCCTATTTGAATTCCAGTCTAATCACACAGACCCAGAAAGTCTTTTGATGGGATCAATCCCTTGACAGAGAAGCTATGTTGCTGGATTAAAGTTAATCTAAAGAAACAAGTCATATGTTACTTTCAGGATATTTGTAAATGGATGTGGCTGTTGTTTCTTTTTGTTTTTTATATAGACCAGTATAAACTGAAGACATAAAATATTTTTACATTTTCATTAGTCTCACCTATCTTATATAAAATTAAATAACCATTATTTTACAGATCATATGTGTGTATATATATATATATATATATATATTATGTATAATAAACTTTATTATATAAAGGCCTAGTAACCTTTAAATTTAACTTGATTCAGATCCAAATATCTGGGGAAAGAATCTAATCTCAGAAATTATTTCTACTGTGTTAGCCCCTGAACATGTTGTCTTTATTTCTGATTGATGTAAGCAGCCCCACCCTACTGTTAGTGACACCATTAACTAAGCTAGGAATCCTACGCATGTAAGAAAGCTAAATTTTTTGGGCATACCCTCATGAGGGCTATGGCAGCTTCTTGAGGTAGAAATATTTACAGTTTTCTCAGAAAATTCCAATTGATTTCCAAAGTGGTTGTAAAAGTTTGCACTCCCTCCAGCAATGAAGAAGTGTTTCCGTGCTCCATATTCTCTACAGCAGCATGTGCTATCTCTAGAGGGTTTTTTTCCTCTTTCTTTCTATTTTTTTAATCTTTGCTGTTTGGATGTGTGTAAGATTGAACCTCAGAGTTGTTTTTATTTGCATTTCACTGATTACTAAGACCTTTTGAACATTTCTTTATGTAACATAGTTCTCATCCATTTGATGTTCCTGTGTTGAGAATTCTGTTTGTCTCTGTAGCTCATTTTGAAACTGAGTTATTTGTGATGTTAGTGTCTAACTTTTTGGGTTCTTATGAATTTTTGATATTAGCCCTTTATTACATGTTAGGTTGGTGAAGATCTTTTCCCAATCTATATGCTACTGCTTTGTCCTATTTACAGTACCTTTTGCCTTAGAGATGCTTTATAGTTTCATGAGGTTTCCTTTATCAATTGTTGATCTGTTCTGTTTAGGAAATTCTCCAATATCCCACAAAAACTCTTGCTCAACTATGTTCATATCAGCTTTTTCATAAAAGCCAGAAACTAGAAACAACCTAGATGACTCTTAACTGAAGAATGGATAAAGAAAATGCGCTACATTTACACAACAAAATACTATTCATCTATTAAAAAAAATTATGAATTTTGTCGACAAATGGATGGAACTTGAGAATATCATCCTGAGTAAGGTAAGCCAGTTCCAAAAGGCTTTTGTACATGGTATGTACTCATTTATAAATTGATATTAGTCATAAAATACACATATCAGGCTATAATCCACAGACCCAAAGAACCTAAATAAAAATGGAGGCACAAATGAAGATGCTTGAATATCACTTAGGAGGAGGAATAAAATAGTCATAAGAAGCAGATGGAGGAAAAAAATTGTGAGGGAGGGAGGGGATGGGGAGGAAAGTGGAGGTGTTCAGGATCAGCTGTGGGGAAGGGTAGGAGAGAAAGCTAGATGGTCATGAAAAGTAATGGAAATCTGCAACTGAAGGAAGTGAGGAGGTAGGGAACATCTCTAGGAGGAGACAGAATCCTGGAATAAGGGATGTGCCCAAGAATCAATGTGGGTGGCATTAGCTGTGACTCACAACATTAGGAGTATAAAATCTGAAGAGGCTTCCTCCTGTATCCAGGCAGAAACCCCAGTGGAGCCACAAAGACAACAACCCACTCACACAACTATCAACACAAAATTATTCTGTCTATAAAAACTGCAGGCACAGGGAAGGGAGCAGAGACTGGAGGCATGGCAAACCAATAACTGGCTCAACTTGAGACCCATGCATGCACAAGCATCATTTCCTGACATAATTAATAATACTCTGTTATGCTTGTAGACAGGAACATGTTTTCCTCTGAGAGGCTCTGTTGGCCAGTGGGTTGAGAGAAGCATCTGGGTGTTTGGTCGAGCATAAGCCTGGACCCGGACCATTATTGGACAGCAGAAGTTCAGCTGTGCTCAGAGGCCCTGGTTCTTTCATTTAGCTTCAGCCCTCCACAGCTCCTCCCACAGAGAGGTCTTTGGCCAATAGAGGAGTAGGCCTCAGGCCCTAGAGAGATTTACATACTAATGAGTTGCCTGAAGGCCAGAGGGTGGAGCCAATTAAGCATTCTTCCCCAGCCCCTCCCCCTCTCTCCCTCCCTATTTAATTCAGGTCAGCCCTGAGTTTCAAGGGGGTGCACATCCAGATCCAACCACCATCCGCCATGACATTAAAGCCTTTAAAATCCCATAGACTTTCTTGTGTCATTGGTGGCACACCATGAGGAAGTGTGGAGAAGGCTTTAATGAGCTGTAGCCACAGCCACCTGCCTAACTTCCTGCCTGGAGGAACCCTCAGTGTTCACAGCCACCCTACCTACAAGGCTCCACCCACCAAGAGGCTGACCCACAGACAAACAGTGGATAGAGTTTAGGGATTCCTGTGGAAGAATGGGAAGAAAGATCACAGGCCTCAAAGCGAATAGAAACTCTACAGGAAGACCCAGAGAATCAACTAACTTGGACCCTTGGTGTTCTCAGTCTGAACCACCATCCAAAGAATATACTCAGGGTAGACCTAGGCCTCTCCACACCTATGTAGCAGATGTGAAACGTGTTTTCATGTGGTTCCCAAACAACTGGAGCAGGGTCTTTCCTAAAATCTGTTGCTAGTAGGTGGGATATGTTATCTTATCTGGGTTACCTTGTTTGTTCTCAGTGGGAGAAGTGCCTAGTCTCCTAGAGACTTGAAGTGCAGGGTAGGGAATACCCAGTGGGGCTCCACTGCATCAGAGGAGAAGGGAAAGTATTATGGGAGGGATTGACTGGAAATAAGGCAGTTGGGCTGAAACGTAGATTTAAATTTAATAAGTAAAAATTGAAATAAAAATTTAAAAATATCAATATATTCAACCATGAAGACATAAAAAAAGCAGATTAATCACTGTTACAATAAAAACTAGTCTGTGATTAGCTTAATAAAACTTTGTAGGTTTTTTTCTATTGATTGATTTTTGATTACATGGTGTTAAGAGCTAAAGCTCTCCCACTTTTTCTTCCATAGCTCTTCGTCATTTGATACAGACAGGAAAGAGGTCTTTTTCCTGAAATGTCCAAAGTGGGAACATGCACTTCTCTTGTTTTCTATTTATTTTTTTAGATATTGTTTTATTATTTTATTGAAAATAGATTTTCTCATGTAACATAACATTTAAATTTTCCTCTCCCTCTACTTCAGTACTCTCAGTTCTTTCGTAACCTTCCTGTACCCAGATCCACATTTCTACTTCTCATTAGAAAATAAACAGGCTTCTAAAAGGATTGAAATAAAATATAATATAAAACAAAAACTTCCATATCTGGATAGGACAAACAAGTACAAAAGAAAAAGAGCCCAAGAAAAGGCACAAGAAACAGATAAAGACACAGAAGCCCATGTGTTCAAATGTCAGAAATCTTACAAAACCCCACTGAACTGGAAGCCATAATACAAGGGCAAAAACCTGTGTGGATAAAAGAGAATAATTTTATAAAGGTGCTATT
This sequence comes from Arvicanthis niloticus, assembly GCF_011762505.2. NCBI lineage: Eukaryota > Metazoa > Chordata > Mammalia > Rodentia > Muridae > Arvicanthis > Arvicanthis niloticus. The sequence continues at coordinate 15,832,857 of NC_047666.1, forward strand.
GACTTTGTCTTCTGTTGTTAACCTACTACTGGGACTACCTTTAAAAGTAGTTTGTTTCCCTAGTGAGACTCCTGAAGAGAATATCGACCTTCCTTTTACAAATGGTTATCAATTGGAAATAGCTTCTGAGTTAGAGATGAAGACATGTGGCTGTTTCTCCTTTTAGCTCTAGGACCTCATCTGAAAGAAGACAGATGCAGGCCTTGGGCTGCTGGAGTGTTGTGAGTTTACATGTACATAGACCATGGTGATTTAAATGACCTTATTTGTTTGGTTTTTGCATATTTGTGTTGACCATGTTGATTTAAGATGACTTGTCCTTTCGTGTTCTCCACCCAATCTGCCTCTTACACTCTTTCTGCCTCCTGTTCATCAATGCTTCCTGAGCCCTGAAAGAAGATATTTGATGAAGACATCCATTTAGAGATACAGGTTCTAGTATCTATTATTCTCTGTATATTATCTAGCTGGAGGTTGCCTCTGTTTGCTGCCAACTGCTATAGAAAAAGCTTCTCTAATAATGGCTGAGTATGCTATTTATCTCTGGGTATATCAAAATTTCATTTGAAGTCAATTTATTGCTGTTTTGTTGTGTTTGCTTGTTTTGTAATGGAAATATTTGGTTTTCGCCCACACACTCAGGATTGAATATCTGGTCTCAGGTTCTTGATCGCTCAAACGATATCAGGTATGGTATCCATTGGTATAGTGGAACTTATATCAAGTCAGATACTGGTTGTTTACTCTCATAAGTTTTGGGCTTCTATTGCACTAAAATATCAAGTAGACAGCTTCCTTTTTGGTTAATGACGTTTTATTTTATGGTTACATTAAAAATATATTCTGTGCCTTTGACCTTGGTTTTATTTCATTCTTCTATGCCTATTATTTGTAGATTTGGATTTTTTATACATTGCCACGTTTCCTGAATGTTTTGTGCCATGAGTTTTTCTTTTTTACTACTTCTACTTAGCATTTTCTTGGACTAGTGTTCCAACATCTTCTATTATGTCTTCAAAGAGTAAGTTACTCTCTTCCATCTCTTGTATTCTCTTAGTGAGGCTTGCATTCAGCTTCCTGTTTGAATTCCTAAAATTTTTATTTCTAGTTTTTGCTGAATTTGAGTTTTCTATATTGATTTTATTTAAACATTTCAGCCATGAGCTGCTTCATTAATTTTATTCCATTGTGTTGAGTGTTTTAATAGATTTCTTTAAAGGATTTATTAGCTTTCTCTTTAAGGAAAATTATCATATTCATAAAAGCTATTTTAAGGTCATTGTCTTAAGCTTCTGCTATGTTACAATTCTCTGGACTTACGATGGCAGGATTGTTGGACTACAATGAAAACACATTGTCCTGGTTGTTACTAATTGTGTTTTTATCACATCTGGACACCTTGGTTTGTGAATATTGTAATTCTGAGTGCTGATATCTGTTCTTTTCTCTTTGGAGTGGGTATTTTATTCCTTTGTTTCTGATACCCTCCCAGATTCTTAGAAAATTATGGTGGCTATGTGTTGCCTGATAAGAAATTTTTCTGGGATATTTCTAGGAGCTAGCATTGGGGTTTCCAGGTAAAATGCATTTTAGGTATTAGGAGCTGACATTTAGGGATGGACATGGGCTAAAGAAGATGTGGAGGACCAAAGCTGGGCAAATTCCAAGTGTTTAATTAGGATTTTCTTAGTCTCCTGTGAATGGGGCAGAAATTAAGGAGAGGCCAAAACAAATGTTTTGATGAAAAAAAGGGGATGAGTCTGGGAATTCAATTTAGAGAAATGGAAGGATAAACTGCAGTTACCTGCTTTCCTGGTTAACTTTGCCTGAAGGTTCCTGTTGAAATTGGCTGCTGGGATAAAGTGGTGCATACTGAGAAGAAATATCAAAGTGAAAGATTTGTATGATCCACTAAGGATAAAGGCAGGAGTTAAGGCAGACCACTTCTTGTGGTCTGCTACAGAATTTGAAGTAAGGCTACAGTTTGCAGGATTGGATTTGGAGAAGCAGAAGGAGAAATAAAGATTTTTATCTACCCTAGCTACCTTTCCTGGCCATAGCTTACCTGTCTGATTTTCAAAAGTAGCATCACAGTATGAGACAGCAATTACTAAACTTTGTGTTAGTCCATGGTATCAGAATTAATGTGGGGAAGGTAAATATTTGCACTCACATCAAAGCCTCAGGGACTAAAATTTTCTAATATGAACAATGAGGTCTGGAGGAAAACCTCTTTTGTTTCCCTGTGCATTGTTTTGTTTAAAAACCAGATTCTATCATATCAATGAGTAGAGTGAACAGAAAGAAGGACCTGGCTGAAAATCCTTAAGTCCTACCCTAAGTAAAAAACTTTCTTCTCTGTGGTTCCATTTTCCAAAAGTTCCATAAGTTTCTATATAGGAACATGAGTAAGGAACCAAGTGTCAAGTACATGAGCCTAAGAGACACATCTCAGGTTTAAAACATACTAGTCACATTATATGCTGCTTCTTAGTGAGAATAAATGTTTGCACAAGCCTGAGCTGTCCTAAATTTGTAACAGCTTCATCAAATATGGTAGAGACAAGAAAAAGACTTTGTAGAGTTGGGCCAGTGTTATTCTTCACTTCCTTACTTAATTAATGGCTTTACATATTTGATAAATGATTTGTAATATTAAAATAGAGGACTGGAAAGATCCCTTACTTTGAAATCCATCAGCAGAATAACTTTTTAAATTATAGTTAAACAATATAATTCTTTTTGAGCTTTTTTATTTAATTAATTTTATTTAATTTGAGCTATTTTATTTAATTTATATTTCATCTGCTCTACATGGAGAACTATTAAACTAGAGGAGTATTTTAAACAAATCTATATTTTTAAGTGCATGATTTAAGGGATATATATATGCATATATAAGTATACACACACACACACACACACACTTGTAAACATGTAAAGGACATAGAGATTCTTGGAACTGTTGGCGAGGCTGAATAAAACAGTATATTACTCTTTTGAAAATGTGAAACATCGGATATTGAATACTGGACTTACTTTCTATCTTTATGATTCATTTCTATGTATGCTTTTATGAGTTCCTCTATCAAAGCAATAGCTGAATATTTAAAATGAGAGAAAAAAATCTGCAAAGTGATTTCTATTCGACAAGAAAACCATCAATCATAGAAGGTTTGAAAAAGTAGTTTTACAATGCTATTGAAAAACAACTTGGAAAAAGAAAAGTGATAGATGGTAGTCAAAATTTTGAAGGTTTACAAATATGATTTTAGGCAGTGTTTGTTTCTAGTCAAGCTATAGTGGAGTTTATCTTTGTGCTATTTTATTCAAGTCTTTCCAAATAAAAAATGCATCATAATAAAGGTTAGGCTATATTGCTGTTTCTGTGCTGAAGTATTCTTTTTCTTTGGGCAGAAAATATGAGGTGCCTAAATTGAGGCCATTGTTTGCAACCTGATCTCTGGTTCATTAGTACAATAGGTGGTATTCATAGTTTTACTATATATTATTTCAGTTACCCATTATCAATCATTTTCCAAACCTATTAAGTGAAATTCCCCAAATTACAATTATAAAAATTTGTACAATTACAAGTTATTAAAAATTATAAAACGATGAAATCTGTCACCTGGCCGCTCCATCAAGCCTCATATAGGAATCCACACTTCCTCCTTCAGGGCTACCAACTTATACCTTACTCATTCTTAGTATCTTCACAGCCATTCTGGTTCTTCTAAACACTGTCAGGATATCATAAAGTTGTGTTAAATAACACTTTGCTATAATACTTAGAAAGTAGATTAACACTATATTATATCTCCTGCAGTATCATAATTACCACCATATCAGTCTTATGGCTCCTCAGTACACATTAATCATTCATACAGGAAGAAGTGTCAGCACAGTCAAATATTTCTGTATCATGAAAAAAAAATTCACAAAATTTTAATTATACAATAATTTTTTAATTTGTTCAATTTTGTTAGTAGTTTTTCTTGTTTTCTTATTTTGCTTAATATGTAAATTCTAATTTTTGACATTTATAAAAGAATAGAAAAAAATATAATTACACTTAGTTTATACCAATGAATTCAGAGATCTAAAGTGTTCTTGACACTTCTCTAGTGGCAAAAGGAGATGACTGTGTTAGAATGAGAGATAGGAAATTAAATCACCCAGGAATTTAAGCCTTTGGAAAATAATTTTCAAATTCCTTCATTATGAAACAAAAGAATAAATCGACATTGCTTGCTTTAGAGAAAGTAAATTCTCTAAATGTTATAATAAAAATTGACAGCTCAGTAGAACATTTATAGAACCGCAAATATATTGAGAGTAGAGGCATGTAAAAATGTGTAGGAGGTCTATATCTAGTCTCCCATATTCTTCTAGTACCACTGTGAGAGTCTTGACAAGACATACATTAATGTGAGTTCGATTACTTTCTAAGTCTTAAATCTCAAATTACCTAAGATTTTGCACTCTATAGTACCTATACCATTTAAAAATGTGTAGTGACTTGCTATGCAGTATTTGGAAGATGGAGACAGAATATTAAGAGTTCAGTGTTATCCTCAGCTATAAGGTCTTAAGAAACCAAAATATGTGGGTCAAGTGAATAGAGAAGCTCCTGTTCTCTTACGGGTAATAATCGGACCATGAAAATTTCAAGATTGTCAAAGTGGAGATTAAAACAGAGGATTTTTTTTTCTAGAAAATAGACAAGAAGTAAGTATAACCTAAAGAATGAAAGATGATAAAGAATCAAAAGATATCTATCCCCAGCTGCAGTACCTGGGAGAGACCAGTGGAGCGTGTCCCACGCCCAGCTCATTCTTACTACCCCACAGGTCACCTAGAAAGAAGCAGGCCAAAAGGCTCTATTTTACCTTGGGAGTTCAAAAACTTACCCATTTTGTTATGCCCAGAGAAAGGTTCAGATTCTATGACAGAGCCAGTTAAAATGCATTTAAACTTAGCCAATTAATTTAGTAGAAGGCAGTAACAGGCAGCATTTACGAACTAACAGAGTGACAGCCCATGTCAGACACTAACTAATCAATGCTTCACAGGATGGTGAGAATGATACAAAAAGATAGTCCTTTGTTGGTTTGTTTGTTTGTTGTTGTTTCCAGAAATTTTTTAATTACTGCTAGTCACTTACACACTTCTAATCCCAATGTAGACTTATAAAGTATACCTTGTGTTATATAACAGCTCACAGAACCTATGCAAAGTTGTCTAAGTTTCCTAGTCCAAACGCATTAACAACTGTGTTTACGTGCTGTTTTCTCTTGTTTGAATGCAAACACTGTCAGGTTCTCATTGTGTTTAGACTCACGCAAAAGCAATGCTCATATTTTGTCTCCTAGTATCATTAGGAGAGGAATTGTAGGCAATTCTTATTTAAAGCATCATTTCACTTCTGCTTCTCATCTTTTTTATTGCTCATGTAACTTTCTATAAAATCCAAACTAAAAATATACTTTTTTAAAAAATTGACCTCATGAATAGACAAGGTAGAACTTTCCTTAAGAGGCCTGTGAAAGCAGCACTTTTTTTGTAGTTCTTTGGATGAAGAAAATAAGAAAATAGCAGTGTTATACTATAGACAGTTAGTAAATCAAATACTCTATTCCTGGGGGCAGGGGGGGGAACAGGTAAAACACCTCCAGAATGTCATGGGTTATGGTAACCAGTGAGAAAGCATCTCACTCCCCAAAAGGGCAGCACCTAGAACCTTAAAACAATATTTACATAAATGCAAAGGGAATGTGTAAGGTGGATTTTAAGGATGTTTAATATGTAAATTTGCTAATTAAATCAACAAAAATAGAACTGTTGCCTTCTGTTACAAGAAGACAGTCAATATGCAAATATACCAATTAGACCCTCAAGAATGGTAATTGACACATCCTGTATGAGAAATCTGAGGAATAGGAGGAAGGAAACAGGCTGTGTGGTGTAGGGGATAGAATTTTATACTTGGTCTCTTTACCCTTCACAATCAGTGAAGAAAGCCTGTGGTGCAAGTATTGAAACTAGAAGGTCTAAAAGTCACACAGGTGTAGCTTTCTTCCCTGTAAGTTTAGAACCAAAACAAACTTACTGTCTGCCTGTGGCCTCAGAGAATCTTGTGTCAGCTTAACAAGTTAAAACATGGAAAAAAGAATGTAATTGCTCCATGTAGCATTCTGAGTTCTAAAACTCCATCATGTGTAGGAACCCTTGCCACTGCCTCTGTCTCCAGAGGCAAAAAGAGATTGGATCTCCAACTTAACAGGAATCCAAACTAAAATGATTTATTTTCTAGGTTAACATTCTATTAATCAGAATTCTCTTCATAAGAGAAACAAGTTGAACAGAATGTAGGTAGAAAAAAAATGATGGGCATTCTCTAGTTTAATTACAATATATTTCATGATTTTTTATAGTTTAATTACAAATTTAAGATGGTAATGTATTTGTGGTTCTATTATTTCCCACCAGAAGGTAGAAATCCCCAAACAGATCCAAGGTCATTATTACACTTTGGGGTCTCTGAAAACCTGTATAAATCACTGCTTTTTTTTTTTTTAACACTAATAATGCTGTTAGGGGAATGATCACCATAAATTAATGTGTCAAGATAAATAAAACCGATTAAGTATACAGTGAAGCAGAAGGTGGACTCCAATATGATACTGAGAACTGTGATACTCAAAAAAAAAAGAAAAAAAGCATTTAGAGGTCTAGTTTATGAGGTTTCTCAGGAAGTCTACTAGCACAGTGCAGAAGGCAATGAGGCTTGAGGTACAGACTGATCTTGAGGAAGAACATCTTATATGAATTAGTAGAAGGACAGATTTCTATCAGGTTCTCAAGATAAATGGAGAAAGCTTAATATGAGACACTTGGTACATGACTACATTAATTACTTTGTATTTTTAAAATTTATATTTTCTTCTAAGTTGAAAACAAGCACAATTTTCTTTTGTAAATAAAATCTGTTTTACTCTGATTCTCAATCTGATCCACACAAATAGTGTTCTGATTGCTCGAGTTTCAAAAACAAACTATGTAATGCTTAGGTTTATCAAGATTGTATTTTTGTTTTTAGGCTGTGTTTTACTTTGTTTTTGTCACTGACCAGGTATTTTCAGAGATGCACCTGCCTCTGCTTCCTAAGTGCTTGAATTAAACATGTATGACACATCCCTAAGCTGTATCTAGGTTACTCTGAAGTTGATTGCTATGGATCTGAATTTCTTCTCATTCGTAATGAACAACTTTGCTGGACAGAAATATTTTAAACAAGTGTGGAGACACTTTAAAGGAAATTTGCAAAATGTGAAATGATGATAACCTTATTCATTTTGTACAGCTTCTAGGTCATTCACATTTTCTTATGTGGAATATGAATATATTTTGAGGTTTTATTAAGCAGATTCTAGGTCATTCACACTACTTTGTATGAAATACAAATATATCTTGTGATTTCATTTGAATGTATATCCACAATTCCAAATGATCTTGAAAAAGTAAACTAAACACAATATAATATTGTAAAAAAAATTCTCCTTTAGAAATTTAGGGTTTACAAACTTGACAGTAACATTCTATCAAAAATATATGTGCTATAGATGAGGCGATACATTTAACTAATTGAAAGCAGTGCTTTCAATCCCTAATCAATTTCTATTAGGGGTGATGATGCTTACATCTATATTTTCAAATCTTCTTTATTCCTCCCTTAAGATTATTCCTTATGATACTTGATACTCAATTTGAACTTGCTCAGAAAATTTCTGCATATTTCTATTAAATAATGCAAGGCTTTAATAGTATGGGGTGGGGCAACCAGTATCCTGAAGTGTTGGCACTTTTTTTTTTTTTTTTTTTTTTTTTTTTTTTAGCTATTTTTCTTACACATGCCACAGTCTGAACCCTTATTCCACCCTGGATAACTTCCAGTGCTCCATTACTAGGTAGAAGAGAATAAAGATCAGAAAGGAAAGGGAGAATAGATCTATTTCAGACCACAAAATAGACTACTCCCTGCTGATGAGAGGTGTTGAGTTCCTTGGGCCACATCCAAATTTCATCACCAGGATATCTGCAATTCTTTTTGCTGTGGACCACTAGACAAACCTCAGCAAAAGGAAACAGATGCAGCAGGAGGAACAGCAGCCTTCTTGGAGTACCTCCTGCCCCTCTCCAGGCTCTGGCATTTATTGCCTCTCTAGAGTGCCCAGAATTAATCTATCTGCAGCTGGCAAAATTCAGGTCCTCCAAGTGCATGAGGCAATTATAGTTAATGGTTGTAGACAAACTGCAGCAGTCTCATATCTAACACCTTGGTTTAAAAATATAACATACTTATATCACACCACTAGGTTCTCATAGAAACCAAAACTCACTATATTGCACATAGATCAGAACTTCAGAAAACTTTCAATGCAATGAGGCTATGCAATGACTGGCTCTAGGGTGTAATCTTTGCTTCTGTGAAAGGAGGAAGATTAGGGACTTAATAAAGATTTAAAATATTTCTTAATAACCCTCTCCATAAGTATAATTTGCCATACTAGGTTTACATTAATACATTAATGCCTTTCTAGATATCTGTGAGCCAATATTGCAATGACTGATAGATGTTGTCAGTGTGTTCAAAACCATGGAGGTCCCACTGTCCAATATAAATCTACTTAGACACTTGTATCAGAGCATGCAATAAGTAGAGGAGATTTTTAAAATATGCTGTAGAAATTTACATATGATATCATAAAAGTTTTTGTTAAGTTACTTTGAAACTTTGAATTATTGCTGATGTAGTGATGACTGAGTGACTATGGAAACAAACAATGATTTGTGTTGATTACAATGTGGTTAGTGTTAGACCTTCTACCACCATAAAAAATTTGAAATGTAGCTAGCGTAACTGAGAGACTGATCTGAAACTAATTGTTATTTTATGAAATCTACATTCTAAAACCACATATTGATGGCTGCAATAATAGAAGACATGGGAAATCAGCATAGCCTTGAAGCAGTAGAATTTCTTTAGGTTGAGCCTTTGATCAATGCATGATGAAGCTCCCAATCAGATAATGGCTTCTCAGGGGTGATGGATGCGCCAGAAAAAGATAAGACTTCACTTTAGCTCATCTTTTCATTTGTTCCTAAGAAAAACCACAGGCTACAGTAACAGCAAACATTTGTTAAATTTAGACAATGTAGTATTTTATTTCTCAACACACTGCATCAATCAGGCAATGGTATCATTTTATTTACAAATAGAGTAGATGATAACCAAGCAAAAATGTGAATTTGAGAGTCATCTAGTTCTGAAGTCTCAAATTACATACCATGACTCTCACCTGTTGTCCTTGCACTTGTGAATGAAGGCAGGTAGACAAGGATTCAAGGCCAGTTTCACCAATATATTGAGTTTTCAGGCAAATCTGAATGATCAAAAATAGTAACAACAATATAAAACTCACATCCTAGACACTATACCTAATGCTGTGGTAGCTGTAACAGATACTTATCACTTAAAAGATCAACAGTAGCTGGTTGCTGGGAAATTCATTGAGTCTACTTAAAATATGTATCCTTTATTTTTCCTAGATTGAAATCCTACATAAGGCTTTCGATAAACACACCCTCCATGTCTATCTAATAGAACACTTTTTAAAGTATTAAAAGAGAAATTATTTCTAAGAGCATTATGAAAGACTCAATTCAACCATTACATAAAACAACAACTAGGTTTTGTGAATTACATTCTGAACTTAATGCAAAAATTTCTTTTGGATGTGAAACATCTGAAAAGAGGCAAAGGTAAGTAAAAGTATTATTAGAGAATGAAAGGGCCTAAAAGTCCTATGTAAGAGGCACTACTTCTGGGGACCTTACATTTTTAAATGGATACTATGGTTAATTGGTGTGGGAATCTGGGGCATGAGGTCATATGAGAAAGCTAATATAAAGCATTCAGAAAGGCTCACCTTCTGGCTCACCTATCACCCAACACCCCATCCACTGCCAGCAATTGTATAAATCAACCCCTACTTGGCACACATGGTTCTAACAATTTAAGGTCGTGCACTCTTCTGGTGCTCCTAGAGGAAGAGATAATAGGTGTTTCTCTCCGAGTGAACGCTCTCAAGTCAAATAGAAAAACAACAACAACAAAAAAGAATATGGTCCTATACTTGCCAACTTCTTTACATTCATCAAAGAATTCCAACATATCTCTAAGTCTTATAACCTTACCATCTATGACATTAAAATGATTCTTACCAACAATGGTCTCCCTGAGGAACACAGGGAGTCTGGGACAGCCAAGAGTTTACACAGATTAGGTCCACCAAGCAAACATTGCTCACCTAACTGATGGTGACTAGATCTATGATACCCCAGGAGATATCCTAGCTAAAGATCAATTTATAACCTGCCTTTTGGGTGGTCTTTGTAAGGCTACCCTTAAAGCAGTAAACTATGAAAAACCCACAAGGTCTTCCAAGGCAAATATGAAAATCTATTTCAATACCTAGACTACCTTATAAATGCCCGCTTACAATATAGCATTCTAAATCCCAAGACCGTAGATGAAAAATAATTCTTCATGAAACCTCTTCTTTTTCTAGTTTCCCAACCTTAGGTCCATATGTAACATAAAGAGAGAGAGAGAGAGAGAGAGAGAGAGAGAGAGAGAGAGAGAGAGAGAGAGAGACAACTCTGAAAGCCAAAGGATTCATGCTGGCTTTCTAGTTGTATCATTGGAGAGATCAAAGACCTCCTGAACAAAAGTACCAAATGATGGCTAAGGCTTTGCATGAAGGAGACAGACACTGCCCACACTTCTTTGCCTCTCATAGTCTGAGGCAACCTAAAGATTGGGGGAAAAATCTTCATTAACCACATCTGATAGAGGGCTAATATCCAAAATTATATATAAAGAACTCAATAATCTACACACACACACACACACACACACACACACACACACACACACACACACACACAAACCCAAACATTCCTAATCAAAAAAACAATGGGGTATAGAGCTAAACGGAGAATTCACAACAGAGGAATCTTGAATGGCTGAGAAGCTCTTAAATGTTCAAAGTCCTTAGTGATCAGGGAAATGCAAATCAAAATAAAGCTGAGACTCCACCTTACACCAATCAGAATGGCTAAGATCAAAACCTCAGGTGACAGCAAATGTTGGCTAGGATGTGGAGAAAAAGGAACACTCCTCCATTGCTGGTAGGATTGCAAACTGGTACAACCACTTAGGAGATCAATCTGGAGATTCCTCAGAAATTTGGAAATATATCTACCTAGAGATCCAACTATACCATTCCTGGGCATAGACTCAAAGATGCCCCACCAGGCTACAGCGGCACATGTTCCACTATGTTCATAGCAGCCTTGTTTGTGATAGCCAGAAGCTGGAAACCACACAGATGTCCCACAACAGAAGAATGAACACAGAAAATGTGGTTCATTTACACAGTGGAATATTACTCAGCTATTAAAAACAAGGACATCCTGGGTTTTACAGAAAAAAGGATAGAACTAGAAAATATCATCCTGAGTGAGGTAAGTCATACCCAAAATGACATGCATGGTATGTACTCACTAACAAGTGAATATTAGCCAAAAAAATGTACAGAATACCCAATATATAATCCACAGAACTCAAAAAGGTTAACAAGCTGAAAGACCTAAGTGAAGACACCTCAATCCCACTTGGGAATGAGAGGAAAACAATCACAAGAGGGGGAGGGAAAGAGGAACCTGGGTGGGAAAGGGGACAGGGAGGGGAAGAGGAGAACTTGATCAGGTATTGGATGGGGGGAACAGGACTGAAACCCCGAGGGCCAGAAGAAAAAATAAAAACAGTCAACCTCGGGAAATAGGAGGTGGGGGGACGGAAACTGCTGTCCCCATGGTTGAATTAGGGAAAAGCTGAAAGAAGCTGAGGAAAATGGGGGGCCCTGTAGGAGGATTAGCAGTTTCAACTAACCTGGACCCCTGATATCTCTCTGAGCCACCAACTAGGTAGCATATACCAGATGATATGAGGCCCCCAACACTTGTACAGCAGAGGACTGCTGGGTCTGGACTCAGTCAGAGAAGATGCAACTAATCCTCAAGAGATCTGAGGCCCTAGGAAGTGGGAAGGTATGGTGGCACTATGGGGTGTGGTGGTAGGGTGGGGACAGTAGAGGTGAGGAATGAGGTATGGGATGTGGAACATTCAGAAGTTGGACCAGGAGGTGGATAAAATCTGGATTGTTAAAAAAAATGATTAAATAAAATTTAAAAATATAAAAATACATAAATACAGTATTAAAATAATAAAAATTTCACAAGAAAGAAAGAAAGAAAACCCTACTCACCCAGTTAAAAACAAACAAATAAAAAAAATGAAAAATAACAACAACAACAGAACCTACCATCAATTTACAAAGCTGACACCTCAGCCTGAATGAGAAGCTAGAGAAGCTCAGGAAGATTCAGAAGTTCTCTGACTCCTGGACATCCAGATGCCACTGCAAATCAAGGGTAGTTGGGAGCAGATAAGGTCCACAGGCTAAGGACCAGGGAAGGGAACACAGGAGCTTGTCCAGGATCTTGGAGAGGGCTTCTGTGTGAGACTCTGTAGATGAAAGCTTTCTCCATGCTCCCCTCAGTGGTTCTCAATGAGAAAGACAGTCTATGCCTGTCCATAGTCTATGACTGTCCACACCACTTACTGATAACCATCGTGGAAAATACAACTTCCTCAGGATGGACCAGATATTAAATATCTTTTGTAGGAAGAAATTTCCAGGAAGAGGCAAAAGGAAGCTCATTGGCTCAATCCTCATCTTCAATCTAGGTACTTATTAGCATAGAGAGCTCTGGAGTTACATTGGACATGTCCCCATGTAGGGAGGGTGGTCATGTGTTCAGGCCAGGAATCTGGTAAGGAGCAGCAAAACTCCTACTGGCCTCAGATGGGTTCCATGATCTATAAATCCCATCAACATTACTATGTTTTCTGGCATGGTTCTCTGCCCAACAACAGAGACCTCAAGTATTTCCCATATATTTAATTTTAGGTAGTATGTGTTTACTAAAAAAATGTCTAACATCCTAGACTAGGGAAATGGCTCACTAGGTACATGCTTGCTAGGACTGTGCCAAACATGACACATGATCAAAGTTTTGACTTCAGAAGCCCATCAAAATTTTAGGCGAGTATAAATGGCTCACATTTGATTCTAGTCACTGGTGACTGAGATCTGCATCCCCAATGCAACATGTAACCACTATGTATTATATTGCCTAGTATATATGATAAATTTAGTTCATGTTCTATATTCAATGAATGGCAGTCACAATACTTTTACAGATTGTTGACAATTTTCTACAAACGTTAATAATTACAAAAGTTCCCCATTAGCTGCAATGTCTGAGAATGTGTCCCCTTAGTATCTGAAAGGCCCGTGTTAAAGGCTAATTATCTTTGTAAATGACATTTATCCAAGTGTTGCCCATTAAAGTACTGAGGCGTGCCTATCAGGTAACCCTCTAGATTGCTACTATTCCATTAATACTCAATGTAGCTTTCATCTTGACAAGCAAATTGTAGGTTTCCTAGACTCTTTTGCAATCTATTTTAGTTTACTGTCATGAATTATTTATATTATTTTCTTCTCATTCAAGTTATAACAGAAGAGAAAGACATGAGGTACACTTACAAATGCTAGTGACTTTGAGGCATGGTTTTCTTTCAAGATATTATAGGTCAAGTTCTTAAAATATAAAAGCAAACCATCCCTAGTTTCTGCATATCTCTTCACAAACAAATAGAAGAAGGAGCAGGAGGAGAAATAATTTGAGTATTATAGATAACATTTCCCCAACATCCCAAATTTAACATTTTATTAAAACCATTCAAAAATTATAACACAGTCTCTGATACAGGTATAACCTGCTCAAGATTGGGGGACATGAACTTTCCAACAGCTGTGGGATGACACTTAAATATCACATTTCAGCAATACAGGAAAATTGAAAAAAAAAAAGAGGTAAATACAAAACACAGAGTGCATCTTCTAGTTAACAATGGACAAAATGTAACTCTTAGGCAAAGACTGGATTGTAAGCAGAGTGTTGTCTTCCCATATCACAGGATAGTCTCCCTTAATCAACCAGAGGAGTCTCTTGTCTTAAAGTGTTGATGTCTATGTAAGTTATAATAGCCTAAGAAGATGTTTTATCCTAATGGTTCCCTAATACTGCTTCTGTGGGATACCAGTAACAAATGGGAGAATAGGTCTCCAGGAAAGACCCTATGACAGTATTTGGATTGTAGCATGTAAAGTATAGATGACATGAGAACATCTTCATAGAAGCATAAAGGTATCCATATAAAAATTTAAATGTAAAAGGAAGTGCTTCATTTCATTCAATTCTGTTACCAGAGAAAATGAGAAATTCAACAATCTTAATTAGAGAACATTCATCTATTGCCCTAGAAAAATCTTCCCTCATTTTCATCTCCCTTCAATTATTTCTATGTGCTCAATGTTACCTCTTCTCTCTTATGCTAGGAATGTTCTCCTACACAATCCTGTCTGTTGCTGTGTCTTGCTTCTCCAGGCCTCAAGATTCCAAAATTCATTACAGCGCTCCTAAACCATCCCACACCTTTTATTTGTCATGAAAATGCCACCTATATCATTAGCCTAATATATAGGCACATATACAATTTAGATTATAGACCTGAGATAAATTAAAAACCACAATCAAAATAGTTTTTAGAAAACATGTTCAGAGATAGTCAATACATATTTAAAGAAAATTTCAGAATTCTTCCAGATGAATTTGGCTCAGGATTACATGGCCTGTATAAACTGCTAAAAATTCTGGTTAGATCCTAAAATGTAGATGGTGAAAGATGACTGAACTGATTCTCTGAAATAAGTTATAACATCATCATGCCTATAATAAGTTTGAAAGTCACAAAATGAAAAAATATAACAGATCAAAGTCTTCTAAAACTTTTATCTCCAAACAAATTTAATTTGAGCCATAATTCAGTCATGAAAATAAAATCCACAACAAAAGTTAACACTAACAGAATATTTACAGTGAGCTGAAAAATACCTGCCTTGATGAACTTGACATTACACAGTATCAACTAAACTAGAACCCTGGGAGCTCTCAGAGAATGAGCCACCAACCAAAAGCCAGGTACTTAGCCCGCTACCTTGTATGGCCTCAGTGGGAAGATAAGCCTAATCCTGCAGAGACTTGATTACCAGGGTTGGGGGATACTTAGAGGGGCCCCACCCTTTCGGAGGTGAAGGGGAGGGAGGATAGGGAGAAGGACTTTGTTAGTGGGGACCAGAAGAAGTCAGAATTTGGGATGTAAATAAATAAAATATTCATGTTTAACTGTGTATATGTGTGTAAGAGTTCTTTCATCATATTTTTCAGATGTATCCAGACCTAACATTGGTAATTTAATTAAACAACAGAAACTAGATTTTGAAGTATCACTCTCAGCTTCTCTGTATAACACCTGGCGGAATATTTTGAAAGGAATTCAGAATCAAAATGTTACAGAATAGAAACTAAACTGAGGAGCTGTAGATGGACTCCCTAGTTTCCCCTTCTCAACTGATAGCATATCCTCAAGAACAGCAGTAGATTGCATGCATTAAAGAGCTGTTAAAAAATTCTGTATCTTACAAAAGGAAAACCAGATGATACAAAATTATCCGGAAGCAGAGAAAAAAAATTACAAAACATCAGCAATGTGCCATCACTGCAAGAGCCAGTGTGAATTATCTCTACATCTTGAGGGCCCTTGCCATCAGTTTATGGTTGATGAAACAATTACCTTTTTCACTTTACATTCTAGCAACTGACCAATGCCATCCTTAACATATACCTATGCCCTTGAATGAAAACCATTTCCTATCAACTCAGAAACACCACAATTACAAATATAACAGGAGGAAAAATTACTTTGCAAATGAAATTATAATATTAATATTCATCAGTAGGACTATTTCTTAACACACCAGATGATTTTTTTTTCTATTCATAAGCAGGTTGTGTTGTTCTAAATATGATTTTTGCCCTCATAATTTTATACACTAGTGTATTGGCAGGTTTTATTTGTCAGGTTGATGCAAGCTGGAGTCAGCAGAGTGGATGGAGCCTCTGTTGAAAATTTTTTTCATGTGATCCAGCTGTAAGGCATTTTCTCAGTAATCAGCAGGGAACATTCCAGCTCATGATGGGTGGTGTTATCCCTGGGCTGGTGGTCCTGGGAGATATATATATATATATATATATATATATATATATATATATATATATATATATATATATATATCAGCCTGTACAACCCAGGAGAAGCAGGCCAGTAAGCAGCACCCCTCCATAGACACTACATCAGATACTGCCTTCAGGTTCTAGCTCCATTTGAGTCCCTGCCTTGACTTCCTTCAGTGATGGACTATGATCTGGAAGCATAAACCCTTTTAGCAACAAATTGCTGATTGTTCATGGTGTTTTCATTCCAGCAATAGAAATTCTAACTAAGACATGTAGATAAGGACATTGGAACTGTATTTAGCATTCTTCAGTTAAAAACTGGCAAAGTTTTCAGTGCAAAATCTCTGTAAGTTTTCATAACTACTTTAAAAACATTTATACAAACCTCACTGATTGTGCTTAAAGCCTGAAGAAGCAAAGAGAATAAATTTATTGTTGAAGTAATTCGCTAGACTTACAACATTCTTGTACTGCAGTAACAGTAGTAAAACAAGTGAACTTTATGAAAATTAGAGCCTCTTGTAGACCCTCATAGTAATGCACAGATTTGTTATCACTAAGTGGCTATTAGTGCTCAAACCAAATATCATCCTATCTTCCATACTTCATGAAGAACTTATTTCAGTATTATGGCTATTTACTCTGCCTTTGCAGTATACTGATACATCAGCATCAGTTCTGATTTCTTCCCTCAGAAACTATAACTGTATAGGAGGAAGTATTTAGGAAGTTAACTTTAGCTGTTTCTCCCTCTCTCTAGTTCCTTAAATGAGGCT
Organism: Arvicanthis niloticus; assembly: GCF_011762505.2. Lineage (NCBI taxonomy): Eukaryota > Metazoa > Chordata > Mammalia > Rodentia > Muridae > Arvicanthis > Arvicanthis niloticus. The sequence continues at coordinate 15,849,968 of NC_047666.1, forward strand.
TAATTTTCCAGAGTGACTCACTTCTCACTTTTGGTTACTGTAGTACATGATCTTCTACTTTAGCCATGGAATAAAAAAAAAATCTGTACAATTTTTCTATTTGTTTCCAACACACACACACACACAGAGAGAGAGAGAGAGAGAGAGAGAGAGAGAGAGAGAGAGAGAGAGAGAGAAAGAGAGAGAGAAAGAGAGAGGCAGAGAGACAGAGACACACAGACACACAGAGAGAGACACAGAGAGAGAGACACAGAAAGAGACACACACACAGAGAAAGGCTCGTGACTCATCGTTTCTCTTGCTGTGAAGAGACACTATGACCCTCCCCCACTGCTGCCAACTATTAAACACTTATTTGGAAGCTTATTTACAGTTCAGAGGTTTAGTGCACCATCTTCTTGGCAGAGCACTGGCAGACATGAGTCTGGAGAAGGGCTGAGAGTTCCACTTCTGGATCCTCATGTTGCAGGAAGGAAGGTTGATGTACTGGGCCTAATTCGAGCTCAAAACCCATTCCATGACACACGTTCTCTACAAGAGCCACACCAATAGTGCTACTCTCCAAGATCCTATGGAGGATATTTTTATGCAAGCCACCACAGAGACAAAGACAAAGAGAAGAAGCGATCTTAAGTATTAAATTACTTCCCAAGAGTCTATTACATTGTACTACCTCTTTTCAAAAAGTAAAATAATTTTCTCCAGTTGAGTAAAAGGTGCCACAGTTTTTCTGAGCTTCTGATTATATTACAACAAAGGTGTTTCTTAAATTTAACTAAATACTGAAGAGAACAGGATACATTATTCCCTTGAGTATAATACTTTTGTGAAATAACTAAGTTTTCAGTAAGAGAACCTTGGCTATCAAATCTTAGATGTGAATGTGGTCTGTGCAATCTAAATTAGTCACTCAGTGCCCTTTCTTCCTCATGTTTATTAGTCAGTGTCAGGGTTCTTCAGAGAATTACAGCCAGTTACATGTTTACATTCATTTCAATAACCACCTGAATGTATACCATCACCATTGACCTATATCTATATTTGCATCAGCAGCATATATTTATATCTATCTGTAGATGTTTACATGTTAAAAGAGAGAAAATATAAAGAGTTGTCTCACATGAAAATGAAAACCTTAACTATATGATGCATGCTTCCATGGCATGTCACAATGAACATTCTTTATATGATTACTGTGTGTTCATCAAATAGTTGGTGAAGTTTTCATAAGAGAAAGGGGAAGGAAGGGGGAGAGTGAGTGGGAGGGGAGATGGAGAGGAAGAGAAAATCAAAGGAGAAAAAGGAAAAAAGAAAATATACAAAAATATACATGATTCTAAATTTGCTACATTTTGTAGCATTTTCAAATATCATTACTTCCAGTGAGGTAATATCATCAAAGTTAAAGCTCCTTTAAAAGAGACTATAAGGAAACTACAGGAAATTGTCTAGTATGCCAAAGAATTTACTTCATGAAATGTTATCATCTTACTTAGAGTCCCAGTGGACAATTGTCTGAGGAAATTTAGAGGCCATCCAATAATGTCAGTTCTTAGGTGTGATTTGAAAAGACAGTGAACTTCATGCCAATCATTGTTCACACTTTTGAGGCAGCTGCTAGAGTCACTACACATTTACAGGAGTATGGTTTGAAGTTTCTCTGTGATATTATTAATTTTGGGATAGACAACTTGTTTTGTTTCATGTATAAACAGCTTTCATAAAGACATCTGGGAAGGTCTTTGATTATCTGAAATTACCAAGAAAATAAATCTGAAAGCAACACAATTATAAAGACTAAGAATCATTGCTTTAAGTGCCTTTTTTTAGCAACCATGATATGAACTATATTAATATATAATAACTTTCCAGGAACAGCAAGCTAGAAATATTTTTAGTTGAATGGATCTGAATAATAAAATTCATGATGTCCCTGATATACAACCTGCAAACTGCTTAAATTGGAAATCTGGTGAGCTGTCAGTCAGTAGGAGACTCTCGGGAAAGAAGTAACTTTAAGGAACAAAGAAGGCTTATGTGGGGGCTTTCACTTAGAAGATATTCAATGGTCATGAGCTATTTGAATTTCATAGCTGGAACTGGTTTGAGTATCTCATGATTATCTGCTCTAGTCTTATTCTCAAACATAAATCTCTGTTGAAATTAAAAACTAGCATTATCAAAAAGCTAGGTTTGGTGAAAATGTGATGGTAAACAAATCAAAGGGAAAGCTTTGAAGATGACTAACCAGAAATGAGTGGGTGAAAGGTGAACAAGAATAAAAATGACAACAGATTGGTACAGAAGAAAAAATATTCAACATATACATTAACAAGTTTTAATATCCTTAACTTATAGTTTAGGTAAATAGATGGAAAAATAGTTCTCTAAATAAACTAAAACCTGAACCCCAAAAGTGATTAGCTTAACTAAAATATGCAGTCAATCCAAATAGACCTTTTTCAAAAGAAGACAGATAAATTGCCAATAGCATTTCGAAAAGTGGTCAGTTTAACTAAGCACCAGGAAAATCCTTTTAAATATACTTTAAGTAAGATATCTCTTTACTTAAAATTTAAAATGCTTTTTAATATTGTCATATATTTTCTCACCCATGAGGCTGAAACAGGATTAAAGGATAATTCATTTACACAGAAACGAATGAATGATTGTATGAAAACTCAAAATAGCATTTAAACTATAACAGATGAATCTAATGGTACTCACAGCATAGCACACTGAAGGAAATAGAACAGCAATGAAGTATCTTATGCAACAGAGAAAATATGATATGACATTTTCTAATGTAAGGCTGAAGACAAAATGAACTTGACTGACTCAGTACTTAATTTATATTACTCCTTCTAGAGGTGTTGAGAAGCAATTTGGAGGCTCATATATGCATTTTGTAATATCAAGAAAGCAGATCTATTGTAATGAGAACCCTTTTCACAAATCAGGGTAAAAATAGATACAGAGAAAGAAAAGGAATACGTGAGAGTCAAACGTCTGGTCTTTTATGGTGTGTGAACTATGTATAAGAACTCACTGTATTCAGGATAATGAAGATTTTCCACTTAGAATATGATAAACTCCTGAGAAATTTGTCATGAGTTGAAAATATATATGAGGTGCAACCAACTCTACATACAAATGTTTGTGCATATAGATCAGTATGAACATATATGCTTTATGTACGTATATGTCTGTAAACGTCCATGGCATATATGGATATAAAGGTATATATATATATTAGGTGGATTCATATGCATGTTTTCCTTTTTTATTTCAATTAAAATACTGAGATAATATGAACATTACTCCAAATTACTGTGTTTTTTAAAAATGTAAAATACCACTGTAAAACAGAGAGAGAAAACTCAGAACAGCACAGTATGTGGAATTGCTTATGAGTAAAATTGAATAATTTGACAATAAATATAAACTATAATTTCTAAAATAAAATAAATACCTATAAATCTATACAGATGAAAACCATTTATCTGAAGAAAATTTTCAATGTAAAATAAAAAAAAAGCAGTTCATTGTGAATCTCCAATTAGTAAGTATGTGATGCTGAGGGAAATATAACCCCTTCAGTAGGCATATATCTTTCCTCTACAAGAGCCTCACACTTTAGTGAATGCAGTTATGCTTGGTGCAAGTTTGAGGTCACACAAATTACTTACCTCATTTCTAAGTATTTGCCCACAATTCTGAATAAAACACTTCACTTCATCTCATTGGTATGTTGAGCTTTAGAAAGGGCACATAGTTTTTATGATATTGTTTCACATTAATTAATTAATTAATTAATTAATAGCAACCATGTAAGTCAAAACATCAGGCAAACATAAACGAAGAAGAATGTTCTAAAGTACTGAAGAGTTACTCAAAAGAGTCAAAATATGAAGATAAAAGGATGTTGTGAGAAATTGTTAAAACTCGGTGAGTGTGTGTGTGTGTGTGTGTGTATGTGTGTGTGTTATGGTGACATATTAGCCATTACAGCTATGTAGGAATACAGAATATAAACTTGAAACATTAGTATGAAAGCACTGAGGAAATTTGAGTCGTTGCTGGATTTTCATAGTGTAACCCCCTCAGTTTGTAGCATCATATGTTAGTAATAATTAGTAATAATAATAGTGACAGAAACCCTAGTGTGAACAAAGAAAATGACAATATTTGTACATTTTTCATAGCCCTAAAATTCTTAAAATACAAAATATTTACTGAGAGATGAAAAACTTTAATCAAGTGAAATTATTGTGATACAAATTTTGAAACGTCAATGAAAAATGAGGACAACTATTAGGGTCATAAAATGTCTGACCATATTTGTAACTAAAATGCAGTGATTAGGTTCTTGATTAAAAATAATGCTTATTTTATTATGTAATGGGTGTATTAAGAAATAAGAATATTCTACATTTACAGTAACAAAATAGATAATTCAAAAGAAATTATATGATTTCTGGGATTTCACTCATATTGACAGAGTGGAAATTGGGTGACTTGCTCAAAAAGTAAGAACATATAAGATTTCTGAACTGCTTAATAAACTAAGGGGTTTCTTTAATTTCTTCAATATTCTACATCAAAAATAAATAAGAATTCTGATCTTTGCTATAGTCACATATCAAACGGAAATGAGTATGAAAATTATCAAGTTATGAGCATCAGTATGTTAAAATTACACTATAGAGGTTGGGTTACATAAATGTAAAGTTGTTTTAATAGGATGGCTATGAGAGTATGTGAAATAATTGCAACTCCTCAATTCTTGCTCTTAAAATAGTACACAGATATTAATGAGGAGTGAAGTAGGTGATACTATCCTGTGCAGAATAATTCTCCCTAAGATGCAGACCCTTTACTCCATAATACCACCCCTCAACCCTGAAAGCAAAAAATGTTCAAGCACACAAATTGAATACATCAAAAAGTATAGTGTATACAGATAATCAGAATACAATATGTTGTCCAATGCCATAATAATAGTAACAAGTCAACTGACTTTTGACAAAACAAAATTTTTAAGAGATAAACCCCTCACAATTCATTGTGGACATGACAACTCCTTTTACAAGGATTTTCTAATTAAGTATATATGCAGATTGATTTTTTATAAAATCCGTATATATGTACACACACACACACACACACACACACACACACACACACACATATATATATATATATATATATATATATATATATATTCATATATATATATGAATTCTCATATAATTCCAGATTAACAGTTTGGTTTTTAGTGGAGGCTTCTGTAGAAGTTAGGCTCTGGTTCTTTCTAACCATATGGTCTTAGAAATAAGACTCAGACTAAAGCTATATTTATGAATACCTTGGCCATATAGCTAGGCTCTTACCTGAATAGATATAACTTAAAATATCCTATTTATTCTTCCTACATTCTGCCACATGGTTGAATACCTGTGTTCAGATACCATGCATGTGTTTTGTCAGATATTCTCAGTAAACCTCCCACCTGGCTCTATCCAGAATCTTTTCACCTCCCAAATGTCCCATCTCGATTTCCTGCCTAAGCTTTTTAATTGACAGGTGATACATCCATACAATACACAAGATATTCTCTCTACAGGCATCTGTTTTCACCTTTATAATTTTATTTTATATTGGTTTCAGTTTTTTCTTCTCTTCAATTCCTTACCTTGGCTTGCTCTCTCTCCCACTTATTTCTCTCCTACATTCTCTACCATTCTTTCTATTTCCTTCTTTTTGACTTTCATCCCCCCTTTTAAAGGAGACACCATTTATTTTAGTTTATTAAAAATTGAAAAATATAGTCCACTAGTTTTAAGGACATGGCAGCAGGCAAGGAAGGAGGGTACTTAGAGAAGTTAAAATTGCTGATTGTGTTGTATCTGTATTCAGGAAGCGGAGACTGAAAAGGAAGTGAGATCAGAGAATGAAGTGTCAAGGCTAGATCCCAGTAGCACATTTTCTCCAGCCAGAATCCACCTTCCAAATGTCCACAACCTATCAGCACATAGAGACCAAGTAGTCAAACAGGTAAATCTATTAGAAATGCTTTACACATATATACGGTCAGTGAAATGGCTTAGAAGATAAAGGGCATTCATTGCCAAGCCTGACAACATGAGTTCAATCCCTGGGACCCACATAGTCAAAGTAAATTCAGTCCTTTGTCCCCACATAGTAGAAGGAGAGAACTCAATCCTGAAAATTGCCCTGTGATTTTTACACAGGCACTACAGCATGCATGCGAACATTAATGTGAACACATAACTGAGATTCTACCTCTAGGATGATGAAACTTGGTGTTTTTTTCTATTGCTCCTGCTAAGCAGGAGTAAAATTCTACAAACCATATATATAGCAAATATAAAGGGACCGCACTATTCAGCAGAAGGCTGCAAATCCACAGGAGCTTAGAAACTGTAATAGGGTATAATGTTGGAATGCAGAATTTCATTTTCTTTCTCATATTTAGTGCTCAGAGATTAAGGGTCATCATCCCCCAAGTGTTGGTGGTTATCCATAAAGGAAAATAAGAACAAAATACAGTGTCTGCTTTCTTTTACTGAAGTATACTGGGAGTGACAGGTTCTCATAAAAGAAGACTTTTAGATCATTTTTTTTTCTGATGAGGTGACTGAAAACATTCTAGTAAACTTATCACTCAAGCCAGAAAATGCCAAATGGTAAGTCTAGCCTAGACCCCAACACAGAGGAAGGAGCAATGAAGTACCCAGTATCTTCACTGGGATAATGGAAGCAAAAACCATGGAAGCATCAAGATTTTTCAGGAACCATGGCTAGTTATGAGAAGACTACAATGATGTGAGTAGAAACCACATGTAGATTCTGACAATCCATCCCTTTGCTAGTAACTTTCTGTTTCCCTTTCTACTGTTTGCATTTTGTAAAGTTTTGAAAGTTTCTGATTACCATGTAATACTTTATTTCAAAGAATAATTAACATGTATTTTTGCTTCACACTCAGTAGTTTTCAAAATAGTTATAGAACCAGAACATGACAGATTTGATAAAACGACAGCTTTATATCACTTTCTGAACTAAATTTTCAATCTAGGGCAATGTCTTTAAAAACCTAGAGAATATTTATTCAGCATGCTTTTTATTTTTGTAAACTTAAATGGATAACGTAATTGACACTGCTGTTTTACAAAACCTATGTAAAAGGATATCCATTCTTTAACTGTAGGACAAAGGAGATGTCTCAATTGGCAAAGGAGCAAGCATAAAGAAGTGAGTTGGAGCTCCAGAACAAAATGTAAGTATGTGGCTCGTGTATGTGAATGTAACACTGGTGGAATAAAGATGGGCAGATTCCTAGACCTTAATAACCAAGGAAATCGAGGAGCATCAGATTGACTGAGAAAAGATATCTCAAAAATTAAATAAAATTTAATTGAGGAAATGATCTGACATTGACCTCTTGTTTACACTCACCTAGACAAATGCAGCCACATCACATATGGGACTCTTTCTATGTAGACATCTAAAAACCATACACACTCTGCAATACATTTTATAACATTGTCTGAAAAGTGTAGAATCGTATTTACCTTCTTATTCAGAAACACAGTTTATCAATCAGAATTATTTGGTTGAAGTGAATTTAAATGTACATTTTTGTTTTGTGGTTTGTATGTGTGTTTAGCTATATTTTAATTCCTTACATACTGCAGAAAACCTTGGTTGTTATTTAGCAAAGATTAAAATCGTGAGCAAAACATGGATACTTCTAGAATATTCTTATATTCCCATTTTCTCTTTTTTGCTAGCAATATATTTTTGAAGACTGAACATAAATATACACCTAGTAACTGTCACAATGTTAGTTTATAGCATGTATTTTATATCCACTTTAAGGAAACATTCTGAGAAGTTAAATATAAATTCTTAATTAATTGAATTAGAAGGAAACATTCTGAGAAGTTAAATATAAATTCATAATTAATTTAATTAGAAGCAAGCCAAAAAAGAAAAATATTTTCATCATGCTCCTTCTTCCCCCCAATTCTTAATTTTTAAAATGTATTTGATGCCTTTTATTCTTTAGTATGAAACATAATCACAGTATGATTTCCAAATGGGCTTCACACATTAACTCTGGGACCATGTTAAGATTTCAAAGCAATACGTCCTAGAGACCATTGCTCATAGTGACTAACACATCTGACTGTTAAAGATTAGAATGAGAAAAGGGAGTTATTAGCTATTAAAGTGATCCATCTTTGCTGCAAATAAAAAACAAAGCCATTCTTTACCTGATGAAAATTTTATACTTGTTTTGATATGGGAAAGTGTATTTTTGCATGGGAAAGAATACAGAAATATATCAACGTCATTTCTATAGCACAGAAAATGATGTGGCCCTCTATTCAAACCTCAGGTTTTGTTTATTAATATAAAATAAACCTCTATTTTAAATAAATTACGATATATTAATGGTCCTAAAGGAATCATCATACACTTCACATTCATTGTCAATTGAATTTCACTAATTCTCAGTGGATCCTTCTGTAGTCATTGATGTCCTTGTTCAGCATTCACTCTTGACACGAGCAATGCCATCTTTTAATGCTTCTAGAATGTGATCATGCAGGACTTAGCAACAAATGCTGTTTATACCAATTTGAGACAATTGTTTTATTGTGAGCCCCTGATCTGATGCTGTTGCTGATCAAGGCCCTTTGGTGTCTTGGGACCCAAAAAAACAAACTACAGAACTTTAGTATGGAATCATGAATGCCATAGACTTCTGCTTTCTTGACCTGAGCTTTGTAAGTTTCTATTGATACATACTTTTTTTTTGAGACAGATTTTCTCTGTGTAGCCCTGGGTGTTCTGGAACTCACTCTGTAGACCAGGCTGGCCTTGAACTTGGAATCCACTTGTCTCTGCCTCCCAAGTGCAATATGTACTTTTTTTCATAGCAGCATGTTTTAAGGAACAAATATATATCATTTTCTCACTGAGTGTCATTTCTTTTAAATTATGTCTATTATATTAGTTTGTCTGAATGTAAGGCAGTATCTGCATCTGTATATTCCAGGAACAGGTACCTATATAAGAGAAACAATCTCTTTATTAAAAACCCAGAACTCAGTAGCGCGAGTTGCCGATATGCTATGTACTGGTGGCACTGACATTCTTCCTTCAAACTGACTCTTCCAGCTCTAAGGCAGATGCAACAAACACTAAAGGTGCCTGCCTCCTGCATGATCATTGTTTTCCCAGAACAATACTGTTTTCTTTACCCTGACACACTGAAATAGATTTAGGAAACTCTGCAGTGTCAACTCCCTTGGTGTTTAAATCACCTTCATTTGCGTTTAATTTTTAGTACTCAGACTAGTGTTTAGGATGTGAAAATGATGAAATAAGAACAAATTGATGTCAGTGAAAATATCTTTTGAAAAGAGACAGATAATTACACAAACTTGCTTATTTTCCTTGGAGCTTGTTTCTGGGAAAATAACTGCTCTTGGGATTTTCACTATTTGCCGCAAATGTGGTACATCATTGGGCAGCATTATTTTTCTCTCTTCACCTTCAAACACTGTAGTTTACTCTAGTAAATTATATTCAATTTTTATATGACTCAATTGAATTGCAGTTTGTGAATGGCCTTGTAAGCAATAACAGCAAGCTTTGAAATTAAACATCTTATTTTCTTGTGATAGTGTCTTGATGCAAAGATAACGAAAAATCTACGTGTTGGTATCTCACCATTCTTCTTCAACTTAAATACTCTGGCTTGTATTCTACCCCACTATAAATTCCCACATGGTATGTCATCCAATGTGATACTTACTTCTATGTTACCTTAAAGTGGTATCTAGTGTGTGTGTGTGTGTGTGTGTGTATTCTTTTCACAGTTTTATTGCAAACTGTGTACAGCAGAAATCTAATATTTTGCTAGTATTGTATTTTATGGGGAAACTAACACAGTGCAAATATATCTAGCAAATTTTTGCTGAACTGTATGTTGAAAAATAAATGTGTTTGAACTCCTTGATGAAATGTCTCTATGCAAATCAAAGCACCTTTATAAATATTTAACACCTATTTTCAATGTGAATGTCAGGAACTTCATGTACTTCTTGATAATTGCAGTACAAAAGCCATCAACATGATATTCTTAAGCTAACCCCTTACCTTTTCTAATTTAACTTATAAAGAAACTAAAAATTTGAAACTATTATATCTTATCCCATTTATTCAAATCGTGCAATTATAATGTAGGAACTAACTGCTAAAATCACAATAACTAAGTATATCAAAGACAAAATATTCAAATTGTGTTCTTAATTGTAGATTCTCATTGGGATAAAAAAGAAATATATCACGTCTCAAATGGAAAACTATAGCTCACTATAAATGCTATTTAGAAAAACATACAAATGAGAACTACAGTTTGCATTAGTTCAGATTTCACACATAAATCTTTTCCTGACAATTTACTGCTTAAAATATTGTTTGTCCTAGCTTCTTTGTTATCTTACTATTTCCATAATGATGGTTAAAATACAGGAAAGATCAAATAAGGTAGAAGTTGCAATACATCAAAAATTGTGTCTACACACACTTTGAATATCAAAACTATCTAAAGTCAATTTACATATTAAAAATGGTGTAGGAAAACAACCATGAATCCATAAAAAGCCCAGGTAAAATTACATAAGATATGCACATTACTTTTTAAAGAAAAACTATGATACTGAATCACAGTAGATTTCATATAGTGATGGTAATAGGGTTAGTAATCATTCCTAACATCCCTAATCCATGTTCACAACCCTCATTTAGAAGGGATGTCACAGAACCTGGTTTCAAGCCTCTTTTTTTTTTTTCTGATGTTGTAGAGTGTTACAGTAATTAATGGCAACACCCCTGTTTCACGAGCTGTGAATAATGAAACAGACAAGACAACAACATTCTTCATCTAATTTATTAGCTAAACTGAATAAATTGGGAGGCAATTTTTAATCACCTGAGGGGTGCTTCAGCTTTGCCTGCTATCCTTTAGTTTTCAACTTTGTAAGTAAAATTTAGATATGTCATTTTTAATTTAAATCACCAGAGGTGAGTGTCATACCAGAATTACCAGGCTTTGATTTCCTCAGCCATTAGGAATTAAGTGTGTCTGACTGGTTATTACTCCCTGCGGATTCTCTTTGAGTAGATACTGACAGGTACTACTCAGAGTAACCACTTCATTCTTTCTTTCTTGGTTCCTGGTGTTTGTGAATGAGTCAATCCAATTAGAAAGCTTGCTAATTTGTGAAATATATTTTACAGCTTTAATCAGAGCAACTGTAAATTATCCTTTTTTATTTTTACAGGATCAATATTCTTCCCATATACTCTTCAGTGTTCTTGGTGGGACACTAAAGTAAAATTTATGTTTGATCGAAAGCTCTAGAGAGGTAGGAAACCTAATGTTCCATTTACCATAAAAATTACTCCCAGAAATAAAACTTAATAAATTTACTTTTAAAAAAGTGAGAGGTCCTTAAAAATTTTAAACGTACAATGTTTATTTCCTTGATCAAAAAGTATGCATAAATTACAATTATAGAATAAACTTAAAAACCAAATCTTTTATAGAAACTTTAATATTTAAAAACCTGCATCTTAATATTTAAAATCATGCATCCTAGTTCATTATTTTTTATTGGATATTTTATTTACCTTTCAGATGTTACCCCCTTACCCCATTCCCCACTCTTCCCAGGAACTCCTTATCTCATCCCCCGCTCCTCTTGCTTCTATGAGTATGTGCACAACCTACCCCCCACTCTGATCTCCCCATCCTCAAATCCCCCCCCCACTGGGCATCCAGCCTTTATGGGACCAAGGATCTCCTTTCCCATCTCTGCCATCAAGGCCATCCTCCCCTACATATACAGCTGGAGCCATGGGTTCCTCCCTATGTGCTCCCAGGCTGGTGGTTCAGACCCTGGGAGCTCTGGTTGGTTGATATTGTTACTCTCCTTATAAGGCCTCAAACCCTTTTAGCTCCTTCAGTCTTCTCTCTAACTCCTTCATTGCAAATGCCTTGATCAGTTCAATGGTTAGCTGTGAGCATCTACCTCTGAATATGTCAGACTCTGGAAGACTTCTAAGGAGACAGCTATATCAGGCTCCTGTCAGCATGCACTTGATGACATCCACATCAGCAACTACCTTTGGTAACAGCACATGGGATGGATACCAAGGTGAAAATTCCCAAACAGCCCCTCCTTCATTTCTGTCCCACACTTTGTCTCCATATGTGCTCCCTTGAGTATTTTGTTACTCCTTCTAAGGAGGACCAAAGCGCCCACACTTGGTCCTCCTTCTTCATGAGCTTCATGTGGTCTTTGAGTTATATCTTGGGTATTTCAAGCTTCTGGGCTAATATCCAATTATCAGTGAGTGAATACCATGTGTGTTCTTTTATGATTGGGTTACCTCACTCAGGATGATATTTTCTAGTTCCATCCATTTACCTAAGAATTTCTCAAATTCATTGTTTTTAATAGCTGAGTAGTACTCCATTGTGTAAATGTATGACTTTTTTTGTATTCATTCCTCTGTTGAAGGACATCTGGGTTCTTTCCAGCTTCTGGCTATTATAAAGGCTGCTATGAACATAGTGGAGTATACGTTATAGTTATATGTTGGAGCATCTTCTGGGTATATGCCCAGGAGTGGTATAGCTGGGTCCTCAGGGAATGATTTGTCCAATTTTCTGAGGAACTGCCAGACTGAATTCCAGAGTAGTTACACCATCTTGCAATCCCATAAACAATGGAGGAGTGTTCCTCTTTCTCCACATCCTTGACAGCATCTACTATCACCTGAGTTTTTGATCTTATCCATTTTTAATGGCGTGAGGTGGAGTCTCAGTGTTGTTTTGATTTTCATTTCCCTGATGACTAAGGATGATGAACATTTCTTTAGGTGCTTCTCAGCCATTCAAGTTTCCTCAGTTGAGGATTCTTTATTTAGCTCTGTTCCCCATTTTTTAATAGGGTTATTTGGTTGTCTGGAGTCTACGTTCTTGAGTTATTTATATATATTAGATATTAGCTCTCTATCGGATGTGGGATTGTTAAGGATATTTTCCCAATATGTTTGTTGTCATTTTGACCTATTGACACTGTCCTTGGCCTTATAGAAGCTTTGCAATTTTATGAGGTCTTATTTGTCAATTCTTGATCTTAGAGAGTAAGCCATTGATGTTCTGTTCAGGAACCTTTTCCCTGTGCCCAGGTATGTGAGAATCTTCTCACTTTCTCTTCTATTAGTTTCAGTGTATCTGGTTTTATGTGAAGGTCTTTTATCCACTTGGAATTGAGCTTTGTACAAGGAGATAAGAATGGATCAATTTGCATTCTTTTCATGTTGTCCTCCAGTTGAACCAGCACCATTTGTTGAAAATGCTGTCTTTTTTCCACTAGATGGTTTTAGGTCCTTTGTCAAAGATCAAGTGACCATAGTTGTGTGGGTTCATTCTCAGTCTTCGATTCTATTCCATTGATCTTCCTGCCTGTCTTTTTACCAATACCATGTAGTTTTGTAGTTGGTTTTTTTTTTTTTTTTTTTTTTTATCACTATTACTCTGTAGTACAGCTTGAGGTCAGGAATCGTGATTCCCCAAGGAGTGTTTTTATTGTTGACAATAATTCTCACTGTCCTGGGTTTTTTGTTATTCCAAATGAATTTGCAAATTGCTCTTTCAAGCTCTATGAAGTATTGAGTTGGAATTTTGATGGGGATTGCATTGAATCTGTAGATTGCTTTTGGCAAGATGCCCAGTTTTACTAGTTTAATCCTGCCAATCCATGAGCATGAGAGCTCTTTCCATCTCCTGAGATCTTTGATTTCTTCTTCAGAGACTTGAAGTTCTTCTCATATTGATCTTTCACTTGCTTGGTTAAATTCACACCAAGGTATTTTATATTATTTGTTACTATTGTGAAGGGTGTTATTTCCCTAAGTTCTTTCTCAGCCAGTTCATCCTTGGAGCAGAGTATGGCTACTGATTTGTTTAAATTAATTTTATATCCGGCCACTTTGCTGAAGTTGTTTATCAGGTTTAGGAGTTCTCTGGTGGAAGTTTTAAGATCACATAAGTATAGTATCATATGATCTGCAAATTGTGAAATTTTGACTTCTTCCTTTTTTATTTGTATCACTTTGACTTCCTTTGATTGTCTAATTGCTCTGGCTAGGACTTCAAGTACTATATTGAAGAGGTAGGGAGACATTGGGCAGCCTAGTCTAGTCCCTGATTTTAGTGGAATTGCTTCAAGTTTCTCTTCATTTAATTTTATGTTGTCTATTGGTTTGCTGTATATTCCTTTTACTATGCTTAGGTATGGGCCTTGAATTTCTGATCTTTCCAAGACTTTTACCATGAAGGGATGCTAAATTTTGTCAAATGCTTTCTCAGCATCTAGTGAGATGATCATGTGGTTTTCTTTTTTGAGTTTGTTTATATAGTGGATTACATTGATGGATTTCCAAATATTGAACCATCTCTGCATTCCTGGAATAAAGCTTACTTGATCGTGATGGATGATTGTTTTGATGGGTTCTTAAATTTAGGTTTTGAGAATTTTATTGAGTATTTTTGCATCAATATTCATGAGGGAGATTGGTCTGAAGTTGTCATTATTTGGTCTTTGTGAGATTTAGGTATGAGCTTGATTGTGGCTTTATAAAACAAATTGGGCAGTGTTCCTTCTGTGTCTATTTTGTGAAATATTTTGAAGAGATTTGGAATTAGGTCTTCCTTGAAGGTCTGATAGAATTCTGCACTACAACCATCTTGTCCTGGACTTTTTTTGGTGGGGAGACTTTTAATGACTGCTGCTATTTCTTTAGGAGTTATGGGACTGTTTAGATGGTTTATTTGCTCCTGATTTAAATTTGGTTCCTGGTATCTGTCTAGAAAATTGTCCATTTCATCCAGGTTTTCCAGTTTTGTTTAGTATAGGCCTTTGTAGTAAGATCTGATGGTTTTTTTTTGTTTTTTTTTTTTTTTTTTAATTTCCTCAGTTTCTGTTGTTATGTCTCCCTTTTCATTTCTGACTTTATTAATTTGGATACTGTTTCTGTGCCCTCAGTTTAGTCTGACTAAGGGTTTATCTATCTTGTTGATTTACTCAAAGAACCAGCTCCTCATTTTGTTGATATTTTATATAGTTCTTTTGGATTCTACTTTATTGATTTCAGCCCTGAGTTTTACTATTTCCTGCTTTCTACTCCTCTAGGCTGCATTTGCTTTTTCTTGTTCTAGAGATTTTAGGTGTGCTGTCAAGTTGTTAGTGTATGCTCTCTCCAGTTTCTTTTTGTAGGCACTTAGAGCTAGGAGTTTTCCTCTTAGCACTGCTTTCATGGAGTCCCACAAGTTTTGGTATGATGTGTCCACATTTTCATTAAATTTTAAAAAGTCTTTAATTTCTTTCTTTATTTCTTTCTTGACCAAGTCATCATTGTGTAGAGTGTTGTTCAGTTTCCATGTGTATGTGGGTTTTCCATTGGTTTTGTCATGATTAAAAACCTGCCTTAGTCTTTGGTGATCTGATAGATAGCAAGGGATTATTTCAATCTTTTTTTTCTGTTTAAGCCTGTTTTGTTAGCAATTATATGGTCTATTTTGGAGAAGGTACCATGAGGTGCTGAAAAAAACAGGTATATTCTTTTGTTTTAGGATGAAATGTTCTATCAATATCTGTTAAATCCATTTGGTTCGTAACTCCTGTTAATTTCATTGTGTCTCTGTTTAGTGTCTGCTTCCATGATCTGTCCATTGCTGAAAGTGGGGTCTTAAAATTTCCCACTATTATTGTGTGAGGTGCAATGTGTGCTTTGAGCTTTAGTAAAGTTTTTTTTTTTTAATATATGTGGGTGCCCTTGCATTTGGAGCATAGATGTTCAGAATTGAGGGCTCATCTTGGTAGATTTTTCCTTTGATATGTATGAAGTGTCATTTCTTATCTTTTTTTTTTTATTACTTCTGGTTGAAATCGATTTTATTTGATATTAGAATGGCAACTCCAGCTTGTTTCTTGGGAACATTTGCTTGGAAAACTGTTTTCCATCCTTTTACTCTGAGGTAGTTTCTCTGTTTTTCACTGAGGTACATTTCCTGTATGCAGCAAAATTCTGGGTCCTGTTTATGTATCCAGTCTGATAGTTTATGTCTTTTTAATGGAAAATTGAGTTCATTGATGTTAAAGAGATATTAAGGAAAATGATTCTTGCTTCCTGTTTTTTTTTTTGTTATTAGAGATGGTATTATGTTTGTATAGCTATCTTTTTGGGGGGTGTTGGAATATTATGTTCTTGTTTTATCTAGGTTGTATTTCCCTCCTTGTGTTGGAATTTTCCATCAATTATCCTTTGAAGTGCTGGATTTGTGGGAAGATATTGCATAAATTTGGTTTTCCATGGAATATCTTGGTTTCTCCATCTATAGTGTTTGAGGATTTTGCTGGGTATAGTAGTCTGGGATGGCACTTGTGTTCTCTTAGGATGTCTATGATATCAGTCAAGGATCTTCTGGCTTTTATAGTCTCTGGTGAGAAGTCTGGTGTAATTACTATAGGTCTGCTTTTATATGTTACTTTACCTTTTTTCCTTACTGCTTTTAGTATTTTTCTTTGTTTTGTGTATTTGATGTTTTGATTATTATGTGATGGAGGAATTTCTTTTCAGGTCTAGCCTATTTTTTGTTCTGTAGGTTTCTTGTATGTTCATGGACATCTCTTTCTTTAGGCTAGGTTAGTTTTCTCTATAATTTTGTTGAAAATATTTACTGGCTCTTTAAGTTGGGAATCTTCACTCTCATCTATACTTATTATCCTTAGGTTTGGTCTTCTCACTGTGTCCTGTATTTCCTTTATGTTTTGGGTTAGGAGCTTTTTGCATTTTGCATTTTCTTTGACAGTTGTGTCAATGTTTTTCATGGTATCTTCTATACATGTGATTCTTCTACCTCTTGTATTCTGTTGGTGAATCTTGCGTTTATGTCTTCTGATCACTTTCCTAGGTTTTCTATCTCCAGGATGGTTTTAATTTCTTCACCTATTTGGTTGTATTTTCTTGTAATTTCTTAAGGAATTTTTGTGCTTCTACATTTTACTTGTGTTCTCCTGTACTTCCTTAAGGGAGTTATTTGTGTCCTTCTCAAAGTCCTCTATCATCATTATGAGAAGTGATTTTAATTCTGAATCCTGCTTTTACAGTGTGAATGGGTGTCCAGGACTTGCTATGGTGGAAGAACTGTGTTCTGATGATGCTACGTAAGTTTGGTTTCTGTTGATTAAACAAATAGACAAAAATAACAAATCCAGGGAGGGGAAACCCCCTGAGAAGCTGTCCTTTTCTTTGAAGGAAACATGAAGATGCTTCTCAATTGCCTTCAAACTGGAACAGATCAACCAGCAAACCTGACTTGGGAAGTCCCCAGTGTGGAAGGAGACATCACCACCTGTACCTCCAGGGTGGCTCTAGTAGACTCTTGTTTCCCCAACTTATGATTTAGTGGGAAACATTATTTAGACCCAGGAGAAAACCCACTACCACAGTCACTATAGTTGGTTTTTTTTTTTTTGGGGGGGGGGGGTTGAGATTGACTGGAGCAGGAATGTGAATTTCCTTACTTGTTTTCTTAAAATCAAAGCTATAATCAGTTCTGTTTTTCTATAGATGTAGATTCTGCTATAACACATTTGTAAACAGAATAGAAGAGGCTTATACTTTTTACTCCTCTAATAGAGGGAGTTATGTGTTGCTCTTAAAAAATGAGTGTTGCTGTTATACTAACTATTCAGTCATTGTTAAGTCTCTTGTCTCTCAGGTCCATGCTATTCAACAAACTGATAGCTTTTGTACACTATTCAAATGAAACCTATACAGGTCTGTTATCATAAGCTGGAAGTAGGGGATTGTAAAACTTCTGTCATCAAGACTAAATGGATTACCCCCTAACTTATGTGCTAAGCCAGATAGTCAAAGATGAGTAAGAGAACACTTCAAGACCCTTTCCCCTAAAAAGTGAGGCCTCACCATCCTAAGACAGGAGCTCAACCAATGGCTGTTGAGTATCCAAAGACAAGAAAGGGAGGTTGGGGTCATTTGTTCCAACCTAAGACAGGCATGGTTTCCGTAAGTTTTCCCAGCCTAACCTTTTGAAAAAAAAAATTTAAAAAGGGGGACCTTTGGGAAGCCAACAGAAGGCGGCCATCATCCTTGCAGCCATCTTGAGCCATATACCCTGATAAGAGACTTGATTACAATAGCCTACAACAGCTGAGCACACTCTGATAACATCTTGGTTTAGAGACCCAGGATCTTTCCCTTGGGTGTGTGAGACTTAAAGCTGTGATTTAGAGCCTAGACTTAAGGGCGTGACTTAGAGATCAGATTTAGAAATAAGACCTAAGGGTGTGCCTTAAGGGCATGACTTAACGGCATGGCTTAGAAGTGAGACATATAAAAGGCGAGAGGCAGACAGAAGAGTTCAGTACAACTTGGAGTAGGAATTAGGCATGAAGTAGAAGACACTTGGACTAGAGAACTCAGAAGAAGAATTATTATTATTATTAGGTATTAGGCACTTGGCACTTGGAGGAAAAACTTAGAATTAGACATTAGGCACTTAGGACTTAGAAGAAGAACTTGGAACTTGGAGGCACTAGGAACTAGGGACTAGGAACTAGGGACTTGGACTAAGAAGAGAGACAGAAGAATAAATGGGATTGAATCACACTCTGGTCTTCATTCTTAGCATTCAGCCTCACTCTCTCTCTTGCTGAACCCCGACCCATAGACTGGAGCAGCTTGGGGCAGTGTGGGCTCTAACAGTTTAGCCCCCAAGGCTTTTGGCAGTGTGAGTTCCAACATTGACAGAACGGTCCGAGATATTTTAGCCCCCAAACGTGGGGTAGTTCAGTTCTCAACATTTCTGGCCCCCAAGCATGGGTAGTTCTGGCCGCAACAATGTACTATATTGCATTTGTTTAAGTAAGAAATATCATTTACAGGCTGATGCATTTGAATTTTTAGTCTACAGCTGGTAATGCTGTTTGGGAGAATTAGATAGGGTGTTACTTGGGAAAATATGTCACTGGGGAAGTACTTCGAAAATGTAAAGACTTGTGGCTTTTGTGTTCTCTGTTTCCTGCTTGAGACTCAAATTGTGAGTGGTCACGTTTCTGTTCCAGCTGCCATCTTTGTGACTAGTTGTTATTCCTGCCATGTATAATGACTCCTATTCCTCTAAAACTTAAGTGCTGGGTAATTCACTCTTATCTATTTTATTTGTTCATGATGTTTTATCACACCAACAGAAAAGTAGTACACATAGAGACACTACTATCATGTATAAATATGTTTCATATATATTTGTGGCTGGCTTTGTAATGCCATACTCTATGGGATATGCCATCAGAATCAACAAAGAAAAATGTATTTTCTGTTAACATCATTTTGTAGTATCTTAACCCTACCCTCACCTTAATATTAATTCCATTCTTTTCTAGTCCTAACTCTAACTAGATCTCTAAGCAAGCTTATGTTATTTACATATTAAAATGGGCAATGATATAGGAAGAAATATTTTATAAAGATTTTACTAAGTAAAGTTTCTTGAGGAATGCATACAGTGAATGTGTACACTAAACAAAACAAATTACGTATCCAGGCTCTACACAGTAAGAGCAATATTCTACACTGGTAGAAATACAGGAACAAACTAGTTATATAAAATATACTTATAGGCATGATATAAAAGAAATGCATAACATAAAATATTTTTATTAGCAGTATTATTCCAGCAACATATATGAAATCTTACTGTAGCCATATTAATGAATCTTTTTCTTTTTTAAAATTTTTTGCTTATTTTGAATGTATATTTTGAATACACTTTTAATCACAACTTTTTTTCCTAATTTGTCTATTTCTTTTTTTAAATTTTTTATTGGCTATTTTACTTTTAACATTAAGAATGTCATTCCCATCCCCATTTCCCCTCCTCAAACCCCCTATTCCATTCACCCTGCCTTCAGCTTCTATGAGAATGTTTCCCCACCACACTCCCACCTTACTGCCATAGCATTTGCCTACACTGGGGCATCAAGCCTTCACAGGACTAAGGGCCTTCCCTCCCATTGATGTCAGATAAGGCCATCCTCTGCTACATATGCAGCTGGAGCCATAAGTCCCAACATGTGTATTTTTTGGTGGTGGTTTAGTCCCTGGGAGCTCTGGAGGGTTCTGGTTGGTTGATATTGTTGTTCTTTCTATAGGGTTGTAAATACCTTTAGCTGCTTCAGTCCTTCCCCTAATTCATCCTTTGGGGTCCCCTTGCTCAATAAGATAGTTGTCTGCTAGTGTTCACATCTGCATAGGTAACGTTCTGGCAGACCCTCTCAGGACACAGCTATATCAGGCTCCTGTCAGCAAATACTTCAAGATATCAACAAGTGTCAGGGTTTGGTGGCTTCATATGGGATGTATTCCCAGGTAGGGCAGTCTCTGAATGGCCTTTCTTTCAGTTTCTGCTCCATGCTTTGTCCCCGTATTTCCTTTAGAAAGGAACAATTCTGGGTTAATATTTTTGAGAAGTATGAGTTGCCCCATCCCTCAACTAGAGGTCATGCCTAACCTCTGGATATGGTCTCTACAGGTTCTCTTTCCCCTCTGTTGGATGTTTCAGCTAATGTTATCCCTGTTGGGTCCTGGGAGCCTCTTGCTTTCCTGGCATCTGGAACATTCTGGTGGCTACTCCTACTTCCCTATCCCCCATTGCTAAACATCACTGTTCAATTTCCTGATTCTTTGTACATCTCCCCTATCTCCTCCCACACCCGATCCTGTCTACCCATTTTCCCTCCCACTCCTCACTTTATCTGAAGTCCATCCCACCCTTTAACTCCCATAGTTATTTTGTTTCCTTTTCTAGGTAAAACTGAAGGATCCATACTTTGGCCTTCTTCTTCTTGAGCTTCTATTGTCTATGTGTTGCATCATGAGTATTCTGAGTTTTTTTCCTAATATCCACTTATCGGGGAGTACATATTATGTGTTCTTTTGTTACTGGACTACCTCACTCAGGATAATATTTTCTAGATTCATTCATTTTCCTGTGAACTTTATGAAGCCATTGTTTTTAGTAACTGAGTAGTACTCCAATGTATAAATGTACCACATTTTCTCTATCCATTCCTCTCTTGAGGGACATCTGGGTTGTTTACAGCTTCTGGCTATTATAAATAGGCTGGTATGAACATAGTAGAGCATGTGTCTTTATTTATGTTGGAACATTTTTTAGGTATATGACCAGGAGTGGTATAGCTTGGTACTTAGGTAATACTATGTTTAATTTTCTGAGGAACTGCCAGACTGATTTACAGAGTGCAAGCTGGTAAATATTAATGAACCTTATACCAATTCTACCCCTATACAAATCTTAAATCAGAAACCGTTTTATGAGTTATGACTCTACCTCAAATAATTACTATATAACTTCTAAAACTAATCCTTATCTAAATTGACAGTGGTGGTAACCAAGGACTAACAATTACCACATCCTTGGCGATATTTACTTTTCTTCACTGTATTTAATATATATTCCAGTCCAGAACAATGCCATGACTCTATCAAAGATAAATTTGTACAGGTATAAAGTAATATGTAACATGCCCTCATGCTACAATTGTAAAAAGCAGTAGATACCTAACAGAGATGACATAAATTAGCCTTCACATACAAAGTCCAATGAAGTTGTATAGTAACCTAGGCTTGCCAAAACATCAGATTCCTAGAGGAATGGTTGGTTGTTTCAGCTAATGTCATACCTGTTGTAATAATACAAACTATTATCTGATATTGCAACATGTTATCTATGTAATTTTAAATTCCAACAATGTGCAGTGATGATTTGATCTCTCTTCGTCCTAACTAGCATTTACTCTGTATTTTATTTTTGAAATGCCAATCAAATAACATTTTTATTTAGTTTTATATTTAGCATAGGTATTATGACTTTTAGTTGTTTAGATTTCTAACATTATTGTGTTGGTTTTTTTTGTTTTGTTTTATTTATTCTTGAGAGTTCCATGTAGAACACTTGTATTATATTTACCACTCTCACAAACTCCTGCCAAATCCTTTCTATTTTTGACTCATACAACTTTTTATTCATCCTCTCTTTAAAAAAAAAAAAAGAGAGAGAAAAGAAAAGAAAAGGAAAAAAAGAAAACAAAGGAAAATGTCATTAAAATTATGAGATCTGACTTCTCTCAGCCTGCTTCTCTTGAGCATTAAGTCTTCTAGGGAGTGTTGTTGACATTTCCAGTGTCACTCAATGAGGAAAGAAAACAGAGATTTTTGTCTCTTCTAGCTCCTTGTGACTAGCTTCATGTTTAGTGATGAGACTTTGTACCCACTTTCTTTCCTCATTGCTAACATTTTGTCTGACTTGAGGTTGTATTTTATAGTATATGCCAAGCATAAGCCTCTAGTAGAGGAGCAAAAATAAGGAAATAATCTTCCAAGAAATGGGATATAGCATGTAGCATTTGAAATGAACAAAGGGAAAATTGGAAAATCAGAATTAAGTTGAAAGTAAATGGAAAACACACACACACACACACACACACACACACACACATATTTCAATGGAATTACCATATGATTTGGGAGATACTATATGGCATTATATGATACCAAATAAAATAATAGCCTCACCTTCTTGTGATAGATTATTTTAAAGAAATGGAAGAAGGAAAAGCTTGGTTACTGTTTGCCCTCAGTTTTCCTAGGTTTATTTATGCACTGTTAGTAGGACATAATTCTTTGGAGGTTTTACTATATACCAAAGACCAACTGAGATGTCTAGCCTTGGAGACTGAAAAATTGCAGGGTTCTTGGACTTTCCATTAATATACATGCAATGTTGGAATAGTGAGAACAGAGTGTATAAGACACTGTAATACACCTTGGAGAGTTTTGGGAACCCTTGACAGGAATCTGACATTGGCCAAGGACAAGGAAATGGGCTTCAGGCAGGAATCTGACATTAGGACATGACATGGAAGTAATTTCAGGCAAGAATTTAAATCTTAGGCTAGAACAAAGAAGTAACATCAGGCCCAAATCTAAATTTTAGGCTAGAACAAAGAAGTAGGCTTCAGGCATAAAAATTACTTTGGGCTAGGACTGGTAAGTAGGCTCAGATATTTTGGTCATCCTGATAAGCCTTTAGAAACTAGGATCACAGGAGTGATCACAGGACTTTGTTTATTGCCTTGCTTGTTATTTGACTACTTGTGTTTATTTTCTTGCTTGTTCCTCAACCTAGAACTGACCTTAATATTTGCATGTAATTAAAATGGTATAAAAACAGATTGGGAAAAAAATAAACCCACCTCAGCCTCAGAACTGGCTGGGATCATGCTACAATGTTGTTTAATTGTGTTTTTTGTTTTTTTCTTTTTAAACCTCACTCCTGCTGTGGAAAACCTGTTGACTGACTGAGTTGGCTTGGTTAGATGGTGCCTCAAAGTTGGAGCTCCAGTAAGCAGGGTACAGCACTGGAAGTTCAAAGCAAGAAAAGTAGAGAAGATTTGGACCAGTGGTGAATAAACTTGTAGTAGGAGAGTGAAATGGTAAAATGTGTTTTGTGCATGTGTTTAGAATTATGCTAAAATCTACAGAAGCAAAGATAATTCTCATAGATGCTTTTAGTCTTTGGAGCCTGACTAGAGATAGTCTACACCCTAGACATGGGTTTGAGAAAAGCAGTCCTCCTGGACATTCTGGGGATGGTTTGGCAAAGGAGAAGGAAAATGAATATAAGCTGTCTCGGAGTTCTTCTAAGAACAGGCAGAGGTCAGAAGACATCCTGCCTCTCTCTGTCTCCTACTAGAGAAATGGTTAGTTCAGGATCCCTTTAGTGGGATATCTGGGTCCCTTCTCTGGGACATCTAGTCCTTTTCTCTCTCTATTGTCTCTCTTTGGTGCACCAATCTGTCTTTGTCAGTTTATGGTTCTGTTTTTGTTTCGTTGCTTGAATGTTGTTCTGTGTTTCATTTTCCAAAGGAAAACATGGATAAAACTTTAGCTGCTGGTTACTCAGTTCTTGATTCTGTTTTTAACTTGTTTCAAATATAAGGAAAAAGAAAAGAAAAGAAAAGAAAAGAAAAGAAAAGAAAAGAAAAAAGAAAAGAAAAAGCATTTTTAATTTTAATTGGCAGTGGAGCCCTGAACCTGTAGTTAGGAGTCAAGCACAGCTGGAAAAGCTCTGCCAGGAACTGACTGTTTACAGAAGACACTCTTAAAGAGGCCAGCAGTTTTTGCCTTCTATGGTAAAGAACTGATGGTTATTTTTTCTAGAAAAATCTTTGATTGTGATTATTGGGTTCAGCACGTGACAAGGTGCTCCTCGAAATTACATCTAGAAAAAGTAAGAATTTTGTATAGTTTAAGTATATAAGATGTGTGTAGCCACTTCATTTTTGTTTCTGACTGGTTTTAAAAATATAAATATGTTCTGCATGTCTTGATTATAGATTATTGGCTTATAAATTATTTGGGTATGATTAAAAATCTGTAACATTAGTAACAGAAAGTTGGCTTAAAACCGATAACTTAGGGTTGGAGTCATTCAGAACAACATGTGGCATGAGGCAACCCAGGGAAACAGGTCTCTAAAGATACATCTAAATTGGGTAATATTTTATGTAATTCTTATCGTAGAAAACAGACTTATAAAAGATAGGGTTTAAAGCAGTGTCTCTTTGGTGAGGTATTGGAGTCTGCACCATTGTCCATTCATATGCAGGAGTTGGCAGCTAAACTTTGTAGCATGAGGATGATGCACTTGGTGTTTTTAGAGAGACTGGACTGTTGGAGGTTGAGCTTTGCTTTCCACAGTTATGGTTGTGCTTTGGTGTTGCAAGAAAAACATGAGGATTATGGTTAAACTGCCAGTGTTTCATTGGCTGAGTTTGCAGATTGATCACAGGTTCAAAATTCTAACTCTCACGTATTTGTAATTAAGAAAAAATCATGCAGGTGGGGATTGTTGAAGGAGTTTGTGAAGAGGCTATGATACTTGGGGTTATTGTAGCCTGGCTTGCCTACTCTAGCTGCCATTCCAGGAAATGCATATAGAATTATTTTGAGTTTTGAGAATTGTTTTTATGCTATTCCTTTGCATCTTCATGTTTGTAAAAGGTTTGCATTTAGTTTGTCTGTATGTAATTTTGGAGAGCCCAGAAAGTGATATTATTGGAATGTTTGCCTCAAGGAATGACTAATAGCCGTGCATTATGTAAAACATTTTGTTGCTGCTTTAATACAAGAAGTTAGGACTTTGAATCTTTCAGTGCATATTATAAATTATATGGATGTTTTATTAGCTGATTCCTCAGACATTTTATTACAAGCCTTTGCTCTTATACAGTGTGCTTTAAAATTTTGGGGAGTGGTTGTTGCTCCAGAAAAAAATGTGAAGGCAGTAACTTTTTCAATATTTGGGACATCAGTTATATCCTAAACAAATTGTGGCACAGAAAATTTAAGTAAGAAAAGATGATTTACTTACTTTACATGATTTTCCAAATTTGTTAGGAGGTATTAATTGGCTAAGACCTCATCATAAGCTTACCACAGGAGAACTTAAACCTCTATATTCTCAAGGGTGATGCGAATCCTAATTCCCCTCAACAATTCAGCTTTCTTCATCTCCAAGTAAAGTTTTAACACCCTATTATGATACTGTTGCTGTGTTAATACAGAATTGTAGGATAGAATCATAAAAGTATTATGGAAAGAATGTTTTAAGAACCTGATGAACTGTTTATTCCTTATTTCAAACAGCAACTAAATTGGTTATTTCAGAATAACCATATTTGGCCTATTGCAGGGCAAACCTTTTAGGCAAATTTGATAATCATTATCCAAAAGAAAAGTTGTTAAAGTTTGCCTCTATACATACTTTGTATTTCCTGTAAATTTTGTATTTTCAGCATGTAGCCCATAGAAAATATCTTTACTGCTTTTAACAGACAGCTAATCTAATGGGAAAGCAGCATATATAATTGGATCACATGTTCATTCTCTTTGAGTTTTCCCCTCATTTCAGCCCAAGTAATCGAACTATGTGCTGTAGCCACTGTTTTTGAAATCGTGAACAATTAAGCTTTTGTATACTGATAGCAAATATAGCTTATGGTTTACAATTGTTTGAAATTGTTCCTTTTAAAAATATTGCTATTTCTCATTTTGCAATTACTTATGCAAATACAACTCAATTTAAGAGAACATACTGCTTCTTATTTTGTAGGACATTTAAGAGATCATACTGGACTGCCTGGACCCCATAATGAGGGGAATGTCAGATTTGTATACCAGGAAGGCTACAGGTCTTATACAGGACCAATTAGCCAAACAATCTCATTTTTTACATCATCAAAGTAGTAATAGTTTGAGACAACAATTTGCTATTTCTAGAGGATGTGCAAGTCAAATTGTAAAGACTTGTTCTGAATGTCCTCAATTTCTTTCTGTACCACATAATGGTGTTAATACTTGAGAACTTATACCTAATCAATTATGGCGAATAGATGTTAAATATATTTCTGATTTTAGGAAATTAAAATATATACATATAACTATCAATGCCTTTTTAGGCTTTCTACTTGCAACTGCTTTAACAAGAGAAGCAACTAAAAATATAAATAGTTACTGCCTATATTGTTTTTCTATGCTGGTTTTCCAAATCAGATTAAAACAGATAATGGAACTGGCTATTGCAGTCAAGCATTTGAGATGTTTTGTCAACAATTTAATATTATCTTTATTATTGGAATTCTGTATAATCTTCAAGGACAAGGTATTAAGAAACAGATATTGTGGAACAGGTTCATGGAAATTTAACACAATATTTTCATGAAATAAAAAAGGGGGAGTTAAGTCACCATACACCACAAATTTATTTAAATCTTGGGGATTTTCTATTCTACATTTTTAAAATTTGGATGTCAAAGAACTCTCTGCTGAGTTGACTATGGCACCCTACAACTAGTCATTATAATTAGAAAAAAGTTTAAAGGCACTTGTAGTGTATTTGGCATAATTCTAACACCTCTCTGGATTTTTTAACTTTGCCTAGTGAGTGTATGAATTTAAAGTATGATGCTCTGCTGAGCGTTGATATGGCAGATACTGCTGACAAAATTACCCAAGGCCTGAGGTCAGTATTTTTATTTTGGTCAAGCTTCAAGAATGGCATATATAGCTTGATCATGCTATCCCTTTTTTTCCTGGGAATACTTTTATTCCTGCCTAACAGCATAAATATTTTGGCAGCCAAAGTACATGGCTTGAAACTGAAAATGGACCCCCAGATAGAGTTATTAAATTATCAGGCTGCCAAGCCAAGGATGATTCTGCACAGAGCCTTACCAACCTAAGACATAAGTGCATTGCTTTTGATAGTGCGTATTTCACGATAGGTAAGGAAGGCATTCATGGCAAAATGACTTAAGACAGGCCCAGTTTTGTTTTTGAAATAAAAAATGGGGAGATATGTAGAGTTTTGTGGGCCCCTTGGCAGCAATCTGACATTAGCCAAGGACAAGGAAATGGGCTTCAGGCAGGAATCTGACATTTCTGCCAATACACAGAAGTAATTTCATGCAGGAATCTAAATCCTAGGCTAGAACAAAGAAGTAATTTCAGGCAGGAATCTAAATCTTATGCTAGAACAAAGAAGTAGGCTTCAGGTGTGAATATGACTTTGGGCTAGAACAAAGAAGTAGGCTTCAGGCATTAAAATTACTTTGGGCTAGGACTGGTAAGTAGGTTCAGATATTTTGGTCATCCCGATAAGCCCTTAAATACAGTGATCCATGGGACTTTGTTTATTGCTTTGCTTGTTTTTGACTATTTGTGTTTATTTTCTTGCTTGTTCCCTGACCCTAATACTTACATGTAATTAAAATGGTATAAAAGCAGATTAGAAAAAAAATAAACCCCCTCTCAGCTTCAGACCTGGCTGGGGTCATGCTACACTGTTGTCTAATTGTCTTTTTTCCCCCTCATTCCTGCACTGGAGAACCTGTTGACTGACTCAACTGCCTTGGTCAGTTAATCTAGAGAGCCCTGATAAATAGAGGATCCTGTTAGCCAATGACCCATAAAGATGCAATCCATTGCTGGGATTATTTTATTTGATACTATATGGGGTATGGTTTCCCTAGTTAGACCCATTGGATACTGACAAAGAATCCAAATGGCATCTCTATCTGCTGGTGAAATCTCAAGTACAACTGGATCTGTTGGATCATATGGTTCAAGTGGTAGATCAGAAAGCACAACATCCTAAGCCTGTTGAGGAGTCTTATAATGTTACAGGACCTACTCAAAACTAGCAGCTTTCTGACTTATTTGAATGTTGATAGGATTAACATATCCAGATGAAGAATGCGCTGTTCTTAAAATCTATATAGGTCCACTAAGCATTTTGCTTTTACCTTGGGGGTGGGGGGGCGAAGCAGGTGAAATAATGTATCCTTCAATTTAGAAGAAAGAGGCCTATATCAACAGACTCCTAGAATTTTCACTGTGGTGGAAGGCCCTTGAATTTCATTTGGGTATTGGCATATATGTTACTAACAAAGGCAAAGTGGTTGCTCTACCTGCTCATTTCTGGTGATCCTTATGGGCAGCTACCAAGACAAAAGGCATTTGATAAATCAATAGGTATAGATGACATACCAGGAGATATGTTAATATACTCATTAGGATACTACATCTGTACAGTACTTTTAATCAGACTCACTACTTGGTTGAATTTTGAAAATGAACCCTTATTTTCCATGATCTACCTGTCTTATGCACTGGCCAAGTAGGAGAGTTAAAGGAAATCTTGGGAACAACCTCCATCCATCTTTCATGTCCTTCATGGTGGCTTAATTTCTGCAATTTCTCCCCTATTGTCTTGCATTAATAGTAATGGCAAGTGCTATACATGATGTTGGTGAATAAAAAATAATGAATCTCACCCATGTACAAAACCCATGAGCTAAAATAATGACCTGTGTGCAAGATATTTTCACTTCTGTAGAAGTAATAAGAGGAATACAACCACATTTTAAATATAGGATTAACCTGACACTGTTATAAAGACAATTTTAGTTTATTTTTTAGCATTTTATGTACATCTTTGAGAATATAATATAATCATGCATTTCTCCCTTTACTTTCTCTAAACTCTCCCATATACATACTGTCTTCAAATTCATGTTCTCTTTTTTATATTATGCAACTAGAATTATGTAAATGCATTTCTCTCTCATACAACTGCTAAGACAACTTTCTTCTCCCTCTACTCCTCCCAGATTCCCTCCACACCTTCCTTCTTCCCAGGATTCACTCCACTTCCTCTTCTATTCAGGAAAGAACAGACATCAAATAGACAGTAACCAGACAGAAAAAAAAAAAGATACAATAAGATAAGTCAAAGCCATCTTTTAGAACTGGACAATGTAACTAAATGGGAGAAAAAGAGTTTCAAGAACAGGCTAATTAGTCAGAGACACACCTGTTCTCACTGTTACTAGTTCCACCAAAAGGTCAGGCTAGCAACCATAATTATGCACAGAGTACCTGGTACAGACCCCAGAGTTGCTGCTTCAGTCTTTGTGAGCCCATATGAGGCTAGCGTATTTGATTCAGTGCATGACCACTTTCTTTATTACTGGTTATTCTTCAGTATGATTTGCTCAGTCTGTATGCATGTTTTTCAGGGCTACTCAGTCATCACTGGACTAATTGACATACTAGTTTCTGAGGAAGATTGCCTTTTTCTCTTACAGCTTTCCTCAATTGCATATTGTGCAGTGTTGATACATCACAAGTTTTTTTTCCAAGTCCATTTTGGTGTCCTCCTTGTTCACATCATGTCTGGACAATCATGTTTATGAGGCTTTATGGGTCTAGCTTCTAATTTTGATACTACTTACTGTGAGTCATATATTCACCACAACTCTTCCCAGATACATCCCTCTTCTGTAACCCCAAATTCATGTCATCTATATAGTAACCTCTCCAGTAATACTCCAGTAATAGTACACATATATACTTGTGGGCCATTCATTATAGTATAGTTGATGTACCAGGAGTCATATTCTTAAGAAAATCATCAGCTGTAATAGTAAACTCATCATCTGTAGTTGTTTGCACAAGATGAGACCAATCAGCAGTACAGTATGTAGAAGTAGGTAATACCAAATCCTACCACTATCTAAGGAGCTATGGGCACTTAATTGTTTTAAGTAATTTTGGTCGAGTTACAATGATGTATCAGTGGGATTTTATTTTTAGTTCACTTAATGCCTAGTTGTATTGGAAATTAGTGCAAAAAGTAGCTTTTGTTCTAAAATGATTACTTATATCCCACCATATTCTAGACTTTTAGTTTGTTCATTATTTTTTTTTTTTTTTGGTTGAGTCTTAGAATTTGTTATGTATTCTGTATTTCATGCAATTGGTTCTCTTTCTATCTCAGTGAAGCCATGTTAGATCTCTTTAAGGTAAAGGAAAGATGCCAGGTCAAGCAAAACTTCTGTGTGCTTCTTTGGAGGGTGATTTCTAAGCTACTTCCTTCAGATGGCTTATAATTCCTTACCACAACAAAACCAACCATATCTGAGCTCTTCTTTGTTATGCTGGAGGTGAGGCATCTTTTTTTTTTCTTTTTTTTTAAATAGCATATGACACCTTACAGTAGTGGTCCTTACACTAGGTTTTCAAAACTTTTATCCTTCTTAATCTTTTTATTGTTGGGTGGTTTTTCTCTCATTGCGACAAGGGCCTGAGAGAAACAAGTACATGGTCCCTTTGATTCATGCTTTGATCTTTAGATAAGGAAGTTATTTGTGGCAAGAGCATAATGCAACAGAGCTTTATCCTCACTGGTAAGAAATGAGCAGGTAGATGGGGAAAGGAAAGGCTGGAGACAAGTATAGTTTTTTAGGACACACTTTGAACTGTAACTCTCATCTAGCAACATAGTTCCAGCAGGTGGGAATCTAGGGTTAAACACATAAGTCTTTGGGGGGCATCTAATATTCAATTTATAATATTCCTTCTTCAGTTTTATCTTAAACAATTTTCCAAGTTAACAGATGTATATAGTAGGGGAACACAGGGAAAATAGGCTTATATTTGTCTTGCCTGAGCGTTAAGTCCCTTGTGTAATCTTTCCTGAAAAAGTAAATGTACTTTCCTAACAATTACATTAAATCACAGTCTCCAGGCACCATTTGCCAGGCTAAATGTTTAGAAAAATCCCCAGGAGTTTCTGATTAGATGTACTGTTCAGATAAACTGTAAGTCTTGGCATACAATGTTACCAAATGTGGCATAGTTATTTAATCTGAATTATGGTACCTATTCTTTTCATTTTAATAAATATGTGGTTTACTTAATTTGCAATGCAATGCATTTCACAGAATTTAAAGACCAAAACTATACCAATGGTAATTATGCTATCCTCAGTAATTTACTAATCCATTAGAATCAGATATTAAGTGTAGGTGATACCTGTCTGAGGTTGGTTTCACTAAACAGTTGCCAAGCAGAGAATGAACAAAGTTTAGGTTTTCATTACCAAAATGACAAAGCTGATTTCATCCTCATGCAAGTGAGAAAATTCATTCTTTATTACAGTTTATAATAAAAGTTATCAATAATCTTGTGTTCAATAAAGATAATCTGTAATGTAGCCAAAATGTAGCTTAGTGGTATACTATCTGTCTAGCAGGTCCAAGGTCCTTGGCTCAATACCCAGAAGTACACAAACCAATGAAACATACAACTTTAAATTTCTTCTGTAAGGAATTTGTGTCTGATAAGGGATTAACTGCAGTCCAAGATAAATTCACATGGATACATCGAAGCACACACATATCTTTGATTAATAGCAGCTTGTGAAATTATGATCACTCTGAAAAAATTCAGGATAATACTTATTACAATTGCAGTTTTATTCTTCCTGTTTCTTTATTTCTTTGGGACCAAGAGAAAAATCAATTCCCTTCTTTTTTTTAACAACACCCACAATGACTTTCTGTAACAAGTAGGAATGATTGCCCTTTAAGAGAATAAAATGCAAAATGAAAGCTGCATTCCAGATGAAAAATAACAACTTGCTTTTTGGTTGTTATTCTGTCCCTTCGTGTGTTTTTCTTAAATGGAGTGACATAGACTCTCAGCATAAAAATTTCGATGCCAGTACTACATCTCACATCTATTGATTTTCTATTCTTTACAAAGTTGTAACAGCTACTACATTTACATTGATAAGGCTTACTTTGGATAAGGTAATAGTTCATTTTTTATCCTCAAATGCATATCCGTCAAAATAGATTGCTGAGGTATAAAAAAAATCATAAAAAGAAATATCAAGCAAGCAATTCCCCCAAGATTAAAGCAATTTTTAAGCAATTAAGGGGAAAATTGTAAAATCAAAGCATGAAAAAATAACTAGGGTGATGGGGAGGCAAATCCATCAATGAAGTTATTACCAGGTAAGCAAAGGGTCCTGAGTTTTATCATCAACACAAATATCAAAAGCTAGGCTTAGTGAAATGTATCTGTAGTTCCAACACCCATGGCAGAAGACTCTGGAGATACAGTCTATTTTAATGGTGAGCTCTGAAATTAGAAAGAGAACTCTACTGAAAATATAAATAAAAAGTTGACTGAAAAAGTATCTGTTACTGACCTGTGACCTAGATGTATACAGCCCTCCCAACACACCCCACACACCAACCCACCCACACACCCAGAGAGAGAGAGAGAGAGAGAGAGAGAGAGAGAGAGACAGACAGACAGACAGACAGACAGACAGACAGAGACAGACAGAGAGAACAAAAATATGTATATTTTTATAAGTTAGATTTTGAGGAAAGTTGATCAAAATTTATTATTAAGTACATAAATATATTAAAAGAAATTTAAATAGAGTATTTCATTAGAGCAAAGAAAACTTAATCTGTCCCTTTTCTCAGTCAGGCAGTTTTCTTGGAATCATTAGCTTAAGGACAAAGGTGTACATGTAGAGTAAAATTTACATCTGCCTCATTCCAAATGACTTTGTTATGATGCCTGTGCCAAAGTTTCCATATATACTTTGACAATTCTTATGGTATTCTTTGAGGTGTTTTATTTTTCTGTCATAATTGAAAGCTGAATGTATTTCATATGTATTATACATATTTTTTGTTTCAGGAAATATTCTTAATATAGTCAAATTACAATAAAATTTGCTTTCTAGCTTAAAAGAAAGACTAGAAGATAGTAGTTATCTGTAGCAGTGTAGGTACGTTCTTAGAACCAAATAAAAATTCATAAACAATACTATAGTTTTCCTGGAAATTGAGTAAACAATTATTGTAGAAAACAGATAAATCTTTATTGAACTTCATGAGTCTATTTATTTGCTTCACTCCTTTGCCTTCTCAATTTTCGATTTTCCCTTTACATCTGGCATTGCCTGTACTCCCATTTGGACAGGTATGTTAATGATGTGCATCACATTTTCTTCAGCTTCTATCCAAGGACCACTGTATGTCAAAGTAAACCCTGACCACCAAAATGTCTCATTCCTCTACACTATAGCGGTTCAAGTATAGGCGTGTGTTGTTTAGATGCTTCTGGTTCCTTTCACCCACCAAACTATAATCCTAGTGTTTTTTTCCTGTGCTCCAGATTATTAAATATACTAGAATCCTCTAAGTGCTCTATCTGCCCTACTAATTCAGCAACAATTTCATGTCAGGCTGTAGGCCTAGAAGCTATTGTTTTGACCTTAAAACCTGCTGTACATAAACTGGGCAGCAATGAAACAAGCAGCACTCAGTACAACTGAGGATTTTTACATGTTTCCACTTATGGGCCTGGTCACCGCTACTGCTCTGGAAAATGTGGCACCAAGCTGCAGTTTCTTCAGCTTTTATAGGACATACAACCTTGATGAATTCTTCCTCTACATGGCCACCTTCTATCGGCCTTTGCATTCCTGAACCAACAGAAGGGAATTGCACTGCATCTAGGCATGTCCATAAA
Organism: Arvicanthis niloticus; assembly: GCF_011762505.2. NCBI lineage: Eukaryota > Metazoa > Chordata > Mammalia > Rodentia > Muridae > Arvicanthis > Arvicanthis niloticus. The sequence goes on from NC_047666.1 coordinate 15,884,150, forward strand.
GGGAAAGTTTAAGTGGGCAATTACTGTAGCATATATATCTTCTTTTATAATTTTAGTTTAAGATTTTTCTCTTTTTTATTGAAAATATTTTTTTCTCATACAATATATCCTGATTATAGTTCCCCTCCCAATACTCTTCCCAGTCTCTTCCTCCCTTCCCATTCTGGTCCACTCCCCTTCTGAAAAGGACTTCTAAGAAATAACAACAACACATAACAAAATGCAATATGATAAGGTTAAACAAAAACTATCATGTCAAGGTGTACAAGGCCATCCAACAAAAGAAAAAAAAAAAAAAAAAAACAAGAGAAAGCACACTTGTTTATACTTCCAAGAGTTCCATAAAAATACTGGACTGGAAGCTATACTATATAGTCAGAGTATCTGGTGAGACCCATGCAAGCCGTGCACTTGCTGCCTCAGTCTCTGTTAGTTTATATGATTTTTGCTCATTTTATTTAGATGGCATTGTTCTGGTGTTCTCCATGCCCTCTGGCTCTTATACACTTTCTGTCTCCTTTTCTGCAGGGCTGCCTTGGAGGCAGGGAGGATCTGATGGGGACATCACATATAGGTCTGATTGCCCCAAAGTTCCCCAAACTCATTTATGCATAACGACTGGCTTTAACTCTCTGCATTTATTCCCATCTACTATAGGAGGTAGTATATATGATAATGGCTGAATAAGGCACTGGTCAATGAGTATAGCAGAATAAAATTAGGAGTCATTTTATTAGTACTTATATTTTGACCAGTAGTATTTTCTTTTACCCTAAATCTCTGTGCTATTTAGTTTCTTGGATGTGGTCACAGAAGCAGTGTCAGGTATAGGTTCCATCACATGGAATGGGTCTTAGGTCAAATCAATTATTTATTGGCTACTCCCATGTGCTTTGTGGCATCATTGTCCTAATATATTGTGCAGGCAAGACAGAATTGTAGATCGATGGGTTCGTGGCTATTTTGGTGTTTATATTTCTCTTTGGTAGTATTTTGGTAAAGTAACAAAGACATTAGAACTATTTTGTGTATTTTGTACACTTTTACTTTTAATTAATTCCAGCTTTGTAAAGAATACTGTATTAAAGTTTGTATTGTTGAATTTAAATTGAATGCTATTAGCCATATATTTAAATTATATTAGATAAACAGAAAAATTGTTTTTCAGTGTAAGTACCTATTACTTGTATTGACTTTTAGTTACTTCTGTCAGAAGCACATGACACATTACAATGAAAATCCATTAATTATTTGATAACCACATTTAATTGCTCAATTTTAAAATAATTATTTGTTCTTTGAGGATTTTTTTGTAGTATATTTTGATTTTATTCAGCCCCTCTCTTATTTCCTCCCAGATGCTCCTTCCGTAGTGACCAAATTTTATATACTGTTTATTACTTTTAGAGCTACAATACCCAAATTCTACTGATCATCTATCTTTGAATGTGTGGCCTTCCACTAACATGGCATTCAACTTACCAGGGGCCACACACTTAAAAACAAATCAAAACAAAGCCAAAATTGCTTGTCCCATCTCATCAGATACCACAATCAATATATCCTCACCTGGAAGTGATCTTCTTGCTCAAAGCATCCCCTTTCCATGTTAGCATTTTTTTTTTTCTGTCTAGATCTTGCATAGATCTTGTGCATGCTTTCTCACATGCTGTGAGTTGTAGCTGTATGTTATATCAGAAATTTGGTGTTTCCCTTTAAATTCCAAAGTAACCAATGACTGAGAGTACTAATATATGCTCACTTATTTTTATTATTTTAAATTTGATCAAAATTCCATACAGAAATACTGCGTGTACACCATTTTTACTCTCCTTCCCATTGCTACCCTCTTATCTTCCTTCAACCTATCTGGAAACCATGAACAATTCTCCTATAATTAATGTTGTGATGCTCACAGGCACACATAAACAACCTACTCAGTACAACTAGTGTTGTCCTTGTTTGCATATGATTAGGTATGGCCACTGGTAATTGGAACGTAGCACCGACTAAAACTAATTATTTTTTCTGTAGCCACTTATAATGATTTGAATAAATATGTTTCCCATAGATTTATGTGCTTCAATGGTTGGCCCATTAACACATGGCACATAGAGGGTAAGACTTTGTTGGTCTAGGTATAGCTTTTTTGGACAAAGTGTGTATTATTGTGGAGTAGGATTTTAGGTGTCCTATGTTCAGTATATACCCAATGTGGAAGATAGCTTCAATCTGCTGCTCTTGGATCAAGATGTAGAAATCCAGGATGCTCCAGCACCAGCTCTGCCTTATGGCTGGCACACTTCCTGCCATGCTGATAATGGAGTAAGCCTTGGAAACTGGAAGCCAGCACAATGAAATGTTTTCATTTATTAGAGTTGCCTTAGTCATGGTATCTATTTACAGCAATAAAAACCTAACCTAGACAACATTAAATGCTTGTACCTCTTTATGTACAAGTGATCATTCTGTAGTTTTTTTGATCAGTGTTGGTATGTTAGTTTTTATAGTTTGCAAATCTTTTGTTGGCAACTACTGTTAAGGGTTAATGGATAAAATGTCCTGTTATGTCCAGAAGGCGCTACTTAACGGCAGCCATCCTAGGCTTCAGGGTAAATAATTTTCTTTGTTTTAAAGCTTCCAGTATATCATAAATATATATCATAAAGCACCTTTCTGATATCAAATTATAGATGGTATAGAGTTGTGAAATGAAAAGTACTAGGAAAAACTTCTGTAAATAGCTAACAGGTAATACCAGCAGCTGATAATTTGGTATAAACTGTAAATAAAATAAACTTTGAGATGAAAAACAACATTATTGAAAATGAGTTGTTCTCTGCTGGCCTCAAGAAAGAGGAAGATAGTAGGTACAGAGAATAAAAGCAGTATTAAATTTTCTTAAAGGGCATATAAACAGAAACATGCAGGGAAGATTATAGATTCCATATAAGATTATAGATGATTATAGATTATAGATGATTATAGACTCCTACTTAAGCTGAGGAGCTAATGAGAACTTCATCCAACAAGGTGTAGATTAAAAAAAAAATGTGCATGTCCTTGCACATGCACATGTAAAAGCCAAAGACAGGGAGAAGAAAAAGGGAAGAAGAAGGAGAAACCAGAGAAGTCACTGCATCCAACTAATTTTTGGAGTTGTTTCAGTGAGGATTAGTGATAGCAATATAAAACTTACGGACTCTATCAGGAAAGATTTACTCTTTCTGAGTTTTGTCATTAAAGCAGTGATTAGGCTTTCAGCAACAAAACATAAATGATAAATGGACTGAGGAGATAGTTCAGTTGATAAGAAAGCTTTCTGTACAAGCCTGAGGACTTGATATTGAATCCCCAATCTCAATTTAAAAAGCTGAGTTCTGTCATAGATCTGTAATACCAGTAATGTGTGAGGTAGAGACAAGAGCATGCTAGCTGTAAGACTAGCTTAAGGCAGTGAGAGACCCTGTCTCAAGTGAATAAACTGAATAGTGGTAAGGGTAGGAAAGATACATCCTCTTTGACTTTTTCTCCAAGTGTCTACCTGCACATGGTTGTATAGCACACACACATATACACACACATTAGTGCACACAGATTACCATGTAAACACATGCAAGCAAAAGACTCAGATGTACACACATAAGTACACACACACACACACACACACAGACACACACATACAAGCACACATATACAAATGATTCTAATAAAAGGGAAAGGAAAACAGGTAATATTGACTTAGGACTTTTTTCAGCCTTATCAGGATTCATTATTTATTTATTCCTCTTTTTTTTTTTTTTTTTACAACAAAACATTACAGAATAAAATAAAACAATATAAAACAAAAAGATCATATTGAATTTGGACAAGACAAATAAAAAAATGAAAAAAGAAAGAAAGAAAAAAAATCCCAAGAGAAAGCACAAGAATAATAAGAGTTAAGAGTCCCATAGAGGGGCTGGAGAAATGGCTCAGTGGTTAAGAGCACTGATTGCTCTTCCAGAGATCCTGAGTTCAATTTCCAGCAACCACATGGTGGCTCACAACCATCTGTAATGGGATCTGATGTTCTCTTCTGGTGTTACTGAAACAGCAATAGTGTACTCATATACAATAAATAAATCTTTTAAAAAGCAAGTACCATAAAAGTACTAAATTAAATGCTATATCAGTTTTTTTTATGTATCTCAGTAAATTGAATACTGTCCCCAAACTTTAAGTTAAGCAACAACTTGAAAATGTGGACTTTGGACATTTGGTCTTCATTCATGTAATAAGGAATTAGTGGGATACTGAGTATGTATAGTACAAGTTGAAGGAATTTTTCTGTCCAATGGAAGGCTTATAAAAAGACCAGAGGACAGAGGCCATAAAGAGAAATGAATCATTTGAACTTGGGGAATGTGAAAATTGAAACAAGGCACCAAGCCAAAGCTTACTAAAACTATCAGAAAACACTGACCACCAAGAAATAATCATGGCAGAATTTCCCTCTCATAGGCTGAAAAGAAAGTCTCTTATAGAACAACTTCTTTGTGAATTGCTCATCTCCTGTCCTGTGAGTTAAGACATTTTTTTTATTCTCTTCTAGTGATTTTTTAATGATTCTTTTAAGAACCCAGTAAAATTTAACCCAAGAGTAACTGTTGTCTTACAAAAGACTGGAGCATTTTAGGGCAGTCTTTTAAGTAGAAATGCATACAAGAAGCACCTGAGGATCATGGCCTACTGACAGATGTAATGTACAGAATTGTGGGTGGGTTTTGACTCAGCACAGGTCTAACAATCCCTCAGGTGATGTCTATTTGGCTGGCTCTGTTCTGACATTTTCAGTAGTAGAATTTTAACAGCCATAAGAAAGAACACTAAATCAGAAAGTTTGTTTTGCCAAGGGTGCAGACTACATGAAAATGTTTGTGACTTAGTTAATTTTTTTTATTGCTGTGATAAAATACTCTAACAAAAGCACATTAAGAAAAAAGACTTTTCAGGATGGGAAAGCCACACAGGAATTGAGATGGCCAATCATATTGGCTCCACAGTCAAGACGTGATGAATGTTTGCATTAACCACATTTTCTCCTTTTTACATAATACAGGATATAAGCACTGATTCTATTCATAGTAGGGCAGGATTTCCCACCACACTTAACCTACTGAAAAACCACAAATACCATAGTCATCTACAAAAACACATCTCTGAGGTTATTATAAAGCTCATCAGATTAACATTTGACTTTTCCAACCATATTTTGTGTATCTCATCAATATGGAGAACATAGAGGCAATTGAAAAGTTATATGATACAGATGACCAAAGTAACAAAAGTTAAAGGAAAATCAATTTATCAGTGTGAGTTGAATTAATGAGTGGACATTTTTACAAAACCAATACTGTAGAACACATCAATATAAATATTGAGTTATAATATTGTCATGTAACATAACTTCATCATACACAGCACAAAAAAGGTTCAGTGTCATTTTTTGTGGCAACATACTGCTTAATATGTTCCTGTGTTAGACATTTCTGATAAACAAACATTAAGAAAATTTGGCTATGTTTCCAAATATTTGTTCAATCTCATTCAATTCACAATGTAAACAACTACAGGAAGAATATATGTACTGCAGATAAAATTATTATAGCTATCTAAAATACTCAAGCAAAATGACAGAAGTGGTTAGATATGGAACCACATGGACTCGTGTACTTCATTTTTATTACAAATACTGTTTGTGTTGTTCTTAATCCTGGGAACATTATCTTAATATCTGAAGCCTGTATGTTTTTTAATGACATAAATAACACTGATGGCATTTTTAATTCACAATTTCCTGGGGTATTAGTCAAATGTTACAAAATCTGCCTTTCAAGGCTAATGATGCTTCTCACACATGCCAAGCAGTACATTTTTTACCAGTAGCTTCAAAATTAAAGAACACATTCAATCAGTGAATATTTCATAGTCCTTTTATTTCTTCTGCCTTTTGGATCAGCACCATGACAACAACAGGAACATTGTTGAAAAAAAACGAGATAAATAACTTAAATTTAATTGTATACAAAACTTAAAAAGATTGAAGATAAAGCTGATAATTATATTGCTTCTTGTGTGTGACTGGAAGCAATGGTCATACATCTATTATAAAAAGGATAGTAACAAGCTTGATGTTAAATTTGATGTGACTTGTCAGATATGAAACAATATTTATTGTTCAATGGGTAGAGAAATCCAGGAAAACAGAGGATATAAATATCTAGGGAAGAAAAGCACACTCATGGGCTGGGCTTATAGCTCAGTGGGCAATAGTGCTTGTTTCATGAATATGAAGGTCTGAGTTTAAATCCACAACATCCATATAAGAAACCAGGTATGGCCTAATGTATATGTATTACTGTGGGAAAGTGAGACATGACAATCATGTAGCTGGCTCCATGATCAATGAGAGCTGGTCTCAAAGACATAAGAGAAAGAATGATATAAGCAGAATGCCAGCATTCTTTTCTGGCCTTTATATAAACATGAGCATGTATGTTTAGTATACACACACACACACACACACACACACACACACATGCAAATACACAAACACAGGCACAAACATGAGCACTTACATTCATGAAGCTATTGCATGCAAGTGTCCACTAGGTTTATTAAACAAAAGTCAACACATAATCCACTACCATAAACTGAGAGATTTAAAATATATGCAACATTATTAATCTTTTTGATTTTGCAGATATAGCTAATGTTAAATGCTCTCATGTTTGATAAATACTTATTATAATATTTGTTTTGGACATACATGTATTTTTAGTATCATAAAGGGAGATAACTGGACCTAATAATCTTCCTATATTCCATAGGTTTCAAGTGGCTAAAACCTTGTGTTTAAAATTCTTCATAATAAAAATGATAAATGTAATCATAAGTCATCATTTAGTGCCAATCACTAGAGTGTACTTTTAATTTCTATTAAACTATCATTTGTCTTTAATATTATAATATATATTCCATAATGCAAAGAACTTTATTGGTTTTCTTACCCAGGGTACCCATAGTGACTATCACAGTATTTAGCAGATACTAGTGGCTTACAAAATATCACGAGGTGAATACATTTATGATCTGTTATTTGAGAAATCATGTAATCTCAATGAATCAATAAATTCTGATGTGAAATTTCGTTGATGATAGCTACACAGGCCCCCTTTGCCTCACATAAAGAGACTTGGATGAAATTATACCCTTGAAGCTGAAAGGTTGCTTCGAGATTAAAACCACTTTCTACTCTGGTAGAGGACTCAGGCAGTTTGATTTCTATTACGTATGTCTGACATGAAGCTCACCACTATCCGTAACTCCAGCTCCTGAAAAATCTAATGCCCTATTTATTCTAAACTCAGTGAGCACCTACACTTGTGTGTATATCCACACATAGGTACACATTTACATACAATTCAAAGATCTTTAAATCATTTTTATTTGATACACATTATCACAGTTGGCCATTGAAGACCTCATTTCTTCCCATTTTATGTGTTTCTGAAGGAGAAAATAAGTTTATGCTATATGTTTATTGTCTTAGATATGCACCTACCACTCAAACCCTGTATAGCAATATGCAAGCCTAAAATGAGTTAAAATAAAACTTTTTATTTCTAAATGCAAAATATTTTGAATTCTGCTTTAGGATTCTTGCTTGCTTCAGCTATGGCCTTCTTTCCCAGTTTTGCGAACTACCTTTAAAAAAGGACAGCTGCATCTGGGTTATGTCACTCAGAAAGATTTTTTTCTCTACTTTCCATCCATTTTCATGATGTAGTTTTTCAACAGCTGAGTACTATTTTACTGTGTAAATGTAGCATGTTTTTTAAATTAATTCTTCTTTTGAAGGACAGCTATCATTTCCTATTTCTGACTATTACGAATAGAGCACCAATTAGCATGGTTAATATCCTTGTCTGGATATTATCTGTAAAGTAAATAAAAACCAAGTTACTGTTTGTAAGCCCAGAGAATTTAGGTAAAGAGGAGGTGGTTATGGGTAATACATGGATCTCTCTGGAAGGAGGAAGTTTTATGTGTGAACTGAGGGTAGGTAGACAGAAACAGGAGGATCAGTTAGGTAGGAAGAGAAGATGGGATTGAGGAAGTAAATGAAAGAAGTGACAGCTAGGATTGAAGAGAATTTGAGTGGTGGAATGCAATGTTAATGCAATATAAACATACTAAAATATATGAAGGGAATCCTAAAGAAGTCTTCAAATAATGGAGGAGACATAGTCCCAAGTGGACCTCTCAAATCAGCAAACAAAGCTTCCATTATCAGGACTGGATTACATTCAATTAAGATTTATCCCAAAGTGTGTGGGGGTGTGGATATATGCATGGGAGGTCCCATGAAAATCCTCAAGCAACCCAGAATGTTGCCCAGATGATAGGTTGCTTTTCACAAACAGACAGGCAGACTTCATGCAAAAGAAAACACCCTTACAGCTTATTAGAAATGGAGAGTATGAGATTTGCAGTGGTTTCAGGCCCTCTGCAGCATGCTTAATGACCCTATATAACTCTTTTAAAAGATGACACCAAATACTATTTTCTCAATTGCTGACTATGAAGTATCTATTTCTCTTGTTGCCTCGTCCCCCTGCATCCTAGAATACTACCACACTTTTCCTACTGAGCCCTCCAATAATGCCTCACTTTTCATACTGAGCCTGAGTGCTGCATGCAATCTTCCCTGGCTCTTTAAACTTCTGCATTTGCCATAGGTCTTGGTTTCAATAGGGGATCAATGTGATAATAGTTACACGGTCAGAAACATCATGCAGAGGGGATTCTTAATGATTAATTTGCCACGTTATTTGGCTGAAGGTGAAACTGGTATCTTATATGCTGATTCATCTTCAATAATAATCACATGAGAAATTTATCTGATTTGAAAATATCCTACTTTCTAACAATCCCGAGCTATAACATACAAGTACATACACATGCACACACACACATACACACACACACACACACACACACACACACACACACACATACACACACACTTTCTCCCTTATTCACTCTCTCTTCCTCTATCTTTTATCATCGGGGGAATTGGACACATAAACTAATAAAAGATGCATCTTTTTTGATCTATGAAACCTCAAATCATAGTTATCAGTACTAAAATTGGAAAATAATGATATCTTTTGTGATATCACAAATATATATTGAGAATACATACACACACATTCTTTTTTCTCAGAGTTTACAGTAACTAAAAGCTAGTAAAAAAAAGGGAATGGATAAACTTTGCAGTTTTAATATGCTTTTGGTACAGAAGTTGTATAGAAGATGTGACTTAAATAAAACACAATCCAAAGTGTGAATGTTTGACTAATAAGACCAGATCCAGTATTTGGGATTAATTTGCATTAGGCTTTGCCACAAATGTATAGGCAGTATTTTAAAAGGTATCAGGTATGAGTTGACAGATATTGTATTTTGTCCTATCATGGCAATCACATTATTGTATATGTACTCTGAGGTCAAACATATAATTCTTTCAGTATTCATAACTTTTTATACACTTATCCTTGTTTGTCTTCCTCTGTTACTTATCTTCACTTGTTTCTGCACATTTTGGTCAATGGATTAAACTGGCAGATTTTGTTTTCCTCTTTTAATTGATAAATATTATTACTCATAGTATTGAATTTCATATGTGCATTTTCATATGAATGTATAACTTACATGTACATTTAACTGGGCATTTGTTTTCAAACTATCAGAGGCTTCTGTTTCTTACCTGTTAAATTCTTCAATTGCTCTCTAGTTTATAGTATACATGCTCATTCTGCTTTCTTTCCATATATGTTTACATAGTTTTATGCATCCATATAAAATGTAGACCCCTCTCAAATATAAAATGTGAAACTTATCTTTTGTAAGGTTAATTTAATTCCCTTGAAAACATAATACTTGGCTGAATCTATTTTCTTTCAGATAATATAATTTTATTATTTTTTTAAAGTCAAAAAACCTATGATGTTTGTAGAACACTTAATGTATTTCTTGGATGTTAGAAGCTCAATTTGGTTACACGATTTAGTTATTGTAAAGAATATTGCAAAAAAACATTAATGTGCAAATATCTGTGATTTGTTTACTTGGAAAAAAAAAAACAAGTAGGTAGGAGTGTTTATGTGGGACATCTACTTAGCTCTTGGGGAAACTGTATCCATGTTAGCTGAAAGTTGACATTTCCACAAGCATCTTACAAGCCCTTTCTGTTGTCTACCTCTTCAATAGTATTTGTGGTTACTTGTTTTATTAAGAACTTCCATTCGATTTGGGATGAAATAGAATATCAATATGTGTGTGTGTGTGTTTGTGTGTGTGTGTGTGTGTGTGTGTGTGTGTGTATGTGTGTGTTTGTCTTTCTCTGATGCTTATACAAGTTGCCCTAATTAACACTGGCCTCCCATCAAACACAACTTGAATCACCCAGAATAACAATAATGGAAAGTCTCCAATAAAATAAAATGTTAAACTTTTTATTGATTCTTTTTGAGTTTCACATTATATACTCCAGTCCCACTCATCTCCTCATTCCTTCATATGTACCCTTTATTGTTACAACTTTGACTCCTATAAAACACACACACACACACACACACACACACACACATGCACACACACACCAAAGAGAGAAAGCATAGATTTTATCTCATCATAAAAGCTATAGTATATAACAGTATATTCCATGGTATATCTCTTTGTCCATACATCTTCATTTGCAAATACCTACATCAGATGATCTCTATTAATAACCACTGTAAACTCAGCCCTTGAACCTACTCCTGTAGGTTCTTGCCTCTCTTTATCTTTCTAGTAATATAATTTTGGGTAGGTAGTAGTGTGGAAGCCCTTCATGTAGGTTCTACTGACTTCAGAACGAGTTGGCAGCAGAATGTATGACTCATATTCCCAGCATTGAAGTGTGAACTTCAATCCCAAGCTAGCTTCATCACTAGCACTGATCACTTGCTTTTATTCCAAAATTATAATCAGTCCTTGAGTTTTCTCATAATGTGAGCTTATCACTTTCTAGATCTTCAGTCAATGCAGTTGTGTATTGGATAGAATATAACACATTGTAAACAGAGCCATGAAAAAAAAATATGCTAAAAATGTTCAGCCTGGAACTTTGCAACTTAAAATCATCTGTGAGCCAACCAACATTACTATTACTGTAGTGTATGTAAATTGACATGTTCCTTCAAGTTTTCTAGTAGTCTCATCCAGGGCTAATGGAAATTCAGAGTCTGGTTAAAGTGACTCCTAATTACTTTTAATAAACATATGAAATGGAAACTTCAAGTTTGCACATTTCTAAAAGGGAATAAGTCAGAGCAGCATGAAATATACTTCTGAGTGTTAAGAGATATATTTAAACACATAAGAATAAGAATTTCTTTGAGAAAAAAATAACAGGAAAATGTATGTTGAAAAATGCAATTCAGAATCAATATATAGACTATTTACCTGGTATTTGTCAATCTTAGTTTGTTGAGTTGAGCATTTGTTTTGGTGCTATATGTTTCATGGGGGTTGCCCTTGCTCAGTATTGCCGAAGTTCAGTTGTAGAAAGACATGGTGATGGATGTTGATTTTGATGTCTAACCCATATATAGATTATCTAACTATCATTGATAGCATTGGCAGAGAAAAGCCAGAAGTAAA